>NW_028126175.1:0-615213 GCF_965194825.1 Balaenoptera physalus
AACCCAATATGTAATAGACAAGACCTACTCCTTGCTCAGAGAACTGGACTCAACACGCCCGATTCACCGCACAAGAATATATCTGACTAGTAATAATCTTAAAACCTATGTATTGATATCTCTCTGTTAGTGTGTCAAGTGGGTGTAAAGCGGCATAAACACAGCCGTGAAAAGCAGCTAAACCCCATTCTAAAAATAAATTACTTTTAAAAACCCATGAAACAAAGACAGGGAAAGAGAGAGAAATTCTTACACAATTCGTTCAGGGGCTGTGATGCAACCTGGATTGACCATATCTAGACCCACAGCTGGATGAGACATAAGGGTGGACACTCTTGGGGCTGAGAGGTTTGGTGAGGTTGGGTGAGCAAACGCAGACCCTTTAAAGTAATACTGCGTGCTACCCATCGCATGGGTCCCAAATCTCCAGGTTCAAGGGCATCTTCCTACATCGAAAACATGCATGAGAATCCCAGAAGATGGTACACCGTGTGATGGGGAAAGGTTTCTAAAACGCACCTCATTTCTCATCTCCTTGTGCTCGGGTTCGCCATTCCAGCCACTTTACTAGCAACCTCCCTACTTGGAGCATCAGCACCTTTAACCTCCTGTTCCGTACAGGTTGCAATTTGTCCTGAGGATTAACGGGAAGATGGGAAACCAATGAGAGACTAGCTCTTGGTGTTGGGACAGGCACAGGTCACTCTATTTTCCCATCAGGAAGAAGAATTAACCACAGGCTCAGCCTGACCCGCGGAACCAGAACAGGGCCTGAAGCCATCCTGCGCTTTTGCGGCCAGCTCCCAAAAAAGCGACTTGTAAAATGGAGCTTCAGGGCACTGCAATTCACAAACCTGCAGAGTTATAAATGATAACTCTCATCTACAAATATATTGAGGGAAGGCAAAGAAGAGGATTTGAAATCAAGGCAGAATTGCAGGAAACAGATTTCAGGAGGTAGATTCGAATCGCCTTTAAAGCACATGAAAAGCGGCAAAATGTTGACAATGATGCCCTTGGCCAAAAAGGGCGTATGCGTTTTTTCCTGAATATATTCAGGAGAAAACGCATACGCCCTTTTTGGCCAACCAAGCAACCTGGAAAGGCAAATCAGCGCTACAAAGAATTCTCGCTTCCCATCGGTCAAAAGGGCCATGCTGAAAAAAGTGTCAAAACCAGAAATGCAGGACAGGCCATGGAGAAATGGGAGCCTTGCTACACTGATGGGCGGGATGTAAATTGCCAACAGCCACTCTGGAGAAGTGTACGGTGTGTCCTGAAACATCTAAAAAACACAGCTTAGAGAGCATAGGGCACTTCCACGCATGGGGGGATAAAGTGGGAAAATTGAAAATCAGCAAGACACAAGCACCCCAAAGTTTAGGGCTGCTCTGTTGACAAGGACCTCCACTTCATTCCACCTTAAATATCCCAGGAAAGCGAAAAATGGATAAAATAGTTGTGGTCCTTATGTACAATGGAATATCACTCAGCCATGAAATCAATGTCATAAGGCTAGTAGCAGCATGATGAGTGGATTTAGGTAAGACGATTCTAAGTGAAATAAGTCACACAGAAAAGGACACTTCTCATAAGGTGTCACTTATAGAGGGAATGTAAAAACCGTTACACTTGAACTGAATTACAAAACAGAACAGAGTCACACATGCAGAAAACACACTATGGCTGCTTAACGGGAAAGGTGAGGTGGGGTGATACATAAAACAAGAGTTTCAAATTAGCTCAGATACCGTTCCATAAACCCAATATGTAATAGACAAGACCTACTCCTTGCTCAGAGAACTGGACTCAACACGCCCGATTCACCGCACAAGAATATATCTGACTAGTAATAATCTTAAAACCTATGTATTGATATCTCTCTGTTAGTGTGTCAAGTGGGTGTAAAGCGGCATAAACACAGCCGTGAAAAGCAGCTAAACCCCATTCTAAAAATAAATTACTTTTAAAAACCCATGAAACAAAGACAGGGAAAGAGAGAGAAATTCTTACACAATTCGTTCAGGGGCTGTGATGCAACCTGGATTGACCATATCTAGACCCACAGCTGGATGAGACATAAGGGTGGACACTCTTGGGGCTGAGAGGTTTGGTGAGGTTGGGTGAGCAAACGCAGACCCTTTAAAGTAATACTGCGTGCTACCCATCGCATGGGTCCCAAATCTCCAGGTTCAAGGGCATCTTCCTACATCGAAAACATGCATGAGAATCCCAGAAGATGGTACACCGTGTGATGGGGAAAGGTTTCTAAAACGCACCTCATTTCTCATCTCCTTGTGCTCGGGTTCGCCATTCCAGCCACTTTACTAGCAACCTCCCTACTTGGAGCCTCAGCACCTTTAACCTCCTGTTCCGTACAGGTTGCAATTTGTCCTGAGGATGAACGGGAAGACGGGGAACCAATGAGAGACTAGCTCTTGGTGTTGGGACAGGCACAGGTCACTCTATTTTCCCATCAGGAAGAAGAATTAACCACAGGCTCAGCCTGCCCCCCGGAACCAGAACAGGGCCTGAAGCCATCCTGCGCTTTTGCGGCCAGCTCCCAAAAATGCGACTTGTAAAATGGAGCTTCTGGGCACTGCAATTCACAAACCTGCAGAGTTATAAATGATAACTCTCGTCCACAAATATATTGAGGGAAGGCAAAGAAGAGGATTTGAAATCAAGGCAGAATTGCAGGAAACAGATTTCAGGAGGTAGATTCGAATCGCCTTTAAAGCACGTGAAAAGCGGCAAAACGTTGACAATGATGCCCTTGGCCAAAAAGGGCGTATGCGTTTTTTCCTGAATATATTCAGGAAAAAACGCATACGCCCTTTTTGGCCAACCAAGCAACCTGGAAAGGCAAATCAGCGCTACAAAGAATTCTCGCTTCCCATCGGTCAAAAGGGCCATGCTGAAAAAAGTGTCAAAACCAGAAATGCAGGACAGGCCATGGAGAAATGGGAGCCTTGCTACACTGATGGGCGGGATGTAAATTGCCAACAGCCACTCTGGAGAAGTGTATGGTGTGTCCTGAAACATCTAAAAAACACAGCTTAGAGAGCATAGGGCACTTCCACGCATGGGGGGATAAAGTGGGAAAATTGAAAATCAGCAAGACACAAGCACCCCAAAGTTTAGGGCTGCTCTGTTGACAAGGACCTCCACTTCATTCCACCTTAAATATCCCAGGAAAGCGAAAAATGGATAAAAAAGTTGTGGTCCTTATGTACAATGGAATATCACTCAGCCATGAAATCAATGTCATAAGGCTAGTAGCAGCATGATGAGTGGATTTAGGTAAGACGATTCTAAGTGAAATAAGTCACACAGAAAAGGACACTTCTCATAAGGTGTCACTTATAGAGGGAATGTAAAAACCGTTACACTTGAACTGAATTACAAAACAGAACAGAGTCACACATGCAGAAAACACACTATGGCTGCTTAACGGGAAAGGTGAGGTGGGGTGATACATAAAACAAGAGTTTCAAATTAGCTCAGATACCGTTCCATAAACCCAATATGTAATAGACAAGACCTACTCCTTGCTCAGAGAACTGGACTCAACACGCCCGATTCACCGCACAAGAATATATCTGACTAGTAATAATCTTAAAACCTATGTATTGATATCTCTCTGTTAGTGTGTCAAGTGGGTGTAAAGCGGCATAAACAAAGCCGTGAAAAGCAGCTAAACCCCATTCTAAAAATAAATTACTTTTAAAAACCCATGAAACAAAGACAGGGAAAGAGAGAGAAATTCTTACACAATTCGTTCAGGGGCTGTGATGCAACCTGGATTGACCATATCTAGACCCACAGCTGGATGAGACATAAGGGTGGACACTCTTGGGGCTGAGAGGTTTGGTGAGGTTGGGTGAGCAAACGCAGACCCTTTAAAGTAATACTGCGTGCTACCCATCGCATGGGTCCCAAATCTCCAGGTTCAAGGGCATCTTCCTACATCGAAAACATGCATGAGAATCCCAGAAGATGGTACACCGTGTGATGGGGAAAGGTTTCTAAAACGCACCTCATTTCTCATCTCCTTGTGCTCGGGTTCGCCATTCCAGCCACTTTACTAGCAACCTCCCTACTTGGAGCCTCAGCACCTTTAACCTCCTGTTCCGTACAGGTTGCAATTTGTCCTGAGGATGAACGGGAAGACGGGGAACCAATGAGAGACTAGCTCTTGGTGTTGGGACAGGCACAGGTCACTCTATTTTCCCATCAGGAAGAAGAATTAACCACAGGCTCAGCCTGCCCCCCGGAACCAGAACAGGGCCTGAAGCCATCCTGCGCTTTTGCGGCCAGCTCCCAAAAATGCGACTTGTAAAATGGAGCTTCTGGGCACTGCGATTCACAAACCTGCAGAGTTATAAATGATAACTCTCGTCCACAAATATATTGAGGGAAGGCAAAGAAGAGGATTTGAAATCAAGGCAGAATTGCAGGAAACAGATTTCAGGAGGTAGATTCGAATCGCCTTTAAAGCACGTGAAAAGCGGCAAAACGTTGACAATGATGCCCTTGGCCAAAAAGGGCGTATGCGTTTTTTCCTGAATATATTCAGGAAAAAACGCATACGCCCTTTTTGGCCAACCAAGCAACCTGGAAAGGCAAATCAGCGCTACAAAGAAGTCTC
Organism: Balaenoptera physalus; assembly: GCF_965194825.1. Lineage (NCBI taxonomy): Eukaryota > Metazoa > Chordata > Mammalia > Artiodactyla > Balaenopteridae > Balaenoptera > Balaenoptera physalus. The sequence continues at coordinate 4,652 of NW_028126175.1, forward strand.
GCTTCCCATCGGTCAAAAGGGCCATGCTGAAAAAAGTGTCAAAACCAGAAATGCAGGACAGGCCATGGAGAAATGGGAGCCTTGCTACACTGATGGGCGGTATGTAAATTGCCAACAGCCACTCTGGAGAAGTGTACGGTGTGTCCTGAAACATCTAAAAAACACAGCTTAGAGAGCATAGGGCACTTCCACGCATGGGGGGATAAAGTGGGAAAATTGAAAATCAGCAAGACACAAGCACCCCAAAGTTTAGGGCTGCTCTGTTGACAAGGACCTCCACTTCATTCCACCTTAAATATCCCAGGAAAGCGAAAAATGGATAAAAAAGTTGTGGTCCTTATGTACAATGGAATATCACTCAGCCATGAAATCAATGTCATAAGGCTAGTAGCAGCATGATGAGTGGATTTAGGTAAGACGATTCTAAGTGAAATAAGTCACACAGAAAAGGACACTTCTCATAAGGTGTCACTTATAGAGGGAATGTAAAAACCGTTACACTTGAACTGAATTACAAAACAGAACAGAGTCACACATGCAGAAAACACACTATGGCTGCTTAACGGGAAAGGTGAGGTGGGGTGATACATAAAACAAGAGTTTCAAATTAGCTCAGATACCGTTCCATAAACCCAATATGTAATAGACAAGACCTACTCCTTGCTCAGAGAACTGGACTCAACACGCCCGATTCACCGCACAAGAATATATCTGACTAGTAATAATCTTAAAACCTATGTATTGATATCTCTCTGTTAGTGTGTCAAGTGGGTGTAAAGCGGCATAAACAAAGCCGTGAAAAGCAGCTAAACCCCATTCTAAAAATAAATTACTTTTAAAAACCCATGAAACAAAGACAGGGAAAGAGAGAGAAATTCTTACACAATTCGTTCAGGGGCTGTGATGCAACCTGGATTGACCATATCTAGACCCACAGCTGGATGAGACATAAGGGTGGACACTCTTGGGGCTGAGAGGTTTGGTGAGGTTGGGTGAGCAAACGCAGACCCTTTAAAGTAATACTGCGTGCTACCCATCGCATGGGTCCCAAATCTCCAGGTTCAAGGGCATCTTCCTACATCGAAAACATGCATGAGAATCCCAGAAGATGGTACACCGTGTGATGGGGAAAGGTTTCTAAAACGCACCTCATTTCTCATCTCCTTGTGCTCGGGTTCGCCATTCCAGCCACTTTACTAGCAACCTCCCTACTTGGAGCCTCAGCACCTTTAACCTCCTGTTCCGTACAGGTTGCAATTTGTCCTGAGGATGAACGGGAAGACGGGGAACCAATGAGAGACTAGCTCTTGGTGTTGGGACAGGCACAGGTCACTCTATTTTCCCATCAGGAAGAAGAATTAACCACAGGCTCAGCCTGCCCCCCGGAACCAGAACAGGGCCTGAAGCCATCCTGCGCTTTTGCGGCCAGCTCCCAAAAATGCGACTTGTAAAATGGAGCTTCTGGGCACTGCGATTCACAAACCTGCAGAGTTATAAATGATAACTCTCGTCCACAAATATATTGAGGGAAGGCAAAGAAGAGGATTTGAAATCAAGGCAGAATTGCAGGAAACAGATTTCAGGAGGTAGATTCGAATCGCCTTTAAAGCACGTGAAAAGCGGCAAAACGTTGACAATGATGCCCTTGGCCAAAAAGGGCGTATGCGTTTTTTCCTGAATATATTCAGGAAAAAACGCATACGCCCTTTTTGGCCAACCAAGCAACCTGGAAAGGCAAATCAGCGCTACAAAGAAGTCTCGCTTCCCATCGGTCAAAAGGGCCATGCTGAAAAAAGTGTCAAAACCAGAAATGCAGGACAGGCCATGGAGAAATGGGAGCCTTGCTACACTGATGGGCGGTATGTAAATTGCCAACAGCCACTCTGGAGAAGTGTACGGTGTGTCCTGAAACATCTAAAAAACACAGCTTAGAGAGCATAGGGCACTTCCACGCATGGGGGGATAAAGTGGGAAAATTGAAAATCAGCAAGACACAAGCACCCCAAAGTTTAGGGCTGCTCTGTTGACAAGGACCTCCACTTCATTCCACCTTAAATATCCCAGGAAAGCGAAAAATGGATAAAAAAGTTGTGGTCCTTATGTACAATGGAATATCACTCAGCCATGAAATCAATGTCATAAGGCTAGTAGCAGCATGATGAGTGGATTTAGGTAAGACGATTCTAAGTGAAATAAGTCACACAGAAAAGGACACTTCTCATAAGGTGTCACTTATAGAGGGAATGTAAAAACCGTTACACTTGAACTGAATTACAAAACAGAACAGAGTCACACATCCAGAAAACACACTATGGCTGCTTAACGGGAAAGGTGAGGTGGGGTGATACATAAAACAAGAGTTTCAAATTAGCTCAGATACCGTTCCATAAACCCAATATGTAATAGACAAGACCTACTCCTTGCTCAGAGAACTGGACTCAACACGCCCGATTCACCGCACAAGAATATATCTGACTAGTAATAATCTTAAAACCTATGTATTGATATCTCTCTGTTAGTGTGTCAAGTGGGTGTAAAGCGGCATAAACACAGCCGTGAAAAGCAGCTAAACCCCATTCTAAAAATAAATTACTTTTAAAAACCCATGAAACAAAGACAGGGAAAGAGAGAGAAATTCTTACACAATTCGTTCAGGGGCTGTGATGCAACCTGGATTGACCATATCTAGACCCACAGCTGGATGAGACATAAGGGTGGACACTCTTGGGGCTGAGAGGTTTGGTGAGGTTGGGTGAGCAAACGCAGACCCTTTAAAGTAATACTGCGTGCTACCCATCGCATGGGTCCCAAATCTCCAGGTTCAAGGGCATCTTCCTACATCGAAAACATGCATGAGAATCCCAGAAGATGGTACACCGTGTGATGGGGAAAGGTTTCTAAAACGCACCTCATTTCTCATCTCCTTGTGCTCGGGTTCGCCATTCCAGCCACTTTACTAGCAACCTCCCTACTTGGAGCATCAGCACCTTTAACCTCCTGTTCCGTACAGGTTGCAATTTGTCCTGAGGATTAACGGGAAGATGGGAAACCAATGAGAGACTAGCTCTTGGTGTTGGGACAGGCACAGGTCACTCTATTTTCCCATCAGGAAGAAGAATTAACCACAGGCTCAGCCTGACCCGCGGAACCAGAACAGGGCCTGAAGCCATCCTGCGCTTTTGCGGCCAGCTCCCAAAAAAGCGACTTGTAAAATGGAGCTTCAGGGCACTGCAATTCACAAACCTGCAGAGTTATAAATGATAACTCTCATCTACAAATATATTGAGGGAAGGCAAAGAAGAGGATTTGAAATCAAGGCAGAATTGCAGGAAACAGATTTCAGGAGGTAGATTCGAATCGCCTTTAAAGCACATGAAAAGCGGCAAAATGTTGACAATGATGCCCTTGGCCAAAAAGGGCGTATGCGTTTTTTCCTGAATATATTCAGGAGAAAACGCATACGCCCTTTTTGGCCAACCAAGCAACCTGGAAAGGCAAATCAGCGCTACAAAGAATTCTCGCTTCCCATCGGTCAAAAGGGCCATGCTGAAAAAAGTGTCAAAACCAGAAATGCAGGACAGGCCATGGAGAAATGGGAGCCTTGCTACACTGATGGGCGGGATGTAAATTGCCAACAGCCACTCTGGAGAAGTGTACGGTGTGTCCTGAAACATCTAAAAAACACAGCTTAGAGAGCATAGGGCACTTCCACGCATGGGGGGATAAAGTGGGAAAATTGAAAATCAGCAAGACACAAGCACCCCAAAGTTTAGGGCTGCTCTGTTGACAAGGACCTCCACTTCATTCCACCTTAAATATCCCAGGAAAGCGAAAAATGGATAAAATAGTTGTGGTCCTTATGTACAATGGAATATCACTCAGCCATGAAATCAATGTCATAAGGCTAGTAGCAGCATGATGAGTGGATTTAGGTAAGACGATTCTAAGTGAAATAAGTCACACAGAAAAGGACACTTCTCATAAGGTGTCACTTATAGAGGGAATGTAAAAACCGTTACACTTGAACTGAATTACAAAACAGAACAGAGTCACACATGCAGAAAACACACTATGGCTGCTTAACGGGAAAGGTGAGGTGGGGTGATACATAAAACAAGAGTTTCAAATTAGCTCAGATACCGTTCCATAAACCCAATATGTAATAGACAAGACCTACTCCTTGCTCAGAGAACTGGACTCAACACGCCCGATTCACCGCACAAGAATATATCTGACTAGTAATAATCTTAAAACCTATGTATTGATATCTCTCTGTTAGTGTGTCAAGTGGGTGTAAAGCGGCATAAACACAGCCGTGAAAAGCAGCTAAACCCCATTCTAAAAATAAATTACTTTTAAAAACCCATGAAACAAAGACAGGGAAAGAGAGAGAAATTCTTACACAATTCGTTCAGGGGCTGTGATGCAACCTGGATTGACCATATCTAGACCCACAGCTGGATGAGACATAAGGGTGGACACTCTTGGGGCTGAGAGGTTTGGTGAGGTTGGGTGAGCAAACGCAGACCCTTTAAAGTAATACTGCGTGCTACCCATCGCATGGGTCCCAAATCTCCAGGTTCAAGGGCATCTTCCTACATCGAAAACATGCATGAGAATCCCAGAAGATGGTACACCGTGTGATGGGGAAAGGTTTCTAAAACGCACCTCATTTCTCATCTCCTTGTGCTCGGGTTCGCCATTCCAGCCACTTTACTAGCAACCTCCCTACTTGGAGCCTCAGCACCTTTAACCTCCTGTTCCGTACAGGTTGCAATTTGTCCTGAGGATGAACGGGAAGACGGGGAACCAATGAGAGACTAGCTCTTGGTGTTGGGACAGGCACAGGTCACTCTATTTTCCCATCAGGAAGAAGAATTAACCACAGGCTCAGCCTGCCCCCCGGAACCAGAACAGGGCCTGAAGCCATCCTGCGCTTTTGCGGCCAGCTCCCAAAAATGCGACTTGTAAAATGGAGCTTCTGGGCACTGCAATTCACAAACCTGCAGAGTTATAAATGATAACTCTCGTCCACAAATATATTGAGGGAAGGCAAAGAAGAGGATTTGAAATCAAGGCAGAATTGCAGGAAACAGATTTCAGGAGGTAGATTCGAATCGCCTTTAAAGCACGTGAAAAGCGGCAAAACGTTGACAATGATGCCCTTGGCCAAAAAGGGCGTATGCGTTTTTTCCTGAATATATTCAGGAAAAAACGCATACGCCCTTTTTGGCCAACCAAGCAACCTGGAAAGGCAAATCAGCGCTACAAAGAATTCTCGCTTCCCATCGGTCAAAAGGGCCATGCTGAAAAAAGTGTCAAAACCAGAAATGCAGGACAGGCCATGGAGAAATGGGAGCCTTGCTACACTGATGGGCGGGATGTAAATTGCCAACAGCCACTCTGGAGAAGTGTATGGTGTGTCCTGAAACATCTAAAAAACACAGCTTAGAGAGCATAGGGCACTTCCACGCATGGGGGGATAAAGTGGGAAAATTGAAAATCAGCAAGACACAAGCACCCCAAAGTTTAGGGCTGCTCTGTTGACAAGGACCTCCACTTCATTCCACCTTAAATATCCCAGGAAAGCGAAAAATGGATAAAAAAGTTGTGGTCCTTATGTACAATGGAATATCACTCAGCCATGAAATCAATGTCATAAGGCTAGTAGCAGCATGATGAGTGGATTTAGGTAAGACGATTCTAAGTGAAATAAGTCACACAGAAAAGGACACTTCTCATAAGGTGTCACTTATAGAGGGAATGTAAAAACCGTTACACTTGAACTGAATTACAAAACAGAACAGAGTCACACATGCAGAAAACACACTATGGCTGCTTAACGGGAAAGGTGAGGTGGGGTGATACATAAAACAAGAGTTTCAAATTAGCTCAGATACCGTTCCATAAACCCAATATGTAATAGACAAGACCTACTCCTTGCTCAGAGAACTGGACTCAACACGCCCGATTCACCGCACAAGAATATATCTGACTAGTAATAATCTTAAAACCTATGTATTGATATCTCTCTGTTAGTGTGTCAAGTGGGTGTAAAGCGGCATAAACAAAGCCGTGAAAAGCAGCTAAACCCCATTCTAAAAATAAATTACTTTTAAAAACCCATGAAACAAAGACAGGGAAAGAGAGAGAAATTCTTACACAATTCGTTCAGGGGCTGTGATGCAACCTGGATTGACCATATCTAGACCCACAGCTGGATGAGACATAAGGGTGGACACTCTTGGGGCTGAGAGGTTTGGTGAGGTTGGGTGAGCAAACGCAGACCCTTTAAAGTAATACTGCGTGCTACCCATCGCATGGGTCCCAAATCTCCAGGTTCAAGGGCATCTTCCTACATCGAAAACATGCATGAGAATCCCAGAAGATGGTACACCGTGTGATGGGGAAAGGTTTCTAAAACGCACCTCATTTCTCATCTCCTTGTGCTCGGGTTCGCCATTCCAGCCACTTTACTAGCAACCTCCCTACTTGGAGCCTCAGCACCTTTAACCTCCTGTTCCGTACAGGTTGCAATTTGTCCTGAGGATGAACGGGAAGACGGGGAACCAATGAGAGACTAGCTCTTGGTGTTGGGACAGGCACAGGTCACTCTATTTTCCCATCAGGAAGAAGAATTAACCACAGGCTCAGCCTGCCCCCCGGAACCAGAACAGGGCCTGAAGCCATCCTGCGCTTTTGCGGCCAGCTCCCAAAAATGCGACTTGTAAAATGGAGCTTCTGGGCACTGCGATTCACAAACCTGCAGAGTTATAAATGATAACTCTCGTCCACAAATATATTGAGGGAAGGCAAAGAAGAGGATTTGAAATCAAGGCAGAATTGCAGGAAACAGATTTCAGGAGGTAGATTCGAATCGCCTTTAAAGCACGTGAAAAGCGGCAAAACGTTGACAATGATGCCCTTGGCCAAAAAGGGCGTATGCGTTTTTTCCTGAATATATTCAGGAAAAAACGCATACGCCCTTTTTGGCCAACCAAGCAACCTGGAAAGGCAAATCAGCGCTACAAAGAAGTCTCGCTTCCCATCGGTCAAAAGGGCCATGCTGAAAAAAGTGTCAAAACCAGAAATGCAGGACAGGCCATGGAGAAATGGGAGCCTTGCTACACTGATGGGCGGTATGTAAATTGCCAACAGCCACTCTGGAGAAGTGTACGGTGTGTCCTGAAACATCTAAAAAACACAGCTTAGAGAGCATAGGGCACTTCCACGCATGGGGGGATAAAGTGGGAAAATTGAAAATCAGCAAGACACAAGCACCCCAAAGTTTAGGGCTGCTCTGTTGACAAGGACCTCCACTTCATTCCACCTTAAATATCCCAGGAAAGCGAAAAATGGATAAAAAAGTTGTGGTCCTTATGTACAATGGAATATCACTCAGCCATGAAATCAATGTCATAAGGCTAGTAGCAGCATGATGAGTGGATTTAGGTAAGACGATTCTAAGTGAAATAAGTCACACAGAAAAGGACACTTCTCATAAGGTGTCACTTATAGAGGGAATGTAAAAACCGTTACACTTGAACTGAATTACAAAACAGAACAGAGTCACACATGCAGAAAACACACTATGGCTGCTTAACGGGAAAGGTGAGGTGGGGTGATACATAAAACAAGAGTTTCAAATTAGCTCAGATACCGTTCCATAAACCCAATATGTAATAGACAAGACCTACTCCTTGCTCAGAGAACTGGACTCAACACGCCCGATTCACCGCACAAGAATATATCTGACTAGTAATAATCTTAAAACCTATGTATTGATATCTCTCTGTTAGTGTGTCAAGTGGGTGTAAAGCGGCATAAACAAAGCCGTGAAAAGCAGCTAAACCCCATTCTAAAAATAAATTACTTTTAAAAACCCATGAAACAAAGACAGGGAAAGAGAGAGAAATTCTTACACAATTCGTTCAGGGGCTGTGATGCAACCTGGATTGACCATATCTAGACCCACAGCTGGATGAGACATAAGGGTGGACACTCTTGGGGCTGAGAGGTTTGGTGAGGTTGGGTGAGCAAACGCAGACCCTTTAAAGTAATACTGCGTGCTACCCATCGCATGGGTCCCAAATCTCCAGGTTCAAGGGCATCTTCCTACATCGAAAACATGCATGAGAATCCCAGAAGATGGTACACCGTGTGATGGGGAAAGGTTTCTAAAACGCACCTCATTTCTCATCTCCTTGTGCTCGGGTTCGCCATTCCAGCCACTTTACTAGCAACCTCCCTACTTGGAGCCTCAGCACCTTTAACCTCCTGTTCCGTACAGGTTGCAATTTGTCCTGAGGATGAACGGGAAGACGGGGAACCAATGAGAGACTAGCTCTTGGTGTTGGGACAGGCACAGGTCACTCTATTTTCCCATCAGGAAGAAGAATTAACCACAGGCTCAGCCTGCCCCCCGGAACCAGAACAGGGCCTGAAGCCATCCTGCGCTTTTGCGGCCAGCTCCCAAAAATGCGACTTGTAAAATGGAGCTTCTGGGCACTGCGATTCACAAACCTGCAGAGTTATAAATGATAACTCTCGTCCACAAATATATTGAGGGAAGGCAAAGAAGAGGATTTGAAATCAAGGCAGAATTGCAGGAAACAGATTTCAGGAGGTAGATTCGAATCGCCTTTAAAGCACGTGAAAAGCGGCAAAACGTTGACAATGATGCCCTTGGCCAAAAAGGGCGTATGCGTTTTTTCCTGAATATATTCAGGAAAAAACGCATACGCCCTTTTTGGCCAACCAAGCAACCTGGAAAGGCAAATCAGCGCTACAAAGAAGTCTCGCTTCCCATCGGTCAAAAGGGCCATGCTGAAAAAAGTGTCAAAACCAGAAATGCAGGACAGGCCATGGAGAAATGGGAGCCTTGCTACACTGATGGGCGGTATGTAAATTGCCAACAGCCACTCTGGAGAAGTGTACGGTGTGTCCTGAAACATCTAAAAAACACAGCTTAGAGAGCATAGGGCACTTCCACGCATGGGGGGATAAAGTGGGAAAATTGAAAATCAGCAAGACACAAGCACCCCAAAGTTTAGGGCTGCTCTGTTGACAAGGACCTCCACTTCATTCCACCTTAAATATCCCAGGAAAGCGAAAAATGGATAAAAAAGTTGTGGTCCTTATGTACAATGGAATATCACTCAGCCATGAAATCAATGTCATAAGGCTAGTAGCAGCATGATGAGTGGATTTAGGTAAGACGATTCTAAGTGAAATAAGTCACACAGAAAAGGACACTTCTCATAAGGTGTCACTTATAGAGGGAATGTAAAAACCGTTACACTTGAACTGAATTACAAAACAGAACAGAGTCACACATGCAGAAAACACACTATGGCTGCTTAACGGGAAAGGTGAGGTGGGGTGATACATAAAACAAGAGTTTCAAATTAGCTCAGATACCGTTCCATAAACCCAATATGTAATAGACAAGACCTACTCCTTGCTCAGAGAACTGGACTCAACACGCCCGATTCACCGCACAAGAATATATCTGACTAGTAATAATCTTAAAACCTATGTATTGATATCTCTCTGTTAGTGTGTCAAGTGGGTGTAAAGCGGCATAAACAAAGCCGTGAAAAGCAGCTAAACCCCATTCTAAAAATAAATTACTTTTAAAAACCCATGAAACAAAGACAGGGAAAGAGAGAGAAATTCTTACACAATTCGTTCAGGGGCTGTGATGCAACCTGGATTGACCATATCTAGACCCACAGCTGGATGAGACATAAGGGTGGACACTCTTGGGGCTGAGAGGTTTGGTGAGGTTGGGTGAGCAAACGCAGACCCTTTAAAGTAATACTGCGTGCTACCCATCGCATGGGTCCCAAATCTCCAGGTTCAAGGGCATCTTCCTACATCGAAAACATGCATGAGAATCCCAGAAGATGGTACACCGTGTGATGGGGAAAGGTTTCTAAAACGCACCTCATTTCTCATCTCCTTGTGCTCGGGTTCGCCATTCCAGCCACTTTACTAGCAACCTCCCTACTTGGAGCCTCAGCACCTTTAACCTCCTGTTCCGTACAGGTTGCAATTTGTCCTGAGGATGAACGGGAAGACGGGGAACCAATGAGAGACTAGCTCTTGGTGTTGGGACAGGCACAGGTCACTCTATTTTCCCATCAGGAAGAAGAATTAACCACAGGCTCAGCCTGCCCCCCGGAACCAGAACAGGGCCTGAAGCCATCCTGCGCTTTTGCGGCCAGCTCCCAAAAATGCGACTTGTAAAATGGAGCTTCTGGGCACTGCGATTCACAAACCTGCAGAGTTATAAATGATAACTCTCGTCCACAAATATATTGAGGGAAGGCAAAGAAGAGGATTTGAAATCAAGGCAGAATTGCAGGAAACAGATTTCAGGAGGTAGATTCGAATCGCCTTTAAAGCACGTGAAAAGCGGCAAAACGTTGACAATGATGCCCTTGGCCAAAAAGGGCGTATGCGTTTTTTCCTGAATATATTCAGGAAAAAACGCATACGCCCTTTTTGGCCAACCAAGCAACCTGGAAAGGCAAATCAGCGCTACAAAGAAGTCTCGCTTCCCATCGGTCAAAAGGGCCATGCTGAAAAAAGTGTCAAAACCAGAAATGCAGGACAGGCCATGGAGAAATGGGAGCCTTGCTACACTGATGGGCGGTATGTAAATTGCCAACAGCCACTCTGGAGAAGTGTACGGTGTGTCCTGAAACATCTAAAAAACACAGCTTAGAGAGCATAGGGCACTTCCACGCATGGGGGGATAAAGTGGGAAAATTGAAAATCAGCAAGACACAAGCACCCCAAAGTTTAGGGCTGCTCTGTTGACAAGGACCTCCACTTCATTCCACCTTAAATATCCCAGGAAAGCGAAAAATGGATAAAAAAGTTGTGGTCCTTATGTACAATGGAATATCACTCAGCCATGAAATCAATGTCATAAGGCTAGTAGCAGCATGATGAGTGGATTTAGGTAAGACGATTCTAAGTGAAATAAGTCACACAGAAAAGGACACTTCTCATAAGGTGTCACTTATAGAGGGAATGTAAAAACCGTTACACTTGAACTGAATTACAAAACAGAACAGAGTCACACATCCAGAAAACACACTATGGCTGCTTAACGGGAAAGGTGAGGTGGGGTGATACATAAAACAAGAGTTTCAAATTAGCTCAGATACCGTTCCATAAACCCAATATGTAATAGACAAGACCTACTCCTTGCTCAGAGAACTGGACTCAACACGCCCGATTCACCGCACAAGAATATATCTGACTAGTAATAATCTTAAAACCTATGTATTGATATCTCTCTGTTAGTGTGTCAAGTGGGTGTAAAGCGGCATAAACACAGCCGTGAAAAGCAGCTAAACCCCATTCTAAAAATAAATTACTTTTAAAAACCCATGAAACAAAGACAGGGAAAGAGAGAGAAATTCTTACACAATTCGTTCAGGGGCTGTGATGCAACCTGGATTGACCATATCTAGACCCACAGCTGGATGAGACATAAGGGTGGACACTCTTGGGGCTGAGAGGTTTGGTGAGGTTGGGTGAGCAAACGCAGACCCTTTAAAGTAATACTGCGTGCTACCCATCGCATGGGTCCCAAATCTCCAGGTTCAAGGGCATCTTCCTACATCGAAAACATGCATGAGAATCCCAGAAGATGGTACACCGTGTGATGGGGAAAGGTTTCTAAAACGCACCTCATTTCTCATCTCCTTGTGCTCGGGTTCGCCATTCCAGCCACTTTACTAGCAACCTCCCTACTTGGAGCATCAGCACCTTTAACCTCCTGTTCCGTACAGGTTGCAATTTGTCCTGAGGATTAACGGGAAGATGGGAAACCAATGAGAGACTAGCTCTTGGTGTTGGGACAGGCACAGGTCACTCTATTTTCCCATCAGGAAGAAGAATTAACCACAGGCTCAGCCTGACCCGCGGAACCAGAACAGGGCCTGAAGCCATCCTGCGCTTTTGCGGCCAGCTCCCAAAAAAGCGACTTGTAAAATGGAGCTTCAGGGCACTGCAATTCACAAACCTGCAGAGTTATAAATGATAACTCTCATCTACAAATATATTGAGGGAAGGCAAAGAAGAGGATTTGAAATCAAGGCAGAATTGCAGGAAACAGATTTCAGGAGGTAGATTCGAATCGCCTTTAAAGCACATGAAAAGCGGCAAAATGTTGACAATGATGCCCTTGGCCAAAAAGGGCGTATGCGTTTTTTCCTGAATATATTCAGGAAAAAACGCATACGCCCTTTTTGGCCAACCAAGCAACCTGGAAAGGCAAATCAGCGCTACAAAGAATTCTCGCTTCCCATCGGTCAAAAGGGCCATGCTGAAAAAAGTGTCAAAACCAGAAATGCAGGACAGGCCATGGAGAAATGGGAGCCTTGCTACACTGATGGGCGGGATGTAAATTGCCAACAGCCACTCTGGAGAAGTGTACGGTGTGTCCTGAAACATCTAAAAAACACAGCTTAGAGAGCATAGGGCACTTCCACGCATGGGGGGATAAAGTGGGAAAATTGAAAATCAGCAAGACACAAGCACCCCAAAGTTTAGGGCTGCTCTGTTGACAAGGACCTCCACTTCATTCCACCTTAAATATCCCAGGAAAGCGAAAAATGGATAAAATAGTTGTGGTCCTTATGTACAATGGAATATCACTCAGCCATGAAATCAATGTCATAAGGCTAGTAGCAGCATGATGAGTGGATTTAGGTAAGACGATTCTAAGTGAAATAAGTCACACAGAAAAGGACACTTCTCATAAGGTGTCACTTATAGAGGGAATGTAAAAACCGTTACACTTGAACTGAATTACAAAACAGAACAGAGTCACACATGCAGAAAACACACTATGGCTGCTTAACGGGAAAGGTGAGGTGGGGTGATACATAAAACAAGAGTTTCAAATTAGCTCAGATACCGTTCCATAAACCCAATATGTAATAGACAAGACCTACTCCTTGCTCAGAGAACTGGACTCAACACGCCCGATTCACCGCACAAGAATATATCTGACTAGTAATAATCTTAAAACCTATGTATTGATATCTCTCTGTTAGTGTGTCAAGTGGGTGTAAAGCGGCATAAACACAGCCGTGAAAAGCAGCTAAACCCCATTCTAAAAATAAATTACTTTTAAAAACCCATGAAACAAAGACAGGGAAAGAGAGAGAAATTCTTACACAATTCGTTCAGGGGCTGTGATGCAACCTGGATTGACCATATCTAGACCCACAGCTGGATGAGACATAAGGGTGGACACTCTTGGGGCTGAGAGGTTTGGTGAGGTTGGGTGAGCAAACGCAGACCCTTTAAAGTAATACTGCGTGCTACCCATCGCATGGGTCCCAAATCTCCAGGTTCAAGGGCATCTTCCTACATCGAAAACATGCATGAGAATCCCAGAAGATGGTACACCGTGTGATGGGGAAAGGTTTCTAAAACGCACCTCATTTCTCATCTCCTTGTGCTCGGGTTCGCCATTCCAGCCACTTTACTAGCAACCTCCCTACTTGGAGCCTCAGCACCTTTAACCTCCTGTTCCGTACAGGTTGCAATTTGTCCTGAGGATGAACGGGAAGACGGGGAACCAATGAGAGACTAGCTCTTGGTGTTGGGACAGGCACAGGTCACTCTATTTTCCCATCAGGAAGAAGAATTAACCACAGGCTCAGCCTGCCCCCCGGAACCAGAACAGGGCCTGAAGCCATCCTGCGCTTTTGCGGCCAGCTCCCAAAAATGCGACTTGTAAAATGGAGCTTCTGGGCACTGCAATTCACAAACCTGCAGAGTTATAAATGATAACTCTCGTCCACAAATATATTGAGGGAAGGCAAAGAAGAGGATTTGAAATCAAGGCAGAATTGCAGGAAACAGATTTCAGGAGGTAGATTCGAATCGCCTTTAAAGCACGTGAAAAGCGGCAAAACGTTGACAATGATGCCCTTGGCCAAAAAGGGCGTATGCGTTTTTTCCTGAATATATTCAGGAAAAAACGCATACGCCCTTTTTGGCCAACCAAGCAACCTGGAAAGGCAAATCAGCGCTACAAAGAAGTCTCGCTTCCCATCGGTCAAAAGGGCCATGCTGAAAAAAGTGTCAAAACCAGAAATGCAGGACAGGCCATGGAGAAATGGGAGCCTTGCTACACTGATGGGCGGTATGTAAATTGCCAACAGCCACTCTGGAGAAGTGTACGGTGTGTCCTGAAACATCTAAAAAACACAGCTTAGAGAGCATAGGGCACTTCCACGCATGGGGGGATAAAGTGGGAAAATTGAAAATCAGCAAGACACAAGCACCCCAAAGTTTAGGGCTGCTCTGTTGACAAGGACCTCCACTTCATTCCACCTTAAATATCCCAGGAAAGCGAAAAATGGATAAAAAAGTTGTGGTCCTTATGTACAATGGAATATCACTCAGCCATGAAATCAATGTCATAAGGCTAGTAGCAGCATGATGAGTGGATTTAGGTAAGACGATTCTAAGTGAAATAAGTCACACAGAAAAGGACACTTCTCATAAGGTGTCACTTATAGAGGGAATGTAAAAACCGTTACACTTGAACTGAATTACAAAACAGAACAGAGTCACACATCCAGAAAACACACTATGGCTGCTTAACGGGAAAGGTGAGGTGGGGTGATACATAAAACAAGAGTTTCAAATTAGCTCAGATACCGTTCCATAAACCCAATATGTAATAGACAAGACCTACTCCTTGCTCAGAGAACTGGACTCAACACGCCCGATTCACCGCACAAGAATATATCTGATTAGCAATAATCTTAAAACCTATTTATTGATATCTCTCTGTTAGTGTGTCAAGTGGGTGTAAAGCGGCATAAACACAGCCGTGAAAAGCAGCTAAACCCCATTCTAAAAATAAATTACTTTTAAAAACCCATGAAACAAAGACAGGGAAAGAGAGAGAAATTCTTACACAATTCGTTCAGGGGCTGTGATGCAACCTGGATTGACCATATCTAGACCCACAGCTGGATGAGACATAAGGGTGGACACTCTTGGGGCTGAGAGGTTTGGTGAGGTTGGGTGAGCAAACGCAGACCCTTTAAAGTAATACTGCGTGCTACCCATCGCATGGGTCCCAAATCTCCAGGTTCAAGGGCATCTTCTTACATCGAAAACATGCATGAGAAACCCAGAAGATGGTACACCGTGTGATGGGGAAAGGTTTCTAAAACGCACCTCATTTCTCATCTCCTTGTGCTCGGGTTCGCCATTCCAGCCACTTTACTAGCAATCTCCCTACTTGGAGCCTCAGCACCTTTAACCTCCTGTTCCGTACAGGTTGCAATTTGTCCTGAGGATGAACGGGAAGACGGGGAACCAATGAGAGACTAGCTCTTGGTGTTGGGACAGGCACAGGTCACTCTATTTTCCCATCAGGAAGAAGAATTAACCACAGGCTCAGCCTGACCCGCGGAACCAGAACAGGGCCTGACGCCATCCTGCGCTTTTGCGGCCAGCTCCCAAAAAAGCGACTTGTAAAATGGAGCTTCAGGGCACTGCAATTCACAAACCTGCAGAGTTATAAATGATAACTCTCGTCCACAAATATATTGAGGGAAGGCAAAGAAGAGGATTTGAAATCAAGGCAGAATTGCAGGAAACAGATTTCAGGAGGTAGATTCGAATCGCCTTTAAAGCACATGAAAAGCGGCAAAATGTTGACAATGATGCCCTTGGCCAAAAAGGGCGTATGCGTTTTTTCCTGAATATATTCAGGAAAAAACGCATACGCTCTTTTTGGCCAACCAAGCAACCTGGAAAGGCAAATCAGCGCTACAAAGAATTCTCGCTTCCCATCGGTCAAAAGGGCCATGCTGAAAAAAGTGTCAAAACCAGAAATGCAGGACAGGCCATGGAGAAATGGGAGCCTTGCTACACTGATGGGCGGGATGTAAATTGCCAACAGCCACTCTGGAGAAGTGTACGGTGTGTCCTGAAACATCTAAAAAACACAGCTTAGAGAGCATAGGGCACTTCCACGCATGGGGGGATAAAGTGGGAAAATTGAAAATCAGCAAGACACAAGCACCCCAAAGTTTAGGGCTGCTCTGTTGACAAGGACCTCCACTTCATTCCACCTTAAATATCCCAGGAAAGCGAAAAATGGATAAAAAAGTTGTGGTCCTTCTGTACAATGGAATATCACTCAGCCATGAAATCAATGTCATAAGGCTAGTAGCAGCATGATGAGTGGATTTAGGTAAGACGATTCTAAGTGAAATAAGTCACACAGAAAAGGACACTTCTCATAAGGTGTCACTTATAGAGGGAATGTAAAAACCGTTACACTTGAACTGAATTACAAAACAGAACAGAGTCACACATGCAGAAAACACACTATGGCTGCTTAACGGGAAAGGTGAGGTGGGGTGATACATAAAACAAGAGTTTCAAATTAGCTCAGATACCGTTCCATAAACCCAATATGTAATAGACAAGACCTACTCCTTGCTCAGAGAACTGGACTCAACACGCCCGATTCACCGCACAAGAATATATCTGACTAGTAATAATCTTAAAACCTATGTATTGATATCTCTCTGTTAGTGTGTCAAGTGGGTGTAAAGCGGCATAAACACAGCCGTGAAAAGCAGCTAAACCCCATTATAAAAATAAATTACTTTTAAAAACCCATGAAACAAAGACAGGGAAAGAGAGAGAAATTCTTACACAATTCGTTCAGGGGCTGTGATGCAACCTGGATTGACCATATCTAGACCCACAGCTGGATGAGACATAAGGGTGGACACTCTTGGGGCTGAGAGGTTTGGTGAGGTTGGGTGAGCAAACGCAGACCCTTTAAAGTAATACTGCGTGCTACCCATCGCATGGGTCCCAAATCTCCAGGTTCAAGGGCATCTTCCTACATCGAAAACATGCATGAGAATCCCAGAAGATGGTACACCGTGTGATGGGGAAAGGTTTCTAAAACGCACCTCATTTCTCATCTCCTTGTGCTCGGGTTCGCCATTCCAGCCACTTTACTAGCAACCTCCCTACTTGGAGCATCAGCACCTTTAACCTCCTGTTCCGTACAGGTTGCAATTTGTCCTGAGGATGAACGGGAAGATGGGGAACCAATGAGAGACTAGCTCTTGGTGTTGGGACAGGCACAGGTCACTCTATTTTCCCATCAGGAAGAAGAATTAACCACAGGCTCAGCCTGACCCGCGGAACCAGAACAGGGCCTGAAGCCATCCTGCGCTTTTGCGGCCAGCTCCCAAAAAAGCGACTTGTAAAATGGAGCTTCAGGGCACTGCAATTCACAAACCTGCAGAGTTATAAATGATAACTCTCATCTACAAATATATTGAGGGAAGGCAAAGAAGAGGATTTGAAATCAAGGCAGAATTGCAGGAAACAGATTTCAGGAGGTAGATTCGAATCGCCTTTAAAGCACATGAAAAGCGGCAAAATGTTGACAATGATGCCCTTGGCCAAAAAGGGCGTATGCGTTTTTTCCTGAATATATTCAGGAAAAAACGCATACGCCCTTTTTGGCCAACCAAGCAACCTGGAAAGGCAAATCAGCGCTACAAAGAATTCTCGCTTCCCATCGGTCAAAAGGGCCATGCTGAAAAAAGTGTCAAAACCAGAAATGCAGGACAGGCCATGGAGAAATGGGAGCCTTGCTACACTGATGGGCGGGATGTAAATTGCCAACAGCCACTCTGGAGAAGTGTACGGTGTGTCCTGAAACATCTAAAAAACACAGCTTAGAGAGCATAGGGCACTTCCACGCATGGGGGGATAAAGTGGGAAAATTGAAAATCAGCAAGACACAAGCACCCCAAAGTTTAGGGCTGCTCTGTTGACAAGGACCTCCACTTCATTCCACCTTAAATATCCCAGGAAAGCGAAAAATGGATAAAATAGTTGTGGTCCTTATGTACAATGGAATATCACTCAGCCATGAAATCAATGTCATAAGGCTAGTAGCAGCATGATGAGTGGATTTAGGTAAGACGATTCTAAGTGAAATAAGTCACACAGAAAAGGACACTTCTCATAAGGTGTCACTTATAGAGGGAATGTAAAAACCGTTACACTTGAACTGAATTACAAAACAGAACAGAGTCACACATGCAGAAAACACACTATGGCTGCTTAACGGGAAAGGTGAGGTGGGGTGATACATATAACAAGAGTTTCAAATTAGCTCAGATACCGTTCCATAAACCCAATATGTAATAGACAAGACCTACTCCTTGCTCAGAGAACTGGACTCAACACGCCCGATTCACCGCACAAGAATATATCTGACTAGTAATAATCTTAAAACCTATGTATTGATATCTCTCTGTTAGTGTGTCAAGTGGGTGTAAAGCGGCATAAACACAGCCGTGAAAAGCAGCTAAACCCCATTATAAAAATAAATTACTTTTAAAAACCCATGAAACAAAGACAGGGAAAGAGAGAGAAATTCTTACACAATTCGTTCAGGGGCTGTGATGCAACCTGGATTGACCATATCTAGACCCACAGCTGGATGAGACATAAGGGTGGACACTCTTGGGGCTGAGAGGTTTGGTGAGGTTGGGTGAGCAAACGCAGACCCTTTAAAGTAATACTGCGTGCTACCCATCGCATGGGTCCCAAATCTCCAGGTTCAAGGGCATCTTCCTACATCGAAAACATGCATGAGAATCCCAGAAGATGGTACACCGTGTGATGGGGAAAGGTTTCTAAAACGCACCTCATTTCTCATCTCCTTGTGCTCGGGTTCGCCATTCCAGCCACTTTACTAGCAACCTCCCTACTTGGAGCCTCAGCACCTTTAACCTCCTGTTCCGTACAGGTTGCAATTTGTCCTGAGGATGAAAGGGAAGACGGGGAACCAATGAGAGACTAGCTCTTGGTGTTGGGACAGGCACAGGTCACTCTATTTTCCCATCAGGAAGAAGAATTAACCACAGGCTCAGCCTGCCCCCCGGAACCAGAACAGGGCCTGAAGCCATCCTGCGCTTTTGCGGCCAGCTCCCAAAAATGCGACTTGTAAAATGGAGCTTCTGGGCACTGCAATTCACAAACCTGCAGAGTTATAAATGATAACTCTCGTCCACAAATATATTGAGGGAAGGCAAAGAAGAGGATTTGAAATCAAGGCAGAATTGCAGGAAACAGATTTCAGGAGGTAGATTCGAATCGCCTTTAAAGCACGTGAAAAGCGGCAGAACGTTGACAATGATGCCCTTGGTCAAAAAGGGCGTATGCGTTTTTTCCTGAATATATTCAGGAAAAAACGCATACGCCCTTTTTGGCCAACCAAGCAACCTGGAAAGGCAAATCAGCGCTACAAAGAAGTCTCGCTTCCCATCGGTCAAAAGGGCCATGCTGAAAAAAGTGTCAAAACCAGAAATGCAGGACAGGCCATGGAGAAATGGGAGCCTTGCTACACTGATGGGCGGGATGTAAATTGCCAACAGCCACTCTGGAGAAGTGTACGGTGTGTCCTGAAACATCTAAAAAACACAGCTTAGAGAGCATAGGGCACTTCCACGCATGGGGGGATAAAGTGGGAAAATTGAAAATCAGCAAGACACAAGCACCCCAAAGTTTAGGGCTGCTCTGTTGACAAGGACCTCCACTTCATTCCACCTTAAATATCCCAGGAAAGCGAAAAATGGATAAAAAAGTTGTGGTCCTTATGTACAATGGAATATCACTCAGCCATGAAATCAATGTCATAAGGCTAGTAGCAGCATGATGAGTGGATTTAGGTAAGACGATTCTAAGTGAAATAAGTCACACAGAAAAGGACACTTCTCATAAGGTGTCACTTATAGAGGGAATGTAAAAACCGTTACACTTGAACTGAATTACAAAACAGAACAGAGTCACACATGCAGAAAACACACTATGGCTGCTTAACGGGAAAGGTGAGGTGGGGTGATACATATAACAAGAGTTTCAAATTAGCTCAGATACCGTTCCATAAACCCAATATGTAATAGACAAGACCTACTCCTTGCTCAGAGAACTGGACTCAACACGCCCGATTCACCGCACAAGAATATATCTGACTAGTAATAATCTTAAAACCTATGTATTGATATCTCTCTGTTAGTGTGTCAAGTGGGTGTAAAGCGGCATAAACACAGCCGTGAAAAGCAGCTAAACCCCATTATAAAAATAAATTACTTTTAAAAACCCATGAAACAAAGACAGGGAAAGAGAGAGAAATTCTTACACAATTCGTTCAGGGGCTGTGATGCAACCTGGATTGACCATATCTAGACCCACAGCTGGATGAGACATAAGGGTGGACACTCTTGGGGCTGAGAGGTTTGGTGAGGTTGGGTGAGCAAACGCAGACCCTTTAAAGTAATACTGCGTGCTACCCATCGCATGGGTCCCAAATCTCCAGGTTCAAGGGCATCTTCCTACATCGAAAACATGCATGAGAATCCCAGAAGATGGTACACCGTGTGATGGGGAAAGGTTTCTAAAACGCACCTCATTTCTCATCTCCTTGTGCTCGGGTTCGCCATTCCAGCCACTTTACTAGCAACCTCCCTACTTGGAGCCTCAGCACCTTTAACCTCCTGTTCCGTACAGGTTGCAATTTGTCCTGAGGATGAAAGGGAAGACGGGGAACCAATGAGAGACTAGCTCTTGGTGTTGGGACAGGCACAGGTCACTCTATTTTCCCATCAGGAAGAAGAATTAACCACAGGCTCAGCCTGCCCCCCGGAACCAGAACAGGGCCTGAAGCCATCCTGCGCTTTTGCGGCCAGCTCCCAAAAATGCGACTTGTAAAATGGAGCTTCTGGGCACTGCAATTCACAAACCTGCAGAGTTATAAATGATAACTCTCGTCCACAAATATATTGAGGGAAGGCAAAGAAGAGGATTTGAAATCAAGGCAGAATTGCAGGAAACAGATTTCAGGAGGTAGATTCGAATCGCCTTTAAAGCACGTGAAAAGCGGCAGAACGTTGACAATGATGCCCTTGGCCAAAAAGGGCGTATGCGTTTTTTCCTGAATATATTCAGGAAAAAACGCATACGCCCTTTTTGGCCAACCAAGCAACCTGGAAAGGCAAATCAGCGCTACAAAGAAGTCTCGCTTCCCATCGGTCAAAAGGGCCATGCTGAAAAAAGTGTCAAAACCAGAAATGCAGGACAGGCCATGGAGAAATGGGAGCCTTGCTACACTGATGGGCGGGATGTAAATTGCCAACAGCCACTCTGGAGAAGTGTACGGTGTGTCCTGAAACATCTAAAAAACACAGCTTAGAGAGCATAGGGCACTTCCACGCATGGGGGGATAAAGTGGGAAAATTGAAAATCAGCAAGACACAAGCACCCCAAAGTTTAGGGCTGCTCTGTTGACAAGGACCTCCACTTCATTCCACCTTAAATATCCCAGGAAAGCGAAAAATGGATAAAAAAGTTGTGGTCCTTATGTACAATGGAATATCACTCAGCCATGAAATCAATGTCATAAGGCTAGTAGCAGCATGATGAGTGGATTTAGGTAAGACGATTCTAAGTGAAATAAGTCACACAGAAAAGGACACTTCTCATAAGGTGTCACTTATAGAGGGAATGTAAAAACCGTTACACTTGAACTGAATTACAAAACAGAACAGAGTCACACATGCAGAAAACACACTATGGCTGCTTAACGGGAAAGGTGAGGTGGGGTGATACATAAAACAAGAGTTTCAAATTAGCTCAGATACCGTTCCATAAACCCAATATGTAATAGACAAGACCTACTCCTTGCTCAGAGAACTGGACTCAACACGCCCGATTCACCGCACAAGAATATATCTGACTAGTAATAATCTTAAAACCTATGTATTGATATCTCTCTGTTAGTGTGTCAAGTGGGTGTAAAGCGGCATAAACACAGCCGTGAAAAGCAGCTAAACCCCATTATAAAAATAAATTACTTTTAAAAACCCATGAAACAAAGACAGGGAAAGAGAGAGAAATTCTTACACAATTCGTTCAGGGGCTGTGATGCAACCTGGATTGACCAAATCTAGACCCACAGCTGGATGAGACATAAGGGTGGACACTCTTGGGGCTGAGAGGTTTGGTGAGGTTGGGTGAGCAAACGCAGACCCTTTAAAGTAATACTGCGTGCTACCCATCGCATGGGTCCCAAATCTCCAGGTTCAAGGGCATCTTCCTACATCGAAAACATGCATGAGAATCCCAGAAGATGGTACACCGTGTGATGGGGAAAGGTTTCTAAAACGCACCTCATTTCTCATCTCCTTGTGCTCGGGTTCGCCATTCCAGCCACTTTACTAGCAACCTCCCTACTTGGAGCCTCAGCACCTTTAACCTCCTGTTCCGTACAGGTTGCAATTTGTCCTGAGGATGAACGGGAAGACGGGGAACCAATGAGAGACTAGCTCTTGGTGTTGGGACAGGCACAGGTCACTCTATTTTCCCATCAGGAAGAAGAATTAACCACAGGCTCAGCCTGCCCCCCGGAACCAGAACAGGGCCTGAAGCCATCCTGCGCTTTTGCGGCCAGCTCCCAAAAAAGCGACTTGTAAAATGGAGCTTCTGGGCACTGCAATTCACAAACCTGCAGAGTTATAAATGATAACTCTCGTCCACAAATATATTGAGGGAAGGCAAAGAAGAGGATTTGAAATCAAGGCAGAATTGCAGGAAACAGATTTCAGGAGGTAGATTCGAATCGCCTTTAAAGCACGTGAAAAGCGGCAAAACGTTGACAATGATGCCCTTGGCCAAAAAGGGCGTATGCGTTTTTTCCTGAATATATTCAGGAAAAAACGCATACGCCATTTTTGGCCAACCAAGCAACCTGGAAAGGCAAATCAGCGCTACAAAGAAGTCTCGCTTCCCATCGGTCAAAAGGGCCATGCTGAAAAAAGTGTCAAAACCAGAAATGCAGGACAGGCCATGGAGAAATGGGAGCCTTGCTACACTGATGGGCGGGATGTAAATTGCCAACAGCCACTCTGGAGAAGTGTACGGTGTGTCCTGAAACATCTAAAAAACACAGCTTAGAGAGCATAGGGCACTTCCACGCATGGGGGGATAAAGTGGGAAAATTGAAAATCAGCAAGACACAAGCACCCCAAAGTTTAGGGCTGCTCTGTTGACAAGGACCTCCACTTCATTCCACCTTAAATATCCCAGGAAAGCGAAAAATGGATAAAAAAGTTGTGGTCCTTATGTACAATGGAATATCACTCAGCCATGAAATCAATGTCATAAGGCTAGTAGCAGCATGATGAGTGGATTTAGGTAAGACGATTCTAAGTGAAATAAGTCACACAGAAAAGGACACTTCTCATAAGGTGTCACTTATAGAGGGAATGTAAAAACCGTTACACTTGAACTGAATTACAAAACAGAACAGAGTCACACATGCAGAAAACACACTATGGCTGCTTAACGGGAAAGGTGAGGTGGGGTGATACATAAAACAAGAGTTTCAAATTAGCTCAGATACCGTTCCATAAACCCAATATGTAATAGACAAGACCTACTCCTTGCTCAGAGAACTGGACTCAACACGCCCGATTCACCGCACAAGAATATATCTGACTAGTAATAATCTTAAAACCTATGTATTGATATCTCTCTGTTAGTGTGTCAAGTGGGTGTAAAGCGGCATAAACACAGCCGTGAAAAGCAGCTAAACCCCATTATAAAAATAAATTACTTTAAAAAACCCATGAAACAAAGACAGGGAAAGAGAGAGAAATTCTTACACAATTCGTTCAGGGGCTGTGATGCAACCTGGATTGACCATATCTAGACCCACAGCTGGATGAGACATAAGGGTGGACACTCTTGGGGCTGAGAGGTTTGGTGAGGTTGGGTGAGCAAACGCAGACCCTTTAAAGTAATACTGCGTGCTACCCATCGCATGGGTCCCAAATCTCCAGGTTCAAGGGCATCTTCCTACATCGAAAACATGCATGAGAAACCCAGAAGATGGTACACCGTGTGATGGGGAAAGGTTTCTAAAACGCACCTCATTTCTCATCTCCTTGTGCTCGGGTTCGCCATTCCAGCCACTTTACTAGCAATCTCCCTACTTGGAGCCTCAGCACCTTTAACCTCCTGTTCCGTACAGGTTGCAATTTGTCCTGAGGATGAACGGGAAGACGGGGAACCAATGAGAGACTAGCTCTTGGTGTTGGGACAGGCACAGGTCACTCTATTTTCCCATCAGGAAGAAGAATTAACCACAGGCTCAGCCTGCCCCCCGGAACCAGAACAGGGCCTGAAGCCATCCTGCGCTTTTGCGGCCAGCTCCCAAAAAAGCGACTTGTAAAATGGAGCTTCTGGGCACTGCAATTCACAAACCTGCACAGTTATAAATGATAACTCTCGTCCACAAATATATTGAGGGAAGGCAAAGAAGAGGATTTGAAATCAAGGCAGAATTGCAGGAAACAGATTTCAGGAGGTAGATTCGAATCGCCTTTAAAGCACGTGAAAAGCGGCAAAACGTTGACAATGATGCCCTTGGCCAAAAAGGGCGTATGCGTTTTTTCCTGAATATATTCAGGAAAAAACGCATACGCCCTTTTTGGCCAACCAAGCAACCTGGAAAGGCAAATCAGCGCTACAAAGAAGTCTCGCTTCCCATCGGTCAAAAGGGCCATGCTGAAAAAAGTGTCAAAACCAGAAATGCAGGACAGGCCATGGAGAAATGGGAGCCTTGCTACACTGATGGGCGGGATGTAAATTGCCAACAGCCACTCTGGAGAAGTGTACGGTGTGTCCTGAAACATCTAAAAAACACAGCTTAGAGAGCATAGGGCACTTCCACGCATGGGGGGATAAAGTGGGAAAATTGAAAATCAGCAAGACACAAGCACCCCAAAGTTTAGGGCTGCTCTGTTGACAAGGACCTCCACTTCATTCCACCTTAAATATCCCAGGAAAGCGAAAAATGGATAAAAAAGTTGTGGTCCTTATGTACAATGGAATATCACTCAGCCATGAAATCAATGTCATAAGGCTAGTAGCAGCATGATGAGTGGATTTAGGTAAGACGATTCTAAGTGAAATAAGTCACACAGAAAAGGACACTTCTCATAAGGTGTCACTTATAGAGGGAATGTAAAAACCGTTACACTTGAACTGAATTACAAAACAGAACAGAGTCACACATGCAGAAAACACACTATGGCTGCTTAACGGGAAAGGTGAGGTGGGGTGATACATAAAACAAGAGTTTCAAATTAGCTCAGATACCGTTCCATAAACCCAATATGTAATAGACAAGACCTACTCCTTGCTCAGAGAACTGGACTCAACACGCCCGATTCACCGCACAAGAATATATCTGACTAGTAATAATCTTAAAACCTATGTATTGATATCTCTCTGTTAGTGTGTCAAGTGGGTGTAAAGCGGCATAAACACAGCCGTGAAAAGCAGCTAAACCCCATTCTAAAAATAAATTACTTTTAAAAACCCATGAAACAAAGACAGGGAAAGAGAGAGAAATTCTTACACAATTCGTTCAGGGGCTGTGATGCAACCTGGATTGACCATATCTAGACCCACAGCTGGATGAGACATAAGGGTGGACACTCTTGGGGCTGAGAGGTTTGGTGAGGTTGGGTGAGCAAACGCAGACCCTTTAAAGTAATACTGCGTGCTACCCATCGCATGGGTCCCAAATCTCCAGGTTCAAGGGCATTTTCCTACATCGAAACCATGCATG
Organism: Balaenoptera physalus; assembly: GCF_965194825.1. Lineage (NCBI taxonomy): Eukaryota > Metazoa > Chordata > Mammalia > Artiodactyla > Balaenopteridae > Balaenoptera > Balaenoptera physalus. The sequence goes on from NW_028126175.1 coordinate 30,387, forward strand.
AGAAACCCAGAAGATGGTACACCGTGTGATGGGGAAAGGTTTCTAAAACGCACCTCATTTCTCATCTCCTTGTGCTCGGGTTCGCCATTCCAGCCACTTTACTAGCAATCTCCCTCCGTGGAGCCTCAGCACCTTTAACCTCCTGTTCCGTACAGGTTGTAATTTGTCCTGAGGATGAACGGGAAGACGGGGAACCAATGAGAGACTAGCTCTTGGTGTTGGGACAGGCACAGGTCACTCTATCTTCCCATCAGGAAGAAGAATTAACCACAGGCTCAGCCTGCCCCCCGGAACCAGAACAGGGCCTGAAGCCATCCTGCGCTTTTGCGGCCAGCTCCCAAAAAAGCGACTTGTAAAATGGAGCTTCTGGGCACTGCAATTCACAAACCTGCAGAGTTATAAATGATAACTCTCGTCCACAAATATATTGAGGGAAGGCAAAGAAGAGGATTTGAAATCAAGGCAGAATTGCAGGAAACAGATTTCAGGAGGTAGATTCGAATCCCCTTGAAAGCACATGAAAAGCGGCAAAACGTCGACAATGATGCCCTTGGCCAAAAAGGGCGTATGCGTTTTTTCCTGAATATATTCAGGAAAAAACGCATACGCCCTTTTTGGCCAACCAAGCAACCTGGAAAGGCAAATCAGTGCTACAAAGAAGTCTCGCTTCCCATCGGTCAAAAGGGCTATGCTGAAAAAAGTGTCAAAACCAGAAATGCAGGACAGGCCATGGAGAAATGGGAGCCTTGCTACACTGATGGGCGGGATGTAAATTGCCAACAGCCACTCTGGAGAAGTGTACGGTGTGTCCTGAAACATCTAAAAAACACAGCTTAGAGAGCATAGGGCACTTCCACGCATGGGGAGATAAAGTGGGAAAATTGAAAATCAGCAAGACACAAGCACCCCAAAGTTTAGGGCTGCTCTGTTGACAAGGACCTCCACTTCATTCCACCTTAAATATCCCAGGAAAGCGAAAAATGGATAAAAAAGTTGTGGTCCTTATGTACAATGGAATATCACTCAGCCATGAAATCAATGTCATAAGGCTAGTAGCAGCATGATGAGTGGATTTAGTTAAGACGATTCTAAGTGAAATAAGTCACACCGAAAAGGACACTTCTCATAAGGTGTCACTTATAGAGGGAATGTAAAAACCGTTACACTTGAACTGAATTACAAAACAGAACAGAGTCACACATGCAGAAAACACACTATGGCTGCTTAACGGGAAAGGTGAGGTGGGGTGATACATAAAACAAGAGTTTCAAATTAGCTCAGATACCGTTCCATAAACCCAATATGTAATAGACAAGACCTACTCCTTGCTCAGAGAACTGGACTCAACACGCCCGATTCACCGCACAAGAATATATCTGACTAGTAATAATCTTAAAACCTATGTATTGATATCTCTCTGTTAGTGTGTCAAGTGGGTGTAAAGCGGCATAAACACAGCCGTGAAAAGCAGCTAAACCCCATTCTAAAAATAAATTACTTTTAAAAACCCATGAAACAAAGACAGGGAAAGAGAGAGAAATTCTTACACAATTCGTTCAGGGGCTGTGATGCAACCTGGATTGACCATATCTAGACCCACAGCTGGATGAGACATAAGGGTGGACACTCTTGGGGCTGAGAGGTTTGGTGAGGTTGGGTGAGCAAACGCAGACCCTTTAAAGTAATACTGCGTGCTACCCATCGCATGGGTCCCAAATCTCCAGGTTCAAGGGCATTTTCCTACATCGAAACCATGCATGAGAAACCCAGAAGATGGTACACCGTGTGATGGGGAAAGGTTTCTAAAACGCACCTCATTTCTCATCTCCTTGTGCTCGGGTTCGCCATTCCAGCCACTTTACTAGCAATCTCCCTACGTGGAGCCTCAGCACCTTTAACCTCCTGTTCCGTACAGGTTGCAATTTGTCCTGAGGATGAACGGGAAGACGGGGAACCAATGAGAGACTAGCTCTTGGTGTTGGGACAGGCACAGGTCACTCTATCTTCCCATCAGGGAGAAGAATTAACCACAGGCTCAGCCTGCCCCCCGGAACCAGAACAGGGCCTGAAGCCATCCTGCGCTTTTGCGGCCAGCTCCCAAAAAAGCGACTTGTAAAATGGAGCTTCTGGGCACTGCAATTCACAAACCTGCACAGTTATAAATGATAACTCTCGTCCACAAATATATTGAGGGAAGGCAAAGAAGAGGATTTGAAATCAAGGCAGAATTGCAGGAAACAGATTTCAGGAGGTAGATTCGAATCCCCTTTAATGCACATGAAAAGCGGCAAAACGTCGACAATGATGCCCTTGGCCAAAAAGGGCGTATGCGTTTTTTCCTGAATATATTCAGGAAAAAACGCATACGCCCTTTTTGGCCAACCAAGCAACCTGGAAAGGCAAATCAGCGCTACAAAGAAGTCTCGCTTCCCATCGGTCAAAAGGGCTATGCTGAAAAAAGTGTCAAAACCAGAAATGCAGGACAGGCCATGGAGAAATGGGAGCCTTGCTACACTGATGGGCGGGATGTAAATTGCCAACAGCCACTCTGGAGAAGTGTACGGTGTGTCCTGAAACATCTAAAAAACACAGCTTAGAGAGCATAGGGCACTTCCACGCATGGGGGGATAAAGTGGGAAAATTGAAAATCAGCAAGACACAAGCACCCCAAAGTTTAGGGCTGCTCTGTTGACAAGGACCTCCACTTCATTCCACCTTAAATATCCCAGGAAAGCGAAAAATGGATAAAAAAGTTGTGGTCCTTATGTACAATGGAATATCACTCAGCCATGAAATCAATGTCATAAGGCTAGTAGCAGCATGATGAGTGGATTTAGGTAAGACGATTCTAAGTGAAATAAGTCACACCGAAAAGGACACTTCTCATAAGGTGTCACTTATAGAGGGAATGTAAAAACCGTTACACTTGAACTGAATTACAAAACAGAACAGAGTCACACATGCAGAAAACACACTATGGCTGCTTAACGGGAAAGGTGAGGTGGAGTGATACATAAAACAAGAGTTTCAAATTAGCTCAGATACCGTTCCATAAACCCAATATGTAATAGACAAGACCTACTCCTTGCTCAGAGAACTGGACTCAACACGCCCGATTCACCGCACAAGAATATATCTGACTAGTAATAATCTTAAAACCTATGTATTGATATCTCTCTGTTAGTGTGTCAAGTGGGTGTAAAGCGGCATAAACACAGCCGTGAAAAGCAGCTAAACCCCATTATAAAAATAAATTACTTTTAAAAACCCATGAAACAAAGACAGGGAAAGAGAGAGAAATTCTTACACAATTCGTTCAGGGGCTGTGATGCAACCTGGATTGACCATTTCTAGACCCACAGCTGGATGAGACATAAGGGTGGACACTCTTGGGGCTGAGAGGTTTGGTGAGGTTGGGTGAGCAAACACAGACCCTTTAAAGTAATACTGCGTGCTACCCATCGCATGGGTCCCAAATCTCCAGGTTCAAGGGCATTTTCCTACATCGAAACCATGCATGAGAAACCCAGAAGATGGTACACCGTGTGATGGGGAAAGGTTTCTAAAACGCACCTCATTTCTCATCTCCTTGTGCTCGGGTTCGCCATTCCAGCCACTTTACTAGCAATCTCCCTACGTGGAGCCTCAGCACCTTTAACCTCCTGTTCCGTACAGGTTGCAATTTGTCCTGAGGATGAACGGGAAGACGGGGAACCAATGAGAGACTAGCTCTTGGTGTTGGGACAGGCACAGGTCACTCTATTTTCCCATCAGGAAGAAGAATTAACCACAGGCTCAGCCTGCCCCCCGGAACCAGAACAGGGCCTGAAGCCATCCTGCGCTTTTGCGGCCAGCTCCCAAAAAAGCGACTTGTAAAATGGAGCTTCTGGGCACTGCAATTCACAAACCTGCACAGTTATAAATGATAACTCTCGTCCACAAATATATTGAGGGAAGGCAAAGAAGAGGATTTCAAATCAAGGCAGAATTGCAGGAAACAGATTTCAGGAGGTAGATTCGAATCGCCTTTAAAGCACATGAAAAGCGGCAAAACGTTGACAATGATGCCCTTGGCCAAAAAGGGCGTATGCGTTTTTTCCTGAATATATTCAGGAAAAAACGCATACGCCCTTTTTGGCCAACCAAGCAACCTGGAAAGGCAAATCAGCGCTACAAAGAAGTCTCGCTTCCCATCGGTCAAAAGGGCCATGCTGAAAAAAGTGTCAAAACCAGAAATGCAGGACAGGCCATGGAGAAATGGGAGCCTAGCTACACTGATGGGCGGGATGTAAATTGCCAACAGCCACTCTGGAGAAGTGTACGGTGTGTCCTGAAACATCTAAAAAACACAGCTTAGAGAGCATAGGGCACTTCCACGCATGGGGGGATAAAGTGGGAAAATTGAAAATCAGCAAGACACAAGCACCCCAAAGTTTAGGGCTGCTCTGTTGACAAGGACCTCCACTTCATTCCACCTTAAATATCCCAGAAAGCGAAAAATGGATAAAAAGTTGTGGTCCTTATGTACAATGGAATATCACTCAGCCATGAAATCAATGTCATAAGGCTAGTAGCAGCATGATGAGTGGATTTAGGTAAGACGATTCTAAGTGAAATAAGTCACACAGAAAAGGACACTTCTCATAAGGTGTCACTTATAGAGGGAATGTAAAAACCGTTACACTTGAACTGAATTACAAAACAGAACAGAGTCACACATGCAGAAAACACACTATGGCTGCTTAACGGGAAAGGTGAGGTGGGGTGATACATAAAACAAGAGTTTCAAATTAGCTCAGATACCGTTCCATAAACCCAATATGTAATAGACAAGACCTACTCCTTGCTCAGAGAACTGGACTCAACACGACCGATTCACCGCACAAGAATATATCTGACTAGTAATAATCTTAAAACCTATGTATTGATATCTCTCTGTTAGTGTGTCAAGTGGGTGTAAAGCGGCATAAACACAGCCGTGAAAAGCAGCTAAACCCCATTATAAAAATAAATTACTTTTAAAAACCCATGAAACAAAGACAGGGAAAGAGAGAGAAATTCTTACACAATTCGTTCAGGGGCTGTGATGCAACCTGGATTGACCATATCTAGACCCACAGCTGGATGAGACATAAGGGTGGACACTCTTGGGGCTGAGAGGTTTGGTGAGGTTGGGTGAGCAAACGCAGACCCTTTAAAGTAATACTGCGTGCTACCCATCGCATGGGTCCCAAATCTCCAGGTTCAAGGGCATTTTCCTACATCGAAACCATGCATGAGAAACCCAGAAGATGGTACACCGTGTGATGGGGAAAGGTTTCTAAAACGCACCTCATTTCTCATCTCCTTGTGCTCGGGTTCGCCATTCCAGCCACTTTACTAGCAATCTCCCTACGTGGAGCCACAGCACCTTTAACCTCCTGTTCCGTACAGGTTGCAATTTGTCCTGAGGATGAACGGGAAGACGGGGAACCAATGAGAGACTAGCTCTTGGTGTTGGGACAGGCACAGGTCACTCTATTTTCCCATCAGGAAGAAGAATTAACCACAGGCTCAGCCTGCCCCCCGGAACCAGAACAGGGCCTGAAGCCATCCTGCGCTTTTGCGGCCAGCTCCCAAAAAAGCGACTTGTAAAATGGAGCTTCTGGGCACTGCAATTCACAAACCTGCACAGTTATAAATGATAACTCTCGTCCACAAATATATTGAGTGAAGGCAAAGAAGAGGATTTGAAATCAAGGCAGAATTGCAGGAAACAGATTTCAGGAGGTAGATTCGAATCCCCTTTAAAGCACATGAAAAGCGGCAAAACGTTGACAATGATGCCCTTGGCCAAAAAGGGCGTATGCGTTTTTTCCTGAATATATTCAGGAAAAAACGCATACGCCCTTTTTGGCCAACCAAGCAACCTGGAAAGGCAAATCAGCGCTACAAAGAAGTCTCGCTTCCCATCGGTCAAAAGGGCTATGCTGAAAAAAGTGTCAAAACCAGAAATGCAGGACAGGCCATGGAGAAATGGGAGCCTTGCTACACTGATGGGCGGGATGTAAATTGCCAACAGCCACTCTGGAGAAGTGTACGGTGTGTCCTGAAACATCTAAAAAACACAGCTTAGAGAGCATAGGGCACTTCCACGCATGGGGGGATAAAGTGGGAAAATTGAAAATCAGCAAGACACAAGCACCCCAAAGTTTAGGGCTGCTCTGTTGACAAGGACCTCCACTTCATTCCACCTTAAATATCCCAGGAAAGCGAAAAATGGATAAAAAAGTTGTGGTCCTTATGTACAATGGAATATCACTCAGCCATGAAATCAATGTCATAAGGCTAGTAGCAGCATGATGAGTGGATTTAGGTAAGACGATTCTAAGTGAAATAAGTCACACAGAAAAGGACACTTCTCATAAGGTGTCACTTATAGAGGGAATGTAAAAACCGTTACACTTGAACTGAATTACAAAACAGAACAGAGTCACACATGCAGAAAACACACTATGGCTGCTTAACGGGAAAGGTGAGGTGGGGTGATACATAAAACAAGAGTTTCAAATTAGCTCAGATACCGTTCCATAAACCCAATATGTAATAGACAAGACCTACTCCTTGCTCAGAGAACTGGACTCAACACGCCCGATTCACCGCACAAGAATATATCTGACTAGTAATAATCTTAAAACCTATGTATTGATATCTCTCTGTTAGTGTGTCAAGTGGGTGTAAAGCGGCATAAACACAGCCGTGAAAAGCAGCTAAACCCCATTCTAAAAATAAATTACTTTTAAAAACCCATGAAACAAAGACAGGGAAAGAGAGAGAAATTCTTACACAATTCGTTCAGGGGCTGTGATGCAACCTGGATTGACCATATCTAGACCCACAGCTGGATGAGACATAAGGGTGGACACTCTTGGGGCTGAGAGGTTTGGTGAGGTTGGGTGAGCAAACGCAGACCCTTTAAAGTAATACTGCGTGCTACCCATCGCATGGGTCCCAAATCTCCAGGTTCAAGGGCATTTTCCTACATCGAAACCATGCATGAGAAACCCAGAAGATGGTACACCGTGTGATGGGGAAAGGTTTCTAAAACGCACCTCATTTCTCATCTCCTTGTGCTCGGGTTCGCCATTCCAGCCACTTTACTAGCAATCTCCCTCCGTGGAGCCTCAGCACCTTTAACCTCCTGTTCCGTACAGGTTGTAATTTGTCCTGAGGATGAACGGGAAGACGGGGAACCAATGAGAGACTAGCTCTTGGTGTTGGGACAGGCACAGGTCACTCTATCTTCCCATCAGGAAGAAGAATTAACCACAGGCTCAGCCTGCCCCCCGGAACCAGAACAGGGCCTGAAGCCATCCTGCGCTTTTGCGGCCAGCTCCCAAAAAAGCGACTTGTAAAATGGAGCTTCTGGGCACTGCAATTCACAAACCTGCAGAGTTATAAATGATAACTCTCGTCCACAAATATATTGAGGGAAGGCAAAGAAGAGGATTTGAAATCAAGGCAGAATTGCAGGAAACAGATTTCAGGAGGTAGATTCGAATCCCCTTGAAAGCACATGAAAAGCGGCAAAACGTCGACAATGATGCCCTTGGCCAAAAAGGGCGTATGCGTTTTTTCCTGAATATATTCAGGAAAAAACGCATACGCCCTTTTTGGCCAACCAAGCAACCTGGAAAGGCAAATCAGCGCTACAAAGAAGTCTCGCTTCCCATCGGTCAAAAGGGCTATGCTGAAAAAAGTGTCAAAACCAGAAATGCAGGACAGGCCATGGAGAAATGGGAGCCTTGCTACACTGATGGGCGGGATGTAAATTGCCAACAGCCACTCTGGAGAAGTGTACGGTGTGTCCTGAAACATCTAAAAAACACAGCTTAGAGAGCATAGGGCACTTCCACGCATGGGGAGATAAAGTGGGAAAATTGAAAATCAGCAAGACACAAGCACCCCAAAGTTTAGGGCTGCTCTGTTGACAAGGACCTCCACTTCATTCCACCTTAAATATCCCAGGAAAGCGAAAAATGGATAAAAAAGTTGTGGTCCTTATGTACAATGGAATATCACTCAGCCATGAAATCAATGTCATAAGGCTAGTAGCAGCATGATGAGTGGATTTAGTTAAGACGATTCTAAGTGAAATAAGTCACACCGAAAAGGACACTTCTCATAAGGTGTCACTTATAGAGGGAATGTAAAAACCGTTACACTTGAACTGAATTACAAAACAGAACAGAGTCACACATGCAGAAAACACACTATGGCTGCTTAACGGGAAAGGTGAGGTGGGGTGATACATAAAACAAGAGTTTCAAATTAGCTCAGATACCGTTCCATAAACCCAATATGTAATAGACAAGACCTACTCCTTGCTCAGAGAACTGGACTCAACACGCCCGATTCACCGCACAAGAATATATCTGACTAGTAATAATCTTAAAACCTATGTATTGATATCTCTCTGTTAGTGTGTCAAGTGGGTGTAAAGCGGCATAAACACAGCCGTGAAAAGCAGCTAAACCCCATTATAAAAATAAATTACTTTTAAAAACCCATGAAACAAAGACAGGGAAAGAGAGAGAAATTCTTACACAATTCGTTCAGGGGCTGTGATGCAACCTGGATTGACCATATCTAGACCCACAGCTGGATGAGACATAAGGGTGGACACTCTTGGGGCTGAGAGGTTTGGTGAGGTTGGGTGAGCAAACGCAGACCCTTTAAAGTAATACTGCGTGCTACCCATCGCATGGGTCCCAAATCTCCAGGTTCAAGGGCATTTTCCTACATCGAAACCATGCATGAGAATCCCAGAAGATGGTACACCGTGTGATGGGGAAAGGTTTCTAAAACGCACCTCATTTCTCATCTCCTTGTGCTCGGGTTCGCCATTCCAGCCACTTTACTAGCAACCTCCCTACTTGGAGCATCAGCACCTTTAACCTCCTGTTCCGTACAGGTTGCAATTTGTCCTGAGGATGAACGGGAAGACGGGGAACCAATGAGAGACTAGCTCTTGGTGTTGGGACAGGCACAGGTCACTCTATTTTCCCATCAGGAAGAAGAATTAACCACAGGCTCAGCCTGCCCCCCGGAACCAGAACAGGGCCTGAAGCCATCCTGCGCTTTTGCGGCCAGCTCCCAAAAAAGCGACTTGTAAAATGGAGCTTCTGGGCACTGCAATTCACAAACCTGCACAGTTATAAATGATAACTCTCGTCCACAAATATATTGAGGGAAGGCAAAGAAGAGGATTTGAAATCAAGGCAGAATTGCAGGAAACAGATTTCAGGAGGTAGATTCGAATCGCCTTTAAAGCACGTGAAAAGCGGCAAAACGTTGACAATGATGCCCTTGGCCAAAAAGGGCGTATGCGTTTTTTCCTGAATATATTCAGGAAAAAACACATACGCCCTTTTTGGCCAACCAAGCAACCTGGAAAGGCAAATCAGCGCTACAAAGAAGTCTCGCTTCCCATCGGTCAAAAGGGCCATGCTGAAAAAAGTGTCAAAACCAGAAATGCAGGACAGGCCATGGAGAAATGGGAGCCTTGCTACACTGATGGGCGGGATGTAAATTGCCAACAGCCACTCTGGAGAAGTGTACGGTGTGTCCTGAAACATCTAAAAAACACAGCTTAGAGAGCATAGGGCACTTCCACGCATGGGGGGATAAAGTGGGAAAATTGAAAATCAGCAAGACACAAGCACCCCAAAGTTTAGGGCTGCTCTGTTGACAAGGACCTCCACTTCATTCCACCTTAAATATCCCAGGAAAGCGAAAAATGGATAAAAAAGTTGTGGTCCTTATGTACAATGGAATATCACTCAGCCATGAAATCAATGTCATAAGGCTAGTAGCAGCATGATGAGTGGATTTAGGTAAGACGATTCTAAGTGAAATAAGTCACACAGAAAAGGACACTTCTCATAAGGTGTCACTTATAGAGGGAATGTAAAAACCGTTACACTTGAACTGAATTACAAAACAGAGCAGAGTCACACATGCAGAAAACACACTATGGCTGCTTAACGGGAAAGGTGAGGTGGGGTGATACATAAAACAAGAGTTTCAAATTAGCTCAGATACCGTTCCATAAACCCAATATGTAATAGACAAGACCTACTCCTTGCTCAGAGAACTGGACTCAACACGCCCGATTCACCGCACAAGAATATATCTGACTAGTAATAATCTTAAAACCTATGTATTGATATCTCTCTGTTAGTGTGTCAAGTGGGTGTAAAGCGGCATAAACACAGCCGTGAAAAGCAGCTAAACCCCATTATAAAAATAAATTACTTTTAAAAACCCATGAAACAAAGACAGGGAAAGAGAGAGAAATTCTTACACAATTCGTTCAGGGGCTGTGATGCAACCTGGATTGACCATATCTAGACCCACAGCTGGATGAGACATAAGGGTGGACACTCTTGGGGCTGAGAGGTTTGGTGAGGTTGGGTGAGCAAACGCAGACCCTTTAAAGTAATACTGCGTGCTACCCATCGCATGGGTCCCAAATCTCCAGGTTCAAGGGCATCTTCCTACATCGAAAACATGCATGAGAAACCCAGAAGATGGTACACCGTGTGATGGGGAAAGGTTTCTAAAACGCACCTCATTTCTCATCTCCTTGTGCTCGGGTTCGCCATTCCAGCCACTTTACTAGCAATCTCCCTACTTGGAGCCTCAGCACCTTTAACCTCCTGTTCCGTACAGGTTGCAATTTTTCCTGAGGATGAACGGGAAGACGGGGAACCAATGAGAGACTAGCTCTTGGTGTTGGGACAGGCACAGGTCACTCTATTTTCCCATCAGGAAGAAGAATTAACCACAGGCTCAGCCTGACCCCCGGAACCAGAACAGGGCCTGAAGCCATCCTGCGCTTTTGCGGCCAGCTCCCAAAAAAGCGACTTGTAAAATGGAGCTTCAGGGCACTGCAATTCACAAACCTGCAGAGTTATAAATGATAACTCTCGTCCACAAATATATTGAGGGAAGGCAAAGAAGAGGATTTGAAATCAAGGCAGAATTGCAGGAAACAGATTTCAGGAGGTAGATTCGAATCGCCTTTAAAGCACATGAAAAGCGGCAAAACGTTGACAATGATGCCCTTGGCCAAAAAGGGCGTATGCGTTTTTTCCTGAATATATTCAGGAAATAACGCATACGCCCTTTTTGGCCAACCAAGCAACCTGGAAAGGCAAATCAGCGCTACAAAGAAGTCTCGCTTCCCATCGGTCAAAAGGGCCATGCTGAAAAAAGTGTCAAAACCAGAAATGCAGGACAGGCCATGGAGAAATGGGAGCCTTGCTACACTGATGGGCGGGATGTAAATTGCCAACAGCCACTCTGGAGAAGTGTACGGTGTGTCCTGAAACATCTAAAAAACACAGCTTAGAGAGCATAGGGCACTTCCACGCATGGGGGGATAAAGTGGGAAAATTGAAAATCAGCAAGACACAAGCACCCCAAAGTTTAGGGCTGCTCTGTTGACAAGGACCTCCACTTCATTCCACCTTAAATATCCCAGGAAAGCGAAAAATGGATAAAAAAGTTGTGGTCCTTCTGTACAATGGAATATCACTCAGCCATGAAATCAATGTCATAAGGCTAGTAGCAGCATGATGAGTGGATTTAGGTAAGACGATTCTAAGTGAAATAAGTCACACAGAAAAGGACACTTCTCATAAGGTGTCACTTATAGAGGGAATGTAAAAACCGTTACACTTGAACTGAATTACAAAACAGAACAGAGTCACACATGCAGAAAACACACTATGGCTGCTTAACGGGAAAGGTGAGGTGGGGTGATACATAAAACAAGAGTTTCAAATTAGCTCAGATACCGTTCCATAAACCCAATATGTAGTAGACAAGACCTACTCCTTGCTCAGAGAACTGGACTCAACACGCCCGATTCACCGCACAAGAATATATCTGACTAGTAATAATCTTAAAACCTATGTATTGATATCTCTTGTTAGTGTGTCAAGTGGGTGTAAAGCGGCATAAACACAGCCGTGAAAAGCAGCTAAACCCCATTATAAAAATAAATTACTTTTAAAAACCCATGAAACAAAGACAGGGAAAGAGAGAGAAATTCTTACACAATTCGTTCAGGGGCTGTGATGCAACCTGGATTGACCATATCTAGACCCACAGCTGGATGAGACATAAGGGTGGACACTCTTGGGGCTGAGAGGTTTGGTGAGGTTGGGTGAGCAAACGCAGACCCTTTAAAGTAATACTGCGTGCTACCCATCGCATGGGTCCCAAATCTCCAGGTTCAAGGGCATCTTCCTACATCGAAAACATGCATGAGAAACCCATAAGATGGTACACCGTGTGATGGGGAAAGGTTTCTAAAACGCACCTCATTTCTCATCTCCTTGTGCTCGGGTTCGCCATTCCAGCCACTTTACTAGCAATCTCCCTACTTGGAGCATCAGCACCTTTAACCTCCTGTTCCGTACAGGTTGCAATTTGTCCTGAGGATGAACAGGAAGACGGGGAACCAATGAGAGACTAGCTCTTGGTGTTGGGACAGGCACAGGTCACTCTATTTTCCCATCAGGAAGAAGAATTAACCACAGGCTCAGCCTGACCCGCGGAACCAGAACAGGGCCTGAAGCCATCCTGCGCTTTTGCGGCCAGCTCCCAAAAAAGCGACTTGTAAAATGGAGCTTCAGGGCACTGCAATTCACAAACCTGCAGAGTTATAAATGATAACTCTCGTCCACAAATATATTGAGGGAAGGCAAAGAAGAGGATTTGAAATCAAGGCAGAATTGCAGGAAACAGATTTCAGGAGGTAGATTCGAATCGCCTTTAAAGCACATGAAAAGCGGCAAAACGTTGACAATGATGCCCTTGGCCAAAAAGGGCGTATGCGTTTTTTCCTGAATATATTCAGGAAAAAACGCATACGCCCTTTTTGGCCAACCAAGCAACCTGGAAAGGCAAATCAGCGCTACAAAGAAGTCTCGCTTCCCATCGGTCAAAAGCGCCATGGTGAAAAAAGTGTCAAAACCAGAAATGCAGGACAGGCCATGGAGAAATGGGAGCCTTGCTACACTGATGGGCGGGATGTAAATTGCCAACAGCCACTCTGGAGAAGTGTACGGTGTGTCCTGAAACATCTAAAAAACACAGCTTAGAGAGCATAGGGCACTTCCACGCATGGGGGGATAAAGTGGGAAAATTGAAAATCAGCAAGACACAAGCACCCCAAAGTTTAGGGCTGCTCTGTTGACAAGGACCTCCACTTCATTCCACCTTAAATATCCCAGGAAAGCGAAAAATGGATAAAAAAGTTGTGGTCCTTCTGTACAATGGAATATCACTCAGCCATGAAATCAATGTCATAAGGCTAGTAGCAGCATGATGAGTGGATTTAGGTAAGACGATTCTAAGTGAAATAAGTCACACAGAAAAGGACACTTCTCATAAGGTGTCACTTTTAGAGGGAATGTAAAAACCGTTACACTTGAACTGAATTACAAAACAGAACAGAGTCACACATGCAGAAAACACACTATGGCTGCTTAACGGTAAAGGTGAGGTGGGGTGATACATAAAACAAGAGTTTCAAATTAGCTCAGATACCGTTCCATAAACCCAATATGTAATAGACAAGACCTACTCCTTGCTCAGAGAACTGGACTCAACACGCCCGATTCACCGCACAAGAATATATCTGACTAGTAATAATCTTAAAACCTATATATTGATATCTCTCTGTTAGTGTGTCAAGTGGGTGTAAAGCGGCATAAACACAGCCGTGAAAAGCAGCTAAACCCCATTATAAAAATAAATTACTTTTAAAAACCCATGAAACAAAGACAGGGAAAGAGAGAGAAATTCTTACACAATTCGTTCAGGGGCTGTGATGCAACCTGGATTGACCATATCTAGACCCACAGCTGGATGAGACATAAGGGTGGACACTCTTGGGGCTGAGAGGTTTGGTGAGGTTGGGTGAGCAAACGCAGACCCTTTAAAGTAATACTGCGTGCTACCCATCGCATGGGTCCCAAATCTCCAGGTTCAAGGGCATCTTCCTACATCGAAAACATGCATGAGAAACCCAGAAGATGGTACACCGTGTGATGGGGAAAGGTTTCTAAAACGCACCTCATTTCTCATCTCCTTGTGCTCGGCTTCGCCATTCCAGCCACTTTACTAGCAATCTCCCTACTTGGAGCCTCAGCACCTTTAACCTCCTGTTCCGTACAGGTTGCAATTTGTCCTGAGGATGAACGGGAAGACGGGGAACCAATGAGACACTAGCTCTTGGTGTTGGGACAGGCACAGGTCACTCTATTTTCCCATCAGGAAGAAGAATTAACCAAAGGCTCAGCCTGACCCGCGGAACCAGAACAGGGCCTGAAGCCATCCTGCGCTTTTGCGGCCAGCTCCCAAAAAAGCGACTTGTAAAATGGAGCTTCAGGGCACTGCAATTCACAAACCTGCAGAGTTATAAATGATAACTCTCGTCCACAAATATATTGAGGGAAGGCAAAGAAGAGGATTTGAAATCAAGGCAGAATTGCAGGAAACAGATTTCAGGAGGTAGATTCGAATCGCCTTTAAAGCACATGAAAAGCGGCAAAACGTTGACAATGATGCCCTTGGCCAAAAAGGGCGTATGCCTTTTTTCCTGAATATATTCAGGAAAAAACGCATACGCCCTTTTTGGCCAACCAAGCAACCTGGAAAGGCAAATCAGCGCTACAAAGAAGTCTCGCTTCCCATCGGTCAAAAGGGCCATGCTGAAAAAAGTGTCAAAACCAGAAATGCAGGACAGGCCATGGAGAAATGGGAGCCTTGCTACACTGATGGGCGGGATGTAAATTGCCAACAGCCACTCTGGAGAAGTGTACGGTGTGTCCTGAAACATCTAAAAAACACAGCTTAGAGAGCATAGGGCACTTCCACGCATGGGGGGATAAAGTGGGAAAATTGAAAATCAGCAAGACACAAGCACCCCAAAGTTTAGGGCTGCTCTGTTGACAAGGACCTCCACTTCATTCCACCTTAAATATCCCAGGAAAGCGAAAAATGGATAAAAAAGTTGTGGTCCTTATGTACAATGGAATATCACTCAGCCATGAAATCAATGTCATAAGGCTAGTAGCAGCATGATGAGTGGATTTAGGTAAGACGATTCTAAGTGAAATAAGTCACACAGAAAAGGACACTTCTCATAAGGTGTCACTTATAGAGGGAATGTAAAAACCGTTACACTTGAACTGAATTACAAAACAGAACAGAGTCACACATGCAGAAAACACACTATGGCTGCTTAACGGGAAAGGTGAGGTGGGGTGATACATAAAACAAGAGTTTCAAATTAGCTCTGATACCGTTCCATAAACCCAATATGTAATAGACAAGACCTACTCCTTGCTCAGAGAACTGGACTCAACACGCCCGATTCACCGCACAAGAATATATCTGACTAGTTAATCTTAAAACCTATGTATTGATATCTCTCTGTTAGTGTGTCAAGTGGGTGTAAAGCGGCATAAACACAGCCGTGAAAAGCAGCTAAACCCCATTATAAAAATAAATTACTTTTAAAAACCCATGAAACAAAGACAGGGAAAGAGAGAGAAATTCTTACACAATTCGTTCAGGGGCTGTGATGCAACCTGGATTGACCATATCTAGACCCACAGCTGGATGAGACATAAGGGTGGACACTCTTGGGGCTGAGAGGTTTGGTGAGGTTGGGTGAGCAAACGCAGACCCTTTAAAGTAATACTGCGTGCTACCCATCGCATGGGTCCCAAATCTCCAGGTTCAAGGGCATCTTCCTACATCGAAAACATGCATGAGAAACCCATAAGATGGTACACCGTGTGATGGGGAAAGGTTTCTAAAACGCACCTCATTTCTCATCTCCTTGTGCTCGGGTTCGCCATTCCAGCCACTTTACTAGCAATCTCCCTACTTGGAGCATCAGCACCTTTAACCTCCTGTTCCGTACAGGTTGCAATTTGTCCTGAGGATGAACAGGAAGACGGGGAACCAATGAGAGACTAGCTCTTGGTGTTGGGACAGGCACAGGTCACTCTATTTTCCCATCAGGAAGAAGAATTAACCACAGGCTCAGCCTGACCCGCGGAACCAGAACAGGGCCTGAAGCCATCCTGCGCTTTTGCGGCCAGCTCCCAAAAAAGCGACTTGTAAAATGGAGCTTCAGGGCACTGCAATTCACAAACCTGCAGAGTTATAAATGATAACTCTCGTCCACAAATATATTGAGGGAAGGCAAAGAAGAGGATTTGAAATCAAGGCAGAATTGCAGGAAACAGATTTCAGGAGGTAGATTCGAATCGCCTTTAAAGCACATGAAAAGCGGCAAAACGTTGACAATGATGCCCTTGGCCAAAAAGGGCGTATGCGTTTTTTCCTGAATATATTCAGGAAAAAACGCATACGCCCTTTTTGGCCAACCAAGCAACCTGGAAAGGCAAATCAGCGCTACAAAGAAGTCTCGCTTCCCATCGGTCAAAAGCGCCATGGTGAAAAAAGTGTCAAAACCAGAAATGCAGGACAGGCCATGGAGAAATGGGAGCCTTGCTACACTGATGGGCGGGATGTAAATTGCCAACAGCCACTCTGGAGAAGTGTACGGTGTGTCCTGAAACATCTAAAAAACACAGCTTAGAGAGCATAGGGCACTTCCACGCATGGGGGGATAAAGTGGGAAAATTGAAAATCAGCAAGACACAAGCACCCCAAAGTTTAGGGCTGCTCTGTTGACAAGGACCTCCACTTCATTCCACCTTAAATATCCCAGGAAAGCGAAAAATGGATAAAAAAGTTGTGGTCCTTCTGTACAATGGAATATCACTCAGCCATGAAATCAATGTCATAAGGCTAGTAGCAGCATGATGAGTGGATTTAGGTAAGACGATTCTAAGTGAAATAAGTCACACAGAAAAGGACACTTCTCATAAGGTGTCACTTTTAGAGGGAATGTAAAAACCGTTACACTTGAACTGAATTACAAAACAGAACAGAGTCACACATGCAGAAAACACACTATGGCTGCTTAACGGTAAAGGTGAGGTGGGGTGATACATAAAACAAGAGTTTCAAATTAGCTCAGATACCGTTCCATAAACCCAATATGTAATAGACAAGACCTACTCCTTGCTCAGAGAACTGGACTCAACACGCCCGATTCACCGCACAAGAATATATCTGACTAGTAATAATCTTAAAACCTATGTATTGATATCTCTCTGTTAGTGTGTCAAGTGGGTGTAAAGCGGCATAAACACAGCCGTGAAAAGCAGCTAAACCCCATTATAAAAATAAATTACTTTTAAAAACCCATGAAACAAAGACAGGGAAAGAGAGAGAAATTCTTACACAATTCGTTCAGGGGCTGTGATGCAACCTGGATTGACCATATCTAGACCCACAGCTGGATGAGACATAAGGGTGGACACTCTTGGGGCTGAGAGGTTTGGTGAGGTTGGGTGAGCAAACGCAGACCCTTTAAAGTAATACTGCGTGCTACCCATCGCATGGGTCCCAAATCTCCAGGTTCAAGGGCATCTTCCTACATCGAAAACATGCATGAGAAACCCAGAAGATGGTACACCGTGTGATGGGGAAAGGTTTCTAAAACGCACCTCATTTCTCATCTCCTTGTGCTCGGCTTCGCCATTCCAGCCACTTTACTAGCAATCTCCCTACTTGGAGCCTCAGCACCTTTAACCTCCTGTTCCGTACAGGTTGCAATTTGTCCTGAGGATGAACGGGAAGACGGGGAACCAATGAGACACTAGCTCTTGGTGTTGGGACAGGCACAGGTCACTCTATTTTCCCATCAGGAAGAAGAATTAACCAAAGGCTCAGCCTGACCCGCGGAACCAGAACAGGGCCTGAAGCCATCCTGCGCTTTTGCGGCCAGCTCCCAAAAAAGCGACTTGTAAAATGGAGCTTCAGGGCACTGCAATTCACAAACCTGCAGAGTTATAAATGATAACTCTCGTCCACAAATATATTGAGGGAAGGCAAAGAAGAGGATTTGAAATCAAGGCAGAATTGCAGGAAACAGATTTCAGGAGGTAGATTCGAATCGCCTTTAAAGCACATGAAAAGCGGCAAAACGTTGACAATGATGCCCTTGGCCAAAAAGGGCGTATGCGTTTTTTCCTGAATATATTCAGGAAAAAACGCATACGCCCTTTTTGGCCAACCAAGCAACCTGGAAAGGCAAATCAGCGCTACAAAGAAGTCTCGCTTCCCATCGGTCAAAAGGGCCATGCTGAAAAAAGTGTCAAAACCAGAAATGCAGGACAGGCCATGGAGAAATGGGAGCCTTGCTACACTGATGGGCGGGATGTAAATTGCCAACAGCCACTCTGGAGAAGTGTACGGTGTGTCCTGAAACATCTAAAAAACACAGCTTAGAGAGCATAGGGCACTTCCACGCATGGGGGGATAAAGTGGGAAAATTGAAAATCAGCAAGACACAAGCACCCCAAAGTTTAGGGCTGCTCTGTTGACAAGGACCTCCACTTCATTCCACCTTAAATATCCCAGGAAAGCGAAAAATGGATAAAAAAGTTGTGGTCCTTCTGTACAATGGAATATCACTCAGCCATGAAATCAATGTCATAAGGCTAGTAGCAGCATGATGAGTGGATTTAGGTAAGACGATTCTAAGTGAAATAAGTCACACAGAAAAGGACACTTCTCATAAGGTGTCACTTATAGAGGGAATGTAAAAACCGTTACACTTGAACTGAATTACAAAACAGAACAGAGTCACACATGCAGAAAACACACTATGGCTGCTTAACGGGAAAGGTGAGGTGGGGTGATACATAAAACAAGAGTTTCAAATTAGCTCTGATACCGTTCCATAAACCCAATATGTAATAGACAAGACCTACTCCTTGCTCAGAGAACTGGACTCAACACGCCCGATTCACCGCACAAGAATATATCTGACTAGTTAATCTTAAAACCTATGTATTGATATCTCTCTGTTAGTGTGTCAAGTGGGTGTAAAGCGGCATAAACACAGCCGTGAAAAGCAGCTAAACCCCATTATAAAAATAAATTACTTTTAAAAACCCATGAAACAAAGACAGGGAAAGAGAGAGAAATTCTTACACAATTCGTTCAGGGGCTGTGATGCAACCTGGATTGACCATATCTAGACCCACAGCTGGATGAGACATAAGGGTGGACACTCTTGGGGCTGAGAGGTTTGGTGAGGTTGGGTGAGCAAACGCAGACCCTTTAAAGTAATACTGCGTGCTACCCATCGCATGGGTCCCAAATCTCCAGGTTCAAGGGCATCTTCCTACATCGAAAACATGCATGAGAAACCCATAAGATGGTACACCGTGTGATGGGGAAAGGTTTCTAAAACGCACCTCATTTCTCATCTCCTTGTGCTCGGGTTCGCCATTCCAGCCACTTTACTAGCAATCTCCCTACTTGGAGCATCAGCACCTTTAACCTCCTGTTCCGTACAGGTTGCAATTTGTCCTGAGGATGAACAGGAAGACGGGGAACCAATGAGAGACTAGCTCTTGGTGTTGGGACAGGCACAGGTCACTCTATTTTCCCATCAGGAAGAAGAATTAACCACAGGCTCAGCCTGACCCGCGGAACCAGAACAGGGCCTGAAGCCATCCTGCGCTTTTGCGGCCAGCTCCCAAAAAAGCGACTTGTAAAATGGAGCTTCAGGGCACTGCAATTCACAAACCTGCAGAGTTATAAATGATAACTCTCGTCCACAAATATATTGAGGGAAGGCAAAGAAGAGGATTTGACATCAAGGCAGAATTGCAGGAAACAGATTTCAGGAGGTAGATTCGAATCGCCTTTAAAGCACATGAAAAGCGGCAAAACGTTGACAATGATGCCCTTGGCCAAAAAGGGCGTATGCGTTTTTTCCTGAATATATTCAGGAAAAAACGCATACGCCCTTTTTGGCCAACCAAGCAACCTGGAAAGGCAAATCAGCGCTACAAAGAAGTCTCGCTTCCCATCGGTCAAAAGCGCCATGGTGAAAAAAGTGTCAAAACCAGAAATGCAGGACAGGCCATGGAGAAATGGGAGCCTTGCTACACTGATGGGCGGGATGTAAATTGCCAACAGCCACTCTGGAGAAGTGTACGGTGTGTCCTGAAACATCTAAAAAACACAGCTTAGAGAGCATAGGGCACTTCCACGCATGGGGGGATAAAGTGGGAAAATTGAAAATCAGCAAGACACAAGCACCCCAAAGTTTAGGGCTGCTCTGTTGACAAGGACCTCCACTTCATTCCACCTTAAATATCCCAGGAAAGCGAAAAATGGATAAAAAAGTTGTGGTCCTTCTGTACAATGGAATATCACTCAGCCATGAAATCAATGTCATAAGGCTAGTAGCAGCATGATGAGTGGATTTAGGTAAGACGATTCTAAGTGAAATAAGTCACACAGAAAAGGACACTTCTCATAAGGTGTCACTTTTAGAGGGAATGTAAAAACCGTTACACTTGAACTGAATTACAAAACAGAACAGAGTCACACATGCAGAAAACACACTATGGCTGCTTAACGGTAAAGGTGAGGTGGGGTGATACATAAAACAAGAGTTTCAAATTAGCTCAGATACCGTTCCATAAACCCAATATGTAATAGACAAGACCTACTCCTTGCTCAGAGAACTGGACTCAACACGCCCGATTCACCGCACAAGAATATATCTGACTAGTAATAATCTTAAAACCTATGTATTGATATCTCTCTGTTAGTGTGTCAAGTGGGTGTAAAGCGGCATAAACACAGCCGTGAAAAGCAGCTAAACCCCATTATAAAAATAAATTACTTTTAAAAACCCATGAAACAAAGACAGGGAAAGAGAGAGAAATTCTTACACAATTCGTTCAGGGGCTGTGATGCAACCTGGATTGACCATATCTAGACCCACAGCTGGATGAGACATAAGGGTGGACACTCTTGGGGCTGAGAGGTTTGGTGAGGTTGGGTGAGCAAACGCAGACCCTTTAAAGTAATACTGCGTGCTACCCATCGCATGGGTCCCAAATCTCCAGGTTCAAGGGCATCTTCCTACATCGAAAACATGCATGAGAAACCCAGAAGATGGTACACCGTGTGATGGGGAAAGGTTTCTAAAACGCACCTCATTTCTCATCTCCTTGTGCTCGGGTTCGCCATTCCAGCCACTTTACTAGCAATCTCCCTACTTGGAGCCTCAGCACCTTTAACCTCCTGTTCCGTACAGGTTGCAATTTGTCCTGAGGATGAACGGGAAGACGGGGAACCAATGAGAGACTAGCTCTTGGTGTTGGGACAGGCACAGGTCACTCTATTTTCCCATCAGGAAGAAGAATTAACCACAGGCTCAGCCTGACCCGCGGAACCAGAACAGGGCCTGAAGCCATCCTGCGCTTTTGCGGCCAGCTCCCAAAAAAGCGACTTGTAAAATGGAGCTTCAGGGCACTGCAATTCACAAACCTGCAGAGTTATAAATGATAACTCTCGTCCACAAATATATTGAGGGAAGGCAAAGAAGAGGATTTGAAATCAAGGCAGAATTGCAGGAAACAGATTTCAGGAGGTAGATTCGAATCGCCTTTAAAGCACATGAAAAGCGGCAAAACGTTGACAATGATGCCCTTGGCCAAAAAGGGCGTATGCGTTTTTTCCTGAATATATTCAGGAAAAAACGCATACGCCCTTTTTGGCCAACCAAGCAACCTGGAAAGGCAAATCAGCGCTACAAAGAAGTCTCGCTTCCCATCGGTCAAATGGGCCATGCTGAAAAAAGTGTCAAAACCAGAAATGCAGGACAGGCCATGGAGAAATGGGAGCCTTGCTACACTGATGGGCGGGATGTAAATTGCCAACAGCCACTCTGGAGAAGTGTACGGTGTGTCCTGAAACATCTAAAAAACACAGCTTAGAGAGCATAGGGCACTTCCACGCATGGGGGGATAAAGTGGGAAAATTGAAAATCAGCAAGACACAAGCACCCCAAAGTTTAGGGCTGCTCTGTTGACAAGGACCTCCACTTCATTCCACCTTAAATATCCCAGGAAAGCGAAAAATGGATAAAAAAGTTGTGGTCCTTCTGTACAATGGAATATCACTCAGCCATGAAATCAATGTCATAAGGCTAGTAGCAGCATGATGAGTGGATTTAGGTAAGACGATTCTAAGTGAAATAAGTCACACAGAAAAGGACACTTCTCATAAGGTGTCACTTATAGAGGGAATGTAAAAACCGTTACACTTGAACTGAATTACAAAACAGAACAGAGTCACACATGCAGAAAACACACTATGGCTGCTTAACGGGAAAGGTGAGGTGGGGTGATACATAAAACAAGAGTTTCAAATTAGCTCTGATACCGTTCCATAAACCCAATATGTAATAGACAAGACCTACTCCTTGCTCAGAGAACTGGACTCAACACGCCCGATTCACCGCACAAGAATATATCTGACTAGTTAATCTTAAAACCTATGTATTGATATCTCTCTGTTAGTGTGTCAAGTGGGTGTAAAGCGGCATAAACACAGCCGTGAAAAGCAGCTAAACCCCATTATAAAAATAAATTACTTTTAAAAACCCATGAAACAAAGACAGGGAAAGAGAGAGAAATTCTTACACAATTCGTTCAGGGGCTGTGATGCAACCTGGATTGACCATATCTAGACCCACAGCTGGATGAGACATAAGGGTGGACACTCTTGGGGCTGAGAGGTTTGGTGAGGTTGGGTGAGCAAACGCAGACCCTTTAAAGTAATACTGCGTGCTACCCATCGCATGGGTCCCAAATCTCCAGGTTCAAGGGCATCTTCCTACATCGAAAACATGCATGAGAAACCCAGAAGATGGTACACCGTGTGATGGGGAAAGGTTTCTAAAACGCACCTCATTTCTCATCTCCTTGTGCTCGGGTTCGCCATTCCAGCCACTTTACTAGCAATCTCCCTACTTGGAGCCTCAGCACCTTTAACCTCCTGTTCCGTACAGGTTGCAATTTGTCCTGAGGATGAACGGGAAGACGGGGAACCAATGAGAGACTAGCTCTTGGTGTTGGGACAGGCACAGGTCACTCTATTTTCCCATCAGGAAGAAGAATTAACCACAGGCTCAGCCTGACCCGCGGAACCAGAACAGGGCCTGAAGCCATCCTGCGCTTTTGCGGCCAGCTCCCAAAAAAGCGACTTGTAAAATGGAGCTTCAGGGCACTGCAATTCACAAACCTGCAGAGTTATAAATGATAACTCTCGTCCACAAATATATTGAGGGAAGGCAAAGAAGAGGATTTGAAATCAAGGCAGAATTGCAGGAAACAGATTTCAGGAGGTAGATTCGAATCGCCTTTAAAGCACATGAAAAGCGGCAAAACGTTGACAATGATGCCCTTGGCCAAAAAGGGCGTATGCGTTTTTTCCTGAATATATTCAGGAAAAAACGCATACGCCCTTTTTGGCCAACCAAGCAACCTGGAAAGGCAAATCAGCGCTACAAAGAAGTCTCGCTTCCCATCGGTCAAATGGGCCATGCTGAAAAAAGTGTCAAAACCAGAAATGCAGGACAGGCCATGGAGAAATGGGAGCCTTGCTACACTGATGGGCGGGATGTAAATTGCCAACAGCCACTCTGGAGAAGTGTACGGTGTGTCCTGAAACATCTAAAAAACACAGCTTAGAGAGCATAGGGCACTTCCACGCATGGGGGGATAAAGTGGGAAAATTGAAAATCAGCAAGACACAAGCACCCCAAAGTTTAGGGCTGCTCTGTTGACAAGGACCTCCACTTCATTCCACCTTAAATATCCCAGGAAAGCGAAAAATGGATAAAAAAGTTGTGGTCCTTCTGTACAATGGAATATCACTCAGCCATGAAATCAATGTCATAAGGCTAGTAGCAGCATGATGAGTGGATTTAGGTAAGACGATTCTAAGTGAAATAAGTCACACAGAAAAGGACACTTCTCATAAGGTGTCACTTATAGAGGGAATGTAAAAACCGTTACACTTGAACTGAATTACAAAACAGAACAGAGTCACACATGCAGAAAACACACTATGGCTGCTTAACGGGAAAGGTGAGGTGGGGTGATACATAAAACAAGAGTTTCAAATTAGCTCTGATACCGTTCCATAAACCCAATATGTAATAGACAAGACCTACTCCTTGCTCAGAGAACTGGACTCAACACGCCCGATTCACCGCACAAGAATATATCTGACTAGTTAATCTTAAAACCTATGTATTGATATCTCTCTGTTAGTGTGTCAAGTGGGTGTAAAGCGGCATAAACACAGCCGTGAAAAGCAGCTAAACCCCATTATAAAAATAAATTACTTTTAAAAACCCATGAAACAAAGACAGGGAAAGAGAGAGAAATTCTTACACAATTCGTTCAGGGGCTGTGATGCAACCTGGATTGACCATATCTAGACCCACAGCTGGATGAGACATAAGGGTGGACACTCTTGGGGCTGAGAGGTTTGGTGAGGTTGGGTGAGCAAACGCAGACCCTTTAAAGTAATACTGCGTGCTACCCATCGCATGGGTCCCAAATCTCCAGGTTCAAGGGCATCTTCCTACATCGAAAACATGCATGAGAAACCCATAAGATGGTACACCGTGTGATGGGGAAAGGTTTCTAAAACGCACCTCATTTCTCATCTCCTTGTGCTCGGGTTCGCCATTCCAGCCACTTTACTAGCAATCTCCCTACTTGGAGCATCAGCACCTTTAACCTCCTGTTCCGTACAGGTTGCAATTTGTCCTGAGGATGAACAGGAAGACGGGGAACCAATGAGAGACTAGCTCTTGGTGTTGGGACAGGCACAGGTCACTCTATTTTCCCATCAGGAAGAAGAATTAACCACAGGCTCAGCCTGACCCGCGGAACCAGAACAGGGCCTGAAGCCATCCTGCGCTTTTGCGGCCAGCTCCCAAAAAAGCGACTTGTAAAATGGAGCTTCAGGGCACTGCAATTCACAAACCTGCAGAGTTATAAATGATAACTCTCGTCCACAAATATATTGAGGGAAGGCAAAGAAGAGGATTTGACATCAAGGCAGAATTGCAGGAAACAGATTTCAGGAGGTAGATTCGAATCGCCTTTAAAGCACATGAAAAGCGGCAAAACGTTGACAATGATGCCCTTGGCCAAAAAGGGCGTATGCGTTTTTTCCTGAATATATTCAGGAAAAAACGCATACGCCCTTTTTGGCCAACCAAGCAACCTGGAAAGGCAAATCAGCGCTACAAAGAAGTCTCGCTTCCCATCGGTCAAAAGCGCCATGGTGAAAAAAGTGTCAAAACCAGAAATGCAGGACAGGCCATGGAGAAATGGGAGCCTTGCTACACTGATGGGCGGGATGTAAATTGCCAACAGCCACTCTGGAGAAGTGTACGGTGTGTCCTGAAACATCTAAAAAACACAGCTTAGAGAGCATAGGGCACTTCCACGCATGGGGGGATAAAGTGGGAAAATTGAAAATCAGCAAGACACAAGCACCCCAAAGTTTAGGGCTGCTCTGTTGACAAGGACCTCCACTTCATTCCACCTTAAATATCCCAGGAAAGCGAAAAATGGATAAAAAAGTTGTGGTCCTTCTGTACAATGGAATATCACTCAGCCATGAAATCAATGTCATAAGGCTAGTAGCAGCATGATGAGTGGATTTAGGTAAGACGATTCTAAGTGAAATAAGTCAC
Source organism: Balaenoptera physalus (assembly GCF_965194825.1). NCBI lineage: Eukaryota > Metazoa > Chordata > Mammalia > Artiodactyla > Balaenopteridae > Balaenoptera > Balaenoptera physalus. The sequence goes on from NW_028126175.1 coordinate 56,122, forward strand.
ACAGAAAAGGACACTTCTCATAAGGTGTCACTTTTAGAGGGAATGTAAAAACCGTTACACTTGAACTGAATTACAAAACAGAACAGAGTCACACATGCAGAAAACACACTATGGCTGCTTAACGGTAAAGGTGAGGTGGGGTGATACATAAAACAAGAGTTTCAAATTAGCTCAGATACCGTTCCATAAACCCAATATGTAATAGACAAGACCTACTCCTTGCTCAGAGAACTGGACTCAACACGCCCGATTCACCGCACAAGAATATATCTGACTAGTAATAATCTTAAAACCTATGTATTGATATCTCTCTGTTAGTGTGTCAAGTGGGTGTAAAGCGGCATAAACACAGCCGTGAAAAGCAGCTAAACCCCATTATAAAAATAAATTACTTTTAAAAACCCATGAAACAAAGACAGGGAAAGAGAGAGAAATTCTTACACAATTCGTTCAGGGGCTGTGATGCAACCTGGATTGACCATATCTAGACCCACAGCTGGATGAGACATAAGGGTGGACACTCTTGGGGCTGAGAGGTTTGGTGAGGTTGGGTGAGCAAACGCAGACCCTTTAAAGTAATACTGCGTGCTACCCATCGCATGGGTCCCAAATCTCCAGGTTCAAGGGCATCTTCCTACATCGAAAACATGCATGAGAAACCCAGAAGATGGTACACCGTGTGATGGGGAAAGGTTTCTAAAACGCACCTCATTTCTCATCTCCTTGTGCTCGGGTTCGCCATTCCAGCCACTTTACTAGCAATCTCCCTACTTGGAGCCTCAGCACCTTTAACCTCCTGTTCCGTACAGGTTGCAATTTGTCCTGAGGATGAACGGGAAGACGGGGAACCAATGAGAGACTAGCTCTTGGTGTTGGGACAGGCACAGGTCACTCTATTTTCCCATCAGGAAGAAGAATTAACCACAGGCTCAGCCTGACCCGCGGAACCAGAACAGGGCCTGAAGCCATCCTGCGCTTTTGCGGCCAGCTCCCAAAAAAGCGACTTGTAAAATGGAGCTTCAGGGCACTGCAATTCACAAACCTGCAGAGTTATAAATGATAACTCTCGTCCACAAATATATTGAGGGAAGGCAAAGAAGAGGATTTGAAATCAAGGCAGAATTGCAGGAAACAGATTTCAGGAGGTAGATTCGAATCGCCTTTAAAGCACATGAAAAGCGGCAAAACGTTGACAATGATGCCCTTGGCCAAAAAGGGCGTATGCGTTTTTTCCTGAATATATTCAGGAAAAAACGCATACGCCCTTTTTGGCCAACCAAGCAACCTGGAAAGGCAAATCAGCGCTACAAAGAAGTCTCGCTTCCCATCGGTCAAATGGGCCATGCTGAAAAAAGTGTCAAAACCAGAAATGCAGGACAGGCCATGGAGAAATGGGAGCCTTGCTACACTGATGGGCGGGATGTAAATTGCCAACAGCCACTCTGGAGAAGTGTACGGTGTGTCCTGAAACATCTAAAAAACACAGCTTAGAGAGCAAAGGGTACTTCCACGCATGGGGGGATAAAGTGGGAAAATTGAAAATCAGCAAGACACAAGCACCCCAAAGTTTAGGGCTGCTCTGTTGACAAGGACCTCCACTTCATTCCACCTTAAATATCCCAGGAAAGCGAAAAATGGATAAAAAAGTTGTGGTCCTTCTGTACAATGGAATATCACTCAGCCATGAAATCAATGTCATAAGGCTAGTAGCAGCATGATGAGTGGATTTAGGTAAGACGATTCTAAGTGAAATAAGTCACACAGAAAAGGACACTTCTCATAAGGTGTCACTTATAGAGGGAATGTAAAAACCGTTACACTTGAACTGAATTACAAAACAGAACAGAGTCACACATGCAGAAAACACACTATGGCTGCTTAACGGGAAAGGTGAGGTGGGGTGATACATAAAACAAGAGTTTCAAATTAGCTCTGATACCGTTCCATAAACCCAATATGTAATAGACAAGACCTACTCCTTGCTCAGAGAACTGGACTCAACACGCCCGATTCACCGCACAAGAATATATCTGACTAGTAATAATCTTAAAACCTATGTATTGATATCTCTCTGTTAGTGTGTCAAATGGGTGTAAAGCGGCATAAACACAGCCGTGAAAAGCAGCTAAACCCCATTATAAAAATAAATTACTTTTAAAAACCCATGAAACAAAGACAGGGAAAGAGAGAGAAATTCTTACACAATTCGTTCAGGGGCTGTGATGCAACCTGGATTGACCATATCTAGACCCACAGCTGGATGAGACATAAGGGTGGACACTCTTGGGGCTGAGAGGTTTGGTGAGGTTGGGTGAGCAAACGCAGACCCTTTAAAGTAATACTGCGTGCTACCCATCGCATGGGTCCCAAATCTCCAGGTTCAAGGGCATCTTCCTACATCGAAAACATGCATGAGAAACCCAGAAGATGGTACACCGTGTGATGGGGAAAGGTTTCTAAAACGCACCTCATTTCTCATCTCCTTGTGCTCGGGTTCGCCATTCCAGCCACTTTACTAGCAATCTCCCTACTTGGAGCCTCAGCACCTTTAACCTCCTGTTCCGTACAGGTTGCAATTTGTCCTGAGGATGAACGGGAAGACGGGGAACCAATGAGAGACTAGCTCTTGGTGTTGGGACAGGCACAGGTCACTCTATTTTCCCATCAGGAAGAAGAATTAACCACAGGCTCAGCCTGACCCGCGGAACCAGAACAGGGCCTGAAGCCATCCTGCGCTTTTGCGGCCAGCTCCCAAAAAAGCGACTTGTAAAATGGAGCTTCAGGGCACTGCAATTCACAAACCTGCAGAGTTATAAATAATAACTCTCGTCCACAAATATATTGAGGGAAGGCAAAGAAGAGGATTTGAAATCAAGGCAGAATTGCAGGAAACAGATTTCAGGAGGTAGATTCGAATCGCCTTTAAAGCACATGAAAAGCGGCAAAACGTTGACAATGATGCCCTTGGCCAAAAAGGGCGTATGCGTTTTTTCCTGAATATATTCAGGAAAAAACGCATACGCCCTTTTTGGCCAACCAAGCAACCTGGAAAGGCAAATCAGCGCTACAAAGAAGTCTCGCTTCCCATCGGTCAAAAGGGCCATGCTGAAAAAAGTGTCAAAACCAGAAATGCAGGACAGGCCATGGAGAAATGGGAGCCTTGCTACACTGATGGGCGGGATGTAAATTGCCAACAGCCACTCTGGAGAAGTGTACGGTGTGTCCTGAAACATCTAAAAAACACAGCTTAGAGAGCATAGGGCACTTCCACGCATGGGGGGATAAAGTGGGAAAATTGAAAATCAGCAAGACACAAGCACCCCAAAGTTTAGGGCTGCTCTGTTGACAAGGACCTCCACTTCATTCCACCTTAAATATCCCAGGAAAGCGAAAAATGGATAAAAAAGTTGTGGTCCTTCTGTACAATGGAATATCACTCAGCCATGAAATCAATGTCATAAGGCTAGTAGCAGCATGATGAGTGGATTTAGGTAAGACGATTCTAAGTGAAATAAGTCACACAGAAAAGGACACTTCTCATAAGGTGTCACTTTTAGAGGGAATGTAAAAACCGTTACACTTGAACTGAATTACAAAACAGAACAGAGTCACACATGCAGAAAACACACTATGGCTGCTTAACGGTAAAGGTGAGGTGGGGTGATACATAAAACAAGAGTTTCAAATTAGCTCAGATACCGTTCCATAAACCCAATATGTAATAGACAAGACCTACTCCTTGCTCAGAGAACTGGACTCAACACGCCCGATTCACCGCACAAGAATATATCTGACTAGTAATAATCTTAAAACCTATGTATTGATATCTCTCTGTTAGTGTGTCAAGTGGGTGTAAAGCGGCATAAACACAGCCGTGAAAAGCAGCTAAACCCCATTATAAAAATAAATTACTTTTAAAAACCCATGAAACAAAGACAGGGAAAGAGAGAGAAATTCTTACACAATTCGTTCAGGGGCTGTGATGCAACCTGGATTGACCATATCTAGACCCACAGCTGGATGAGACATAAGGGTGGACACTCTTGGGGCTGAGAGGTTTGGTGAGGTTGGGTGAGCAAACGCAGACCCTTTAAAGTAATACTGCGTGCTACCCATCGCATGGGTCCCAAATCTCCAGGTTCAAGGGCATCTTCCTACATCGAAAACATGCATGAGAAACCCAGAAGATGGTACACCGTGTGATGGGGAAAGGTTTCTAAAACGCACCTCATTTCTCATCTCCTTGTGCTCGGCTTCGCCATTCCAGCCACTTTACTAGCAATCTCCCTACTTGGAGCCTCAGCACCTTTAACCTCCTGTTCCGTACAGGTTGCAATTTGTCCTGAGGATGAACGGGAAGACGGGGAACCAATGAGAGACTAGCTCTTGGTGTTGGGACAGGCACAGGTCACTCTATTTTCCCATCAGGAAGAAGAATTAACCAAAGGCTCAGCCTGACCCGCGGAACCAGAACAGGGCCTGAAGCCATCCTGCGCTTTTGCGGCCACCTCCCAAAAAAGCGACTTGTAAAATGGAGCTTCAGCGCACTGCAATTCACAAACCTGCAGAGTTATAAATGATAACTCTCGTCCACAAATATATTGAGGGAAGGCAAAGAAGAGGATTTGAAATCAAGGCAGAATTGCAGGAAACATATTTCAGGAGGTAGATTCGAATCGCCTTTAAAGCACATGAAAAGCGGCAAAACGTTGACAATGATGCCCTTGGCCAAAAAGGGCGTATGCGTTTTTTCCTGAATATATTCAGGAAAAAACGCATACGCCCTTTTTGGCCAACCAAGCAACCTGGAAAGGCAAATCAGCGCTACAAAGAAGTCTCGCTTCCCATCGGTCAAAAGGGCCATGCTGAAAAAAGTGTCAAAACCAGAAATGCAGGACAGGCCATGGAGAAATGGGAGCCTTGCTACACTGATGGGCGGGATGTAAATTGCCAACAGCCACTCTGGAGAAGTGTACGGTGTGTCCTGAAACATCTAAAAAACACAGCTTAGAGAGCATAGGGCACTTCCACGCATGGGGGGATAAAGTGGGAAAATTGAAAATCAGCAAGACACAAGCACCCCAAAGTTTAGGGCTGCTCTGTTGACAAGGACCTCCACTTCATTCCACCTTAAATATCCCAGGAAAGCGAAAAATGGATAAAAAAGTTGTGGTCCTTCTGTACAATGGAATATCACTCAGCCATGAAATCAATGTCATAAGGCTAGTAGCAGCATGATGAGTGGATTTAGGTAAGACGATTCTAAGTGAAATAAGTCACACAGAAAAGGACACTTCTCATAAGGTGTCACTTATAGAGGGAATGTAAAAACCGTTACACTTGAACTGAATTACAAAACAGAACAGAGTCACACATGCAGAAAACACACTATGGCTGCTTAACGGGAAAGGTGAGGTGGGGTGATACATAAAACAAGAGTTTCAAATTAGCTCTGATACCGTTCCATAAACCCAATATGTAATAGACAAGACCTACTCCTTGCTCAGAGAACTGGACTCAACACGCCCGATTCACCGCACAAGAATATATCTGACTAGTAATAATCTTAAAACCTATGTATTGATATCTCTCTGTTAGTGTGTCAAGTGGGTGTAAAGCGGCATAAACACAGCCGTGAAAAGCAGCTAAACCCCATTATAAAAATAAATTACTTTTAAAAACCCATGAAACAAAGACAGGGAAATAGAGAGAAATTCTTACACAATTCGTTCAGGGGCTGTGATGCAACCTGGATTGACCATATCTAGACCCACAGCTGGATGAGACATAAGGGTGGACACTCTTGGGGCTGAGAGGTTTGGTGAGGTTGGGTGAGCAAACGCAGACCCTTTAAAGTAATACTGCGTGCTACCCATCGCATGGGTCCCAAATCTCCAGGTTCAAGGGCATCTTCCTACATCGAAAACATGCATGAGAAACCCAGAAGATGGTACACCGTGTGATGGGGAAAGGTTTCTAAAACGCACCTCATTTCTCATCTCCTTGTGCTCGGGTTCGCCATTCCAGCCACTTTACTAGCAATCTCCCTACTTGGAGCCTCAGCACCTTTAACCTCCTGTTCCGTACAGGTTGCAATTTGTCCTGAGGATGAACGGGAAGACGGGGAACCAATGAGAGACTAGCTCTTGGTGTTGGGACAGGCACAGGTCACTCTATTTTCCCATCAGGAAGAAGAATTAACCACAGGCCCAGCCTGACCCGCGGAACCAGAACAGGGCCTGAAGCCATCCTGCGCTTTTGCGGCCAGCTCCCAAAAAAGCGACTTGTAAAATGGAGCTTCAGGGCACTGCAATTCAAAAACCTGCAGAGTTATAAATGATAACTCTCGTCCACAAATATATTGAGGGAAGGCAAAGAAGAGGATTTGAAATCAAGGCAGAATTGCAGGAAACAGATTTCAGGAGGTAGATTCGAATCGCCTTTAAAGCACATGAAAAGCGGCAAAACGTTGACAATGATGCCCTTGGCCAAAAAGGGCGTATGCGTTTTTTCCTGAATATATTCAGGAAAAAACGCATACGCCCTTTTTGGCCAACCAAGCAACCTGGAAAGGCAAATCAGCGCTACAAAGAAGTCTCGCTTCCCATCGGTCAAAAGGGCCATGCTGAAAAAAGTGTCAAAACCAGAAATGCAGGACAGGCCATGGAGAAATGGGAGCCTTGCTACACTGATGGGCGGGATGTAAATTGCCAACAGCCACTCTGGAGAAGTGTACGGTGTGTCCTGAAACATCTAAAAAACACAGCTTAGAGAGCATAGGGCACTTCCACGCATGGGGGGATAAAGTGGGAAAATTGAAAATCAGCAAGACACAAGCACCCCAAAGTTTAGGGCTGCTCTGTTGACAAGGACCTCCACTTCATTCCACCTTAAATATCCCAGGAAAGCGAAAAATGGATAAAAAAGTTGTGGTCCTTCTGTACAATGGAATATCACTCAGCCATGAAATCAATGTCATAAGGCTAGTAGCAGCATGATGAGTGGATTTAGGTAAGACGATTCTAAGTGAAATAAGTCACACAGAAAAGGACACTTCTCATAAGGTGTCACTTATAGAGGGAATGTAAAAACCGTTACACTTGAACTGAATTACAAAACAGAACAGAGTCACACATGCAGAAAACACACTATGGCTGCTTAACGGGAAAGGTGAGGTGGGGTGATACATAAAACAAGAGTTTCAAATTAGCTCTGATACCGTTCCATAAACCCAATATGTAATACACAAGACCTACTCCTTGCTCAGAGAACTGGACTCAACACGCCCGATTCACCGCACAAGAATATATCTGACTAGTAATAATCTTGAAACCTATGTATTGATATCTCTCTGTTAGTGTGTCAAGTGGGTGTAAAGCGGCATAAACACAGCCGTGAAAAGCAGCTAAACCCCATTATAAAAATAAATTACTTTTAAAAACCCATGAAACAAAGACAGGGAAAGAGAGAGAAATTCTTACACAATTCGTTCAGGGGCTGTGATGCAACCTGGATTGACCATATCTAGACCCACAGCTGGATGAGACATAAGGGTGGACACTCTTGGGGCTGAGAGGTTTGGTGAGGTTGGGTGAGCAAACGCAGACCCTTTAAAGTAATACTGCGTGCTACCCATCGCATGGGTCCCAAATCTCCAGGTTCAAGGGCATCTTCCTATATCGAAAACATGCATGAGAAACCCAGAAGATGGTACACCGTGTGATGGGGAAAGGTTTCTAAAACGCACCTCATTTCTCATCTCCTTGTGCTCGGGTTCGCCATTCCAGCCACTTTACTAGCAATCTCCCTACTTGGAGCCTCAGCACCTTTAACCTCCTGTTCCGTACAGGTTGCAATTTGTCCTGAGGATGAACGGGAAGACGGGGAACCAATGAGAGACTAGCTCTTGGTGTTGGGACAGGCACAGGTCACTCTATTTTCCCATCAGGAAGAAGAATTAACCACAGGCCCAGCCTGACCCGCGGAACCAGAACAGGGCCTGAAGCCATCCTGCGCTTTTGCGGCCAGCTCCCAAAAAAGCGACTTGTAAAATGGAGCTTCAGGGCACTGCAATTCACAAACCTGCAGAGTTATAAATGATAACTCTCGTCCACAAATATATTGAGGGAAGGCAAAGAAGAGGATTTGAAATCAAGGCAGAATTGCAGGAAACAGATTTCAGGAGGTAGATTCGAATCGCCTTTAAAGCACATGAAAAGCGGCAAAACGTTGACAATGATGCCCTTGGCCAAAAAGGGCGTATGCGTTTTTTCCTGAATATATTCAGGAAAAAATGCATACGCCCTTTTTGGCCAACCAAGCAACCTGGAAAGGCAAATCAGCGCTACAAAGAAGTCTCGCTTCCCATCGGTCAAAAGGGCCATGCTGAAAAAAGTGTCAAAACCAGAAATGCAGGACAGGCCATGGAGAAATGGGAGCCTTGCTACACTGATGGGCGGGATGTAAATTGCCAACAGCCACTCTGGAGAAGTGTACGGTGTGTCCTGAAACATCTAAAAAACACAGCTTAGAGAGCATAGGGCACTTCCACGCATGGGGGGATAAAGTGGGAAAATTGAAAATCAGCAAGACACAAGCACCCCAAAGTTTAGGGCTGCTCTGTTGACAAGGACCTCCACTTCATTCCACCTTAAATATCCCAGGAAAGCGAAAAATGGATAAAAAAGTTGTGGTCCTTCTGTACAATGGAATATCACTCAGCCATGAAATCAATGTCATAAGGCTAGTAGCAGCATGATGAGTGGATTTAGGTAAGACGATTCTAAGTGAAATAAGTCACACAGAAAAGGACACTTCTCATAAGGTGTCACTTATAGAGGGAATGTAAAAACCGTTACACTTGAACTGAATTACAAAACAGAACAGAGTCACACATGCAGAAAACACACTATGGCTGCTTAACGGGAAAGGTGAGGTGGGGTGATACATAAAACAAGAGTTTCAAATTAGCTCTGATACCGTTCCATAAACCCAATATGTAATAGACAAGACCTACTCCTTGCTCAGAGAACTGGACTCAACACGCCCGATTCACCGCACAAGAATATATCTGACTAGTAATAATCTTAAAACCTATGTATTGATATCTCTCTGTTAGTGTGTCAAGTGGGTGTAAAGCGGCATAAACACAGCCGTGAAAAGCAGCTAAACCCCATTATAAAAATAAATTACTTTTAAAAACCCATGAAACAAAGACAGGGAAAGAGAGAGAAATTCTTACACAATTCGTTCAGGGGCTGTGATGCAACCTGGATTGACCATATCTAGACCCACAGCTGGATGAGACATAAGGGTGGACACTCTTGGGGCTGAGAGGTTTGGTGAGGTTGGGTGAGCAAACGCAGACCCTTTAAAGTAATACTGCGTGCTACCCATCGCATGGGTCCCAAATCTCCAGGTTCAAGGGCATCTTCCTACATCGAAAACATGCATGAGAAACCCAGAAGATGGTACACCGTGTGATGGGGAAAGGTTTCTAAAACGCACCTCATTTCTCATCTCCTTGTGCTCGGGTTCGCCATTCCAGCCACTTTACTAGCAATCTCCCTACTTGGAGCCTCAGCACCTTTAACCTCCTGTTCCGTACAGGTTGCAATTTGTCCTGAGGATGAACGGGAAGACGGGGAACCAATGAGAGACTAGCTCTTGGTGTTGGGACAGGCACAGGTCACTCTATTTTCCCATCAGGAAGAAGAATTAACCACAGGCCCAGCCTGACCCGCGGAACCAGAACAGGGCCTGAAGCCATCCTGTGCTTTTGCGGCCAGCTCCCAAAAAAGCGACTTGTAAAATGGAGCTTCAGGGCACTGCAATTCACAAACCTGCAGAGTTATAAATGATAACTCTCGTCCACAAATATATTGAGGGAAGGCAAAGAAGAGGATTTGAAATCAAGGCAGAATTGCAGGAAACAGATTTCAGGAGGTAGATTCGAATCGCCTTTAAAGCACATGAAAAGCGGCAAAACGTTGACAATGATGCCCTTGGCCAAAAAGGGCGTATGCGTTTTTTCCTGAATATATTCAGGAAAAAACGCATACGCCCTTTTTGGCCAACCAAGCAACCTGGAAAGGCAAATCAGCGCTACAAAGAAGTCTCGCTTCCCATCGGTCAAAAGGGCCATGCTGAAAAAAGTGTCAAAACCAGAAATGCAGGACAGGCCATGGAGAAATGGGAGCCTTGCTACACTGATGGGCGGGATGTAAATTGCCAACAGCCACTCTGGAGAAGTGTACGGTGTGTCCTGAAACATCTAAAAAACACAGCTTAGAGAGCAAAGGGCACTTCCACGCATGGGGGGATAAAGTGGGAAAATTGAAAATCAGCAAGACACAAGCACCCCAAAGTTTAGGGCTGCTCTGTTGACAAGGACCTCCACTTCATTCCACCTTAAATATCCCAGGAAAGCGAAAAATGGATAAAAAAGTTGTGGTCCTTCTGTACAATGGAATATCACTCAGCCATGAAATCAATGTCATAAGGCTAGTAGCAGCATGATGAGTGGATTTAGGTAAGACGATTCTAAGTGAAATAAGTCACACAGAAAAGGACACTTCTCATAAGGTGTCACTTATAGAGGGAATGTAAAAACCGTTACACTTGAACTGAATTACAAAACAGAACAGAGTCACACATGCAGAAAACACACTATGGCTGCTTAACGGGAAAGGTGAGGTGGGGTGATACATAAAACAAGAGTTTCAAATTAGCTCTGATACCGTTCCATAAACCCAATATGTAATAGACAAGACCTACTCCTTGCTCAGAGAACTGGACTCAACACGCCCGATTCACCGCACAAGAATATATCTGACTAGTAATAATCTTAAAACCTATGTATTGATATCTCTCTGTTAGTGTGTCAAGTGGGTGTAAAGCGGCATAAACACAGCCGTGAAAAGCAGCTAAACCCCATTATAAAAATAAATTACTTTTAAAAACCCATGAAACAAAGACAGGGAAAGAGAGAGAAATTCTTACACAATTCGTTCAGGGGCTGTGATGCAACCTGGATTGACCATATCTAGACCCACAGCTGGATGAGACATAAGGGTGGACACTCTTGGGGCTGAGAGGTTTGGTGAGGTTGGGTGAGCAAACGCAGACCCTTTAAAGTAATACTGCGTGCTACCCATCGCATGGGTCCCAAATCTCCAGGTTCAAGGGCATCTTCCTACATCGAAAACATGCATGAGAAACCCAGAAGATGGTACACCGTGTGATGGGGAAAGGTTTCTAAAACGCACCTCATTTCTCATCTCCTTGTGCTCGGGTTCGCCATTCCAGCCACTTTACTAGCAATCTCCCTACTTGGAGCCTCAGCACCTTTAACCTCCTGTTCCGTACAGGTTGCAATTTGTCCTGAGGATGAACGGGAAGACGGGGAACCAATGAGAGACTAGCTCTTGGTGTTGGGACAGGCACAGGTCACTCTATTTTCCCATCAGGAAGAAGAATTAACCACAGGCCCAGCCTGACCCGCGGAACCAGAACAGGGCCTGAAGCCATCCTGCGCTTTTGCGGCCAGCTCCCAAAAAAGCGACTTGTAAAATGGAGCTTCAGGGCACTGCAATTCACAAACCTGCAGAGTTATAAATGATAACTCTCGTCCACAAATATATTGAGGGAAGGCAAAGAAGAGGATTTGAAATCAAGGCAGAATTGCAGGAAACAGATTTCAGGAGGTAGATTCGAATCGCCTTTAAAGCACATGAAAAGCGGCAAAACGTTGACAATGATGCCCTTGGCCAAAAAGGGCGTATGCGTTTTTTCCTGAATATATTCAGGAAAAAACGCATACGCCCTTTTTGGCCAACCAAGCAACCTGGAAAGGCAAATCAGCGCTACAAAGAAGTCTCGCTTCCCATCGGTCAAAAGGGCCATGCTGAAAAAAGTGTCAAAACCAGAAATGCAGGACAGGCCATGGAGAAATGGGAGCCTTGCTACACTGATGGGCGGGATGTAAATTGCCAACAGCCACTCTGGAGAAGTGTACGGTGTGTCCTGAAACATCTAAAAAACACAGCTTAGAGAGCAAAGGGCACTTCCACGCATGGGGGGATAAAGTGGGAAAATTGAAAATCAGCAAGACACAAGCACCCCAAAGTTTAGGGCTGCTCTGTTGACAAGGACCTCCACTTCATTCCACCTTAAATATCCCAGGAAAGCGAAAAATGGATAAAAAAGTTGTGGTCCTTCTGTACAATGGAATATCACTCAGCCATGAAATCAATGTCATAAGGCTAGTAGCAGCATGATGAGTGGATTTAGGTAAGATGATTCTAAGTGAAATAAGTCACACAGAAAAGGACACTTCTCATAAGGTGTCACTTATAGAGGGAATGTAAAAACCGTTACACTTGAACTGAATTACAAAACAGAACAGAGTCACACATGCAGAAAACACACTATGGCTGCTTAACGGGAAAGGTGAGGTGGGGTGATACATAAAACAAGAGTTTCAAATTAGCTCTGATACCGTTCCATAAACCCAATATGTAATAGACAAGACCTACTCCTTGCTCAGAGAACTGGACTCAACACGCCCGATTCACCGCACAAGAATATATCTGACTAGTAATAATCTTAAAACCTATGTATTGATATCTCTCTGTTAGTGTGTCAAGTGGGTGTAAAGCGGCATAAACACAGCCGTGAAAAGCAGCTAAACCCCATTATAAAAATAAATTACTTTTAAAAACCCATGAAACAAAGACAGGGAAAGAGAGAGAAATTCTTACACAATTCGTTCAGGGGCTGTGATGCAACCTGGATTGACCATATCTAGACCCACAGCTGGATGAGACATAAGGGTGGACACTCTTGGGGCTGAGAGGTTTGGTGAGGTTGGGTGAGCAAACGCAGACCCTTTAAAGTAATACTGCGTGCTACCCATCGCATGGGTCCCAAATCTCCAGGTTCAAGGGCATCTTCCTACATCGAAAACATGCATGAGAATCCCAGAAGATGGTACACCGTGTGATGGGGAAAGGTTTCTAAAACGCACCTCATTTCTCATCTCCTTGTGCTCGGGTTCGCCATTCCAGCCACTTTACTAGCAATCTCCCTACTTGGAGCCTCAGCACCTTTAACCTCCTGTTCCGTACAGGTTGCAATTTGTCCTGAGGATGAACGGGAAGACGGGGAACCAATGAGAGACTAGCTCTTGGTGTTGGGACAGGCACAGGTCACTCTATTTTCCCATCAGGAAGAAGAATTAACCACAGGCTCAGCCTGACCCGCGGAACCAGAACAGGGCCTGAAGCCATCCTGCGCTTTTGCGGCCAGCTCCCAAAAAAGCGACTTGTAAAATGGAGCTTCAGGGCACTGCAATTCACAAACCTGCAGAGTTATAAATGATAACTCTCGTCCACAAATATATTGAGGGAAGGCAAAGAAGAGGATTTGAAATCAAGGCAGAATTGCAGGAAACAGATTTCAGGAGGTAGATTCGAATCGCCTTTAAAGCACATGAAAAGCGGCAAAACGTTGACAATGATGCCCTTGGCCAAAAAGGGCGTATGCGTTTTTTCCTGAATATATTCAGGAAAAAACGCATACGCCCTTTTTGGCCAACCAAGCAACCTGGAAAGGCAAATCAGCGCTACAAAGAAGTCTCGCTTCCCATCGGTCAAAAGGGCCATGCTGAAAAAAGTGTCAAAACCAGAAATGCAGGACAGGCCATGGAGAAATGGGAGCCTTGCTACACTGATGGGCGGGATGTAAATTGCCAACAGCCACTCTGGAGAAGTGTACGGTGTGTCCTGAAACATCTAAAAAACACAGCTTAGAGAGCATAGGGCACTTCCACGCATGGGGGGATAAAGTGGGAAAATTGAAAATCAGCAAGACACAAGCACCCCAAAGTTTAGGGCTGCTCTGTTGACAAGGACCTCCACTTCATTCCACCTTAAATATCCCAGGAAAGCGAAAAATGGATAAAAAAGTTGTGGTCCTTATGTACAATGGAATATCACTCAGCCATGAAATCAATGTCATAAGGCTAGTAGCAGCATGATGAGTGGATTTAGGTAAGACGATTCTAAGTGAAATAAGTCACACAGAAAAGGACACTTCTCATAAGGTGTCACTTATAGAGGGAATGTAAAAACCGTTACACTTGAACTGAATTACAAAACAGAACAGAGTCACACATGCAGAAAACACACTATGGCTGCTTAACGGGAAAGGTGAGGTGGGGTGATACATAAAACAAGAGTTTCAAATTAGCTCTGATACTGTTCCATAAACCCAATATGTAATAGACAAGACCTACTCCTTGCTCAGAGAACTGGACTCAACACGCCCGATTCACCGCACAAGAATATATCTGACTAGTAATAATCTTAAAACCTATGTATTGATATCTCTCTGTTAGTGTGTCAAGTGGGTGTAAAGCGGCATAAACACAGCCGTGAAAAGCAGCTAAACCCCATTATAAAAATAAATTACTTTTAAAAACCCATGAAACAAAGACAGGGAAAGAGAGAGAAATTCTTACACAATTCGTTCAGGGGCTGTGATGCAACCTGGATTGACCATATCTAGACCCACAGCTGGATGAGACATAAGGGTGGACACTCTTGGGGCTGAGAGGTTTGGTGAGGTTGGGTGAGCAAACGCAGACCCTTTAAAGTAATACTGCGTGCTACCCATCGCATGGGTCCCAAATCTCCAGGTTCAAGGGCATCTTCCTACATCGAAAACATGCATGAGAAACCCAGAAGATGGTACACCGTGTGATGGGGAAAGGTTTCTAAAACGCACCTCATTTCTCATCTCCTTGTGCTCGGGTTCGCCATTCCAGCCACTTTACTAGCAATCTCCCTACTTGGAGCCTCAGCACCTTTAACCTCCTGTTCCGTACAGGTTGCAATTTGTCCTGAGGATGAACGGGAAGACGGGGAACCAATGAGAGACTAGCTCTTGGTGTTGGGACAGGCACAGGTCACTCTATTTTCCCATCAGGAAGAAGAATTAACCAAAGGCTCAGCCTGACCCGCGGAACCAGAACAGGGCCTGAAGCCATCCTGCGCTTTTGCGGCCAGCTCCCAAAAAAGCGACTTGTAAAATGGAGCTTCAGGGCACTGCAATTCACAAACCTGCAGAGTTATAAATGATAACTCTCGTCCACAAATATATTGAGGGAAGGCAAAGAAGAGGATTTGAAATCAAGGCAGAATTGCAGGAAACAGATTTCAGGAGGTAGATTCGAATCGCCTTTAAAGCACATGAAAAGTGGCAAAACGTTGACAATGATGCCCTTGGCCAAAAAGGGCGTATGCGTTTTTTCCTGAATATATTCAGGAAAAAACGCATACGCCCTTTTTGGCCAACCAAGCAACCTGGAAAGGCAAATCAGCGCTACAAAGAAGTCTCGCTTCCCATCGGTCAAAAGGGCCATGCTGAAAAAAGTGTCAAAACCAGAAATGCAGGACAGGCCATGGAGAAATGGGAGCCTTGCTACACTGATGGGCGGGATGTAAATTGCCAACAGCCACTCTGGAGAAGTGTACGGTGTGTCCTGAAACATCTAAAAAACACAGCTTAGAGAGCATAGGGCACTTCCACGCATGGGGGGATAAAGTGGGAAAATTGAAAATCAGCAAGACACAAGCACCCCAAAGTTTAGGGCTGCTCTGTTGACAAGGACCTCCACTTCATTCCACCTTAAATATCCCAGGAAAGCGAAAAATGGATAAAAAAGTTGTGGTCCTTCTGTACAATGGAATATCACTCAGCCATGAAATCAATGTCATAAGGCTAGTAGCAGCATGATGAGTGGATTTAGGTAAGACGATTCTAAGTGAAATAAGTCACACAGAAAAGGACACTTCTCATAAGGTGTCACTTATAGAGGGAATGTAAAAACCGTTACACTTGAACTGAATTACAAAACAGAACAGAGTCACACATGCAGAAAACACACTATGGCTGCTTAACGGGAAAGGTGAGGTGGGGTGATACATAAAACAAGAGTTTCAAATTAGCTCTGATACCGTTCCATAAACCCAATATGTAATAGACAAGACCTACTCCTTGCTCAGAGAACTGGACTCAACACGCCCGATTCACCGCACAAGAATATATCTGACTAGTAATAATCTTAAAACCTATGTATTGATATCTCTCTGTTAGTGTGTCAAGTGGGTGTAAAGCGGCATAAACACAGCCGTGAAAAGCAGCTAAACCCCATTATAAAAATAAATTACTTTTAAAAACCCATGAAACAAAGACAGGGAAAGAGAGAGAAATTCTTACACAATTCGTTCAGGGGCTGTGATGCAACCTGGATTGACCATATCTAGACCCACAGCTGGATGAGACATAAGGGTGGACACTCTTGGGGCTGAGAGGTTTGGTGAGGTTGGGTGAGCAAACGCAGACCCTTTAAAGTAATACTGCGTGCTACCCATCGCATGGGTCCCAAATCTCCAGGTTCAAGGGCATCTTCCTACATCGAAAACATGCATGAGAAACCCAGAAGATGGTACACCGTGTGATGGGGAAAGGTTTCTAAAACGCACCTCATTTCTCATCTCCTTGTGCTCGGGTTCGCCATTCCAGCCACTTTACTAGCAATCTCCCTACTTGGAGCCTCAGCACCTTTAACCTCCTGTTCCGTACAGGTTACAATTTGTCCTGAGGATGAACGGGAAGACGGGGAACCAATGAGAGACTAGCTCTTGGTGTTGGGACAGGCACAGGTCACTCTATTTTCCCATCAGGAAGAAGAATTAACCACAGGCTCAGCCTGACCCGCGGAACCAGAACAGGGCCTGAAGCCATCCTGCGCTTTTGCGGCCAGCTCCCAAAAAAGCGACTTGTAAAATGGAGCTTCAGGGCACTGCAATTCACAAACCTGCAGAGTTATAAATAATAACTCTCGTCCACAAATATATTGAGGGAAGGCAAAGAAGAGGATTTGAAATCAAGGCAGAATTGCAGGAAACAGATTTCAGGAGGTAGATTCGAATCGCCTTTAAAGCACATGAAAAGCGGCAAAACGTTGACAATGATGCCCTTGGCCAAAAAGGGCGTATGCGTTTTTTCCTGAATATATTCAGGAAAAAACGCATACGCCCTTTTTGGCCAACCAAGCAACCTGGAAAGGCAAATCAGCGCTACAAAGAAGTCTCGCTTCCCATCGGTCAAAAGGGCCATGCTGAAAAAAGTGTCAAAACCAGAAATGCAGGACAGGCCATGGAGAAATGGGAGCCTTGCTACACTGATGGGCGGGATGTAAATTGCCAACAGCCACTCTGGAGAAGTGTACGGTGTGTCCTGAAACATCTAAAAAACACAGCTTAGAGAGCATAGGGCACTTCCACGCATGGGGGGATAAAGTGGGAAAATTGAAAATCAGCAAGACACAAGCACCCCAAAGTTTAGGGCTGCTCTGTTGACAAGGACCTCCACTTCATTCCACCTTAAATATCCCAGGAAAGCGAAAAATGGATAAAAAAGTTGTGGTCCTTCTGTACAATGGAATATCACTCAGCCATGAAATCAATGTCATAAGGCTAGTAGCAGCATGATGAGTGGATTTAGGTAAGACGATTCTAAGTGAAATAAGTCACACAGAAAAGGACACTTCTCATAAGGTGTCACTTTTAGAGGGAATGTAAAAACCGTTACACTTGAACTGAATTACAAAACAGAACAGAGTCACACATGCAGAAAACACACTATGGCTGCTTAACGGTAAAGGTGAGGTGGGGTGATACATAAAACAAGAGTTTCAAATTAGCTCAGATACCGTTCCATAAACCCAATATGTAATAGACAAGACCTACTCCTTGCTCAGAGAACTGGACTCAACACGCCCGATTCACCGCACAAGAATATATCTGACTAGTAATAATCTTAAAACCTATGTATTGATATCTCTCTGTTAGTGTGTCAAGTGGGTGTAAAGCGGCATAAACACAGCCGTGAAAAGCAGCTAAACCCCATTATAAAAATAAATTACTTTTAAAAACCCATGAAACAAAGACAGGGAAAGAGAGAGAAATTCTTACACAATTCGTTCAGGGGCTGTGATGCAACCTGGATTGACCATATCTAGACCCACAGCTGGATGAGACATAAGGGTGGACACTCTTGGGGCTGAGAGGTTTGGTGAGGTTGGGTGAGCAAACGCAGACCCTTTAAAGTAATACTGCGTGCTACCCATCGCATGGGTCCCAAATCTCCAGGTTCAAGGGCATCTTCCTACATCGAAAACATGCATGAGAAACCCAGAAGATGGTACACCGTGTGATGGGGAAAGGTTTCTAAAACGCACCTCATTTCTCATCTCCTTGTGCTCGGCTTCGCCATTCCAGCCACTTTACTAGCAATCTCCCTACTTGGAGCCTCAGCACCTTTAACCTCCTGTTCCGTACAGGTTGCAATTTGTCCTGAGGATGAACGGGAAGACGGGGAACCAATGAGAGACTAGCTCTTGGTGTTGGGACAGGCACAGGTCACTCTATTTTCCCATCAGGAAGAAGAATTAACCAAAGGCTCAGCCTGACCCGCGGAACCAGAACAGGGCCTGAAGCCATCCTGCGCTTTTGCGGCCAGCTCCCAAAAAAGCGACTTGTAAAATGGAGCTTCAGGGCACTGCAATTCACAAACCTGCAGAGTTATAAATGATAACTCTCGTCCACAAATATATTGAGGGAAGGCAAAGAAGAGGATTTGAAATCAAGGCAGAATTGCAGGAAACAGATTTCAGGAGGTAGATTCGAATCGCCTTTAAAGCACATGAAAAGCGGCAAAACGTTGACAATGATGCCCTTGGCCAAAAAGGGCGTATGCGTTTTTTCCTGAATATATTCAGGAAAAAACGCATACGCCCTTTTTGGCCAACCAAGCAACCTGGAAAGGCAAATCAGCGCTACAAAGAAGTCTCGCTTCCCATCGGTCAAAAGGGCCATGCTGAAAAAAGTGTCAAAACCAGAAATGCAGGACAGGCCATGGAGAAATGGGAGCCTTGCTACACTGATGGGCGGGATGTAAATTGCCAACAGCCACTCTGGAGAAGTGTACGGTGTGTCCTGAAACATCTAAAAAACACAGCTTAGAGAGCATAGGGCACTTCCACGCATGGGGGGATAAAGTGGGAAAATTGAAAATCAGCAAGACACAAGCACCCCAAAGTTTAGGGCTGCTCTGTTGACAAGGACCTCCACTTCATTCCACCTTAAATATCCCAGGAAAGCGAAAAATGGATAAAAAAGTTGTGGTCCTTCTGTACAATGGAATATCACTCAGCCATGAAATCAATGTCATAAGGCTAGTAGCAGCATGATGAGTGGATTTAGGTAAGACGATTCTAAGTGAAATAAGTCACACAGAAAAGGACACTTCTCATAAGGTGTCACTTATAGAGGGAATGTAAAAACCGTTACACTTGAACTGAATTACAAAACAGAACAGAGTCACACATGCAGAAAACACACTATGGCTGCTTAACGGGAAAGGTGAGGTGGGGTGATACATAAAACAAGAGTTTCAAATTAGCTCTGATACCGTTCCATAAACCCAATATGTAATAGACAAGACCTACTCCTTGCTCAGAGAACTGGACTCAACACGCCCGATTCACCGCACAAGAATATATCTGACTAGTAATAATCTTAAAACCTATGTATTGATATCTCTCTGTTAGTGTGTCAAGTGGGTGTAAAGCGGCATAAACACAGCCGTGAAAAGCAGCTAAACCCCATTATAAAAATAAATTACTTTTAAAAACCCATGAAACAAAGACAGGGAAAGAGAGAGAAATTCTTACACAATTCGTTCAGGGGCTGTGATGCAACCTGGATTGACCATATCTAGACCCACAGCTGGATGAGACATAAGGGTGGACACTCTTGGGGCTGAGAGGTTTGGTGAGGTTGGGTGAGCAAACGCAGACCCTTTAAAGTAATACTGCGTGCTACCCATCGCATGGGTCCCAAATCTCCAGGTTCAAGGGCATCTTCCTACATCGAAAACATGCATGAGAAACCCAGAAGATGGTACACCGTGTGATGGGGAAAGGTTTCTAAAACGCACCTCATTTCTCATCTCCTTGTGCTCGGGTTCGCCATTCCAGCCACTTTACTAGCAATCTCCCTACTTGGAGCCTCAGCACCTTTAACCTCCTGTTCCGTACAGGTTGCAATTTGTCCTGAGGATGAACGGGAAGACGGGGAACCAATGAGAGACTAGCTCTTGGTGTTGGGACAGGCACAGGTCACTCTATTTTCCCATCAGGAAGAAGAATTAACCACAGGCTCAGCCTGACCCGCGGAACCAGAACAGGGCCTGAAGCCATCCTGCGCTTTTGCGGCCAGCTCCCAAAAAAGCGACTTGTAAAATGGAGCTTCAGGGCACTGCAATTCACAAACCTGCAGAGTTATAAATGATAACTCTCGTCCACAAATATATTGAGGGAAGGCAAAGAAGAGGATTTGAAATCAAGGCAGAATTGCAGGAAACAGATTTCAGGAGGTAGATTCGAATCGCCTTTAAAGCACATGAAAAGCGGCAAAACGTTGACAATGATGCCCTTGGCCAAAAAGGGCGTATGCGTTTTTTCCTGAATATATTCAGGAAAAAACGCATACGCCCTTTTTGGCCAACCAAGCAACCTGGAAAGGCAAATCAGCGCTACAAAGAAGTCTCGCTTCCCATCGGTCAAAAGGGCCATGCTGAAAAAAGTGTCAAAACCAGAAATGCAGGACAGGCCATGGAGAAATGGGAGCCTTGCTACACTGATGGGCGGGATGTAAATTGCCAACAGCCACTCTGGAGAAGTGTACGGTGTGTCCTGAAACATCTAAAAAACACAGCTTAGAGAGCAAAGGGCACTTCCACGCATGGGGGGATAAAGTGGGAAAATTGAAAATCAGCAAGACACAAGCACCCCAAAGTTTAGGGCTGCTCTGTTGACAAGGACCTCCACTTCATTCCACCTTAAATATCCCAGGAAAGCGAAAAATGGATAAAAAAGTTGTGGTCCTTATGTACAATGGAATATCACTCAGCCATGAAATCAATGTCATAAGGCTAGTAGCAGCATGATGAGTGGATTTAGGTAAGACGATTCTAAGTGAAATAAGTCACACAGAAAAGGACACTTCTCATAAGGTGTCACTTATAGAGGGAATGTAAAAACCGTTACACTTGAACTGAATTACAAAACAGAACAGAGTCACACATGCAGAAAACACACTATGGCTGCTTAACGGGAAAGGTGAGGTGGGGTGATACATAAAACAAGAGTTTCAAATTAGCTCTGATACCGTTCCATAAACCCAATATGTAATAGACAAGACCTACTCCTTGCTCAGAGAACTGGACTCAACACGCCCGATTCACCGCACAAGAATATATCTGACTAGTAATAATCTTAAAACCTATGTATTGATATCTCTCTGTTAGTGTGTCAAGTGGGTGTAAAGCGGCATAAACACAGCCGTGAAAAGCAGCTAAACCCCATTATAAAAATAAATTACTTTTAAAAACCCATGAAACAAAGACAGGGAAAGAGAGAGAAATTCTTACACAATTCGTTCAGGGGCTGTGATGCAACCTGGATTGACCATATCTAGACCCACAGCTGGATGAGACATAAGGGTGGACACTCTTGGGGCTGAGAGGTTTGGTGAGGTTGGGTGAGCAAACGCAGACCCTTTAAAGTAATACTGCGTGCTACCCATCGCATGGGTCCCAAATCTCCAGGTTCAAGGGCATCTTCCTACATCGAAAACATGCATGAGAAACCCAGAAGATGGTACACCGTGTGATGGGGAAAGGTTTCTAAAACGCACCTCATTTCTCATCTCCTTGTGCTCGGGTTCGCCATTCCAGCCACTTTACTAGCAATCTCCCTACTTGGAGCCTCAGCACCTTTAACCTCCTGTTCCGTACAGGTTGCAATTTGTCCTGAGGATGAACGGGAAGACGGGGAACCAATGAGAGACTAGCTCTTGGTGTTGGGACAGGCACAGGTCACTCTATTTTCCCATCAGGAAGAAGAATTAACCACAGGCTCAGCCTGACCCGCGGAACCAGAACAGGGCCTGAAGCCATCCTGCGCTTTTGCGGCCAGCTCCCAAAAAAGCGACTTGTAAAATGGAGCTTCAGGGCACTGCAATTCACAAACCTGCAGAGTTATAAATGATAACTCTTGTCCACAAATATATTGAGGGAAGACAAAGAAGAGGATTTGAAATCAAGGCAGAATTGCAGGAAACAGATTTCAGGAGGTAGATTCGAATCGCCTTTAAAGCACATGAAAAGCGGCAAAACGTTGACAATGATGCCCTTGGCCAAAAAGGGCGTATGCGTTTTTTCCTGAATATATTCAGGAAAAAACGCATACGCCCTTTTTGGCCAACCAAGCAACCTGGAAAGGCAAATCAGCGCTACAAAGAAGTCTCGCTTCCCATCGGTCAAAAGGGCCATGCTGAAAAAAGTGTCAAAACCAGAAATGCAGGACAGGCCATGGAGAAATGGGAGCCTTGCTACACTGATGGGCGGGATGTAAATTGCCAACAGCCACTCTGGAGAAGTGTACGGTGTGTCCTGAAACATCTAAAAAACACAGCTTAGAGAGCATAGGGCACTTCCACGCATGGGGGGATAAAGTGGGAAAATTGAAAATCAGCAAGACACAAGCACCCCAAAGTTTAGGGCTGCTCTGTTGACAAGGACCTCCACTTCATTCCACCTTAAATATCCCAGGAAAGCGAAAAATGGATAAAAAAGTTGTGGTCCTTATGTACAATGGAATATCACTCAGCCATGAAATCAATGTCATAAGGCTAGTAGCAGCATGATGAGTGGATTTAGGTAAGACGATTCTAAGTGAAATAAGTCACACAGAAAAGGACACTTCTCATAAGGTGTCACTTATAGAGGGAATGTAAAAACCGTTACACTTGAACTGAATTACAAAACAGAACAGAGTCACACATGCAGAAAACACACTATGGCTGCTTAACGGGAAAGGTGAGGTGGGGTGATACATAAAACAAGAGTTTCAAATTAGCTCTGATACCGTTCCATAAACCCAATATGTAATAGACAAGACCTACTCCTTGCTCAGAGAACTGGACTCAACACGCCCGATTCACCGCACAAGAATATATCTGACTAGTAATAATCTTAAAACCTATGTATTGATATCTCTCTGTTAGTGTGTCAAGTGGGTGTAAAGCGGCATAAACACAGCCGTGAAAAGCAGCTAAACCCCATTATAAAAATAAATTACTTTTAAAAACCCATGAAACAAAGACAGGGAAAGAGAGAGAAATTCTTACACAATTCGTTCAGGGGCTGTGATGCAACCTGGATTGACCATATCTAGACCCACAGCTGGATGAGACATAAGGGTGGACACTCTTGGGGCTGAGAGGTTTGGTGAGGTTGGGTGAGCAAACGCAGACCCTTTAAAGTAATACTGCGTGCTACCCATCGCATGGGTCCCAAATCTCCAGGTTCAAGGGCATCTTCCTACATCGAAAACATGCATGAGAAACCCAGAAGATGGTACACCGTGTGATGGGGAAAGGTTTCTAAAACGCACCTCATTTCTCATCTCCTTGTGCTCGGGTTCGCCATTCCAGCCACTTTACTAGCAATCTCCCTACTTGGAGCCTCAGCACCTTTAAACTCCTGTTCCGTACAGGTTGCAATTTGTCCTGAGGATGAACGGGAAGACGGGGAACCAATGAGAGACTAGCTCTTGGTGTTGGGACAGGCACAGGTCACTCTATTTTCCCATCAGGAAGAAGAATTAACCACAGGCTCAGCCTGACCCGCGGAACCAGAACAGGGCCTGAAGCCATCCTGCGCTTTTGCGGCCAGCTCCCAAAAAAGCGACTTGTAAAATGGAGCTTCAGGGCACTGCAATTCACAAACCTGCAGAGTTATAAATGATAACTCTCGTCCACAAATATATTGAGGGAAGGCAAAGAAGAGGATTTGAAATCAAGGCAGAATTGCAGGAAACAGATTTCAGGAGGTAGATTCGAATCGCCTTTAAAGCACATGAAAAGCGGCAAAACGTTGACAATGATGCCCTTGGCCAAAAAGGGCGTATGCGTTTTTTCCTGAATATATTCAGGAAAAAACGCATACGCCCTTTTTGGCCAACCAAGCAACCTGGAAAGGCAAATCAGCGCTACAAAGAAGTCTCGCTTCCCATCGGTCAAAAGGGCCATGCTGAAAAAAGTGTCAAAACCAGAAATGCAGGACAGGCCATGGAGAAATGGGAGCCTTGCTACACTGATGGGCGGGATGTAAATTGCCAACAGCCACTCTGGAGAAGTGTACGGTGTGTCCTGAAACATCTAAAAAACACAGCTTAGAGAGCATAGGGCACTTCCACGCATGGGGGGATAAAGTGGGAAAATTGAAAATCAGCAAGACACAAGCACCCCAAAGTTTAGGGCTGCTCTGTTGACAAGGACCTCCACTTCATTCCACCTTAAATATCCCAGGAAAGCGAAAAATGGATAAAAAAGTTGTGGTCCTTCTGTACAATGGAATATCACTCAGCCATGAAATCAATGTCATAAGGCTAGTAGCAGCATGATGAGTGGATTTAGGTAAGACGATTCTAAGTGAAATAAGTCACACAGAAAAGGACACTTCTCATAAGGTGTCACTTATAGAGGGAATGTAAAAACCGTTACACTTGAACTGAATTACAAAACAGAACAGAGTCACACATGCAGAAAACACACTATGGCTGCTTAACGGGAAAGGTGAGGTGGGGTGATACATAAAACAAGAGTTTCAAATTAGCTCTGATACCGTTCCATAAACCCAATATGTAATAGACAAGACCTACTCCTTGCTCAGAGAACTGGACTCAACACGCCCGATTCACCGCACAAGAATATATCTGACTAGTAATAATCTTAAAACCTATGTATTGATATCTCTCTGTTAGTGTGTCAAGTGGGTGTAAAGCGGCATAAACACAGCCGTGAAAAGCAGCTAAACCCCATTATAAAAATAAATTACTTTTAAAAACCCATGAAACAAAGACAGGGAAATAGAGAGAAATTCTTACACAATTCGTTCAGGGGCTGTGATGCAACCTGGATTGACCATATCTAGACCCACAGCTGGATGAGACATAAGGGTGGACACTCTTGGGGCTGAGAGGTTTGGTGAGGTTGGGTGAGCAAACGCAGACCCTTTAAAGTAATACTGCGTGC
Source organism: Balaenoptera physalus (assembly GCF_965194825.1). NCBI lineage: Eukaryota > Metazoa > Chordata > Mammalia > Artiodactyla > Balaenopteridae > Balaenoptera > Balaenoptera physalus. Next base: position 81,351 of record NW_028126175.1, read on the forward strand.
TACCCATCGCATGGGTCCCAAATCTCCAGGTTCAAGGGCATCTTCCTACATCGAAAACATGCATGAGAAACCCAGAAGATGGTACACCGTGTGATGGGGAAAGGTTTCTAAAACGCACCTCATTTCTCATCTCCTTGTGCTCGGGTTCGCCATTCCAGCCACTTTACTAGCAATCTCCCTACTTGGAGCCTCAGCACCTTTAACCTCCTGTTCCGTACAGGTTGCAATTTGTCCTGAGGATGAACGGGAAGACGGGGAACCAATGAGAGACTAGCTCTTGGTGTTGGGACAGGCACAGGTCACTCTATTTTCCCATCAGGAAGAAGAATTAACCACAGGCTCAGCCTGACCCGCGGAACCAGAACAGGGCCTGAAGCCATCCTGCGCTTTTGCGGCCAGCTCCCAAAAAAGCGACTTGTAAAATGGAGCTTCAGGGCACTGCAATTCACAAACCTGCAGAGTTATAAATGATAACTCTCGTCCACAAATATATTGAGGGAAGGCAAAGAAGAGGATTTGAAATCAAGGCAGAATTGCAGGAAACAGATTTCAGGAGGTAGATTCGAATCGCCTTTAAAGCACATGAAAAGCGGCAAAACGTTGACAATGATGCCCTTGGCCAAAAAGGGCGTATGCGTTTTTTCCTGAATATATTCAGGAAAAAACGCATACGCCCTTTTTGGCCAACCAAGCAACCTGGAAAGGCAAATCAGCGCTACAAAGAAGTCTCGCTTCCCATCGGTCAAAAGGGCCATGCTGAAAAAAGTGTCAAAACCAGAAATGCAGGACAGGCCATGGAGAAATGGGAGCCTTGCTACACTGATGGGCGGGATGTAAATTGCCAACAGCCACTCTGGAGAAGTGTACGGTGTGTCCTGAAACATCTAAAAAACACAGCTTAGAGAGCAAAGGGCACTTCCACGCATGGGGGGATAAAGTGGGAAAATTGAAAATCAGCAAGACACAAGCACCCCAAAGTTTAGGGCTGCTCTGTTGACAAGGACCTCCACTTCATTCCACCTTAAATATCCCAGGAAAGCGAAAAATGGATAAAAAAGTTGTGGTCCTTATGTACAATGGAATATCACTCAGCCATGAAATCAATGTCATAAGGCTAGTAGCAGCATGATGAGTGGATTTAGGTAAGACGATTCTAAGTGAAATAAGTCACACAGAAAAGGACACTTCTCATAAGGTGTCACTTATAGAGGGAATGTAAAAACCGTTACACTTGAACTGAATTACAAAACAGAACAGAGTCACACATGCAGAAAACACACTATGGCTGCTTAACGGGAAAGGTGAGGTGGGGTGATACATAAAACAAGAGTTTCAAATTAGCTCTGATACCGTTCCATAAACCCAATATGTAATAGACAAGACCTACTCCTTGCTCAGAGAACTGGACTCAACACGCCCGATTCACCGCACAAGAATATATCTGACTAGAAATAATCTTAAAACCTATGTATTGATATCTCTCTGTTAGTGTGTCAAGTGGGTGTAAAGCGGCATAAACACAGCCGTGAAAAGCAGCTAAACCCCATTATAAAAATAAATTACTTTTAAAAACCCATGAAACAAAGACAGGGAAAGAGAGAGAAATTCTTACACAATTCGTTCAGGGGCTGTGATGCAACCTGGATTGACCATATCTAGACCCACAGCTGGATGAGACATAAGGGTGGACACTCTTGGGGCTGAGAGGTTTGGTGAGGTTGGGTGAGCAAACGCAGACCCTTTAAAGTAATACTGCGTGCTACCCATCGCATGGGTCCCAAATCTCCAGGTTCAAGGGCATCTTCCTACATCGAAAACATGCATGAGAAACCCAGAAGATGGTACACCGTGTGATGGGGAAAGGTTTCTAAAACGCACCTCATTTCTCATCTCCTTGTGCTCGGGTTCGCCATTCCAGCCACTTTACTAGCAATCTCCCTACTTGGAGCCTCAGCACCTTTAACCTCCTGTTCCGTACAGGTTGCAATTTGTCCTGAGGATGAACGGGAAGACGGGGAACCAATGAGAGACTAGCTCTTGGTGTTGGGACAGGCACAGGTCACTCTATTTTCCCATCAGGAAGAAGAATTAACCACAGGCTCAGCCTGACCCGCGGAACCAGAACAGGGCCTGAAGCCATCCTGCGCTTTTGCGGCCAGCTCCCAAAAAAGCGACTTGTAAAATGGAGCTTCAGGGCACTGCAATTCACAAACCTGCAGAGTTATAAATGATAACTCTCGTCCACAAATATATTGAGGGAAGGCAAAGAAGAGGATTTGAAATCAAGGCAGAATTGCAGGAAACAGATTTCAGGAGGTAGATTCGAATCGCCTTTAAAGCACATGAAAAGCGGCAAAACGTTGACAATGATGCCCTTGGCCAAAAAGGGCGTATGCGTTTTTTCCTGAATATATTCAGGAAAAAACGCATACGCCCTTTTTGGCCAACCAAGCAACCTGGAAAGGCAAATCAGCGCTACAAAGAAGTCTCGCTTCCCATCGGTCAAAAGGGCCATGCTGAAAAAAGTGTCAAAACCAGAAATGCAGGACAGGCCATGGAGAAATGGGAGCCTTGCTACACTGATGGGCGGGATGTAAATTGCCAACAGCCACTCTGGAGAAGGGCACGGTGTGTCCTGAAACATCTAAAAAACACAGCTTAGAGAGCATAGGGCACTTCCACGCATGGGGGGATAAAGTGGGAAAATTGAAAATCAGCAAGACACAAGCACCCCAAAGTTTAGGGCTGCTCTGTTGACAAGGACCTCCACTTCATTCCACCTTAAATATCCCAGGAAAGCGAAAAATGGATAAAAAAGTTGTGGTCCTTATGTACAATGGAATATCACTCAGCCATGAAATCAATGTCATAAGGCTAGTAGCAGCATGATGAGTGGATTTTGGTAAGACGATTCTAAGTGAAATAAGTCACACAGAAAAGGACACTTCTCATAAGGTGTCACTTATAGAGGGAATGTAAAAACCGTTACACTTGAACTGAATTACAAAACAGAACAGAGTCACACATGCAGAAAACACACTATGGCTGCTTAACGGGAAAGGTGAGGTGGGGTGATACATAAAACAAGAGTTTCAAATTAGCTCTGATACCGTTCCATAAACCCAATATGTAATAGACAAGACCTACTCCTTGCTCAGAGAACTGGACTCAACACGCCCGATTCACCGCACAAGAATATATCTGACTAGTTATAATCTTAAAACCTATGTATTGATATCTCTCTGTTAGTGTGTCAAGTGGGTGTAAAGCGGCATAAACACAGCCGTGAAAAGCAGCTAAACCCCATTATAAAAATAAATTACTTTTAAAAACCCATGAAACAAAGACAGGGAAAGAGAGAGAAATTCTTACACAATTCGTTCAGGGGCTGTGATGCAACCTGGATTGACCATATCTAGACCCACAGCTGGATGAGACATAAGGGTGGACACTCTTGGGGCTGAGAGGTTTGGTGAGGTTGGGTGAGCAAACGCAGACCCTTTAAAGTAATACTGCGTGCTACCCATCGCATGGGTCCCAAATCTCCAGGTTCAAGGGCATCTTCCTACATCGAAAACATGCATGAGAAACCCAGAAGATGGTACACCGTGTGATGGGGAAAGGTTTCTAAAATGCACCTCATTTCTCATCTCCTTGTGCTCGGGTTCGCCATTCCAGCCACTTTACTAGCAATCTCCCTACTTGGAGCCTCAGCACCTTTAACCTCCTGTTCCGTACAGGTTGCAATTTGTCCTGAGGATGAACGGGAAGACGGGGAACCAATGAGAGACTAGCTCTTGGTGTTGGGACAGGCACAGGTCACTCTATTTTCCCATCAGGAAGAAGAATTAACCACAGGCTCAGCCTGACCCGCGGAACCAGAACAGGGCCTGAAGCCATCCTGCGCTTTTGCGGCCAGCTCCCAAAAAAGCGACTTGTAAAATGGAGCTTCAGGGCACTGCAATTCACAAACCTGCAGAGTTATAAATGATAACTCTCGTCCACAAATATATTGAGGGAAGGCAAAGAAGAGGATTTGAAATCAAGGCAGAATTGCAGGAAACAGATTTCAGGAGGTAGATTCGAATCGCCTTTAAAGCACATGAAAAGCGGCAAAACGTTGACAATGATGCCCTTGGCCAAAAAGGGCGTATGCGTTTTTTCCTGAATATATTCAGGAAAAAACGCATACGCCCTTTTTGGCCAACCAAGCAACCTGGAAAGGCAAATCAGCGCTACAAAGAAGTCTCGCTTCCCATCGGTCAAAAGGGCCATGCTGAAAAAAGTGTCAAAACCAGAAATGCAGGACAGGCCATGGAGAAATGGGAGCCTTGCTACACTGATGGGCGGGATGTAAATTGCCAACAGCCACTCTGGAGAAGTGTACGGTGTGTCCTGAAACATCTAAAAAACACAGCTTAGAGAGCATAGGGCACTTCCACGCATGGGGGGATAAAGTGGGAAAATTGAAAATCAGCAAGACACAAGCACCCCAAAGTTTAGGGCTGCTCTGTTGACAAGGACCTCCACTTCATTCCACCTTAAATATCCCAGGAAAGCGAAAAATGGATAAAAAAGTTGTGGTCCTTATGTACAATGGAATATCACTCAGCCATGAAATCAATGTCATAAGGCTAGTAGCAGCATGATGAGTGGATTTAGGTAAGACGATTCTAAGTGAAATAAGTCACACAGAAAAGGACACTTCTCATAAGGTGTCACTTATAGAGGGAATGTAAAAACCGTTACACTTGAACTGAATTACAAAACAGAACAGAGTCACACATGCAGAAAACACACTATGGCTGCTTAACGGGAAAGGTGAGGTGGGGTGATACATAAAACAAGAGTTTCAAATTAGCTCTGATACCGTTCCATAAACCCAATATGTAATAGACAAGACCTACTCCTTGCTCAGAGAACTGGACTCAACACGCCCGATTCACCGCACAAGAATATATCTGACTAGTAATAATCTTAAAACCTATGTATTGATATCTCTCTGTTAGTGTGTCAAGTGGGTGTAAAGCGGCATAAACACAGCCGTGAAAAGCAGCTAAACCCCATTATAAAAATAAATTACTTTTAAAAACCCATGAAACAAAGACAGGGAAAGAGAGAGAAATTCTTACACAATTCGTTCAGGGGCTGTGATGCAACCTGGATTGACCATATCTAGACCCACAGCTGGATGAGACATAAGGGTGGACACTCTTGGGGCTGAGAGGTTTGGTGAGGTTGGGTGAGCAAACGCAGACCCTTTAAAGTAATACTGCGTGCTACCCATCGCATGGGTCCCAAATCTCCAGGTTCAAGGGCATCTTCCTACATCGAAAACATGCATGAGAAACCCAGAAGATGGTACACCGTGTGATGGGGAAAGGTTTCTAAAACGCACCTCATTTCTCATCTCCTTGTGCTCGGGTTCACCATTCCAGCCACTTTACTAGCAATCTCCCTACTTGGAGCCTCAGCACCTTTAACCTCCTGTTCCGTACAGGTTGCAATTTGTCCTGAGGATGAACGGGAAGACGGGGAACCAATGAGAGACTAGCTCTTGGTGTTGGGACAGGCACAGGTCACTCTATTTTCCCATCAGGAAGAAGAATTAACCACAGGCTCAGCCTGACCCGCGGAACCACAACAGGGCCTGAAGCCATCCTGCGCTTTTGCGGCCAGCTCCCAAAAAAGCGACTTGTAAAATGGAGCTTCAGGGCACTGCAATTCACAAACCTGCAGAGTTATAAATGATAACTCTCGTCCACAAATATATTGAGGGAAGGCAAAGAAGAGGATTTGAAATCAAGGCAGAATTGCAGGAAACAGATTTCAGGAGGTAGATTCGAATCACCTTTAAAGCACATGAAAAGCGGCAAAACGTTGACAATGATGCCCTTGGCCAAAAAGGGCGTATGCGTTTTTTCCTGAATATATTCAGGAAAAAACGCATACGCCCTTTTTGGCCAACCAAGCAACCTGGAAAGGCAAATCAGCGCTACAAAGAAGTCTCGCTTCCCATCGGTCAAAAGGGCCATGCTGAAAAAAGTGTCAAAACCAGAAATGCAGGACAGGCCATGGAGAAATGGGAGCCTTGCTACACTGATGGGCGGGATGTAAATTGCCAACAGCCACTCTGGAGAAGTGTACGGTGTGTCCTGAAACATCTAAAAAACACAGCTTAGAGAGCATAGGGCACTTCCACGCATGGGGGGATAAAGTGGGAAAATTGAAAATCAGCAAGACACAAGCACCCCAAAGTTTAGGGCTGCTCTGTTGACAAGGACCTCCACTTCATTCCACCTTAAATATCCCAGGAAAGCGAAAAATGGATAAAAAAGTTGTGGTCCTTATGTACAATGGAATATCACTCAGCCATGAAATCAATGTCATAAGGCTAGTAGCAGCATGATGAGTGGATTTAGGTAAGACGATTCTAAGTGAAATAAGTCACACAGAAAAGGACACTTCTCATAAGGTGTCACTTATAGAGGGAATGTAAAAACCGTTACACTTGAACTGAATTACAAAACAGAACAGAGTCACACATGCAGAAAACACACTATGGCTGCTTAACGGGAAAGGTGAGTTGGGGTGATACATAAAACAAGAGTTTCAAATTAGCTCAGATACCGTTCCATAAACCCAATATGTAATAGACAAGACCTACTCCTTGCTCAGAGAACTGGACTCAACACGCCCGATTCACCGCACAAGAATATATCTGACTAGTAATAATCTTAAAACCTATGTATTGATATCTCTCTGTTAGTGTGTCAAGTGGGTGTAAAGCGGCATAAACACAGCCGTGAAAAGCAGCTAAACCCCATTATAAAAATAAATTACTTTTAAAAACCCATGAAACAAAGACAGGGAAAGAGAGAGAAATTCTTACACAATTCGTTCAGGGGCTGTGATGCAACCTGGATTGACCATATCTAGACCCACAGCTGGATGAGACATAAGGGTGGACACTCTTGGGGCTGAGAGGTTTGGTGAGGTTGGGTGAGCAAACGCAGACCCTTTAAAGTAATACTGCGTGCTACCCATCGCATGGGTCCCAAATCTCCAGGTTCAAGGGCATCTTCCTACATCGAAAACATGCATGAGAAACCCAGAAGATGGTACACCGTGTGATGGGGAAAGGTTTCTAAAACGCACCTCATTTCTCATCTCCTTGTGCTCGGCTTCGCCATTCCAGCCACTTTACTATCAATCTCCCTACTTGGAGCCTCAGCACCTTTAACCTCCTGTTCCGTACAGGTTGCAATTTGTCCTGAGGATGAACGGGAAGACGGGGAACCAATGAGAGACCAGCTCTTGGTGTTGGGACAGGCACAGGTCACTCTATTTTCCCATCAGGAAGAAGAATTAACCACAGGCTCAGCCTGACCCGCGGAACCAGAACAGGGCCTGAAGCCATCCTGCGCTTTTGCGGCCAGCTCCCAAAAAAGCGACTTGTAAAATGGACCTTCAGGGCACTGCAATTCACAAACCTGCAGAGTTATAAATGATAACTCTCGTCCACAAATATATTGAGGGAAGGCAAAGAAGAGGATTTGAAATCAAGGCAGAATTGCAGGAAACAGATTTCAGGAGGTAGATTCGAATCGCCTTTAAAGCACATGAAAAGCGGCAAAACGTTGACAATGATGCCCTTGGCCAAAAAGGGCGTATGCGTTTTTTCCTGAATATATTCAGGAAAAAACGCATACGCCCTTTTTGGCCAACCAAGCAACCTGGAAAGGCAAATCAGCGCTACAAAGAAGTCTCGCTTCCCATCGGTCAAAAGGGCCATGCTGAAAAAAGTGTCAAAACCAGAAATGCAGGACAGGCCATGGAGAAATGGGAGCCTTGCTACACTGATGGGCGGGATGTAAATTGCCAACAGCCACTCTGGAGAAGTGTACGGTGTGTCCTGAAACATCTAAAAAACACAGCTTAGAGAGCATAGGGCACTTCCACGCATGGGGGGATAAAGTGGGAAAATTGAAAATCAGCAAGACACAAGCACCCCAAAGTTTAGGGCTGCTCTGTTGACAAGGACCTCCACTTCATTCCACCTTAAATATCCCAGGAAAGCGAAAAATGGATAAAAAAGTTGTGGTCCTTATGTACAATGGAATATCACTCAGCCATGAAATCAATGTCATAAGGCTAGTAGCAGCATGATGAGTGGATTTAGGTAAGACGATTCTAAGTGAAATAAGTCACACAGAAAAGGACACTTCTCATAAGGTGTCACTTATAGAGGGAATGTAAAAACCGTTACACTTGAACTGAATTACAAAACAGAACAGAGTCACACATGCAGAAAACACACTATGGCTGCTTAACGGGAAAGGTGAGTTGGGGTGATACATAAAACAAGAGTTTCAAATTAGCTCAGATACCGTTCCATAAACCCAATATGTAATAGACAAGACCTACTCCTTGCTCAGAGAACTGGACTCAACACGCCCGATTCACCGCACAAGAATATATCTGACTAGTAATAATCTTAAAACCTATGTATTGATATCTCTCTGTTAGTGTGTCAAGTGGGTGTAAAGCGGCATAAACACAGCCGTGAAAAGCAGCTAAACCCCATTATAAAAATAAATTACTTTTAAAAACCCATGAAACAAAGACAGGGAAAGAGAGAGAAATTCTTACACAATTCGTTCAGGGGCTGTGATGCAACCTGGATTGACCATATCTAGACCCACAGCTGGATGAGACATAAGGGTGGACACTCTTGGGGCTGAGAGGTTTGGTGAGGTTGGGTGAGCAAACGCAGACCCTTTAAAGTAATACTGCGTGCTACCCATCGCATGGGTCCCAAATCTCCAGGTTCAAGGGCATCTTCCTACATCGAAAACATGCATGAGAAACCCAGAAGATGGTACACCGTGTGATGGGGAAAGGTTTCTAAAACGCACCTCATTTCTCATCTCCTTGTGCTCGGCTTCGCCATTCCAGCCACTTTACTATCAATCTCCCTACTTGGAGCCTCAGCACCTTTAACCTCCTGTTCCGTACAGGTTGCAATTTGTCCTGAGGATGAACGGGAAGACGGGGAACCAATGAGAGACCAGCTCTTGGTGTTGGGACAGGCACAGGTCACTCTATTTTCCCATCAGGAAGAAGAATTAACCACAGGCTCAGCCTGACCCGCGGAACCAGAACAGGGCCTGAAGCCATCCTGCGCTTTTGCGGCCAGCTCCCAAAAAAGCGACTTGTAAAATGGACCTTCAGGGCACTGCAATTCACAAACCTGCAGAGTTATAAATGATAACTCTCGTCCACAAATATATTGAGGGAAGGCAAAGAAGAGGATTTGAAATCAAGGCAGAATTGCAGGAAACAGATTTCAGGAGGTAGATTCGAATCGCCTTTAAAGCACATGAAAAGCGGCAAAACGTTGACAATGATGCCCTTGGCCAAAAAGGGCGTATGCGTTTTTTCCTGAATATATTCAGGAAAAAACGCATACGCCCTTTTTGGCCAACCAAGCAACCTGGAAAGGCAAATCAGCGCTACAAAGAAGTCTCGCTTCCCATCGGTCAAAAGGGCCATGCTGAAAAAAGTGTCAAAACCAGAAATGCAGGACAGGCCATGGAGAAATGGGAGCCTTGCTACACTGATGGGCGGGATGTAAATTGCCAACAGCCACTCTGGAGAAGTGTACGGTGTGTCCTGAAACATCTAAAAAACACAGCTTAGAGAGCATAGGGCACTTCCACGCATGGGGGGATAAAGTGGGAAAATTGAAAATCAGCAAGACACAAGCACCCCAAAGTTTAGGGCTGCTCTGTTGACAAGGACCTCCACTTCATTCCACCTTAAATATCCCAGGAAAGCGAAAAATGGATAAAAAAGTTGTGGTCCTTATGTACAATGGAATATCACTCAGCCATGAAATCAATGTCATAAGGCTAGTAGCAGCATGATGAGTGGATTTAGGTAAGACGATTCTAAGTGAAATAAGTCACACAGAAAAGGACACTTCTCATAAGGTGTCACTTATAGAGGGAATGTAAAAACCGTTACACTTGAACTGAATTACAAAACAGAACAGAGTCACACATGCAGAAAACACACTATGGCTGCTTAACGGGAAAGGTGAGTTGGGGTGATACATAAAACAAGAGTTTCAAATTAGCTCAGATACCGTTCCATAAACCCAATATGTAATAGACAAGACCTACTCCTTGCTCAGAGAACTGGACTCAACACGCCCGATTCACCGCACAAGAATATATCTGACTAGTAATAATCTTAAAACCTATGTATTGATATCTCTCTGTTAGTGTGTCAAGTGGGTGTAAAGCGGCATAAACACAGCCGTGAAAAGCAGCTAAACCCCATTATAAAAATAAATTACTTTTAAAAACCCATGAAACAAAGACAGGGAAAGAGAGAGAAATTCTTACACAATTCGTTCAGGGGCTGTGATGCAACCTGGATTGACCATATCTAGACCCACAGCTGGATGAGACATAAGGGTGGACACTCTTGGGGCTGAGAGGTTTGGTGAGGTTGGGTGAGCAAACGCAGACCCTTTAAAGTAATACTGCGTGCTACCCATCGCATGGGTCCCAAATCTCCAGGTTCAAGGGCATCTTCCTACATCGAAAACATGCATGAGAAACCCAGAAGATGGTACACCGTGTGATGGGGAAAGGTTTCTAAAACGCACCTCATTTCTCATCTCCTTGTGCTCGGCTTCGCCATTCCAGCCACTTTACTATCAATCTCCCTACTTGGAGCCTCAGCACCTTTAACCTCCTGTTCCGTACAGGTTGCAATTTGTCCTGAGGATGAACGGGAAGACGGGGAACCAATGAGAGACTAGCTCTTGGTGTTGGGACAGGCACAGGTCACTCTATTTTCCCATCAGGAAGAAGAATTAACCACAGGCTCAGCCTGACCCGCGGAACCAGAACAGGGCCTGAAGCCATCCTGCGCTTTTGCGGCCAGCTCCCAAAAAAGCGACTTGTAAAATGGACCTTCAGGGCACTGCAATTCACAAACCTGCAGAGTTATAAATGATAACTCTCGTCCACAAATATATTGAGGGAAGGCAAAGAAGAGGATTTGAAATCAAGGCAGAATTGCAGGAAACAGATTTCAGGAGGTAGATTCGAATCGCCTTTAAAGCACATGAAAAGCGGCAAAACGTTGACAATGATGCCCTTGGCCAAAAAGGGCGTATGCGTTTTTTCCTGAATATATTCAGGAAAAAACGCATACGCCCTTTTTGGCCAACCAAGCAACCTGGAAAGGCAAATCAGCGCTACAAAGAAGTCTCGCTTCCCATCGGTCAAAAGGGCCATGCTGAAAAAAGTGTCAAAACCAGAAATGCAGGACAGGCCATGGAGAAATGGGAGCCTTGCTACACTGATGGGCGGGATGTAAATTGCCAACAGCCACTCTGGAGAAGTGTACGGTGTGTCCTGAAACATCTAAAAAACACAGCTTAGAGAGCATAGGGCACTTCCACGCATGGGGGTATAAAGTGGGAAAATTAAAAATCAGCAAGACACAAGCACCCCAAAGTTTAGGGATGCTCTGTTGACAAGGACCTCCACTTCATTCCACCTTAAATATCCCAGGAAAGCGAAAAATGGATAAAAAATTTGAGGTCCTTATGTACAATGGCATACCACTCAGCCATGAAATCAATGTCATAAGGCTAGTAGCAGCATGATGAGTGGATTTAGGTACGACGATTCTAAGTGAAATAAGTCACACAGAAAAGGACACTTCTCATAAGGTGTCACTTATAGAGGGAATGTAAAAACCGTTACACTTGAACTGAATTACAAAACAGAACAGAGTCACACATGCAGAAAACACACTATTGCTGCGTAACGGGAAAGTTGAGGTGGGGTGATACATAAAGCAAGAGTTTCAAATTAGCTCAGATACCGTTCCATAAACCCAATATGTAATAGACAAGACCTACTCCTTGCTCAGAGAACTGGACTCAACACGCCCGATTCACCGCACAAGAATATATCTGACTAGTAATAATCTTAAAACCTATGTATTGATATCTCTCTGTTAGTGTGTCAAGTGGGTGTAAAGCGGCTTAAACACAACCGTGAAAAGCAGCTAAACCCCATTATAAAAATAAATTTCTTTTAAAAACCCATGAAACAAAGACAGTGAAAGAGAGAGAAATTCTTACATAATTCGTTCAGGGGCTGTGATGCAACCTGGATTGACCATATCTAGACCCACAGCTGGATGAGACATAAGGGTGGACACTCTTGGGGCTGAGAGGTTTGGTGAGGTTGGGTGAGCAAACGCAGATCCTTTAAAGTAATACTGCGTGCTACCCATCGCATGGGTCCCAAATCTCCAGGTTCAAGGGCATCTTCCTACATCGAAAACATGCATGAGAAACCAAGAAGATGGTACACCGTGTGTTGGGGAAAGGTTTCTAAAATGCACCTCATTTCTCATCTCCTTGTGCTCGGGTTCGCCATTCCAGCCACTTTAGTAGCAATCTCCCTACTTGGAGCATCAGCACCTTTAACCTCCTGTTCCGTACAGGTTGCAATTTGTCCTGAGGATGAACGGGAAGATGGGGAACCAATGAGAGATTAGCTCTTGGTGTTGGGACAGGCACAGGTCACTCTATTTTCCCATCAGGAAGAAGAATTAACCACAGGCTCAGCCTGCCCCCCGGAACCAGAACAGGGCCTGAAGCCATCCTGCGCTTTTGCGGCCACTTCCAAAAAAGCGAGTTGTAAAATGGAGCTTCAGGGCACTGCAATTCACAATCCTACAGAGTTATAAATGATAACTCTCGTTCACAAATATATTGAGGGAAGGCAAAGACGAGGAATTGAAATCAAGGCAGAATTGCAGGAAACAGATTTCAGGAGGTAGATTCGAATCGCCTTTAAAGCACATGAAAAGCGCCAAAACGTTGACAATGATGCCCTTTGCCAAAAAGGGCGTATGCGTTTTTTCCTGAATATATTCAGGAAAAAACGCATACGCCCTTTTTGGCCAACCAAGCAACCTGGAAAGGCAAATCAGCGCTACAAAGAAGTCTCGCTTCCCATCGGTCAAAAGGGCGATGCTGTAAAAAGTGTCAAAACCAGAAATGCAGGACAGGCCATGGAGAAATGGGAGCCTTGCTACACTGATGGGCGGGATGTAAATTGCCAACAGCCACTCTGGAGAAGTGTACGGTGTGTCCTGAAACATCTAAAAAACACAGCTTAGAGAGCATAGGGCACTTCCACGCATGGGGGTATAAAGTGGGAAAATTAAAAATCAGCAAGACACAAGCACCCCAAAGTTTAGGGATGCTCTGTTGACAAGGACCTCCACTTCATTCCACCTTAAATATCCCAGGAAAGCGAAAAATGGATAAAAAATTTGAGGTCCTTATGTACAATGGCATACCACTCAGCCATCAAATCAATGTCATAAGGCTAGTAGCAGCATGATGAGTGGATTTAGGTACGACGATTCTAAGTGAAATAAGTCACACAGAAAAGGACACTTCTCATAAGGTGTCACTTATAGAGGGAATGTAAAAACCGTTACACTTGAACTGAGTTACAAAACAGAACAGAGTCACACATGCAGAAAACACACTATGGCTGCTTAACGGGAAAGCGAGGTGGGGTGATACATAAAGCAAGAGTTTCAAATTAGCTCAGATACCGTTCCATAAACCCAATATGTAATAGACAAGACCTACTCCTTGCTCAGAGAACTGGACTCAACACGCCCGATTCACCGCACAAGAATATATCTGACTAGTAATAATCTTAAAACCTATGTATTGATATCTCTCTGTTAGTGTGTCAAGTGGGTGTAAAGCGGCATAAACACAGCCGTGAAAAGCAGCTAAACCCCATTATAAAAATAAATTTCTTTTAAAAACTCATGAAACAAAGACAGTGAAAGAGAGAGAAATTCTTACACAATTCGTTCAGGGGCTGTGATGCAACCTGGATTGACCATATCTAGAGCCACAGCTGGATGAGACATAAGGGTGGACACTCTTGGGGCTGAGAGGTTTGGTGAGGTTGGGTGAGCAAACGCAGACCCTTTAAAGTAATACTGCGTGCTACCCATCGCATGGGTCCCAAATCTCCAGGTTCAAGGGCATCTTCCTACATCGAAAACATGCATGAGAAACCAAGAAGATGGTACACCGTGTGATGGGGAAAGGTTTCTAAAATGCACCTCATTTCTCATCTCCTTGTGCTCGGGTTCGCCATTCCAGCCACTTTAGTAGCAATCTCCCTACTTGGAGCATCAGCACCTTTAACATCCTGTTCCGTACAGGTTGCAATTTGTCCTGAGGATGAACGGGAAGACGGGGAACCAATGAGAGATTAGCTCTTGGTGTTGGGACAGGCACAGGTCACTCTATTTTCCCATCAGGAAGAAGAATTAACCACAGGCTCAGCCTGCCCCCCGGAACCAGAACAGGGCCTGAAGCCATCCTGCGCTTTTGCGGCCACCTCCCAAAAAAGCGAGTTGTAAAATGGAGCTTCAGGGCACTGCAATTCACAATCCTACAGAGTTATAAATGATAACTCTCGTCCACAAATATATTGAGGGAAGGCAAAGACGAGGAATTGAAATCAAGGCAGAATTGCAGGAAACAGATTTCAGGAGGTAGATTCGAATCGCCTTTAAAGCACATGAAAAGCGCCAAAACGTTGACAATGATGCCCTTGGCCAAAAAGGGCGTATGCGTTTTTTCCTGAATATATTCAGGAAAAAACGCATACGCCCTTTTTGGCCAACCAAGCAACATGGAAAGGCAAATCAGCGCTACAAAGAAGTCTCGCTTCCCATCGGTCAAAAGGGCCATGCTGTAAAAAGTGTCAAAACCAGAAATGCAGGACAGGCCATGGAGAAATGGGAGCCTTGCTACACTGATGGGCGGGATGTAAATTGCCAACAGCCACTCTGGAGAAGTGTACGGTGTGTCCTGAAACATCTAAAAAACACAGCTTAGAGAGCATAGGGCACTTCCACGCATGGGGGTATAAAGTGGGAAAATTAAAAATCAGCAAGACACAAGCACCCCAAAGTTTAGGGCTGCTCTGTTGACAAGGACCTCCACTTCATTCCACCTTAAATATCCCAGGAAAGCGAAAAATGGATAAAAAATTTGAGGTCCTTATGTACAATGGCATACCACCCAGCCATGAAATCAATGTCATAAGGCTAGTAGCAGCATGATGAGTGGATTTAGGTACGGCGATTCTAAGTGAAATAAGTCACACAGAAAAGGACACTTCTCATAAGGTGTCACTTATAGAGGGAATGTAAAAACCGTTACACTTGAACTGAGTTACAAAACAGAACAGAGTCACACATGCAGAAAACACACTATGGCTGCTTAACGGGAAAGCGAGGTGGGGTGATACATAAAGCAAGAGTTTCAAATTAGCTCAGATACCGTTCCATAAACCCAATATGTAATAGACAAGACCTACTCCTTGCTCAGAGAACTGGACTCAACACTCCCGATTCACCGCACAAGAATATATCTGACTAGTAATAATCTTAAAACCTATGTATTGATATCTCTCTGTTAGTGTGTCTAGTGGGTGTAAAGCGGCATAAACACAGCCGTGAAAAGCAGCTAAACCCCATTATAAAAATAAATTTCTTTTAAAAACCCATGAAACAAAGACAGTGAAAGAGAGAGAAATTCTTACACAATTCGTTCAGGGGCTGTGATGCAACCTGGATTGACCATATCTAGACCCACAGCTGGATGAGACATAAGGGTGGATACTCTTGGGGCTGAGAGGTTTGGTGAGGTTGGGTGAGCAAACGCAGACCCTTTAAAGTAATACTGCGTGCTACCCATCGCATGGGTCCCAAATCTCCAGGTTCAAGGGCATCTTCCTACATCGAAAACATGCATGAGAAACCAAGAAGATGGTACACCGTGTGTTGGGGAAAGGTTTCTAAAATGCACCTCATTTCTCATCTCCTTGTGCTCGGGTTCGCCATTCCAGCCACTTTAGTAGCAATCTCCCTACTTGGAGCATCAGCATCTTTAACCTCCTGTTCCGTACAGGTTGCAATTTGTCCTGAGGATGAACGGGAAGACGGGGAACCAATGAGAGACTAGCTCTTGGTGTTGGGATAGGCACAGGTCACTCTATTTTCCCATCAGGAAGAAGAATTAACCACAGGCTCAGCCTGCACCCCGGAACCAGAACAGGGCCTGAAGCCATCCTGCGCTTTTGCGGCCACCTCCAAAAAAGCGAGTTGTAAAATGGAGCTTCAGGGCACTGCAATTCACAATCCTACAGAGTTATAAATGATAACTCTCGTCCACAAATATATTGAGGGAAGGCAAAGACGAGGAATTGAAATCAAGGCAGAATTGCAGGAAACAGATTTCAGGAGGTAGATTCGAATCGCCTTTAAAGCACATGAAAAGTGCCAAAACGTTGACAATGATGCCCTTTGCCAAAAAGGGCGTATGCGTTTTTTCCTGAATATATTCAGGAAAAAACGCATACGCCCTTTTTGGCCAACCAAGCAACCTGGAAAGGCAAATCAGCGCTACAAAGAAGTCTCGCTTCCCATCGGTCAAAAGGGCGATGCTGTAAAAAGTGTCAAAACCAGAAATGCAGGACAGGCCATGGAGAAATGGGAGCCTTGCTACACTGATGGGCGGGATGTAAATTGCCAACAGCCACTCTGGAGAAGTGTACGGTGTGTCCTGAAACATCTAAAAAACACAGCTTAGAGAGCATAGGGCACTTCCACGCATGGGGGTATAAAGTGGGAAAATTAAAAATCAGCAAGACACAAGCACCCCAAAGTTTAGGGATGCTCTGTTGACAAGGACCTCCACTTCATTCCACCTTAAATATCCCAGGAAAGCGAAAAATGGATAAAAAATTTGAGGTCCTTATGTACAATGGCATACCACTCAGCCATCAAATCAATGTCATAAGGCTAGTAGCAGCATGATGAGTGGATTTAGGTACGACGATTCTAAGTGAAATAAGTCACACAGAAAAGGACACTTCTCATAAGGTGTCACTTATAGAGGGAATGTAAAAACCGTTACACTTGAACTGAGTTACAAAACAGAACAGAGTCACACATGCAGAAAACACACTATGGCTGCTTAACGGGAAAGCGAGGTGGGGTGATACATAAAGCAAGAGTTTCAAATTAGCTCAGATACCGTTCCATAAACCCAATATGTAATAGACAAGACCTACTCCTTGCTCAGAGAACTGGACTCAACACGCCCGATTCACCGCACAAGAATATATCTGACTAGTAATAATCTTAAAACCTATGTATTGATATCTCTCTGTTAGTGTGTCAAGTGGGTGTAAAGCGGCATAAACACAGCCGTGAAAAGCAGCTAAACCCCATTATAAAAATAAATTTCTTTTAAAAACTCATGAAACAAAGACAGTGAAAGAGAGAGAAATTCTTACACAATTCGTTCAGGGGCTGTGATGCAACCTGGATTGACCATATCTAGAGCCACAGCTGGATGAGACATAAGGGTGGACACTCTTGGGGCTGAGAGGTTTGGTGAGGTTGGGTGAGCAAACGCAGACCCTTTAAAGTAATACTGCGTGCTACCCATCGCATGGGTCCCAAATCTCCAGGTTCAAGGGCATCTTCCTACATCGAAAACATGCATGAGAAACCAAGAAGATGGTACACCGTGTGATGGGGAAAGGTTTCTAAAATGCACCTCATTTCTCATCTCCTTGTGCTCGGGTTCGCCATTCCAGCCACTTTAGTAGCAATCTCCCTACTTGGAGCATCAGCACCTTTAACATCCTGTTCCGTACAGGTTGCAATTTGTCCTGAGGATGAACGGGAAGACGGGGAACCAATGAGAGATTAGCTCTTGGTGTTGGGACAGGCACAGGTCACTCTATTTTCCCATCAGGAAGAAGAATTAACCACAGGCTCAGCCTGCCCCCCGGAACCAGAACAGGGCCTGAAGCCATCCTGCGCTTTTGCGGCCACCTCCCAAAAAAGCGAGTTGTAAAATGGAGCTTCAGGGCACTGCAATTCACAATCCTACAGAGTTATAAATGATAACTCTCGTCCACAAATATATTGAGGGAAGGCAAAGACGAGGAATTGAAATCAAGGCAGAATTGCAGGAAACAGATTTCAGGAGGTAGATTCGAATCGCCTTTAAAGCACATGAAAAGCGCCAAAACGTTGACAATGATGCCCTTGGCCAAAAAGGGCGTATGCGTTTTTTCCTGAATATATTCAGGAAAAAACGCATACGCCCTTTTTGGCCAACCAAGCAACATGGAAAGGCAAATCAGCGCTACAAAGAAGTCTCGCTTCCCATCGGTCAAAAGGGCCATGCTGTAAAAAGTGTCAAAACCAGAAATGCAGGACAGGCCATGGAGAAATGGGAGCCTTGCTACACTGATGGGCGGGATGTAAATTGCCAACAGCCACTCTGGAGAAGTGTACGGTGTGTCCTGAAACATCTAAAAAACACAGCTTAGAGAGCATAGGGCACTTCCACGCATGGGGGTATAAAGTGGGAAAATTCAAAATCAGAAAGACACAAGCACCCCAAAGTTTAGGGGTGCTCTGTTGACAAGGACCTCCACTTCATTCCACCTTAAATATCCCAGGAAAGCGAAAAATGGATAAAAAATTTGAGGTCCTTATGTACAATGGCATACCACTCAGCCATGAAATCAATGTCATAAGGCTAGTAGCAGCATGATGAGTGGATTTAGGTACGACGATTCTAAGTGAAATAAGTCACACAGAAAAGGACACTTCTCATAAGGTGTCACTTATAGGGGGAATGTAAAAATCGTTACACTTGAACTGAATTACAAAGCAGAACAGAATCACACATGCAGAAAACACACTATGGCTGCTTAACGGGAAAGGTGAGGTGGGGTGATACATAAAACAAGAGTTTCAAATTAGCTCAGATACCGTTCCATAAATCCAATATGTATTAGACAAGACCTACTCCTTGCTCAGAGAACTGGACTCAACACGCCCGATTCATCGCACAAGAATATATCTGACTAGTAATAATCTTAAAACCTATGTATTGATATCTCTCTGTTACTGTGTCAAGTGGGTGTAAAGCAGCATAAACACAGCCGTGAAAAGCAGCTAAACCCCATTATAAAAATAAATTTCTTTTAAAAACCCATGAAACAAAGACAGTGAAAGAGAGAGAAATTCTTACACAATTCGTTCAGGGGCTGTGATGCAACCTGGATTGACCATATGTAGACCCACAGCTGGATGAGACATAAGGGTGGATACTCTTGGGGCTGAGAGGTTTGGTGAGGTTGGGTGAGCAAACGCAGACCCTTTAAAGTAATACTGCGTGCTACCCATCGCATGGGTCCCAAATCTCCAGGTTCAAGGGCATCTTCCTACATCGAAAACATGCATGAGAAACCAAGAAGATGGTACACCGTGTGTTGGGGAAAGGTTTCTAAAATGCACCTCATTTCTCATCTCCTTGTGCTCGGGTTCGCCATTCCAGCCACTTTAGTAGCAATCTCCCTACTTGGAGCATCAGCATCTTTAACCTCCTGTTCCGTACAGGTTGCAATTTGTCCTGAGGATGAACGGGAAGACGGGGAACCAATGAGAGACTAGCTCTTGGTGTTGGGACAGGCACAGGTCACTCTATTTTCCCATCAGGAAGAAGAATTAACCACAGGCTCAGCCTGCCCCCCGGAACCAGAACAGGGCCTGAAGCCATCCTGCGCTTTTGCGGCCACCTCCCAAAAAAGCGAGTTGTAAAATGGAGCTTCAGGGCACTGCAATTCACAATCCTACAGAGTTATAAATGATAACTCTCGTCCACAAATATATTGAGGGAAGGCAAAGACGAGGAATTGAAATCAAGGCAGAATTGCAGGAAACAGATTTCAGGAGGTAGATTCGAATCGCCTTTAAAGCACATGAAAAGCGCCAAAACGTTGACAATGATGCCCTTGGCCAAAAAGGGCGTATGCGTTTTTTCCTGAATATATTCAGGAAAAAACGCATACGCCCTTTTTGGCCAATGAAGCAACCTGGAAAGGCAAATCAGCGCTACAAAGAAGTCTCGCTTCCCATTGGTCAAAAGGGCCATTCTGAAAAAAGTGTCAAAACCAGAAATGCAGGACAGGCCATGGAGAAATGGGAGCCTTGCTACACTGATGGGCGGGATGTAAATTGCCATCAGCCACTCTGGAGAAGGGTACGGTGTGTCCTGAACCATCTAAAACACACAGCCTAGAGAGGATAGGGCACTCCCACGCATGGGGGTATAAAGTGGGAAAATTGAAAATCAGCAAGACACAAGAACCCCAACGTTTATGGCTGCTCTGTTGACAAGGACTTCCACTTCATTCCACCTTAAATATACCAGGAAAGAGAAAAATGGATAAAAAAGTTGTGGTCCTTATGTACGATGGAATATCACTCAGCCATGAAATCAATGTCATAAGGCTAGTAGCAGCATGATGAGTGGATTTAGGTACGACGATTCTAAGTGAAATAAGTCACACAGAAAAGGACACTTCTCATAAGGTGTCACTTAGAGAGGGAATGTAAAAACCGTTACACTTGAACTGAATTACAAAACAGAACAGAGTCACACATGCAGAAAACACACTATGGCTGCTTAACTGGAAAGGTGAGGTGGGGTGATACATAAAACAAGAGTTTCAAATTAGCTCAGATACCGTTCCAAAAACCCAATATGTAATAGACAAAACCTACTCCTTGCTCAGAGAACTGGACTCAACACGCCTGATTCACCGCACAAGAATATATCTGACTAGTAATAATCTTAAAACCTATGAATTGATATCTCTCTGTTAGTGTGTCAAGTGGGTGTAAAGTGGCATAAACACAGCCGTGAAAAGCAGCTAAAGCCCATTATAAAAATAAATTACTTTTAAAAACCCATGAAACAAAGACAGTGAAAGAGAGAGAAATTCTTACACAATTCGTTCAGGGGCTGTGATGCAACCTGGATTGACCATATCCAGACCCACAGCTGGATGAGACATAAGGGTGGACACTCTTGGGGCTGAGAGGTTTGGTGAAGTTGGGTGAGCAAACGCAGACCCTTTAAAGTAATACTGCGTGCTACCCATCGCATGGGTCCCAAATCTCCAGGTTCAAGGGCATCTTCCTACATCGAAAACAGGCATGAGAAACCCAGAAGATGGTACACCGTGTGATGGGGAAAGGTTTCTAAAACGCACCTCATTTCTCATCTCCTTGTGCTCAGGTTCGCCTTTCCAGCCACTTTACTAGCAATCTCCCTACGTTGAGCATCAGCACCTTTAACCTCCTGTTCCGTACAGGTTGCAATTTGTCCTGAGGATGAATGGGAAGACGGGGAACCAATGAGACACTAGCTCTTGGTGTTGGGACAGGCACAGGTCACTCTATTTTCCCATCAGGAAGAAGAATTAACCACAGGCTCAGCCTGACCCGCGGAACCAGAACAGGGCCTGAAGCCATCCAGCGCTTTTGCGGCCAGCTCCCAAAAAAGCGAGTTGTAAAATGGAGCTTCAGGGCACTGCAATTCACAATCCTACAGAGTTATAAATGATAACTCTCGTCCACAAATATATTGAGGGAAGGCAAAGAAGAGGATTTGAAATCAAGGCAGAATTGCAGGAAACTGATTTCAGGAGGTAGATTCGAATCGCCTTTAAAGCACATGAAAAGCGGCAAAACGTTGACAATGATGCCCTTGGCCAAAAAGGGCGTATGCGTTTTTTCCTGAATATATTCAGGAAAAAACGCATACGCACTTTTTGGCCAACCAAGCAACCTGGAAAGGCAAATCAGCGCTACAAAGAAGTCTCGCTTATCATCGGTCAAAAGGGCCATGCTGAAAAAAGTTTCAAATCCAGAAATGCAGGACAGGCCAGAGAGAAATGGGAGCCTTGCTACACTGATGGGCGGGATGTAAATTGCCAACAGCCACTCTGGAGAAGGGTACGGTGTGTCCTGAAACAGCTAAATACACAGCTTAGAGAGCATAGGGCACTTCCACGCATGGGGGTATAAAGTGGGAAAATTAAAAATCAGCAAGACAAAAGCACCCCATAGTTTAGGGCTGCTCTTTTGACAAGGACCTCCACTTCATTCCACCTTAAATATCCCAGGAAAGCGAAAAATGGATAAAAAAGTTGTAGTCCTTATTTACAATGGAATATCACTCAGCCATGAAATCAATATCATAAGGCTAGTAGCAGCATGATGAGTGGATTTAGGTAAGACGATTCTAAGTGAAATAAGTCACACAGAAAAGGACACTTCTCATAAGGTGTCACTTAGAGAGGGAATGTAAAAACCGTTACACTTGAACTGAGTTACAAAACAGAACAGAGTCACACTTGCAGAAAACACACTATGGCTGCTTAACGGGAAAGCGAGGTGGGGTGATACATAAAGCAAGAGTTTCAAATTAGCTCAGATACCGTTCCATAAACCCAATATGTAATAGACAAGACCTACTCCTTGCTCAGAAAACTGGACTCAACACGCCCGATTCACCGCACAAGAATATATCTGACTAGTAATAATTTTAAAACCTATGTATTGATATCTCTCTGTTAGTGTGTCAAGTGGGTGTAAAGCAGCATAAACACAGCCGTGAAAAGCAGCTAAACCCCATTATAAAAATAAATTTCTTTTAAAAACCCATGAAACAAAGACAGTGAAAGAGAGAGAAATTCTTACACAATTCGTTCAGGGGCTGTGATGCAACCTGGATTGACCATATCTAGACCCACAGGTGGATGAGACATAAGGGTGGACACTCTTGGGGCTGAGAGGTTTGGTGAGGTTGGGTGAGCAAACGCAGACCCTTTAAAGTAATACTGCGTGCTACCCATCACATGGGTCCCAAATCTCCAGGGTCAAGGGCATCTTCCTACATCGAAAACATGCATGAGAAACCAAGAAGATGGTACACCGTGTGTTGGGGAAAGGTTTCTAAAATGCACCTCATTTCTCATCTCCTTGTGCTCGGGTTCGCCATTCCAGCCACTTTAGTAGAAATCTCCCTACTTGGAGCATCAGCATCTTTAACCTCCTGTTCCGTACAAGTTGCAATTTGTCCTGAGGATGAACGGGAAGACGGGGAACCAATGAGAGACTAGCTCTTGGTGTTGGGACAGGCACAGGTCACTCTATTTTCCCATCAGGAAGAAGAATTAACCACAGGCTCCGCCTGCCCCCCGGAACCAGAACAGGGCCTGAAGCCATCCTGCGCTTTTGCGGCCACCTCCCAAAAAAGCGAGTTGTAAAATGGAGCTTCAGGGCACTGCAATTCACAATCCTACAGAGTTATAAATGATAACTCTCGTCCACAAATATATTGAGGGAAGGGAAAGACGAGGAATTGAAATCAAGGCAGAATTGCAGGAAACAGATTTCAGGAGGTAGATTCGAATCGCCTTTAAAGCACATGAAAAGCGCCAAAACGTTGACAATGATGCCATTGGCCAAAAAGGGCGTGTGCGTTTTTTCCTGAATATATTCAGGAAAAAACGCATACGCCCTTTTTGGCCAACCAAGCAACCTGGAAAGTCAAATCAGCGCTACAAAGAAGTCTCGCTTCCCATCGGTCAAAAGGGCCATTCTGAAAAAAGTGTCAAAACCAGAAATGCAGGACAGGCCATGGAGAAATGGGAGCCTTGCTACACTGATGGGCGGGATGTAAATTGCCAACAGCCACTCTGGAGAAGGGTACGGTGTGTCCTGAACCATCTAAAACACACAGCCTAGAGAGGATAGGGCACTTCCACGCATGGGGGTATAAAGTGGGAAAATTGAAAATCAGCAAGACACAAGCACCCCAACGTTTAGGGCTGCTCTGTTGACAAGGACTTCCACTTCATTCCACCTTAAATATCCCAGGAAAGAGAAAAATGGATAAAAAATTTGTGGTCCTTATGTACGATGGAATATCACTCAGCCATGAAATCAATGTCATAAGGCTAGTAGCAGCATGATGAGTGGATTTAGGTACGACGATTCTAAGTGAAATAAGTCACACAGAAAAGGACACTTCTCATAAGGTGTCACTTATAGAGGGAATGTAAAAACCGTTACACTTGAACTGAATTACAAAACAGAACAGAGTGACACATGCAGAAAACACACTATGGCTGCTTAACGGGAAAGGGGAGGTGGGGAGATACATAAAACAAGAGTTTCAAATTAGATCAGATACCGCTCCATAAACCCAATATGTAACAGACAAGACCTACTCCTTGCTCAGAGAACTGGACTCAACACGCCCGATTCACCGCACAAGAATATATCTGACTAGTAATAATCTTAAAACCTATGTATTGATATCTCTCTATTAGTGTGTCAAGTGGGTGTAAAGCGGCATAAACACAGCCGTGAAAAGCAGCTAAACCCCATTATAAAAATAAATTACTTTTAAAAACCCATGAAACAAAGACAGGGAAAGAGAGAGAAATTCTAACACAATTCGTTCAGGGGCTTTGATGCAACCTGGATTGACCATATCTAGACCCACAGCTGGATGAGACATAAGGGTGGACACTCTTGGGGCTGAGAGGTTTGGTGAGGTTGGGTGAGCAAACACAGACCCTTTAAAGTAATACTGCGTGGTACCCATCGCATGGCTCCCAAATCTCCAGGTTCAACGGCATCTTCCTACATCGAAAACATGCATGAGAAACCCAGAAGATGGTACACCGTGTGATGGGGAAAGGTTTCTAAAACGCACCTCATTTCTCATCTCCTTGTGCTCGGGTTTGCCATTCCAGCCACTTTACTAGCAATCTCCCTACTTGGAGCATCAGCACCTTTAACCTCCTGTTCCGTACAGGTTGCAATTTGTCCTGAGGATGAACGGGAAGACGGGGAACCAATGAGAGACTAGCTCTTGGTGTTGGGACAGGCACAGGTCACTCTATTTTCCCATCAGGAAGAAGAATTAACCACAGGCTCAGCCTGCCCCCCGGAACCAGACCAGGGCCTGAAGCCATCCTGCGCTTTTGCGGCCACCTCCCAAAAAAGCGAGTTGTAAAATGGAGCTTCAGGGCACTGCAATTCACAATCCTACAGAGTTATAAATGATAACTCTCGTCCACAAATATATTGAGGGAAGGCAAAGACGAGGAATTTAAATCAAGGCAGAATTGCAGGAAACAGATTTCAGGAGGTAGATTCGAATCGCCTTTAAAGCACATGAAAAGCGACAAAACGTTGACAATGATGCCATTTGCCAAAAAGGGCGTATGCCTTTTTTCCTGATTATATTCAGGAAAAATCGCATACGCCCTTTTTGGCCAACCAAGCAACCTGGAAAGGCAAATCAGCGCTACAAAGAAGTCTCGCTTCCCATTGGTCAAAAGGGCCATTCTGAAAAAAGTGTCAAAACCAGAAATGCAGGACAGGCCATGGAGAAATGGGAGCCTTGCTACACTGATGGGCGGGATGTAAATTGCCAACAGCCACTCTGGAGAAGGGTACGGTGTGTCCTGAACCATCTAAAACACACAGCCTAGAGAGGATAGGGCACTTCCACGCATGGGGGTATAAAGTGGTAAAATTGAAAATCAGCAAGACACAAGCACCCCAACGTTTAGGGCTGCTCTGTTGACAAGGACTTCCACTTCATTCCACCTTAAATATCCCAGGAAAGAGAAAAATGGATAAAAAAGTTGTGGTCCTTATGTACGATGGAATATCACTCAGCCATGAAATCAATGTCATAAGGCTAGTAGCAGCATGATGAGTGGATTTAGGTACGACGATTCTAAGTGAAATAAGTCACACAGAAAAGGACACTTCTCATAAGGTGTCACTTATAGAGGGAATGTAAAAACCGTTACACTTGAACTGAATTACAAAACAGAACAGAGTGACACATGCAGAAAACACACTATGGCTGCTTAACGGGAAAGGGGAGGTGGGGAGATACATAAAACAAGAGTTTCAAATTAGATCAGATACCGCTCCATAAACCCAATATGTAACAGACAAGACCTACTCCTTGCTCAGAGAACTGGACTCAACACGCCCGATTCACCGCACAAGAATATATCTGACTAGTAATAATCTTAAAACCTATGTATTGATATCTCTCTATTAGTGTGTCAAGTGGGTGTAAAGCGGCATAAACACAGCCGTGAAAAGCAGCTAAACCCCATTATAAAAATAAATTACTTTTAAAAACCCATGAAACAAAGACAGGGAAAGAGAGAGAAATTCTAACACAATTCGTTCAGGGGCTTTGATGCAACCTGGATTGACCATATCTAGACCCACAGCTGGATGAGACATAAGGGTGGACACTCTTGGGGCTGAGAGGTTTGGTGAGGTTGGGTGAGCAAACACAGACCCTTTAAAGTAATACTGCGTGGTACCCATCGCATGGGTCCCAAATCTCCAGGTTCAAGGGCATCTTCCTACATCGAAAACATGCATGAGAAACCCAGAAGATGGTACACCGTGTGATGGGGAAAGGTTTCTAAAACGCACCTCATTTCTCATCTCCTTGTGCTCGGGTTTGCCATTCCAGCCACTTTACTAGCAATCTCCCTACTTGGAGCATCAGCACCTTTAACCTCCTGTTCTGTACAGGTTGCAATTTGTCCTGAGGATGAACGGGAAGATGGGGAACCAATGAGAGACTAGCTCTTGGTGTTGGGACAGGCCCAGGTCACTCTATTTTCCCATCAGGAAGAAGAATTAACCACAGGCTCAGCCTGCCCCCCGGAACCAGAACAGGGCCTGAAGCCATCCTGCGCTTTTGCGGCCACCTCCCAAAAAAGCGAGTTGTAAAATGGAGCTTCAGGGCACTGCAATTCACAAACCTGCAGAGTTATAAATAATAACTCTCGTCCACAAATATACTGAGTGAAGGCAAAGAAGAGGATTTGAAGTCAAGGCAGAATTTCAGGAAACAGATTTTAGGAGGTAGATTCGAATCGCCTTTAAAGCACATGAGAAGCGACAAAACGTTGACAATAATGCCCTTGGCCAAAAAGGGCGTATGCTTTTTTTCCTGAATATATTCAGGAAAAAACGCATACGCCCTTTTTGGCCAACCAAGCAACCTGGAAAGGCAAATCAGCGCTACAAAGAAGTCTCGCTTCCCATCGGTCAAAAGGGCCATGCTGAAAAAAGTGTCAAAACCAGAAATGCAGGACAGGCCATGGAGAAATGGGAGCCTTGCTACACTGATGGGCGGGATGTAAATTGCCAACAGCCACTCTGGAGAAGGGTACGGTGTGTCCTGAACCATCTAAAACACACAGCCTAGAGAGGATAGGGCACTTCTACGCATGGGAGTATAAAGTGGGAAAATTGAAAATCAGCAAGACACAAGCACCCCAAAGTTTAGGGATGCTCTGTTGACAAGGACCTCCACTTCATTCCACCTTAAATATCCCAGGAAAGCGAAAAATGGATAAAAAATTTGAGGTCCTTATGTACAATGGCATACCACTCAGCCATGAAATCAATGTCATAAGGCTAGTAGCAGCATGATGAGTGGATTTAGGTACGACGATTCTAAGTGAAATAAGTCACACAGAAAAGGACACTTCTCATAAGGTGTCACTTATAGAGGGAATGTAAAAACCGTTACACTTGAACTGAATTACAAAACAGAACAGAGTGACACATGCAGAAAACACACTATTGCTGCGTAACGGGAAAGGGGAGGTGGGGAGATACATAAAACAAGAGTTTCAAATTAGATCAGATACCGTTCCATAAACCCAATATGTAACAGAAAAGACCTACTCCTTGCTCAGAGAACTGGACTCAACACGCCCGATTCACCGCACAAGAATATATCTGACTAGTAATAATCTTAAAACCTATGTATTGATATCTCTCTATTAGTGTGTCAAGTGGGTGTAAAGCGGCATAAACACAGCCGTGAAAAGCAGCTAAACCCCATTATAAAAATAAATTACTTTTAAAAAACCCATGAAACAAAGACAGGGAAAGAGAGAGAAATTCTAACACAATTCGTTCAGGGGCTTTGATGCAACCTGGATTGACCATATCTAGACCCACAGCTGGATGAGACATAAGGGTGGACACTCTTGGGGCTGAGAGGTTTGGTGAGGTTGGGTGAGCAAACACAGACCCTTTAAAGTAATACTGCGTGGTACCCATCGCATGGGTCCCAAATCTCCAGGTTCAAGGGCATCTTCCTACATCGAAAACATACATGAGAAACCCAGAAGATGGTACACCGTGTGATGGGGAAAGGTTTCTAAAACGCACCTCATTTCTCATCTCCTTGTGCTCGGGTTTGCCATTGCAGCCACTTTACTAGCAATCTCCCTACTTGGAGCATCAGCACCTTTAACCTCCTGTTCTGTACAGGTTGCAATTTGTCCTGAGGATGAACGGGAAGACGGGGAACCAATGAGAGACTAGCTCTTGGTGTTGGGACAGGCCCAGGTCACTCTATTTTCCCATCAGGAAGAAGAATTAACCACAGGCTCAGCCTGCCCCCCGGAACCAGAACAGGGCCTGAAGCCATCCTGCGCTTTTGCGGCCACCTCCCAAAAAAGCGAGTTGTAAAATGGAGCTTCAGGGCACTGCAATTCACAAACCTGCAGAGTTATAAATGATAACTCTCGTCCACAAATATATTGAGTGAAGGCAAAGAAGAGGATTTGAAGTCAAGGCAGAATTTCAGGAAACAGATTTTAGGAGGTAGATTCGAATCGCCTTTAAAGCACATGAAAAGCGACAAAACGTTGACAATAATGCCCTTGGCCAAAAAGGGCGTATGCTTTTTTTCCTGAATATATTCAGGAAAAACCGCATACGCCCTTTTTGGCCAACCAAGCAACCTGGAAAGGCAAATCAGCGCTACAAAGAAGTCTCGCTTCCCATCGGTCAAAAGGGCCATGCTGAAAAAAGTGTCAAAACCAGAAATGCAGGACAGGCCATGGAGAAATGGGAGCCTTGCTACACTGATGGGCGGGATGTAAATTGCCAACAGCCACTCTGGAGAAGGGTACGGTGTGTCCTGAACCATCTAAAACACACAGCCTAGAGAGGATAGGGCACTTCCACGCATGGGGGTATAAAGTGGGAAAATTGAAAACCAGCAAGACACAAGCACCCCAACGTTTAGGGCTGCTCTGTTGACAAGGACTTCCACTTCATTCCACCTTAAATATCCCAGGAAAGAGAAAAATGGATAAAAAAGTTGTGGTCCTTATGTACGATGGAATATCACTCAGCCATGAAATCAATGTCATAAGGCTAGTAGCAACATGATGAGTGGATTTAGGTACGACGATTCTAAGTGAAATAAGTCACACAGAAAAGGACACTTCTCATAAGGTGTCACTTATAGAGAGAATGTAAAAACCGTTACACTTGAACTGAATTACAAAACAGAACAGAGTGACACATGCAGAAAACACACTATGGCTGCTTAACGGGAAAGGGGAGGTGGGGAGATACATAAAACAAGAGTTTCAAATTAGATCAGATACCGTTCCATAAACCCAATATGTAACAGACAAGACCTACTCCTTGCTCAGAGAACTGGACTCAACACGCCCGATTCACCGCACAAGAATATATCTGACTAGTAATAATCTTAAAACCTATGAATTGATATCTCTCTGTTAGTGTGTCAAGTGGGTGTAAAGCGGCATAAACACAGCCGTGAAAAGCAGCTAAAGCCCATTATAAAAATAAATTACTTTTAAAAACCCATGAAACAAAGACAGTGAAAGAGAGAGAAATTCTTACACAATTCGTTCAGGGGCTGTGATGCAACCTGGATTGACCATATCTAGACCCACAGCTGGATGAGACATAAGGGTGGACTCTCTTGGGGCTGAGAGGTTTGGTGAAGGTGGGTGAGCAAACGCAGACCCTTTAAAGTAATACTGCGTGCTACCCATCGCATGGGTCCCAAATCTCCAGGTTCAAGGGCATCTTCCTACATCGAAAACAGGCATGAGAAACCCAGAAGATGGTACACAGTGTGATGGGGAAAGGTTTCTAAAACGCACCTCATTTCTCATCTACTTGTGCTCGGGTTC
Organism: Balaenoptera physalus; assembly: GCF_965194825.1. Classification (NCBI taxonomy): domain Eukaryota; kingdom Metazoa; phylum Chordata; class Mammalia; order Artiodactyla; family Balaenopteridae; genus Balaenoptera; species Balaenoptera physalus. The sequence goes on from NW_028126175.1 coordinate 111,413, forward strand.
GCCATTCCAGCCACTTTACTAGCAATCGCCCTACGTGGAGCATCAGCACCTTTAACCTCCTGTTCCGTACAGGTTGCAATTTGTCCTGAGGATGAATGGGAAGACGGGGAACCAATGAGAGACTAGCTCTTGGTGTTGGGACAGGCACAGGTCACTCTATTTTCCCACCAAGAAGAAGAATTAAACACAGGCTCAGCCTGCCCCCCGGAACCAGAACAGGGCCTGAAGCCATCCTGCGCTTTTGTGGCCAGCTCCCAAAAAAGCGAGTTGTAAAATGGAGCTTCAGGGCACTGCAATTCACAAACCTGCAGAGTTATAAATGATAACTCTCGTCCACAAATATATTGAGGGAAGGCAAAGAAGAGGATTTGAAATCAAGGCAGAATTGCAGGAAACAGATTTCAGGAGGTAGATTCGAATCGCCTTTAAAGCCCATGAAAAGCGGCAAAACGTTGACAATGATGCCCTTGGCCAAAAAGGGCGTATGCGTTTTTTCCTGAATATATTCAGGAAAAAACGCATACGCCCTTTTTGGCCAACCAAGCAACCTGGAAAGGCAAATCAGCGCTACAAAGAAGTCTCGCTTCCCATCGGTCAAAAGGGCCATGCTGAAAAAAGTTTCAAAACCAGAAATGCAGGACAGGCCATAGAGAAATGGGAGCCTTGCTACACTGATGGGCGGGATGTAAATTGCCAACAGCCACTCTGGAGAAGGGTACGGTTTGTCCTGAAACAGCTAAAAACACAGCTTAGAGAGCATAGGGCACTTCCACGCATGGGGGTATAAAGTGGGAAAATTAAAAATCAGCAAGACACAAGCACCCCAAAGTTTAGGGATGCTCTGTTGACAAGGACCTCCACTTCATTCCACCTTAAATATCCCAGGAAAGCGAAAAATGGATAAAAAATTTGAGGTCCTTATGTACAATGGCATACCACTCAGCCATGAAATCAATGTCATAAGGCTAGTAGCAGCATGATGAGTGGATTTAGGTACGACGATTCTAAGTGAAATAAGTCACACAGAAAAGGACACTTCTCATAAGGTGTCACTTATAGAGGGAATGTAAAAACCGTTACACTTGAACTGAATTACAAAACAGAACAGAGTCACACATGCAGAAAACACACTATTGCTGCGTAACGGGAAAGGTGAGGTGGGGTGATACATAAAGCAAGAGTTTCAAATTAGCTCAGATACCGTTCCATAAACCCAATATGTAATAGACAAGACCTACTCCTTGCTCAGAGAACTGGACTCAACACGCCCGATTCACCGCACAAGAATATATCTGACTAGTAATAATCTTAAAACCTATGTGTTGATATCTCTCTGTTAGTGTGTCAAGTGGGTGTAAAGCGGCATAAACACAGCCGTGAAAAGCAGCTAAACCCCATTATAAAAATAAATTTCTTTTAAAAACCCATGAAACAAAGACAGTGAAAGAGAGAGAAATTCTTACACAATTCGTTCAGGGGCTGTGATGCAACCTGGATTGACCATATCTAGACCCACAGCTGGATGAGACATAAGGGTGGACACTCTTGGGGCTGAGAGGTTTGGTGAGGTTGGGTGAGCAAACGCAGACCCTTTAAAGTAATACTGCCTGCTACCCATCGCATGGGTCCCAAATCTCCAGGTTCAAGGGCATCTTCCTACATCGAAAACATGCATGAGAAACCAAGAAGATGGTACACCGTGTGATGGGGAAAGGTTTCTAAAATGCACCTCATTTCTCATCTCCTTGTGCTCGGGTTCGCCATTCCAGCCACTTTAGTAGCAATCTCCCTAGTTGGAGCATCAGCACCTTTAACCTCCTGTTCCGTACAGGTTGCAATTTGTCCTGAGGATGAACGGGAAGACGGGGAACCAATGAGAGATTAGCTCTTGGTGTTGGGACAGGCACAAGTCACTCTATTTTCCCATCAGGAAGAAGAATTAACCACAGGCTCAGCCTGCCCCCCGGAACCAGAACAGGGCCTGAAGCCATCCTGCGCTTTTGCGGCCACCTCCCAAAAAAGCGAGTTGTAAAATGGAGCTTCAGGGCACTGCAATTCACAATCCTACAGAGTTATAAATGATAACTCTCGTCCACAAATATATTGAGGGTAGGCAAAGACGAGGAATTGAAATCAAGGCAGAATTGCAGGAAACAGATTTCAGGAGGTAGATTCGAATCGCCTTTAAAGCCCATGAAAAGCGCCAAAACGTTGACAATGATGCCCTTGGCCAAAAAGGGCGTATGCGTTTTTTCCTGAATATATTCAGGAAAAAACCCATACGCCCTTTTTGGCCAACCAAGCAACCTGGAAAGGCCAATCAGCGCTACAAAAAGTCTCGCTTCCCATCAGTCAAAAGGGCCATGCTGAAAAAAGTGTCAAAACCAGAAATGCAGGACAGGCCATGGAGAAATGGGAGCCTTGCTACACTGATGGGCGGGATGTAAATTGCCAACAGCCACTCTGGAGAAGTGTACGGTGTGTCCTGAAACATCTAAAAAACACAGCTTAGAGAGCATAGGGCACTTCCACGCATGGGGGTACAAAGTGGGAAAATTAAAAATCAGAAAGACACAAGCACCCCAAAGTTTAGGACTGCTCTGTTGACAAGGACCTCCACTTCATTCCACCTTAAATATCCCAGGAAAGCGAAAAATGGATAAAAAATTTGAGGTCCTTATGTACAATGGCATACCACTCAGCCATGAAATCAATGTCATAAGGCTAGTAGCAGCATGATGAGTGGATTTAGGTACGACGATTCTAAGTGAAATAAGTCACACAGAAAAGGACACTTCTCATAAGGTGTCACTTATAGAGGGAATGTAAAAACCGTTACACTTGAACTGAATTACAAAACAGAAGAGAGTCACACATGCAGAAAACACAGTATGGCTGCTTAACGGGAAAGCGAGGTGGGGTGATACATAAAGCAAGAGTTTCAAATTAGCTCAGATACCGTTCCATAAACCCAATATGTAATAGACAAGACCTACTCCTTGCTCAGAGAACTGGACTCAACACGCCCGATTCACCGCACAAGAATATATCTGACTAGTAATAATCTTAAAACCTATGTATTGATATCTCTCTGTTAGTGTGTCTAGTGGGTGTAAAGCGGCATAAACACAGCCGTGAAAAGCAGCTAAACCCCATTATAAAAATAAATTTCTTTTAAAAACCCATGAAACAAAGACAGTGAAAGAGAGAGAAATTCTTACACAATTCGTTCAGGGGCTGTGATGCAACCTGGATTGACCATATCTAGACCCACAGCTGGATGAGACATAAGGGTGGATACTCTTGGGGCTGAGAGGTTTGGTGAGGTTGGGTGAGCAAACGCAGACCCTTTAAAGTAATACTGCGTGCTACCCATCGCATGGGTCCCAAATCTCCAGGTTCAAGGGCATCTTCCTACATCGAAAACATGCATGAGAAACCAAGAAGATGGTACACCGTGTGTTGGGGAAAGGTTTCTAAAATGCACCTCATTTCTCATCACCTTGTGCTCGGGTTCGCCATTCCAGCCACTTTAGTAGCAATCTCCCTACATGGAGCATCAGCATCTTTAACCTCCTGTTCCGTACAGGTTGCAATTTGTCCTGAGGATGAATGGGAAGACGGGGAACCAATGAGAGACTAGCTCTTGGTGTTGGGACAGGCCCAGGTCACTCTATTTTCCCATCAGGAAGAAGAATTAACCACAGGCTCAGCCTGCCCCCCGGAACCAGAACAGGGCCTGAAGCCATCCTGCGCTTTTGCGGCCACCTCCCAAAAAAGCGAGTTGTAAAATGGAGCTTCAGGGCACTGCAATTCACAAACCTGCAGAGTTATAAATGATAACTCTCGTCCACAAATATATTGAGTGAAGGCAAAGAAGAGGATTTGAAGTCAAGGCAGAATTTCAGGAAACAGATTTTAGGAGGTAGATTCGAATCGCCTTTAAAGCACATGAAAAGCGACAAAACGTTGACAATAATGCCCTTGGCCAAAAAGGGCGTATGCTTTTTTTCCTGAATATATTCAGGAAAAAACGCATACGCCCTTTTTGGCCAACCAAGCAACCTGGAAAGGCAAATCAGCGCTACAAAGAAGTCTCGCTTCCCATCGGTCAAAAGGGCCATGCTGAAAAAAGTGTCAAAACCAGAAATGCAGGACAGGCCATGGAGAAATGGGAGCCTTGCTACACTGATGGGCGGGATGTAAATTGCCAACAGCCACTCTGGAGAAGGGTACGGTGTGTCCTGAACCATCTAAAACACACAGCCTAGAGAGGATAGGGCACTTCCACGCATGGGGGTATAAAGTGGGAAAATTGAAAATCAGCAAGACACAAGCACCCCAACGTTTAGGGCTGCTCTGTTGACAAGGACTTCCACTTCATTCCACCTTAAATATCCCAGGAAAGAGAAAAATGGATAAAAAAGTTGTGGTCCTTATGTACGATGGAATATCACTCAGCCATGAAATCAATGTCATAAGGCTAGTAGCAACATGATGAGTGGATTTAGGTACGACGATTCTAAGTGAAATAAGTCACACAGAAAAGGACACTTCTCATAAGGTGTCACTTATAGAGAGAATGTAAAAACCGTTACACTTGAACTGAATTACAAAACAGAACAGAGTGACACATGCAGAAAACACACTATGGCTGCTTAACGGGAAAGGGGAGGTGGGGAGATACATAAAACAAGAGTTTCAAAATAGATCAGATACCGTTCCATAAACCCAATATGTAACAGACAAGACCTACTCCTTGCTCAGAGAACTGGACTCAACACGCCCGATTCACCGCACAAGAATATATCTGACTAGTAATAATCTTAAAACCTATGAATTGATATCTCTCTGTTAGTGTGTCAAGTGGGTGTAAAGCGGCATAAACACAGCCGTGAAAAGCAGCTAAAGCCCATTATAAAAATAAATTACTTTTAAAAACCCATGAAACAAAGACAGTGAAAGAGAGAGAAATTCTTACACAATTCGTTCAGGGGCTGTGATGCAACCTGGATTGACCATATCTAGACCCACAGCTGGATGAGACATAAGGGTGGACTCTCTTGGGGCTGAGAGGTTTGGTGAAGGTGGGTGAGCAAACGCAGACCCTTTAAAGTAATACTGCGTGCTACCCATCGCATGGGTCACAAATCTCCAGGTTCAAGGGCATCTTCCTACATCGAAAACAGGCATGAGAAACCCAGAAGATGGTACACAGTGTGATGGGGAAAGGTTTCTAAAACGCACCTCATTTCTCATCTACTTGTGCTCGGGTTGGCCATTCCAGCCACTTTACTAGCAATCGCCCTACGTGGAGCATCAGCACCTTTAACCTCCTGTTCCGTACAGGTTGCAATTTGTCCTGAGGATGAATGGGAAGACGGGGAACAAATGAGAGACTAGCTCTTGGTGTTGGGACAGGCACAGGTCACTCTATTTTCCCAACAAGAAGAAGAATTAAACACAGGCTTAGCCTGCCCCCCGGAACCAGAACAGGGCCTGAAGCCATCCTGCGCTTTTGTGGCCAGCTCCCAAAAAAGCGAGTTGTAAAATGGAGCTTCAGGGCACTGCAATTCACAAACCTGCAGAGTTATAAATGATAACTCTCGTCCACAAATATATTGAGGGAAGGCAAAGAAGAGGATTTGAAATCAAGGCAGAATTGCAGGAAACAGATTTCAGGAGGTAGATTCGAATCGCCTTTAAAGCACATGAAAAGCGCCAAAACGTTGACAATGATGCCCTTGGCCAAAAAGGGCGTATGCGTTTTTTCCTGAATATATTCAGGAAAAAACGCATACGCCCTTTTTGGCCAACCAAGCAACCTGGAAAGGCAAATCAGCGCTACAAAGAAGTCTCGCTTCCCATCGGTCAAAAGGGCCATGCTGAAAAAAGTTTCAAAACCAGAAATGCAGGACAGGCCATAGAGAAATGGGAGCCTTGCTACACTGATGGGCGGGATGTAAATTGCCAACAGCCACTCTGGAGAAGGGTACGGTTTGTCCTGAAACAGCTAAAAACACAGCTTAGAGAGCATAGGGCACTTCCACGCATGGGGGTATAAAGTGGGAAAATTAAAAATCAGCAAGACACAACCACCCCAAAGTTTAGGGATGCTCTGTTGACAAGGACCTCCACTTCATTCCACCTTAAATATCCCAGGAAAGCGAAAAATGGATAAAAAATTTGAGGTCCTTATGTACAATGGCATACCACTCAGCCATGAAATCAATGTCATAAGGCTAGTAGCAGCATGATGAGTGGATTTAGGTACGACGATTCTAAGTGAAATAAGTCACACAGAAAAGGACACTTCTCATAAGGTGTCACTTATAGAGGGAATGTAAAAACCGTTACACTTGAACTGAATTACAAAACAGAACAGAGTCACACATGCAGAAAACACACTATTGCTGCGTAACGGGAAAGGTGAGGTGGGGTGATACATAAAGCAAGAGTTTCAAATTAGCTCAGATACCGTTCCATAAACCCAATATGTAATAGACAAGACCTACTCCTTGCTCAGAGAACTGGACTCAACACGCCCGATTCACCGCACAAGAATATATCTGACTAGTAATAATCTTAAAACCTATGTGTTGATATCTCTCTGTTAGTGTGTCAAGTGGGTGTAAAGCGGCATAAACACAGCCGTGAAAAGCAGCTAAACCCCATTATAAAAATAAATTTCTTTTAAAAACCCATGAAACAAAGACAGTGAAAGAGAGAGAAATTCTTACACAATTCGTTCAGGGGCTGTGATGCAACCTGGATTGACCATATCTAGACCCACAGCTGGATGAGACATAAGGGTGGACACTCTTGGGGCTGAGAGGTTTGGTGAGGTTGGGTGAGCAAACGCAGACCCTTTAAAGTAATCCTGCGTGCTACCCATCGCATGGGTCCCAAATCTCCAGGTTCAAGGGCATCTTCCTACATCGAAAACATGCATGAGAAACCAAGAAGATGGTACACCGTGTGATGGGGAAAGGTTTCTAAAATGCACCTCATTTCTCATCTCCTTGTGCTCGGGTTCGCCATTCCAGCCACTTTAGTAGCAATCTCCCTAGTTGGAGCATCAGCACCTTTAACCTCCTGTTCCGTACAGGTTGCAATTTGTCCTGAGGATGAACGGGAAGACGGGGAACCAATGAGAGATTAGCTCTTGGTGTTGGGACAGGCACAAGTCACTCTATTTTCCCATCAGGAAGAAGAATTAACCACAGGCTCAGCCTGCCCCCCGGAACCAGAACAGGGCCTGAAGCCATCCTGCGCTTTTGCGGCCACCTCCCAAAAAAGCGAGTTGTAAAATGGAGCTTCAGGGCACTGCAATTCACAATCCTACAGAGTTATAAATGATAACTCTCGTCCACAAATATATTGAGGGTAGGCAAAGACGAGGAATTGAAATCAAGGCAGAATTGCAGGAAACAGATTTCAGGAGGTAGATTCGAATCGCCTTTAAAGCACATGAAAAGCGCCAAAACGTTGACAATGATGCCCTTGGCCAAAAAGGGCGTATGCGTTTTTTCCTGAATATATTCAGGAAAAAACGCATACGCCCTTTTTGGCCAACCAAGCAACCTGGAAAGGCCAATCAGCGCTACAAAAAGTCTCGCTTCCCATCAGTCAAAAGGGCCATGCTGAAAAAAGTGTCAAAACCAGAAATGCAGGACAGGCCATGGAGAAATGGGAGCCTTGCTACACTGATGGGCGGGATGTAAATTGCCAACAGCCACTCTGGAGAAGTGTACGGTGTGTCCTGAAACATCTAAAAAACACAGCTTAGAGAGCATAGGGCACTTCCACGCATGCGGGTACAAAGTGGGAAAATTAAAAATCAGAAAGACACAAGCACCCCAAAGTTTAGGGCTGCTCTGTTGACAAGGACCTCCACTTCATTCCACCTTAAATATCCCAGGAAAGCGAAAAATGGATAAAAAATTTGAGGTCCTTATGTACAATGGCATACCACTCAGCCATGAAATCAATGTCATAAGGCTAGTAGCAGCATGATGAGTGGATTTAGGTACGACGATTCTAAGTGAAATAAGTCACACAGAAAAGGACACTTCTCATAAGGTGTCACTTATAGAGGGAATGTAAAAACCGTTACACTTGAACTGAATTACAAAACAGAAGAGAGTCACACATGCAGAAAACACAGTATGGCTGCTTAACGGGAAAGCGAGGTGGGGTGATACATAAAGCAAGAGTTTCAAATTAGCTCAGATACCGTTCCATAAACCCAATATGTAATAGACAAGACCTACTCCTTGCTCAGAGAACTGGACTCAACACGCCCGATTCACCGCACAAGAATATATCTGACTAGTAATAATCTTAAAACCTATGTATTGATATCTCTCTATTAGTGTGTTAAGTGGGTGTAAAGCGGCATAAACACAGCCGTGAAAAGCAGCTAAACCCCATTATAAAAATAAATGACTTTTAAAAAACCCATGAAACAAAGACAGGGAAAGAGAGAGAAATTCTAACACAATTCGTTCAGGGGCTGTGATGCAACCTGGATTGACCATATCTAGACCCACAGCTGGATGAGACATAAGGGTGGACACTCTTGGGGCTGAGAGGTTTGGTGAGGTTGGGTGAGCAAACACAGACCCTTTAAAGTAATACTGCGTGGTACCCATCGCATGGGTCCCAAATCTCCAGGTTCAAGGGCATCTTCCTACATCGAAAACATACATGAGAAACCCAGAAGATGGTACACCGTGTGATGGGGAAAGGTTTCTAAAACGCACCTCATTTCTCATCTCCTTGTGCTCGGGTTTGCCATTGCAGCCACTTTACTAGCAATCTCCCTACTTGGAGCATCAGCACCTTTAACCTCCTGTTCTGTACAGGTTGCAATTTGTCCTGAGGATGAACGGGAAGACGGGGAACCAATGAGAGACTAGCTCTTGGTGTTGGGACAGGCCCAGGTCACTCTATTTTCCCATCAGGAAGAAGAATTAACCACAGGCTCAGCCTGCCCCCCGGAACCAGAACAGGGCCTGAAGCCATCCTGCGCTTTTGCGGCCACCTCCCAAAAAAGCGAGTTGTAAAATGGAGCTTCAGGGCACTGCAATTCACAAACCTGCAGAGTTATAAATGATAACTCTCGTCCACAAATATATTGAGTGAAGGCAAAGAAGAGGATTTGAAGTCAAGGCAGAATTTCAGGAAACAGATTTTAGGAGGTAGATTCGAATCGCCTTTAAAGCACATGAAAAGCGACAAAACGTTGACAATAATGCCCTTGGCCAAAAAGGGCGTATGCTTTTTTTCCTGAATATATTCAGGAAAAAACGCATACGCCCTTTTTGGCCAACCAAGCAATCTGGAAAGGCAAATCAGCGCTACAAAGAAGTCTCGCTTCCTATCGGTCAAAAGGGCCATGCTGAAAAAAGTGTCAAAACCAGAAATGCAGGACAGGCCATGGAGAAATGGGAGCCTTGCTACACTGATGGGCGGGATGTAAATTGCCAACAGCCACTCTGGAGAAGGGTACGGTGTGTCCTGAACCATCTAAAACACACAGCCTAGAGAGGATAGGGCACTTCCACGCATGGGGGTATAAAGTGGGAAAATTGAAAATCAGCAAGACACAAGCACCCCAACGTTTAGGGCTGCTCTGTTGACAAGGACTTCCACTTCATTCCACCTTAAATATCCCAGGAAAGAGAAAAATGGATAAAAAAGTTGTGGTCCTTATGTACGATGGAATATCACTCAGCCATGAAATCAATGTCATAAGGCTAGTAGCAACATGATGAGTGGATTTAGGTACGACGATTCTAAGTGAAATAAGTCACACAGAAAAGGACACTTCTCATAAGGTGTCACTTATAGAGAGAATATAAAAACCGTTACACTTGAACTGAATTACAAAACAGAACAGAGTGACACATGCAGAAAACACACTATGGCTGCTTAACGGGAAAGGGGAGGTGGGGAGATACATAAAACAAGAGTTTCAAATTAGATCAGATACCGTTCCATAAACCCAATATGTAACAGACAAGACCTACTCCTTGCTCAGAGAACTGGACTCAACACGCCCGATTCACCGCACAAGAATATATCTGACTAGTAATAATCTTAAAACCTATGAATTGATATCTCTCTGTTAGTGTGTCAAGTGGGTGTAAAGCGGCATAAACACAGCCGTGAAAAGCAGCTAAAGCCCATTATAAAAATAAATTACTTTTAAAAACCCATGAAACAAAGACAGTGAAAGAGAGAGAAATTCTTACACAATTCGTTCAGGGGCTGTGATGCAACCTGGATTGACCATATCTAGACCCACAGCTGGATGAGACATAAGGGTGGACTCTCTTGGGGCTGAGAGGTTTGGTGAAGGTGGGTGAGCAAACGCAGACCCTTTAAAGTAATACTGCGTGCTACCCATCGCATGGGTCCCAAATCTCCAGGTTCAAGGGCATCTTCCTACATCGAAAACAGGCATGAGAAACCCAGAAGATGGTACACAGTGTGATGGGGAAAGGTTTCTAAAACGCACCTCATTTCTCATCTACTTGTGCTCGGGTTCGCCATTCCAGCCACTTTACTAGCAATCGCCCTACGTGGAGCATCAGCACCTTTAACCTCCTGTTCCGTACAGGTTGCAATTTGTCCTGAGGATGAATGGGAAGACGGGGAACCAATGAGAGACTAGCTCTTGGTGTTGGGACAGGCACAGGTCACTCTATTTTCCCACCAAGAAGAAGAATTAAACACAGGCTCAGCCTGCCCCCCGGAACCAGAACAGGGCCTGAAGCCATCCTGCGCTTTTGTGGCCAGCTCCCAAAAAAGCGAGTTGTAAAATGGAGCTTCAGGGCACTGCAATTCACAAACCTGCAGAGTTATAAATGATAACTCTCGTCCACAAATATATTGAGGGAAGGCAAAGAAGAGGATTTGAAATCAAGGCAGAATTGCAGGAAACAGATTTCAGGAGGTAGATTCGAATCGCCTTTAAAGCCCATGAAAAGCGGCAAAACGTTGACAATGATGCCCTTGGCCAAAAAGGGCGTATGCGTTTTTTCCTGAATATATTCAGGAAAAAACGCATACGCCCTTTTTGGCCAACCAAGCAACCTGGAAAGGCAAATCAGCGCTACAAAGAAGTCTCGCTTCCCATCGGTCAAAAGGGCCATGCTGAAAAAAGTTTCAAAACCAGAAATGCAGGACAGGCCATAGAGAAATGGGAGCCTTGCTACACTGATGGGCGGGATGTAAATTGCCAACAGCCACTCTGGAGAAGGGTACGGTTTGTCCTGAAACAGCTAAAAACACAGCTTAGAGAGCATAGGGCACTTCCACGCATGGGGGTATAAAGTGGGAAAATTAAAAATCAGCAAGACACAAGCACCCCAAAGTTTAGGGCTGCTCTGTTGACAAGGACCTCCACTTCATTCCACCTTAAATATCCCAGGAAAGCGAAAAATGGATAAAAAATTTGAGGTCCTTATGTACAATGGCATACCACTCAGCCATGAAATCAATGTCATAAGGCTAGTAGCAGCATGATGAGTGGATTTAGGTACGACGATTCTAAGTGAAATAAGTCACACAGAAAAGGACACTTCTCATAAGGTGTCACTTATAGAGGGAATGTAAAAACCGTTACACTTGAACTGAATTACAAAACAGAACAGAGTCACACATGCAGAAAACACACTATTGCTGCGTAACGGGAAAGGTGAGGTGGGGTGATACATAAAGCAAGAGTTTCAAATTAGCTCAGATACCGTTCCATAAACCCAATATGTAATAGACAAGACCTACTCCTTGCTCAGAGAACTGGACTCAACACGCCCGATTCACCGCACAAGAATATATCTGACTAGTAATAATCTTAAAACCTATGTGTTGATATCTCTCTGTTAGTGTGTCAAGTGGGTGTAAAGCGGCATAAACACAGCCGTGAAAAGCAGCTAAACCCCATTATAAAAATAAATTTCTTTTAAAAACCCATGAAACAAAGACAGTGAAAGAGAGAGAAATTCTTACACAATTCGTTCAGGGGCTGTGATGCAACCTGGATTGACCATATCTAGACCCACAGCTGGATGAGACATAAGGGTGGACACTCTTGGGGCTGAGAGGTTTGGTGAGGTTGGGTGAGCAAACGCAGACCCTTTAAAGTAATACTGCGTGCTACCCATCGCATGGGTCCCAAATCTCCAGGTTCAAGGGCATCTTCCTACATCGAAAACATGCATGAGAAACCAAGAAGATGGTACACCGTGTGATGGGGAAAGGTTTCTAAAATGCACCTCATTTCTCATCTCCTTGTGCTCGGGTTCGCCATTCCAGCCACTTTAGTAGCAATCTCCCTAGTTGGAGCATCAGCACCTTTAACCTCCTGTTCCGTACAGGTTGCAATTTGTCCTGAGGATGAACGGGAAGACGGGGAACCAATGAGAGATTAGCTCTTGGTGTTGGGACAGGCACAAGTCACTCTATTTTCCCATCAGGAAGAAGAATTAACCACAGGCTCAGCCTGCCCCCCGGAACCAGAACAGGGCCTGAAGCCATCCTGCGCTTTTGCGGCCACCTCCCAAAAAAGCGAGTTGTAAAATGGAGCTTCAGGGCACTGCAATTCACAATCCTACAGAGTTATAAATGATAACTCTCGTCCACAAATATATTGAGGGTAGGCAAAGACAAGGAATTGAAATCAAGGCAGAATTGCAGGAAACAGATTTCAGGAGGTAGATTCGAATCGCCTTTAAAGCACATGAAAAGCGCCAAAACGTTGACAATGATGCCCTTGGCCAAAAAGGGCGTATGCTTTTTTTCCTGAATATATTCAGGAAAAAACGCATACGCCCTTTTTGGCCAACCAAACAACATGGAAAGGCAAATCAGCGCTACAAAGAAGTCTCGCTTCCCATCGGTCAAAAGGGCCATGCTGAAAAAAGTGTCAAAACCAGAAATGCAGGACAGGCCATGGAGAAATGGGAGCCTTGCTACACTGATGGGCGGGATGTAAATTGCCAACAGCCACTCTGGAGAAGGGTACGGTGTGTCCTGAACCATCTGAAACACACAGCCTAGAGAGGATAGGGCACTTCCACGCATGGGGGTATAAAGTGGGAAAATTGAAAATCAGCAAGACACAAGCACCCCAACGTTTAGGGCTGCTCTGTTGACAAGGACTTCCACTTCATTCCACCTTAAATATCCCAGGAAAGAGAAAAATGGATAAAAAAGTTGTGGTCCTTATGTACGATGGAATATCACTCAGCCATGAAATCAATGTCATAAGGCTAGTAGCAACATGATGAGTGGATTTAGGTACGACGATTCTAAGTGAAATAAGTCACACAGAAAAGGACACTTCTCATAAGGTGTCACTTATAGAGAGAATGTAAAAACCGTTACACTTGAACTGAATTACAAAACAGAACAGAGTGACACATGCAGAAAACACACTATGGCTGCTTAACGGGAAAGGGGAGGTGGGGAGATACATAAAACAAGAGTTTCAAATTAGATCAGATACCGTTCCATAAACCCAATATGTAACAGACAAGACCTACTCCTTGCTCAGAGAACTGGACTCAACACGCCCGATTCACCGCACAAGAATATATCTGACTAGTAATAATCTTAAAACCTATGAATTGATATCTCTCTGTTAGTGTGTCAAGTGGGTGTAAAGCGGCATAAACACAGCCGTGAAAAGCAGCTAAAGCCCATTATAAAAATAAATTACTTTTAAAAACCCATGAAACAAAGACAGTGAAAGAGAGAGAAATTCTTACACAATTCGTTCAGGGGCTGTGATGCAACCTGGATTGACCATATCTAGACCCACAGCTGGATGAGACATAAGGGTGGACTCTCTTGGGGCTGAGAGGTTTGGTGAAGGTGGGTGAGCAAACGCAGACCCTTTAAAGTAATACTGCGTGCTACCCATCGCATGGGTCACAAATCTCCAGGTTCAAGGGCATCTTCCTACATCGAAAACAGGCATGAGAAACCCAGAAGATGGTACACAGTGTGATGGGGAAAGGTTTCTAAAACGCACCTCATTTCTCATCTACTTGTGCTCGGGTTCGCCATTCCAGCCACTTTACTAGCAATCGCCCTACGTGGAGCATCAGCACCTTTAACCTCCTGTTCCGTACAGGTTGCAATTTGTCCTGAGGATGAATGGGAAGACGGGGAACCAATGAGAGACTAGCTCTTGGTGTTGGGACAGGCACAGGTCACTCTATTTTCCCAACAAGAAGAAGAATTAAACACAGGCTCAGCCTGCCCCCCGGAACCAGAACAGGGCCTGAAGCCATCCTGCGCTTTTGTGGCCAGCTCCCAAAAAAGCGAGTTGTAAAATGGAGCTTCAGGGCACTGCAATTCACAAACCTGCAGAGTTATAAATGATAACTCTCGTCCACAAATATATTGAGGGAAGGCAAAGGAGAGGATTTGAAATCAAGGCAGAATTGCAGGAAACAGATTTCAGGAGGTAGATTCGAATCGCCTTTAAAGCACATGAAAAGCGCCAAAACGTTGACAATGATGCCCTTGGCCAAAAAGGGCGTATGCGTTTTTTCCTGAATATATTCAGGAAAAAACGCATACGCCCTTTTTGGCCAACCAAGCAACCTGGAAAGGCAAATCAGCGCTACAAAGAAGTCTCGCTTCCCATCGGTCAAAAGGGCCATGCTGAAAAAAGTTTCAAAACCAGAAATGCAGGACAGGCCATAGAGAAATGGGAGCCTTGCTACACTGATGGGCGGGATGTAAATTGCCAACAGCCACTCTGGAGAAGGGTACGGTTTGTCCTGAAACAGCTAAAAACACAGCTTAGAGAGCATAGGGCACTTCCACGCATGGGGGTATAAAGTGGGAAAATTAAAAATCAGCAAGACACAAGCACCCCAAAGTTTAGGGATGCTCTGTTGACAAGGACCTCCACTTCATTCCACCTTAAATATCCCAGGAAAGCGAAAAATGGATAAAAAATTTGAGGTCCTTATGTACAATGGCATACCACTCAGCCATGAAATCAATGTCATAAGGCTAGTAGCAGCATGATGAGTGGATTTAGGTACGACGATTCTAAGTGAAATAAGTCACACAGAAAAGGACACTTCTCATAAGGTGTCACTTATAGAGGGAATGTAAAAACCGTTACACTTGAACTGAATTACAAAACAGAACAGAGTCACACATGCAGAAAACACACTATTGCTGCGTAACGGGAAAGGTGAGGTGGGGTGATACATAAAGCAAGAGTTTCAAATTAGCTCAGATACCGTTCCATAAACCCAATATGTAATAGACAAGACCTACTCCTTGCTCAGAGAACTGTACTCAACACGCCCGATTCACCGCACAAGAATATATCTGACTAGTAATAATCTTAAAACCTATGTGTTGATATCTCTCTGTTAGTGTGTCAAGTGGGTGTAAAGCGGCATAAACACAGCCGTGAAAAGCAGCTAAACCCCATTATAAAAATAAATTTCTTTTAAAAACCCATGAAACAAAGACAGTGAAAGAGAGAGAAATTCTTACACAATTCGTTCAGGGGCTGTGATGCAACCTGGATTGACCATATCTAGACCCACAGCTGGATGAGACATAAGGGTGGACACTCTTGGGGCTGAGAGGTTTGGTGAGGTTGGGTGAGCAAACGCAGACCCTTTAAAGTAATACTGCGTGCTACCCATCGCATGGGTCCCAAATCTCCAGGTTCAAGGGCATCTTCCTACATCGAAAACATGCATGAGAAACCAAGAAGATGGTACACCGTGTGATGGGGAAAGGTTTCTAAAATGCACCTCATTTCTCATCTCCTTGTGCTCGGGTTCGCCATTCCAGCCACTTTAGTAGCAATCTCCCTAGTTGGAGCATCAGCACCTTTAACCTCCTGTTCCGTACAGGTTGCAATTTGTCCTGAGGATGAACGGGAAGACGGGGAACCAATGAGAGATTAGCTCTTGGTGTTGGGACAGGCACAAGTCACTCTATTTTCCCATCAGGAAGAAGAATTAACCACAGGCTCAGCCTGCCCCCCGGAACCAGAACAGGGCCTGAAGCCATCCTGCGCTTTTGCGGCCACCTCCCAAAAAAGCGAGTTGTAAAATGGAGCTTCAGGGCACTGCAATTCACAATCCTACAGAGTTATAAATGATAACTCTCGTCCACAAATATATTGAGGGTAGGCAAAGACGAGGAATTGAAATCAAGGCAGAATTGCAGGAAACAGATTTCAGGAGGTAGATTCGAATCGCCTTTAAAGCACATGAAAAGCGCCAAAACGTTGACAATGATGCCCTTGGCCAAAAAGGGCGTATGCGTTTTTTCCTGAATATATTCAGGAAAAAACGCATACGCCCTTTTTGGCCAACCAAGCAACCTGGAAAGGCCAATCAGCGCTACAAAAAGTCTCGCTTCCCATCAGTCAAAAGGGCCATGCTGAAAAAAGTGTCAAAACCAGAAATGCAGGACAGGCCATGGAGAAATGGGAGCCTTGCTACACTGATGGGCGGGATGTAAATTGCCAACAGCCACTCTGGAGAAGTGTACGGTGTGTCCTGAAACATCTAAAAAACACAGCTTAGAGAGCATAGGGCACTTCCACGCATGCGGGTACAAAGTGGGAAAATTAAAAATCAGAAAGACACAAGCACCCCAAAGTTTAGGGCTGCTCTGTTGACAAGGACCTCCACTTCATTCCACCTTAAATATCCCAGGAAAGCGAAAAATGGATAAAAAATTTGAGGTCCTTATGTACAATGGCATACCACTCAGCCATGAAATCAATGTCATAAGGCTAGTAGCAGCATGATGAGTGGATTTAGGTACGACGATTCTAAGTGAAATAAGTCACACAGAAAAGGACACTTCTCATAAGGTGTCACTTATAGAGGGAATGTAAAAACCGTTACACTTGAACTGAATTACAAAACAGAAGAGAGTCACACATGCAGAAAACACAGTATGGCTGCTTAACGGGAAAGCGAGGTGGGGTGATACATAAAGCAAGAGTTTCAAATTAGCTCAGATACCGTTCCATAAACCCAATATGTAATAGACAAGACCTACTCCTTGCTCAGAGAACTGGACTCAACACGCCCGATTCACCGCACAAGAATATATCTGACTAGTAATAATCTTAAAACCTATGTATTGATATCTCTCTGTTAGTGTGTCTAGTGGGTGTAAAGCGGCATAAACACAGCCGTGAAAAGCAGCTAAACCCCATTATAAAAATAAATTTCTTTTAAAAACCCATGAAACAAAGACAGTGAAAGAGAGAGAAATTCTTACACAATTCGTTCAGGGGCTGTGATGCAACCTGGATTGACCATATCTAGACCCACAGCTGGATGAGACATAAGGGTGGATACTCTTGGGGCTGAGAGGTTTGGTGAGGTTGGGTGAGCAAACGCAGACCCTTTAAAGTAATACTGCGTGCTACCCATCGCATGGGTCCCAAATCTCCAGGTTCAAGGGCATCTTCCTACATCGAAAACATGCATGAGAAACCCAGAAGATGGTACACCGTGTGATGGGGAAAGGTTTCTAAAACGCACCTCATTTCTCATCTCCTTGTGCTCGGGTCTGCCATTCCAGCCACTTTACTAGCAATCTCCCTACTTGGAGCATCAGCACCTTTAACCTCCTGTTCTGTACAGGTTGCAATTTGTCCTGAGGATGAACGGGAAGACGGGGAACCAATGAGAGACTAGCTCTTGGTGTTGGGACAGGCCCAGGTCACTCTATTTTCCCATCAGGAAGAAGAATTAACCACAGGCTCAGCCTGCCCCCCGGAACCAGAACAGGGCCTGAAGCCATCCTGCGCTTTTGCGGCCACCTCCAAAAAAAGCGAGCTGTAAAATGGAGCTTCAGGACACTGAAATTCACAAACCTGCAGAGTTATAAATGATAACTCTCGTCCACAAATATATTGAGTGAAGGCAAAGAAGAGGATTTGAAGTCAAGGCAGAATTTCAGGAAACAGATTTTAGGAGGTAGATTCGAATCGCCTTTAAAGCACATGAAAAGCGACAAAACGTTGACAATGATGCCCTTGGCCAAAAAGGGCGTATGCGTTTTTTCCTGAATATATTCAGGAAAAAACGCATACGCCCTTTTTGGCCAACCAAGCAACCTGGAAAGGCAAATCAGCGCTACAAAGAAGTCTCGCTTCCCATCGGTCAAAAGGGCCATGCTGAAAAAAGTTTCAAAACCAGAAATGCAGGACAGGCCATAGAGAAATGGGAGCCTTGCTACACTGATGGGCGGGATGTAAATTGCCAACAGCCACTCTGGAGAAGGGTACGGTGTGTCCGGAAACAGCTAAAAACACAGCTTAGAGAGCATAGGGCACTTCCACGCATGGGGGTATAAAGTGGGAAAATTAAAAATCAGCAAGACACAAGCACCCCATAGTTTAGGGCTGCTCTTTTGACAAGGACCTCCACTTCATTCCACCTTAAATATCCCAGGAAAGCGAAAAATGGATAAAAAAGTTGTAGTCCTTATTTACAATGGAATATCACTCAGCCATGAAATCAATATCATAAGGCTAGTAGCAGCATGATGAGTGGATTTAGGTACGACGATTCTAAGTGAAATAAGTCAAACAGAAAAGGACATTCTCATAAGGTGTCACTTATAGAGGGAATGTAAAAACCGTTACACTTGAACTGAATTACAAAACAGAACAGAGTCACACATGCAGAAAACACACTATGGCTGCTTAACTGGAAAGGTGAGGTGGGGTGATACATAAAACAAGAGTTTCAAATTAGCTCAGATACCGTTCCATAAACCCAATATGTTATAGACAAAACCTACTCCTTGCTCAGAGAACTGGACTCAACACGCCTGATTCACCGCACAAGAATATATCTGACTAGTAATAATCTTAAAACCTATGAATTGATATCTCTCTGTTAGTGTGTCAAGTGGGTGTAAAGCGGCATAAACACAGCCGTGAAAAGCAGCTAAAGCCCATTATAAAAATAAATTACTTTTAAAAACCCATGAAACAAAGACAGTGAAAGAGAGAGAAATTCTTACACAATTCGTTCAGGGGCTGTGATGCAACCTGGATTGACCATATCTAGACCCACAGCTGGATGAGACATAAGGGTGGACTCTCTTGGGGCTGAGAGGTTTGGTGAAGGTGGGTGAGCAAACGGAGACCCTTTAAAGTAATACTGCGTTCTACCCATCGCATGGGTCCCAAATCTCCAGGTTCAAGGGCATCTTCCTACATCGAAAACAGGCATGAGAAACCCAGAAGATGGTACACCGTGTGATGGGGAAAGGTTTCTAAAACGCACCTCATTTCTCATCTCCTTGTGCTCGGGTTCGCCATTCCAGCCACTTTACTAGCAATCGCCCTACGTGGAGCATCAGCACCTTTAACCTCCTGTTCCGTACAGGTTGCAATTTGTCCTGAGGATGAATGGGAAGACGGGGAACCAATGAGAGACTAGCTCTTGGTGTTGGGACAGGCACAGGTCACTCTATTTTCCCATCAGGAAGAAGAATTAACCACAGGCTCAGCCTGCCCCCGGAACCAAAACAGGGCCTGAAGCCATCCTGCGCTTTTGCGGCCACCTCCCAAAAAAGCGAGTTGTAAAATGGAGCTTCAGGGCACTGCAATTCACAATCCTACAGAGTTATAAATGATAACTCTCGTCCACAAATATATTGAGGGAAGGCAAAGACGAGGAATTGAAATCAAGGCAGAATTGCAGGAAACAGATTTCAGGAGGTAGATTCGAATCGCCTTTAAAGCACATGAAAAGCGCCAAAACGTTGACAATGATGCCCTTGGCCAAAAAGGGCGTGTGCGTTTTTTCCTGAATATATTCAGGAAAAAACGCACACGCCCTTTTTGGCTAACCAAGCAACCTGGAAAGTCAAATCAGCGCTACAAAGAAGTCTCGCTTCCCATCGGTCAAAAGGGCCATGCTGAAAAAAGTGTCAAAACCAGAAATGCAGGACAGGCCATGGAGAAATGGGAGCCTTGCTACACTGATGGGCGGGATGTAAATTGCCAACAGCCACTCTGGAGAAGTGTACGGTGTGTCCAGAAACATCTAAAAAACACAGCTTAGAGAGCATAGGGCACTTCCACGCATGGGGGTATAAAGTGGGAAAATTAAAAATCAGCAAGACACAAGCACCCCAAAGTTTAGGGATGCTCTGTTGACAAGGACCTCCACTTCATTACACCTTAAATATCCCAGGAAAGCGAAAAATTGATAAAAAATTTGAGGTCTTTATGTACAATGGCATACCACTCAGCCATGAAATCAATGTCATAAGGCTAGTAGCAGCATGATGAGTGGATTTAGGTACGACGATTCTAAGTGAAATAAGTCACACAGAAAAGGACACTTCTCATAAGGTGTCACTTATAGAGGGAATGTAAAAACCGTTACACTTGAACTGAATTACAAAACAGAACAGAGTCACACATGCAGAAAACACACTATGGCTGCTTAACGGGAAAGCGAGGTGGGGTGATACATAAAGCAAGAGTTTCAAATTAGCTCAGATACCGTTCCATAAACCCAATATGTAATAGACAAGACCTACTCCTTGCTCAGAGAACTGGACTCAACACGCCCGATTCACCGCACAAGAATATATCTGACTAGTAATAATCTTAAAACCTATGTATTGATATCTCTCTGTTAGTGTGTCAAGTGGGTGTAAAGCAGCATAAACACAGCCGTGAAAAGCAGCTAAACCCCATTATAAAAATAAATTACTTTTAAAAACCCATGAAACAAAGACAGTGAAAGAGAGAGAAATTCTTACACAATTCGTTCAGGGGCTGTGATGCAACCTGGATTGACCATATCTAGACCCACAGCTGGATGAGACATAAGGGTGGATACTCTTGGGGCTGAGAGGTTTGGTGAGGTTGGGTGAGCAAACGCAGACCCTTTAAAGTAATACTGCGTGCTACCCATAGCATGGGTCCCAAATCTCCAGGTTAAAGGGCATCTTCCTACATCGAAAACATGCATGAGAAACCAAGAAGATGGTACACCGTGTGTTGGGGAAAGGTTTCTAAAATGCACCTCATTTCTCATCTCCTTGTGCTCGGGTTCGCCTTTCCAGCCACTTTAGTAGCAATCTCCCTATTTGGAGCATCAGCATCTTTAACCTCCTGTTCCGTACAGGTTGCAATTTGTCCTGAGGATGAACGGGAAGACGGGGAACCAATGAGAGACTAGCTCTTGGTGTTGGGACAGGCACAGGTCACTCTATTTTCCCATCAGGAAGAAAAATTAACAACAGGCTCAGCCTGCCCCCCGGAACCAGAACAGGGCCTGAAGCCATCCTGCGCTTTTGCGGCCACCTCCCAAAAAAGCGAGTTGTAAAATGGAGCTTCAGGGCACTGCAATTCACAATCCTACAGAGTTATAAATGATAACTCTCGTCCACAAATATATTGAGGGAAGGCAAAGACGAGGAATTGAAATCAAGGCAGAATTGCAGGAAACAGATTTCAGGAGGTAGATTCGAATCGCCTTTAAAGCACATGAAAAGCGCCAAAACGTTGACAATGATGCCCTTGGCCAAAAAGGGCGTGTGCGTTTTTTCCTGAATATATTCAAGAAAAAACGCATACGCCCTTTTTGGCAACCAAGCAACCTGGAAAGGCAAATCAGCGCTACAAAGAAGTCTCGCTTCCCATCGGTCAAAAGGGCCATGCTGAAAAAAGTGTCAAAACCAGAAATGCAGGACAGGCCATGGAGAAATGGGAGCCTTGCTACACTGATGGGCGGGATGTAAATTGCCAACAGCCACTCTGGAGAAGTGTACGGTGTGTCCTGAAACATCTAAAAAACACAGCTTAGAGAGCATAGGGCACTTCCACGCATGGGGTTATGAAGTGGGAAAATTAAAAATCAGCAAGACACAAGCACCCCAAAGTTTAGGGATGCTCTGTTGACAAGGACCTCCACTTCATTCCACCTTAAATATCCCAGGAAAGCTAAAAATGGATAAAAAATTTGAGGTCCTTATGTACAATGGCATACCACTCAGCCATGAAATCAATGTCATAAGGCTAGTAGCAGCATGATGAGTGGATTTAGGTACGACGATTCTAAGTGAAATAAGTCACACAGAAAAGGACACTTCTCATAAGGTGTCACTTATAGAGGGAATGTAAAAACCGTTACACTTGAACTGAATTACAAAACAGAACAGAGTCACACATGCAGAAAACACACTATGGCTGCTTAACGGGAAAGCGAGGTGGGGTGATACATAAATCAAGAGTTTCAAATTAGCTCAGATACCGTTCCATAAACCCAATATGTAATAGACAAGACCTACTCCTTGCTCAGAGAACTGGACTCAACACGCCCGATTCACCGCACAAGAATATATCTGACTAGTAATAATCTTAAAACCTATGTATTGATATCTCTCTGTTAGTGTGTCTAGTGGGTGTAAAGCGGCATAAACACAGCCGTGAAAAGCAGCTAAACCCCATTATAAAAATAAATTTCTTTTAAAAACCCATGAAACAAAGACAGTGAAAGAGAGAGAAATTCTTACACAATTCGTTCAGGGGCTGTGATGCAACCTGGATTGACCATATCTAGACCCACAGCTGGATGAGACATAAGGGTGGATACTCTTGGGGCTGAGAGGTTTGGTGAGGTTGGGTGAGCAAACGCAGACCCTTTAAAGTAATACTGCGTGCTACCCATCGCATGGGTCCCAAATCTCCAGGTTCAAGGGCATCTTCCTACATCGAAAACATGCATGAGAAACCAAGAAGATGGTACACCGTGTGTTGGGGAAAGGTTTCTAAAATGCACCTCATTTCTCATCTCCTTGTGCTCGGGTTCGCCATTCCAGCCACTTTAGTAGCAATCTCCCTACTTGGAGCATCAGCATCTTTAACCTCCTGTTCCGTACAGGTTGCAATTTGTCCTGAGGATGAACGGGAAGACGGGGAACCAATAATAGACTAGCTCTTGGTGTTGGGATAGGCACAGGTCACTCTATTTTCCCATCAGGAAGAAGAATTAACCACAGGCTCAGCCTGCACCCCGGAACCAGAACAGGGCCTGAAGCCATCCTGCGCTTTTGCGGCCACCTCCCAAAAAAGCGAGTTGTAAAATGGAGCTTCAGGGCACTGCAATTCACAATCCTACAGAGTTATAAATGATAACTCTCGTCCACAAATATATTGAGGGAAGGCAAAGACGAGGAATTGAAATCAAGGCAGAATTGCAGGAAACAGATTTCAGGAGGTAGATTCGAATCGCCTTTAAGGCACATGAAAAGCGCCAAAACGTTGACAATGATGCCCTTGGCCAAAAAGGGCGTATGCGTTTTTTCCTGAATAAATTCAGGAAAAAACGCATACGCACTTTTTGGCCAACCAAGCAACCTGGAAAGGCAAATCAGCGCTACAAAGAAGTCTCGCTTCCCATCGGTCAAAAGGGCCATGCTGAAAAAAGTGTCAAAACCAGAAATGCAGGACAGGCCATGGAGAAATGGGAGCCTTGCTACACTGATGGGCGGGATGTAAATTGCCAACAGCCACTCTGGAGAAGTGTACGGTGTGTCCTGAAACATCTAAAAAACGCAGCTTAGAGAGCATAGGGCACTTCCACGCATGGGGGTATAAAGTGGGAAAATTAAAAATCAGCAAGACACAAGCACCCCAAAGTTTAGGGATGCTCTGTTGACAAGGACTTCCACTTCATTCCACCTTAAATATCCCAGGAAAGCGAAAAATGGATAAAAAATTTGAGGTCCTTATGTACAATGGCATACCACTCAGCCATGAAATCAATGTCATAAGGCTAGTAGCAGCATGATGAGTGGATTTAGGTACGACGATTCTAAGTGAAATAAGTCACACAGAAAAGGACACTTCTCATAAGGTGTCACTTATAGAGGGAATGTAAAAACCGTTACACTTGAACTGAGTTACAAAACAGAACAGAGTCACACATGCAGAAAACACACTATGGCTGCTTAACGGGAAAGCGAGGTGGGGTGATACATAAAGCAAGAGTTTCAAATTAGCTCAGATACCGTTCCATAAACCCAATATGTAATAGACAAGACCTACTCCTTGCTCAGAGAACTGGACTCAACACGCCCGATTCACCGCACAAGAATATATCTGACTAGTAATAATCTTAAAACCTATGTATTGATATCTCTCTGTTAGTGTGTCTAGTGGGTGTAAAGCGGCATAAACACAGCCGTGAAAAGCAGCTAAACCCCATTATAAAAATAAATTTCTTTTAAAAACCCATGAAACAAAGACAGTGAAAGAGAGAGAAATTCTTACACAATTCGTTCAGGGGCTGTGATGCAACCTGGATTGACCATATCTAGACCCACAGCTGGATGAGACATAAGGTTGGATACTCTTGGGGCTGAGAGGTTTGGTGAGGTTGGGGAGCAAACGCAGACCCTTTAAAGTAATACTGCGTGCTACCCATCGCATGGGTCCCAAATCTCCAGGTTCAAGGGCATCTTCCTACATCGAAAACATGCATGAGAAACCAAGAAGATGGTACACCGTGTGTTGGGGAAAGGTTTCTAAAATGCACCTCATTTCTCATCTCCTTGTGCTCGGGTTCGCCATTCCAGCCACTTTAGTAGCAATCTCCCTACTTGGAGCATCAGCATCTTTAACCTCCTGTTCCGTACAGGTTGCAATTTGTCCTGAGGATGAACGGGAAGACGGGGAACCAATGAGAGACTAGCTCTTGGTGTTGAGACAGGCACAGGTCACTCTATTTTCCCATCAGGAAGAAGAATTAACCACAGGCTCAGCCTGCCCCCCGGAACCAGAACAGGGCCTGAAGCCATCCTGCGCTTTTGCGGCCACCTCCCAAAAAAGCGAGTTGTAAAATGGAGCTTCAGGGCACTGCAATTCACAATCCTACAGAGTTATAAATGATAACTCTCGTCCACAAATATATTGAGGGAAGGCAAAGACGAGGAATTGAAATCAAGGCAGAATTGCAGGAAACAGATTTCAGGAGGTAGATTCGAATCGCCTTTAAAGCACATGAAAAGCGCCAAAATGTTGACAATGATGCCCTTGGCCAAAAAGGGCGTATGCGTTTTTTCCTGAATATATTCAGGAAAAAACGCATACGCCCTTTTTGGCCAACCAAGCAACCTGGAAAGGCCAATCAGCGCTACAAAGAAGTCTCGCTTCCCATCGGTCAAAAGGGCCATGCTGAAAAAAGTGTCAAAACCAGAAATGCAGGACAGGCCATGGAGAAATGGGAGCCTTGCTACACTGATGGGCGGGATGTAAATTGCCAACAGCCACTCTGGAGAAGTGTACGGTGTGTCCTGAAACATCTAAAAAACACAGCTTAGAGAGCATAGGGCACTTCCACGCATGGGGGTATAAAGTGGGAAAATTAAAAATCAGCAAGACACAAGCACCCCAAAGTTTAGGGCTGCTCTGTTGACAAGGACCTCCACTTCATTCCACCTTAAATATCCCAGGAAAGCGAAAAATGGATAAAAAAGTTGTAGACCTTATGTACAATGGAATATCACTCAGCCATGAAATCAATATCATAAGGCTAGTAGCAGCATGATGAGTGGATTTAGGTACGACGATTCTAAGTGAAATAAGTCACACAGAAAAGGACACTTCTCATAAGGTGTCACTTATAGAGGGAATGTAAAAACCGTTACACTTGAACTGAATTACAAAACAGAACAGAGTCACACATGCAGAAAACACACTATGGCTGCTTAACAGGAAAGGTGAGGTGGGGTGATACATAAAACAAGAGTTTCAAATTAGCTCAGATACCGTTCCATAAACCCAATATGTAATAGACAAGACCTACTCCTTGCTCAGAGAACTGGACTCAACACGCCTGATTCACCGCACAAGAATATATCTGACTAGTAATAATCTTAAAACCTATGTATTGATATCTCTCTGTTAGTGTGTCAAGTGGGTGTAAAGCGGCATAAACACAGCCGTGAAAAGCAGCTA
The DNA here is from genome assembly GCF_965194825.1 of Balaenoptera physalus. Lineage (NCBI taxonomy): Eukaryota > Metazoa > Chordata > Mammalia > Artiodactyla > Balaenopteridae > Balaenoptera > Balaenoptera physalus. The sequence continues at coordinate 137,427 of NW_028126175.1, forward strand.
AACCCCATTATAAAAATAAATTACTTTTAAAAACCCATGAAACAAAGACAGTGAAAGAGAGAGAAATTCTTAGACAATTCGTTCAGGGGCTGTGATGCAACCTGGATTGACCATATCTAGACCCACAGCTGGATGAGACATAAGGGTGGACACTCTTGGGGCTGAGAGGTTTGGTGAAGTTGGGTGAGCAAACCCAGACCCTTTAAAGTAATACTGCGTGCTACCCGTCCCATGGGTCCCAAATCTCCAGGTTCAAGGGCATCTTCCTACATCGAAAACAGGCATGAGAAACCCAGAAGATGGTACACCATGTGATGGGGAAAGGTTTCTAAAACGCACCTCATTTCTCATCTCCTTGTGCTCGGGTTCGCCATTCCAGCCACTTTACTAGCAATCTCCCTACGTGGAGCATCAGCACCTTTAACCTCCTGTTCCGTACAGGTTGCAATTTGTCCTGAGGATGAACGGGAAGACGGGGAACCAATGAGAGACTAGCTCTTGGTGTTGGGACAGGCACAGGTCACTCTATTTTCCCATCAGGAAGAAGAATTAACCACAGGCTCAGCCTGCCCCCAGGAACCAGAACAGGGCCTGAAGCCATCCTGCGCTTTTGCGGCCAGCTCCCAAAAAAGCGAGTTGTAAAATGGAGCTTCAGGGCACTGCAATTCACAATCCTACAGAGTTATAAATGATAACTCTCGTCCACAAATATATTGAGGGTAGGCAAAGACGAGGAATTGAAATCAAGGCAGAATTGCAGGAAACAGATTTCAGGAGGTAGATTCGAATCGCCTTTAAAGCACATGAAAAGCGCCAAAACGTTGACAATGATGCCCTTGGCCAAAAAGGGCGTATGCGTTTTTTCCTGAATATATTCAGGAAAAAACGCATACGCCCTTTTTGGCCAACCAAGCAACCTGGAAAGGCCAATCAGCGCTACAAAAAGTCTCGCTTCCCATCAGTCAAAAGGGCCATGCTGAAAAAAGTGTCAAAACCAGAAATGCAGGACAGGCCATGGAGAAATGGGAGCCTTGCTACACTGATGGGCGGGATGTAAATTGCCAACAGCCACTCTGGAGAAGTGTACGGTGTGTCCTGAAACATCTAAAAAACACAGCTTAGAGAGCATAGGGCACTTCCACGCATGCGGGTACAAAGTGGGAAAATTAAAAATCAGAAAGACACAAGCACCCCAAAGTTTAGGGCTGCTCTGTTGACAAGGACCTCCACTTCATTCCACCTTAAATATCCCAGGAAAGCGAAAAATGGATAAAAAATTTGAGGTCCTTATGTACAATGGCATACCACTCAGCCATGAAATCAATGTCATAAGGCTAGTAGCAGCATGATGAGTGGATTTAGGTACGACGATTCTAAGTGAAATAAGTCACACAGAAAAGGACACTTCTCATAAGGTGTCACTTATAGAGGGAATGTAAAAACCGTTACACTTGAACTGAATTACAAAACAGAAGAGAGTCACACATGCAGAAAACACAGTATGGCTGCTTAACGGGAAAGCGAGGTGGGGTGATACATAAAGCAAGAGTTTCAAATTAGCTCAGATACCGTTCCATAAACCCAATATGTAATAGACAAGACCTACTCCTTGCTCAGAGAACTGGACTCAACACGCCCGATTCACCGCACAAGAATATATCTGACTAGTAATAATCTTAAAACCTATGTATTGATATCTCTCTGTTAGTGTGTCTAGTGGGTGTAAAGCGGCATAAACACAGCCGTGAAAAGCAGCTAAACCCCATTATAAAAATAAATTTCTTTTAAAAACCCATGAAACAAAGACAGTGAAAGAGAGAGAAATTCTTACACAATTCGTTCAGGGGCTGTGATGCAACCTGGATTGACCATATCTAGACCCACAGCTGGATGAGACATAAGGGTGGATACTCTTGGGGCTGAGAGGTTTGGTGAGGTTGGGTGAGCAAACGCAGACCCTTTAAAGTAATACTGCGTGCTACCCATCGCATGGGTCCCAAATCTCCAGGTTCAAGGGCATCTTCCTACATCGAAAACATGCATGAGAAACCCAGAAGATGGTACACCGTGTGATGGGGAAAGGTTTCTAAAACGCACCTCATTTCTCATCTCCTTGTGCTCGGGTCTGCCATTCCAGCCACTTTACTAGCAATCTCCCTACTTGGAGCATCAGCACCTTTAACCTCCTGTTCTGTACAGGTTGCAATTTGTCCTGAGGATGAACGGGAAGACGGGGAACCAATGAGAGACTAGCTCTTGGTGTTGGGACAGGCCCAGGTCACTCTATTTTCCCATCAGGAAGAAGAATTAACCACAGGCTCAGCCTGCCCCCCGGAACCAGAACAGGGCCTGAAGCCATCCTGCGCTTTTGCGGCCACCTCCAAAAAAAGCGAGCTGTAAAATGGAGCTTCAGGACACTGAAATTCACAAACCTGCAGAGTTATAAATGATAACTCTCGTCCACAAATATATTGAGTGAAGGCAAAGAAGAGGATTTGAAGTCAAGGCAGAATTTCAGGAAACAGATTTTAGGAGGTAGATTCGAATCGCCTTTAAAGCACATGAAAAGCGACAAAACGTTGACAATGATGCCCTTGGCCAAAAAGGGCGTATGCGTTTTTTCCTGAATATATTCAGGAAAAAACGCATACGCCCTTTTTGGCCAACCAAGCAACCTGGAAAGGCAAATCAGCGCTACAAAGAAGTCTCGCTTCCCATCGGTCAAAAGGGCCATGCTGAAAAAAGTTTCAAAACCAGAAATGCAGGACAGGCCATAGAGAAATGGGAGCCTTGCTACACTGATGGGCGGGATGTAAATTGCCAACAGCCACTCTGGAGAAGGGTACGGTGTGTCCGGAAACAGCTAAAAACACAGCTTAGAGAGCATAGGGCACTTCCACGCATGGGGGTATAAAGTGGGAAAATTAAAAATCAGCAAGACACAAGCACCCCATAGTTTAGGGCTGCTCTTTTGACAAGGACCTCCACTTCATTCCACCTTAAATATCCCAGGAAAGCGAAAAATGGATAAAAAAGTTGTAGTCCTTATTTACAATGGAATATCACTCAGCCATGAAATCAATATCATAAGGCTAGTAGCAGCATGATGAGTGGATTTAGGTACGACGATTCTAAGTGAAATAAGTCAAACAGAAAAGGACATTCTCATAAGGTGTCACTTATAGAGGGAATGTAAAAACCGTTACACTTGAACTGAATTACAAAACAGAACAGAGTCACACATGCAGAAAACACACTATGGCTGCTTAACTGGAAAGGTGAGGTGGGGTGATACATAAAACAAGAGTTTCAAATTAGCTCAGATACCGTTCCATAAACCCAATATGTTATAGACAAAACCTACTCCTTGCTCAGAGAACTGGACTCAACACGCCTGATTCACCGCACAAGAATATATCTGACTAGTAATAATCTTAAAACCTATGAATTGATATCTCTCTGTTAGTGTGTCAAGTGGGTGTAAAGCGGCATAAACACAGCCGTGAAAAGCAGCTAAAGCCCATTATAAAAATAAATTACTTTTAAAAACCCATGAAACAAAGACAGTGAAAGAGAGAGAAATTCTTACACAATTCGTTCAGGGGCTGTGATGCAACCTGGATTGACCATATCTAGACCCACAGCTGGATGAGACATAAGGGTGGACTCTCTTGGGGCTGAGAGGTTTGGTGAAGGTGGGTGAGCAAACGGAGACCCTTTAAAGTAATACTGCGTTCTACCCATCGCATGGGTCCCAAATCTCCAGGTTCAAGGGCATCTTCCTACATCGAAAACAGGCATGAGAAACCCAGAAGATGGTACACCGTGTGATGGGGAAAGGTTTCTAAAACGCACCTCATTTCTCATCTCCTTGTGCTCGGGTTCGCCATTCCAGCCACTTTACTAGCAATCGCCCTACGTGGAGCATCAGCACCTTTAACCTCCTGTTCCGTACAGGTTGCAATTTGTCCTGAGGATGAATGGGAAGACGGGGAACCAATGAGAGACTAGCTCTTGGTGTTGGGACAGGCACAGGTCACTCTATTTTCCCATCAGGAAGAAGAATTAACCACAGGCTCAGCCTGCCCCCGGAACCAAAACAGGGCCTGAAGCCATCCTGCGCTTTTGCGGCCACCTCCCAAAAAAGCGAGTTGTAAAATGGAGCTTCAGGGCACTGCAATTCACAATCCTACAGAGTTATAAATGATAACTCTCGTCCACAAATATATTGAGGGAAGGCAAAGACGAGGAATTGAAATCAAGGCAGAATTGCAGGAAACAGATTTCAGGAGGTAGATTCGAATCGCCTTTAAAGCACATGAAAAGCGCCAAAACGTTGACAATGATGCCCTTGGCCAAAAAGGGCGTGTGCGTTTTTTCCTGAATATATTCAGGAAAAAACGCACACGCCCTTTTTGGCTAACCAAGCAACCTGGAAAGTCAAATCAGCGCTACAAAGAAGTCTCGCTTCCCATCGGTCAAAAGGGCCATGCTGAAAAAAGTGTCAAAACCAGAAATGCAGGACAGGCCATGGAGAAATGGGAGCCTTGCTACACTGATGGGCGGGATGTAAATTGCCAACAGCCACTCTGGAGAAGTGTACGGTGTGTCCAGAAACATCTAAAAAACACAGCTTAGAGAGCATAGGGCACTTCCACGCATGGGGGTATAAAGTGGGAAAATTAAAAATCAGCAAGACACAAGCACCCCAAAGTTTAGGGATGCTCTGTTGACAAGGACCTCCACTTCATTACACCTTAAATATCCCAGGAAAGCGAAAAATTGATAAAAAATTTGAGGTCTTTATGTACAATGGCATACCACTCAGCCATGAAATCAATGTCATAAGGCTAGTAGCAGCATGATGAGTGGATTTAGGTACGACGATTCTAAGTGAAATAAGTCACACAGAAAAGGACACTTCTCATAAGGTGTCACTTATAGAGGGAATGTAAAAACCGTTACACTTGAACTGAATTACAAAACAGAACAGAGTCACACATGCAGAAAACACACTATGGCTGCTTAACGGGAAAGCGAGGTGGGGTGATACATAAAGCAAGAGTTTCAAATTAGCTCAGATACCGTTCCATAAACCCAATATGTAATAGACAAGACCTACTCCTTGCTCAGAGAACTGGACTCAACACGCCCGATTCACCGCACAAGAATATATCTGACTAGTAATAATCTTAAAACCTATGTATTGATATCTCTCTGTTAGTGTGTCAAGTGGGTGTAAAGCAGCATAAACACAGCCGTGAAAAGCAGCTAAACCCCATTATAAAAATAAATTACTTTTAAAAACCCATGAAACAAAGACAGTGAAAGAGAGAGAAATTCTTACACAATTCGTTCAGGGGCTGTGATGCAACCTGGATTGACCATATCTAGACCCACAGCTGGATGAGACATAAGGGTGGATACTCTTGGGGCTGAGAGGTTTGGTGAGGTTGGGTGAGCAAACGCAGACCCTTTAAAGTAATACTGCGTGCTACCCATAGCATGGGTCCCAAATCTCCAGGTTAAAGGGCATCTTCCTACATCGAAAACATGCATGAGAAACCAAGAAGATGGTACACCGTGTGTTGGGGAAAGGTTTCTAAAATGCACCTCATTTCTCATCTCCTTGTGCTCGGGTTCGCCTTTCCAGCCACTTTAGTAGCAATCTCCCTATTTGGAGCATCAGCATCTTTAACCTCCTGTTCCGTACAGGTTGCAATTTGTCCTGAGGATGAACGGGAAGACGGGGAACCAATGAGAGACTAGCTCTTGGTGTTGGGACAGGCACAGGTCACTCTATTTTCCCATCAGGAAGAAAAATTAACAACAGGCTCAGCCTGCCCCCCGGAACCAGAACAGGGCCTGAAGCCATCCTGCGCTTTTGCGGCCACCTCCCAAAAAAGCGAGTTGTAAAATGGAGCTTCAGGGCACTGCAATTCACAATCCTACAGAGTTATAAATGATAACTCTCGTCCACAAATATATTGAGGGAAGGCAAAGACGAGGAATTGAAATCAAGGCAGAATTGCAGGAAACAGATTTCAGGAGGTAGATTCGAATCGCCTTTAAAGCACATGAAAAGCGCCAAAACGTTGACAATGATGCCCTTGGCCAAAAAGGGCGTGTGCGTTTTTTCCTGAATATATTCAAGAAAAAACGCATACGCCCTTTTTGGCAACCAAGCAACCTGGAAAGGCAAATCAGCGCTACAAAGAAGTCTCGCTTCCCATCGGTCAAAAGGGCCATGCTGAAAAAAGTGTCAAAACCAGAAATGCAGGACAGGCCATGGAGAAATGGGAGCCTTGCTACACTGATGGGCGGGATGTAAATTGCCAACAGCCACTCTGGAGAAGTGTACGGTGTGTCCTGAAACATCTAAAAAACACAGCTTAGAGAGCATAGGGCACTTCCACGCATGGGGTTATGAAGTGGGAAAATTAAAAATCAGCAAGACACAAGCACCCCAAAGTTTAGGGATGCTCTGTTGACAAGGACCTCCACTTCATTCCACCTTAAATATCCCAGGAAAGCTAAAAATGGATAAAAAATTTGAGGTCCTTATGTACAATGGCATACCACTCAGCCATGAAATCAATGTCATAAGGCTAGTAGCAGCATGATGAGTGGATTTAGGTACGACGATTCTAAGTGAAATAAGTCACACAGAAAAGGACACTTCTCATAAGGTGTCACTTATAGAGGGAATGTAAAAACCGTTACACTTGAACTGAATTACAAAACAGAACAGAGTCACACATGCAGAAAACACACTATGGCTGCTTAACGGGAAAGCGAGGTGGGGTGATACATAAATCAAGAGTTTCAAATTAGCTCAGATACCGTTCCATAAACCCAATATGTAATAGACAAGACCTACTCCTTGCTCAGAGAACTGGACTCAACACGCCCGATTCACCGCACAAGAATATATCTGACTAGTAATAATCTTAAAACCTATGTATTGATATCTCTCTGTTAGTGTGTCTAGTGGGTGTAAAGCGGCATAAACACAGCCGTGAAAAGCAGCTAAACCCCATTATAAAAATAAATTTCTTTTAAAAACCCATGAAACAAAGACAGTGAAAGAGAGAGAAATTCTTACACAATTCGTTCAGGGGCTGTGATGCAACCTGGATTGACCATATCTAGACCCACAGCTGGATGAGACATAAGGGTGGATACTCTTGGGGCTGAGAGGTTTGGTGAGGTTGGGTGAGCAAACGCAGACCCTTTAAAGTAATACTGCGTGCTACCCATCGCATGGGTCCCAAATCTCCAGGTTCAAGGGCATCTTCCTACATCGAAAACATGCATGAGAAACCAAGAAGATGGTACACCGTGTGTTGGGGAAAGGTTTCTAAAATGCACCTCATTTCTCATCTCCTTGTGCTCGGGTTCGCCATTCCAGCCACTTTAGTAGCAATCTCCCTACTTGGAGCATCAGCATCTTTAACCTCCTGTTCCGTACAGGTTGCAATTTGTCCTGAGGATGAACGGGAAGACGGGGAACCAATAATAGACTAGCTCTTGGTGTTGGGATAGGCACAGGTCACTCTATTTTCCCATCAGGAAGAAGAATTAACCACAGGCTCAGCCTGCACCCCGGAACCAGAACAGGGCCTGAAGCCATCCTGCGCTTTTGCGGCCACCTCCCAAAAAAGCGAGTTGTAAAATGGAGCTTCAGGGCACTGCAATTCACAATCCTACAGAGTTATAAATGATAACTCTCGTCCACAAATATATTGAGGGAAGGCAAAGACGAGGAATTGAAATCAAGGCAGAATTGCAGGAAACAGATTTCAGGAGGTAGATTCGAATCGCCTTTAAGGCACATGAAAAGCGCCAAAACGTTGACAATGATGCCCTTGGCCAAAAAGGGCGTATGCGTTTTTTCCTGAATAAATTCAGGAAAAAACGCATACGCACTTTTTGGCCAACCAAGCAACCTGGAAAGGCAAATCAGCGCTACAAAGAAGTCTCGCTTCCCATCGGTCAAAAGGGCCATGCTGAAAAAAGTGTCAAAACCAGAAATGCAGGACAGGCCATGGAGAAATGGGAGCCTTGCTACACTGATGGGCGGGATGTAAATTGCCAACAGCCACTCTGGAGAAGTGTACGGTGTGTCCTGAAACATCTAAAAAACGCAGCTTAGAGAGCATAGGGCACTTCCACGCATGGGGGTATAAAGTGGGAAAATTAAAAATCAGCAAGACACAAGCACCCCAAAGTTTAGGGATGCTCTGTTGACAAGGACTTCCACTTCATTCCACCTTAAATATCCCAGGAAAGCGAAAAATGGATAAAAAATTTGAGGTCCTTATGTACAATGGCATACCACTCAGCCATGAAATCAATGTCATAAGGCTAGTAGCAGCATGATGAGTGGATTTAGGTACGACGATTCTAAGTGAAATAAGTCACACAGAAAAGGACACTTCTCATAAGGTGTCACTTATAGAGGGAATGTAAAAACCGTTACACTTGAACTGAGTTACAAAACAGAACAGAGTCACACATGCAGAAAACACACTATGGCTGCTTAACGGGAAAGCGAGGTGGGGTGATACATAAAGCAAGAGTTTCAAATTAGCTCAGATACCGTTCCATAAACCCAATATGTAATAGACAAGACCTACTCCTTGCTCAGAGAACTGGACTCAACACGCCCGATTCACCGCACAAGAATATATCTGACTAGTAATAATCTTAAAACCTATGTATTGATATCTCTCTGTTAGTGTGTCTAGTGGGTGTAAAGCGGCATAAACACAGCCGTGAAAAGCAGCTAAACCCCATTATAAAAATAAATTTCTTTTAAAAACCCATGAAACAAAGACAGTGAAAGAGAGAGAAATTCTTACACAATTCGTTCAGGGGCTGTGATGCAACCTGGATTGACCATATCTAGACCCACAGCTGGATGAGACATAAGGTTGGATACTCTTGGGGCTGAGAGGTTTGGTGAGGTTGGGGAGCAAACGCAGACCCTTTAAAGTAATACTGCGTGCTACCCATCGCATGGGTCCCAAATCTCCAGGTTCAAGGGCATCTTCCTACATCGAAAACATGCATGAGAAACCAAGAAGATGGTACACCGTGTGTTGGGGAAAGGTTTCTAAAATGCACCTCATTTCTCATCTCCTTGTGCTCGGGTTCGCCATTCCAGCCACTTTAGTAGCAATCTCCCTACTTGGAGCATCAGCATCTTTAACCTCCTGTTCCGTACAGGTTGCAATTTGTCCTGAGGATGAACGGGAAGACGGGGAACCAATGAGAGACTAGCTCTTGGTGTTGAGACAGGCACAGGTCACTCTATTTTCCCATCAGGAAGAAGAATTAACCACAGGCTCAGCCTGCCCCCCGGAACCAGAACAGGGCCTGAAGCCATCCTGCGCTTTTGCGGCCACCTCCCAAAAAAGCGAGTTGTAAAATGGAGCTTCAGGGCACTGCAATTCACAATCCTACAGAGTTATAAATGATAACTCTCGTCCACAAATATATTGAGGGAAGGCAAAGACGAGGAATTGAAATCAAGGCAGAATTGCAGGAAACAGATTTCAGGAGGTAGATTCGAATCGCCTTTAAAGCACATGAAAAGCGCCAAAATGTTGACAATGATGCCCTTGGCCAAAAAGGGCGTATGCGTTTTTTCCTGAATATATTCAGGAAAAAACGCATACGCCCTTTTTGGCCAACCAAGCAACCTGGAAAGGCCAATCAGCGCTACAAAGAAGTCTCGCTTCCCATCGGTCAAAAGGGCCATGCTGAAAAAAGTGTCAAAACCAGAAATGCAGGACAGGCCATGGAGAAATGGGAGCCTTGCTACACTGATGGGCGGGATGTAAATTGCCAACAGCCACTCTGGAGAAGTGTACGGTGTGTCCTGAAACATCTAAAAAACACAGCTTAGAGAGCATAGGGCACTTCCACGCATGGGGGTATAAAGTGGGAAAATTAAAAATCAGCAAGACACAAGCACCCCAAAGTTTAGGGCTGCTCTGTTGACAAGGACCTCCACTTCATTCCACCTTAAATATCCCAGGAAAGCGAAAAATGGATAAAAAAGTTGTAGACCTTATGTACAATGGAATATCACTCAGCCATGAAATCAATATCATAAGGCTAGTAGCAGCATGATGAGTGGATTTAGGTACGACGATTCTAAGTGAAATAAGTCACACAGAAAAGGACACTTCTCATAAGGTGTCACTTATAGAGGGAATGTAAAAACCGTTACACTTGAACTGAATTACAAAACAGAACAGAGTCACACATGCAGAAAACACACTATGGCTGCTTAACAGGAAAGGTGAGGTGGGGTGATACATAAAACAAGAGTTTCAAATTAGCTCAGATACCGTTCCATAAACCCAATATGTAATAGACAAGACCTACTCCTTGCTCAGAGAACTGGACTCAACACGCCTGATTCACCGCACAAGAATATATCTGACTAGTAATAATCTTAAAACCTATGTATTGATATCTCTCTGTTAGTGTGTCAAGTGGGTGTAAAGCGGCATAAACACAGCCGTGAAAAGCAGCTAAACCCCATTATAAAAATAAATTACTTTTAAAAACCCATGAAACAAAGACAGTGAAAGAGAGAGAAATTCTTAGACAATTCGTTCAGGGGCTGTGATGCAACCTGGATTGACCATATCTAGACCCACAGCTGGATGAGACATAAGGGTGGACACTCTTGGGGCTGAGAGGTTTGGTGAAGTTGGGTGAGCAAACCCAGACCCTTTAAAGTAATACTGCGTGCTACCCGTCCCATGGGTCCCAAATCTCCAGGTTCAAGGGCATCTTCCTACATCGAAAACAGGCATGAGAAACCCAGAAGATGGTACACCATGTGATGGGGAAAGGTTTCTAAAACGCACCTCATTTCTCATCTCCTTGTGCTCGGGTTCGCCATTCCAGCCACTTTACTAGCAATCTCCCTACGTGGAGCATCAGCACCTTTAACCTCCTGTTCCGTACAGGTTGCAATTTGTCCTGAGGATGAACGGGAAGACGGGGAACCAATGAGAGACTAGCTCTTGGTGTTGGGACAGGCACAGGTCACTCTATTTTCCCATCAGGAAGAAGAATTAACCACAGGCTCAGCCTGCCCCCAGGAACCAGAACAGGGCCTGAAGCCATCCTGCGCTTTTGCGGCCAGCTCCCAAAAAATCGAGTTGTAAAATGGAGCTTCAGGGCACTGCAATTCACAAACCTGCAGAGTTATAAATGATAACTCTCGTCCACAAATATATTGAGGGAAGGCAAAGAAGAGGATTTGAAGTCAAGGCAGAATTGCAGGAAACAGATTTCAGGAGGTAGATTCGAATCGCCTTTAAAGCACATGAAAAGCGGCAAAACGTTGACAATGATGCCCTTGGCCAAAAAGGGCGTATGCGTTTTTTCCTGAATATATTCAGGAAAAAACGCATACGCCCTTTTTGGCCAACCAAGCAACCTGGAAAGGCAAATCAGCGCTACAAAGAAGTCGCGCTTCCCATCGGTCAAAAGGGCCATGCTGAAAAAAGTTTCAAAACCAGAAATGCAGGACAGGCCATGGAGAAATGGGAGCCTTGCTACACTGATGGGCGGGATGTAAATTGCCAACAGCCACTCTGGAGAAGGGCACGGTGTGTCCTGAAACAGCTAAAACACACAGCTTAGAGAGCATAGGGCACTTCCACGCATGGGGGTATAAAGTGGGAAAATTAAAAATCAGCAAGACACAAGCACCCCATAGTTTAGGGCTGCTCTTTTGACAAGGACCTCCACTTCAATCCACCTTAAATATCCCAGGAAAGCGAAAAATGGATAAAAAAGTTGTAGTCCTTATGTACAATGGAATATCACTCAGCCATGAAATCAATATCATAAGGCTAGTAGCAGCATGATGAGTGGATTTAGGTACGACGATTCTAAGTGAAATAAGTCACACAGAAAAGGACACTTCTCATAAGGTGTCACTTATAGAGGGAATGTAAAAACCGTTACACTTGAACTGAATTACCAAACAGAACAGAGTCACACATGCAGAAAACACACTACGGCTGCTTAACTGGAAAGATGAGGTGGGGTGATACATAAAACAAGAGTTTCAAATTAGCTCAGATACCGTTCCATAAACCCAATATGTAATAGACAAGACCTACTCCTTGCTTAGAGAACTGGACTCAACACGCCTGATTCACCGCACAAGAATATATCTGACTAGTAATAATCTTAAAACCTATGAATTGATATCTCTCTGTTAGTGTGTCAAGTGGGTGTAAAGCGGCATAAACACAGCCGTGAAAAGCAGCTAAACCCCATTATAAAAATAAATTACTTTTAAAAACCCATGAAACAAAGACAGGGAAAGAGAGAGAAATTCTTACACAATTCGTTCAGGGGCTGTGATGCAACCTGGATTGACCATATCTAGACCCACAGCTGGATGAGACATAAGGGTGGACACTCTTGGGGCTGAGAGGTTTGGTGAAGTTGGGTGAGCAAACCCAGACCCTTTAAAGTAATACTGCGTGCTACCCGTCCCATGGGTCCCAAATCTCCAGGTTCAAGGGCATCTTCCTACATCGAAAACAGGCATGAGAAACCCAGAAGATGGTACACCATGTGATGGGGAAAGGTTTCTAAAACGCACCTCATTTCTCATCTCCTTGTGCTCGGGTTCGCCATTCCAGCCACTTTACTAGCAATCTCCCTACGTGGAGCAACAGCACCTTTAACCTCCTGTTCCGTACAGGTTGCAATTTGTCCTGAGGATGAACGGGAAGACGGGGAACCAATGAGAGACTAGCTCTTGGTGTTGGGACAGGCACAGGTCACTCTATTTTCCCATCAGGAAGAAGAATTAACCACAGGCTCAGCCTGCCCCCAGGAACCAGAACAGGGCCTGAAGCCATCCTGCGCTTTTGCGGCCAGCTCCCAAAAAAGCGAGTTGTAAAATGGAGCTTCAGGGCACTGCAATTCACAAACCTGCAGAGTTATAAATGATAACTCTCGTCCACAAATATATTGAGGGAAGGCAAAGAAGAGGATTTGAAGTCAAGGCAGAATTGCAGGAAACAGATTTCAGGAGGTAGATTCGAATCGCCTTTAAAGCACATGAAAAGCGGCAAAACGTTGACAATGATGCCCTTGGCCAAAAAGGGCGTATGCGTTTTTTCCTGAATATATTCAGGAAAAAACGCATACGCCCTTTTTGGCCAACCAAGCAACCTGGAGAGGCAAATCAGCGCTACAAAGAAGTCGCGCTTCCCATCGGTCAAAAGGGCCATGCTGAAAAAAGTGTCAAAACCAGAAATGCAGGACAGGCCATGGAGAAATGGGAGCCTTGCTACACTGATGGGCGGGATGTAAATTGCCAACAGCCACTCTGGAGAAGGGCACGGTGTGTCCTGAAACAGCTAAAAAACACAGCTTAGAGAGCATAGGGCACTTCCACGCATGGGGGTATAAAGTGGGAAAATTAAAAATCAGCAAGACACAAGCACCCCATAGTTTAGGGCTGCTCTTTTGACAAGGACCTCCACTTCAATCCACCTTAAATATCCCAGGAAAGCGAAAAATGGATAAAAAAGTTGTAGTCCTTATGTACAATGGAATATCACTCAGCCATGAAATCAATATCATAAGGCTAGTAGCAGCATGATGAGTGGATTTAGGTACGACGATTCTAAGTGAAATAAGTCACACAGAAAAGGACACTTCTCATAAGGTGTCACTTATAGAGGGAATGTAAAAACCGTTACACTTGAACTGAATTACAAAACAGAACAGAGTCACACATGCAGAAAACACACTACGGCTGCTTAACTGGAAAGATGATGTGGGGTGATACATAAAACAAGAGTTTCAAATTAGCTCAGATACCGTTCCATAAACCCAATATGTAATAGACAAAACCTACTCCTTGCTCAGAGAACTGGACTCAACACGCCTGATTCACCGCACAAGAATATATCTGACTAGTAATAATCTTAAAACCTATGAATTGATATCTCTCTGTTAGTGTGTCAAGTGGGTGTAAAGCGGCATAAACACAGCCGTGAAAAGCAGCTAAACCCCATTATAAAAATAAATTACTTTTAAAAACCCATGAAACAAAGACAGGGAAAGAGAGAGAAATTCTTACACAATTCGTTCAGGGGCTGTGATGCAACCTGGATTGACCATATCTAGACCCACAGCTGGATGAGACATAAGGGTGGACACTCTTGGGGCTGAGAGGTTTGGTGAAGTTGGGTGAGCAAACGCAGACCCTTTAAAGTAATACTGCGTGCTACCCATCGCATGGGTCCCAAATCTCCAGGTTCAAGGGCATCTTCCTACATCGAAAACATGCATGAGAAACCCAGAAGATGGTACACCGTGTGATGGGGAAATGTTTCTAAAACGCACCTCATTTCTCATCTCCTTGTGCTCGGGTTCGCCATTCCAGCCACTTTACTAGCAATCTCCCTACGTGGAGCATCAGCACCTTTAACCTCCTGTTCCGTACAGGTTGCAGTTTGTCCTGAGGATGAATGGGAAGACGGGGAACCAATGAGAGACTAGCTCTTGGTGTTGGGACAGGCTCAGGTCACTCTATTTTCCCATCAGGAAGAAGAATTAACCACAGGCTCACCCTGCCCACCGGAACCAGAACAGGGCCTGAAGCCATCCTGCGCTTTTGCGGCCAGCTCCCAAAAAAGCGAGTTGTAAAATGGAGCTTCAGGGCACAGCAATTCACAAACCTGCAGAGTTATAAATGATAACTCTCGTCCACAAATATATTGAGGGAAGGCAAAGAAGAGGATTTGAAATCAAGGCAGAATTGCAGGAAACAGATTTCAGGAGGTACATTCGAATCGCCTTTAAAGCACATGAAAAGCGGCAAAACGTTGACAATGATGCCCTTGGCCAAAAAGTGCGTATGCGTTTTTACCTGAATATATTCAGGAAAAAACGCATACGCCCTTTTTGCCAACCAAGCAACCTGGAAAGGCAAATCAGCGCTACAAAGAAGTCTCGCTTCCCATCGGTCAAAAGGGCCATGCTGAAAAAAGTTTCAAAACCAGAAATGCAGGACAGGCCATAGAGAAATGGGAGCCTTGCTACACTGATGGGCGGGATGTAAATTGCCAACAGCCACTCTGGAGAAGGGTACGGTGTGTCCTGAAACAGCTAAAAACACAGCTTAGAGAGCATAGGGCACTTCCACGCATGGGGGTATAAAGTGGGAAAATTAAAAATCAGCAAGACACAAGCACCCCATAGTTTAGGGCTGCTCTTTTGACAAGGACCTCCACTTCATTCCACCTTAAATATCCCAGGAAAGCGAAAAATGGATAAAAAAGTTGTAGTCCTTATTTACAATGGAATATCACTCAGCCATGAAATCAATATCATAAGGCTAGTAGCAGCATGATGAGTGGATTTAGGTACGACGATTCTAAGTGAAATAAGTCACACAGAAAAGGACACTTCTCATAAGGTGTCACTTATAGAGGGAATGTAAAAACCGTTACACTTGAACTGAATTACAAAACAGAACAGAGTCACACATGCAGAAAACACACTATGGCTGCTTAACTGGAAAGGTGAGGTGGGGTGATACATAAAACAAGAGTTTCAAATTAGCTCAGATACCGTTCCATAAACCCAATATGTTATAGACAAAACCTACTCCTTGCTCAGAGAACTGGACTCAACACGCCTGATTCACCGCACAAGAATATATCTGACTAGTAATAATCTTAAAACCTATGAATTGATATCTCTCTGTTAGTGTGTCAAGTGGGTGTAAAGCGGCATAAACACAGCCGTGAAAAGCAGCTAAAGCCCATTATAAAAATAAATTACTTTTAAAAACCCATGAAACAAAGACAGTGAAAGAGAGAGAAATTCTTACACAATTCGTTCAGGGGCTGTGATGCAACCTGGATTGACCATATCTAGACCCACAGCTGGATGAGACATAAGGGTGGACTCTCTTGGGGCTGAGAGGTTTGGTGAAGGTGGGTGAGCAAACGCAGACCCTTTAAAGTAATACTGCCTGCTACCCATCGCATGGGTCCCAAATCTCCAGGTTCAAGGGCATCTTCCTACATCGAAAACAGGCATGAGAAACCCAGAAGATGGTACACCGTGTGATGGGGAAAGGTTTCTAAAACGCACCTCATTTCTCATCTCCTTGTGCTCGGGTTTGCCATTCCAGCCACTTTACTAGCAATCTCCCTACTTGGAGCATCAGCACCTTTAACCTCCTGTTCCTTACAGGTTGCAATTTGTCCTGAGGATGAACGGGAAAACGGGGAACCAATATGAGACTAGCTCTTGGTGTTGGGACAGGCACAGGTCACTCTATTTTCCCATCAGGAAGAAGAATTAACCACAGGCTCAGCCTGCCCCCCGGAACCAGAACAGGGCCTGAAGCCATCCTGCGCTTTTGCGGCCACCTCCCAAAAAAGCGAGTTGTAAAATGGAGCTTCAGGGCACTGCAAATCACAAACCTGCGGAGTTATAAATGATAACTCTCGTCCACAAATATATTGAGTGAAGGCAAAAAAGAGGATTTGAAGTAAAGGCAGAATTGCAGGAAACAGATTTTAGGAGGTAGATTCGAATCGCCTTTAAAGCACATGAAAAGCGGCAAAACGTTGACAATGATGCCCTTGGCCAAAAAGGGCGTATGCGTTTTTTCCTGAATATATTCAGGAAAAAACGCATACGCCCTTTTTGGCCAACCAAGCAACCTGGAAAGGCAAATCAGCGCTACAAAGAAGTCTCGCTTCCCATCGGTCAAAAGGGCCATGCTGAAAAAAGTTTCAAAACCAGAAATGCAGGACAGGCCATAGAGAAATGGGAGCCTTGCTACACTGATGGGCGGGATGTAAATTGCCAACAGCCACTCTGGAGAAGGGTACGGTGTGTCCTGAAACAGCTAAAAACACAGCTTAGAGAGCCTAGGGCACTTCCACGCATGGGGGTATAAAGTGGGAAAATTAAAAATCAGCAAGACACAAGCACCCCATAGTTTAGGGCTGCTCTTTTGACAAGGACCTCCACTTCATTCCACCTTAAATATCCCAGGAAAGCGAAAAATGGATAAAAAAGTTGTAGTCCTTATTTACAATGGAATATCACTCAGCCATGAAATCAATATCATAAGGCTAGTAGCAGCATGATGAGTGGATTTAGGTACGACGATTCTAAGTGAAATAAGTCACACAGAAAAGGACACTTCTCATAAGGTGTCACTTATAGAGGGAATGTAAAAACCGTTACACTTGAACTGAATTACAAAACAGAACAGAGTCACACATGCAGAAAACACACTATGGCTGCTTAACTGGAAAGGTGAGGTGGGGTGATACATAAAACAAGAGTTTCAAATTAGCTCAGATACCGTTCCATAAACCCAATATGTTATAGACAAAACCTACTCCTTGCTCAGAGAACTGGACTCAACACGCCTGATTCACCGCACAAGAATATATCTGACTAGTAATAATCTTAAAACCTATGAATTGATATCTCTCTGTTAGTGTGTCAAGTGGGTGTAAAGCGGCATAAACACAGCCGTGAAAAGCAGCTAAAGCCCATTATAAAAATAAATTACTTTTAAAAACCCATGAAACAAAGACAGTGAAAGAGAGAGAAATTATTACACAATTCGTTCAGGGGCTGTGATGCAACCTGGATTGACCATATCTAGACCCACAGCTGGATGAGACATAAGGGTGGACTCTCTTGGGGCTGAGAGGTTTGGTGAAGGTGGGTGAGCAAACGCAGACCCTTTAAAGTAATACTGCCTGCTACCCATCGCATGGGTCCCAAATCTCCAGGTTCAAGGGCATCTTCCTACATCGAAAACAGGCATGAGAAACCCAGAAGATGGTACACCGTGTGATGGGGAAAGGTTTCTAAAACGCACCTCATTTCTCATCTCCTTGTGCTCGGGTTCGCCATTCCAGCCACTTTACTAGCAATCTCCCTACGTGGAGCATCAGCACCTTTAACCTCCTGTTCCGTACAGGTTGCAGTTTGTCCTGAGGATGAATGGGAAGACGGGGAACCAATGAGAGACTAGCTCTTGGTGTTGGGACAGGCACAGGTCACTCTATTTTCCCATCAGGAAGAAGAATTAACCACAGGCTCACCCTGCCCACCGGAACCAGAACAGGGCCTGAAGCCATCCTGCGCTTTTGCGGCCAGCTCCCAAAAAAGCGAGTTGTAAAATGGAGCTTCAGGGCACAGCAATTCACAAACCTGCAGAGTTATAAATGATAACTCTCGTCCACAAATATATTGAGGGAAGGCAAAGAAGAGGATTTGAAATCAAGGCAGAATTGCAGGAAACAGATTTTAGGAGGTACATTCGAATCGCCTTTAAAGCACATGAAAAGCGGCAAAACGTTGACAATGATGCCCTTGGCCAAAAAGGGCGTATGCGTTTTTTCCTGAATATATTCAGGAAAAAACGCATACGCCCTTTTTGGCCAACCAAGCAACCAGGAAAGGCAAATCAGCGCTAGTAAGAAGTCTCGCTTCCCATTGGTCAAAAGGGCCATTCTGAAAAAAGTGTCAAAACCAGAAATGCAGGACAGGCCATGGAGAAATGGGAGCCTTGCTACACTGATGGGCGGGATGTAAATTGCCAACAGCCACTCTGGAGAAGGGTACGGTGTGTCCTGAACCATCTAAAAAACACAGCCTAGAGAGGATAGGGCACTTCCACGCATGGGGGTATAAAGTGGGAAAATTGAAAATCAGCAAGACACAAGCACCCCAACGTTTAGGTCTGCTCTGTTGACAAGGACTTCCACTTCATTCCACCTTAAATATCCCAGGAAAGAGAAAAATGGATAAAAAAGTTGTGGTCCTTATATACGATGGAATATCACTCAGCCATGAAATCAATGTCATAAGGCTAGTAGGAGCATGATGAGTGGATTTAGGTACGACGATTCTAAGTGAAATAAGTCACACAGAAAAGGACACTTCTCATAAGGTGTCACTTATAGAGGGAATGTAAAAACTGTTACACTTGAACTGAATTACAAAACAGAACAGAGTCACACATGCAGAAAACACACTATGGCTGCTTAACGGGAAAGGGGAGGTGGTGAGATACATAAAACAAGAGTTTCAAATTAGATCAGATACCGTTCCATAAACCCAATATGTAACAGACAAGACCTACTCCTTGCTCAGAGAACTGATCTCAACACGCCCGATTCACCGCACAAGAATATATCTGACGAGTAATAATCTTAAAACCTATGTATTGATATCTCTCTGTTAGTGTGTCAAGTGGGTGTAAAGCGGCATAAACACAGCCGTGAAAAGCAGCTAAACCCCATTATAGAAATAAATTACTTTTAAAAACCCATGAAACAAAGACAGGGAAAGAGAGAGAAATTCTTACACAATTCGTTCAGGGGCTTTGATGCAACCTGGATTGACCATATCTAGACCCACAGCTGGATGAGACATAAGGGTGGACACTCTTGGGGCTGAGAGGTTTGGTGAGGTTGGGTGAGCAAACACAGACCCTTTAAAGTAATACTGCGTGCTACCCATCGCATGGGTCCCAAATCTCCAGGTTCAAGGGCATCTTCCTACATCGAAAACAGGCATGAGAAACCCTGAAGATGGTACACCGTGTGATGGGGAAAGGTTTATAAAACGCACCTCATTTCTCATCTCCTTGTGCTCGGGTTTGCCATTCCAGCCACTTTACTAGCAATCTCCCTACTTGGAGCATCAGCACCTTTAACCTCCTGTTCCTTACAGGTTGCAATTTGTCCTGAGGATGAACGGGAAAACGGGGAACCAATGAGAGACTAGCTCTTGGTGTTGGGACAGGCACAGGTCACTCTATTTTCCCATCAGGAAGAAGAATTAACCACAGGCTCAGCCTGCCCCCCGGAACCAGAACAGGGCCTGAAGCCATCCTGCGCTTTTGCGGCCACCTCCCAAAAAAGCGAGTTGTAAAATGGAGCTTCAGGGCACTGCAATTCACAAACCTGCGGAGTTATAAATGATAACTCTCGTCCACAAATATATTGAGGGAAGGCAAAGAAGAGGATTTGAAATCAAGGCAGAATTGCAGGAAACAGATTTTAGGAGGTAGATTCGAATCGCCTTTAAAGCACATGAAAAGCGGCAAAACGTTGACAATGATGCCCTTGGCCAAAAAGGGCGTATGCGTTTTTTCCTGAATATATTCAGGAAAAAACGCATACGCCCTTTTTGGCCAACCAAGCAACCTGGAAAGGCAAATCAGCGCTACAAAGAAGTCTCGCTTCCCATCGGTCAAAAGGGCCATGCTGAAAAAAGTTTCAAAACCAGAAATGCAGGACAGGCCATAGAGAAATGGGAGCCTTGCTACACTGATGGGCGGGATGTAAATTGCCAACAGCCACTCTGGAGAAGGGTACGGTGTGTCCTGAAACAGCTAAAAACACAGCTTAGAGAGCATAGGGCACTTCCACGCATGGGGGTATAAAGTGGGAAAATTAAAAATCAGCAAGACACAAGCACCCCATAGTTTAGGGCTGCTCTTTTGACAAGGACCTCCACTTCATTCCACCTTAAATATCCCAGGAAAGCGAAAAATGGATAAAAAAGTTGTAGTCCTTATTTACAATGGAATATCACTCAGCCATGAAATCAATATCATAAGGCTAGTAGCAGCATGATGAATGGATTTAGGTACGACGATTCTAAGTGAAATAAGTCACACAGAAAAGGACACTTCTCATAAGGTGTCACTTATAGAGGGAATGTAAAAACCGTTACACTTGAACTGAATTACAAAACAGAACAGAGTCACACATGCAGAAAACACACTATGGCTGCTTAACTGGAAAGGTGAGGTGGGGTGATACATAAAACAAGAGTTTCAAATTAGCTCAGATACCGTTCCATAAACCCAATATGTTATAGACAAAACCTACTCCTTGCTCAGAGAACTGGACTCAACACGCCTGATTCACCGCACAAGAATATATCTGACTAGTAATAATCTTAAAACCTATGAATTGATATCTCTCTGTTAGTGTGTCAAGTGGGTGTAAAGCGGCATAAACACAGCCGTGAAAAGCAGCTAAAGCCCATTATAAAAATAAATTACTTTTAAAAACCCATGAAACAAAGACAGTGAAAGAGAGAGAAATTCTTACACAATTCGTTCAGGGGCTGTGATGCAACCTGGATTGACCATATCTAGACCCACAGCTGGATGAGACATAAGGGTGGACTCTCTTGGGGCTGAGAGGTTTGGTGAAGGTGGGTGAGGAAACGCAGACCCTTTAAAGTAATACTGCCTGCTACCCATCGCATGGGTCCCAAATCTCCAGGTTCAAGGGCATCTTCCTACATCGAAAACAGGCATGAGAAACCCAGAAGATGGTACACCGTGTGATGGGGAAAGGTTTCTAAAACGCACCTCATTTCTCATCTCCTTGTGCTCGGGTTTGCCATTCCAGCCACTTTACTAGCAATCTCCCTACTTGGAGCATCAGCACCTTTAACCTCCTGTTCCTTACAGGTTGCAATTTGTCCTGAGGATGAACGGGAAAACGGGGAACCAATATGAGACTAGCTCTTGGTGTTGGGACAGGCACAGGTCACTCTATTTTCCCATCAGGAAGAAGAATTAACCACAGGCTCAGCCTGCCCCCCGGAACCAGAACAGGGCCTGAAGCCATCCTGCGCTTTTGCGGCCACCTCCCAAAAAAGCGAGTTGTAAAATGGAGCTTCAGGGCACTGCAATTCACAAACCTGCGGAGTTATAAATGATAACTCTCGTCCACAAATATATTGAGTGAAGGCAAATAAGAGGATTTGAAGTAAAGGCAGAATTGCAGGAAACAGATTTTAGGAGGTAGATTCGAATCGCCTTTAAAGCACATGAAAAGCGGCAAAACGTTGACAATGATGCCCTTGGCCAAAAAGGGCGTATGCGTTTTTTCCTGAATATATTCAGGAAAAAACGCATACGCCCTTTTTGGCCAACCAAGCAACCTGGAAAGGCAAATCAGCGCTACAAAGAAGTCTCGCTTCCCATCGGTCAAAAGGGCCATGCTGAAAAAAGTTTCAAAACCAGAAATGCAGGACAGGCCATAGAGAAATGGGAGCCTTGCTACACTGATGGGCGGGATGTAAATTGCCAACAGCCACTCTGGAGAAGGGTACGGTGTGTCCTGAAACAGCTAAAAACACAGCTTAGAGAGCCTAGGGCACTTCCACGCATGGGGGTATAAAGTGGGAAAATTAAAAATCAGCAAGACACAAGCACCCCATAGTTTAGGGCTGCTCTTTTGACAAGGACCTCCACTTCATTCCACCTTAAATATCCCAGGAAAGCGAAAAATGGATAAAAAAGTTGTAGTCCTTATTTACAATGGAATATCACTCAGCCATGAAATCAATATCATAAGGCTAGTAGCAGCATGATGAGTGGATTTAGGTACGACGATTCTAAGTGAAATAAGTAACACAGAAAAGGACACTTCTCATAAGGTGTCACTTATAGAGGGAATGTAAAAACCGTTACACTTGAACTGAATTACAAAACAGAACAGAGTCACACATGCAGAAAACACACTATGGCTGCTTAACTGGAAAGGTGAGGTGGGGTGATACATAAAACAAGAGTTTCAAATTAGCTCAGATACCGTTCCATAAACCCAATATGTTATAGACAAAACCTACTCCTTGCTCAGAGAACTGGACTCAACACGCCTGATTCACCGCACAAGAATATATCTGACTAGTAATAATCTTAAAACCTATGAATTGATATCTCTCTGTTAGTGTGTCAAGTGGGTGTAAAGCGGCATAAACACAGCCGTGAAAAGCAGCTAAAGCCCATTATAAAAATAAATTACTTTTAAAAACCCATGAAACAAAGAAAGTGAAAGAGAGAGAAATTCTTACACAATTCGTTCAGGGGCTGTGATGCAACCTGGATTGACCATATCTAGACCCACAGCTGGATGAGACATAAGGGTGGACTCTCTTGGGGCTGAGAGGTTTGGTGAAGGTGGGTGAGCAAACGCAGACCCTTTAAAGTAATACTGCCTGCTACCCATTGCATGGGTCCCAAATCTCCAGGTTCAAGGGCATCTTCCTACATCGAAAACAGGCATGAGAAACCCAGAAGATGGTACACCGTGTGATGGGGAAAGGTTTCTAAAACGCACCTCATTTCTCATCTCCTTGTGCTCGGGTTCGCCATTCCAGCCACTTTACTAGCAATCTCCCTACGTGGAGCATCAGCACCTTTAACCTCCTGTTCCGTACAGGTTGCAATTTGTCCTGAGGATGAATGGGAAGACGGGGAACCAATGAGAGACTAGCTCTTGGTGTTGGGACAGGCACAGGTCACTATTTTCCCATCAGGAAGAAGAATTAACCACAGGCTCAGCCTGCCCCCCGGAACCAGAACAGGGCCTGAAGCCATCCTGCGCTTTTGCGGCCACCTCCCAAAAAAGCGAGTTGTAAAATGGAGCTTCAGGGCACTGCAATTCACAATCCTACAGAGTTATAAATGATAACTCTCGTCCACAAATATATTGAGGGAAGGCAAAGACGAGGAATTGAAATCAAGGCAGTATTGCAGGAAACAGATTTCAGGAGGTAGATTCGAATCGCCTTTAAAGCACATGAAAAGCGCCAAAACGTTGACAATGATGCCCTTGGCCAAAAAGGGCGTATGCGTTTTTTCCTGAATATATTCAGGAAAAAACGCATACGCCCTTTTTGGCCAACCAAGCAACCTGGAAAGGCCAATCAGCGCTACAAAGAAGTCTCGCTTCCCATCAGTCAAAAGGGCCATGCTGAAAAAAGTGTCAAAACCAGAAATGCAGGACAGGCCATGGAGAAATGGGAGCCTTGCTACACTGATGGGCGGGATGTAAATTGCCAACAGCCACTCTGGAGAAGTGTACGGTGTGTCCTGAAACATCTAAAAAACACAGCTTAGAGAGCATAGGGCACTTCCACGCATGGGGGTATAAAGTGGGAAAATTAAAAATCAGCAAGACACAAGCACCCCAAAGTTTAGGGCTGCTCTGTTGACAAGGACCTCCACTTCATTCCACCTTAAATATCCCAGGAAAGCGAAAAATGGATAAAAAATTTGAGGTCCTTATGTACAATGGAATATCACTCAGCCATGAAATCAATGTCATAAGGCTAGTAGCAGCATGATGAGTGGATTTAGGTACGGCGATTCTAAGTGAAATAAGTCACACAGAAAAGGACACTTCTCATAAGGTGTCACTTATAGAGGGAATGTAAAAACCGTTACACTTGAACTAAGTTACAAAACAGAACAGAGTCACACATGCAGAAAACACACTATGGCTGCTTAACGGGAAAGCGAGGTGGGGTGATACATAAAGCAAGAGTTTCAAAATAGCTCAGATACCGTTCCATAAACCCAATATGTAATAGACAAGACCTACTCCTTGCTCAGAGAACTGGACTCAACACGCCCGATTCACCGCACAAGAATATATCTGACTAGTAATAATCTTAAAACCTATGTATTGATATCTCTCTGTTAGTGTGTCAAGTGGGTGTAAAGCGGCATAAACACAGCCGTGAAAAGCAGCTAAACCCCATTATAAAAATAAATTTCTTTTAAAAACCCATGAAACAATGACAGTGAAAGAGAGAGAAATTCTTACACAATTCGTTCAGGAGCTGTGATGCAACCTGGATTGACCATATCTAGACCCACAGCTGGATGAGACATAAGGGTGGACACTCTTGGGGCTGAGAGGTTTGGTGAGGTTGGGTGAGCAAACGCAGACCCTTTAAAGTAATACTGCGTGCTACCCATCGCATGGGTCCCAAATCTCCAGGTTCAAGGGCATCTTCCTACATCGAAAACATGCATGAGAAACCAAGAAGATGGTACACCGTGTGTTGGGGAAAGATTTCTAAAATGCACCTCATTTCTCATCTCCTTGTGCTCGGGTTCGCCATTCCAGCCACTTTAGTAGCAATCTCCCTACTTGGAGCATCAGCATCTTTAACCTCCTGTTCCGTACAGGTTGCAATTTGTCCTGAGGATGAACGGGAAGATGGGGAACCAATGAGAGACTAGCTCTTGGTGTTGGGACAGGCACAGGTCACTCTATTTTCCCATCAGGAAGAAGAATTAACCACAGGCTCAGCCTGCCCCCCGGAACAAGAACAGGGCCTGAAGCCATCCTGCGCTTTTGCGGCCAGCTCGCAAAGAAGCGAGTTGTAAAATGGAGCTTCAGGGCACTGCAATTCACAATCCTACAGAGTTATAAATGATAACTCTCGTCCACAAATATATTGAGGGAAGGCAAAGACGAGGAATTGAAATCAAGGCAGAATTGCAGGAAACAGATTTCAGGAGGTAGATTCGAATCGCCTTTAAAGCACATGAAAAGCGCCAAAACGTTGACAATGATGCCCTTGGCCAAAAAGGGCGTATGCGTTTTTTCCTGAATATATTCAGGAAAAAACGCATACGCCCTTTTTGGCCACCCAAGCAACCTGGAAAGGCAAATCAGCGCTACAAAGAAGTCTCGCTTCCCATCGGTCAAAAGGGCCATGCTGTAAAAAGTGTCAAAACCAGAAATGCAGGACAGGCCATGGAGAAATGGGAGCCTTGCTACACTGATGGGCGGGATGTAAATTGCCAACAGCCACTCTGGAGAAGTGTACGGTGTGTCCTGAAACATCTAAAAAACACAGCTTAGAGAGCATAGGGCACATCCACGCATGGGGGTATAAAGTGGGAAAATTAAAAATCAGCAAGACACAAGCACCCCAAAGTTTAGGGATGCTCTGTTGACAAGGACCTCCACTTCATTCCACCTTAAATATCCCAGGAAAGCGAAAAATGGATAAAAAATTTGAGGTCCTTATGTACAATGGCATACCACTCAGTCATGAAATCAATGTCATAAGGCTAGTAGCAGCATGATGAGTGGATTTAGGTACGACGATTCTAAGTGAAATAAGTCACACAGAAAAGGACACTTCTCATAAGGTGTCACTTATAGAGGGAATGTAAAAACCGTTACACTTGAACTGAGTTACAAAACAGAACAGAGTCACACATGCAGAAAACACACTATGGCTGCTTAACGGGAAAGCGAGGTGGGGTGATACATAAAGCAAGAGTTTCAAATTAGCTCAGATACCGTTCCATAAACCCAATATGTAATAGACAAGACCTACTCCTTGCTCAGAGAACTGGACTCAACACGCCCGATCACCACACAAGAATATATCTGACTAGTAATAATCTTAAAACCTATGTATTGATATCTCTCTGTTAGTGTGTCAAGTGGGTGTAAAGCGGCATAAACACAGCCGTGAAAAGCAGCTAAACCCCATTATAAAAATAAATTACTTTTAAAAACCCATGAAACAAAGACAGTGAAAGAGAGAGAAATTCTTACACAATTCGTTCAGGGGCTGTGATGCAACCTGGATTGACCATATCTAGACCCACAGCTGGATGAGACATAAGGGTGGACACTCTTGGGAATGAGAGGTTTCGTGAAGTATGGTGAGCAAACGCAGACCCTTTAAAGTAATACTGCGTGCTACCCGTCCCATGGGTCCCAAATCTCCAGGTTCAAGGGCATCTTCCTACATCGAAAACAGGCATGAGAAACACAGAAGATGGTACACCATGTGATGGGGAAAGGTTTCTAAAACGCACCTCATTTCTCATCTCCTTGTGCTCGGGTTCGCCATTCCAGCCACTTTACTAGCAATCTCCCTACGTGGAGCATCAGCACCTTTAACCTCCTGTTCCGTACAGGTTGCAATTTGTCCTGAGGATGAATGGGAAGACGGGGAACCAATGAGAGACTAGCTCTTGGTGTTGGGACAGGCACAGGTCACTCTATTTTCCCATCAGGAAGAAGAATTAACCACAGGCTCACCCTGCAAACCGGAACCAGAACAGGGCCTGAAGCCATCCTGCGCTTTTGCGGCCAGCTCCCAAAAAAGCGAGTTGTAAAATGGAGCTTCAGGGCACAGCAATTCACAAACCTGCAGAGTTATAAATGATAACTCTCGTCCACAAATATATTGAGGAAAGGCAAAGAAGAGGATTTGAAATCAAGGCAGAATTGCAGGAAACAGATTTCAGGAGGTAGATTCGAATCGCCTTTAAAGCACATGAAAAGCGGCAAAACGTTGACAATGATGCCCTTGGCCAAAAAGGGCGTATGCGTTTTTTCCTGAATATATTCAGGAAAAAACGCATACGCCCTTTTTGGCCAACCAAGCAACCTGGAAAGGCAAATCAGCGCTACAAAGAAGTCTCGCTTCCCATCGGTCAAAAGGGCCATGCTGAAAAAAGTTTCAAAACCAGAAATGCAGGACAGGCCATGGAGAAATGGGAGCCTTGCTACACTGATGGGCGGGATGTAAATTGCCAACAGCCAGTGTGGAGAAGGGTACGGTGTGTCCTGGAACAGCTAAAAAACACAGCTTAGAGAGCATAGGGAACTTCCACGCATGGGGGTATAAAGTGGAAAAATTAAAAATCAGCAAGACACAAGCACCCCAAAGTTTAGGGCTGCTCTGTTGACAAGGACCTCCACTTCATTCCACCTTAAATATCCCAGGAAAGCGAAAAATGGATAAAAAAGTTGTAGACCTTATGTACAATGGAATATCACTCAGCCATGAAATCAATATCATAAGGCTAGTAGCAGCATGATGAGTGGATTTAGGTACGACGATTCTAAGTGAAATAAGTCACACAGAAAAGGACACTTCTCATAAGGTGTCACTTATAGAGGGAATGTAAAAACCGTTACACTTGAACTGAATTACAAAACAGAACAGAGTCACACATGCAGAAAACACACTATGGCTGCTTAACGGGAAAGGTGAGGTGGGGTGATACATAAAACAAGAGTTTCAAATTAGCTCAGATACCGTTCCATAAACCCAATATGTAATAGACAAGACCTACTCCTTGCTCAGAGAACTGGACTCAACACGCCTGATTCACCGCACAAGAATATATCTGACTAGTAATAATCTTAAAACCTATGTATTGATATCTCTCTGTTAGTGTGTCAAGTGGGTGTAAAGCGGCATAAACACAGCCGTGAAAAGCAGCTAAACCCCATTATAAAAATAAATTACTTTTAAAAACCCATGAAACAAAGACAGTGAAAGAGAGAGAAATTCTTACACAATTCGTTCAGGGGCTGTGATGCAACCTGGATTGACCATATCTAGACCCACAGCTGGATGAGACATAAGGGTGGATACTCTTGGGGCTGAGAGGTTTGGTGAGGTTGGGTGAGCAAACGCAGACCCTTTAAAGTAATACTGCGTGCTATCCGTCCCATGGGTCCCAAATCTCCAGGTTCAAGGGCATCTTCCTACATCGAAAACCGGCATGAGAAACCAAGAAGATGGTACACCGTGTGTGGGGGAAAGGTTTCTAAAATGCACCTCATTTCTCATCTCCTTGTGCTCGGGTTCGCCATTCCAGTCACTTTAGTAGCAATCTCCCTGCTTGGAGGATCAGCATCTTTAACCTCCTGTTCCGTACAGGTTGCAATTTGTCCTGAGGATGAACGGGAAGACGGGGAACCAATGAGAGATTAGCTCTTGGTGTTGGGACAGGCACAGGTCACTCTATTTTCCCATCAGGAAGAAGAATTAACCACAGGCTCAGCCTGCCCCCCGGAACCAGAACAGGGCCTGAAGCCATCCTGCGCTTTTGCGGCCACCTCCCAAAAAAGCGAGTTGTAAAATGCAGCTTCAGGGCACTGCAATTCACAATCCTACAGAGTTATAAATGATAACTCTCGTCCACAAATATATTGAGGGAAGGCAAAGACGAGGAATTGAAATCAAGGCAGAATTGCAGGAAACAGATTTCAGGAGGTAGATTCGAATCGCCTTTAAAGCACATGAAAAGCGCCAAAACGTTGACAATGATGCCCTTGGCCAAAAAGGGCGTATGCGTTTTTTCCTGAATATATTCAGGAAAAAACGCATACGCCCTTTTTGGCCAACCAAGCAACCTGGAAAGGCAAATCAGCTCTACAAAGAAGTCTCGCTTCCCATCGGTCAAAAGGGCCATGCTGAAAAAAGTTTCAAAACCAGAAATGCAGGACAGGCCATGGAGAAATGGGAGCCTTGCTACACTGATGGGCGGGATGTAAATTGCCAACACCCAGTCTGGAAAAGGGTACGGTGTGTCCTGAAACAGCTAAAAAACACAGCTTAGAGAGCATAGGGCACTTCCACGCATGGGGGTATAAAGTGGGAAAATTAAAAATCAGCAAGACACAAGCACCCCAAAGTTTAGGGCTGCTCTGTTGACAAGGACCTCCACTTCATTCCACCTTAAATATCCCAGGAAAGCGAAAAATGGATAAAAAAGTTGTAGACCTTATGTACAATGGAATATCACTCAGCCATGAAATCAATATCATAAGGCTAGTAGCAGCATGATGAGTGGATTTAGGTACGACGATTCTAAGTGAAATAAGTCACACAGAAAAGGACACTTCTCATAAGGTGTCACTTATAGAGGGAATGTAAAAACCGTTACACTTGAACTGAATTACAAAACAGAACAGAGTCACACATGCAGAAAACACACTATGGCTGCTTAACGGGAAAGGTGAGGTGGGGTGATACATAAAACAAGAGTTTCAAATTAGCTCAGATACCGTTCCATAAACCCAATATGTAATAGACAAGACCTACTCCTTGCTCAGAGAACTGGACTCAACACGCCCGATTCACCACACAAGAATATATCTGACTAGTAATAATCTTAAAACCTATGTATTGATATCTCTCTGTTAGTGTGTCAAGTGGGTGTAAAGCGGCATAAACACAGCCGTGAAAAGCAGCTAAACCCCATTATAAAAATAAATTACTTTTAAAAACCCATGAAACAAAGACAGTGAAAGAGAGAGAAATTCTTACACAATACGTTCAGGGGCTGTGATGCAAACTGGATTGACCATATCTAGACCCACAGCTGGATGAGACATAAGGGTGGACACTCTTGGGGCTGAGAGGTTTCGTGAAGTATGGTGAGCAAACGCAGACCCTTTAAAGTAATACTGCGTGCTACCCGTCCCATGGGTCCCAAATCTCCAGGTTCAAAGGCATCTTCCTACATCGAAAACCGGCATGAGAAACCCAGAAAATGGTACACCGTGTGATGGGGAAAGGTTTCTAAAACGCACCTCATTTCTCATCTCCTTGTGCTCGGGTTCGCCATTCCAGCCACTTTACTAGCAATCTCCCTACGTGGAGCATCAGCACCTTTAACCTCCTGTTCCGTACAGGTTGCAATTTGTCCTGAGGATGAATGGGAAGACGGGGAACCAATGAGAGAGTAGCTCCTGGTGTTGGGACAGGCACAGGTCACTCTATTTTCCCATCAGGAAGAAGAATTAACCACAGGCTCACCCTGCCAACCGGAACCAGAACAGGGCTTGAAGCCATCCTGCGCTTTTGCGGCCAGCTCCCAAAAAAGCGAGTTCTAAAATGGAGCTTCAGGGCACAGCAATTCACAAACCTGCAGAGTTATAAATGATAACTCTCGTCCACAAATATATTGAGGGAAGGCAAAGAAGAGGATTTGAAATCAAGGCAGAATTGCAGGAAACAGATTTCAGGAGGTAGATTCGAATCGCCTTTAAAGTACATGAAAAGCGGCAAAACGTTGACAATGATGCCCTTGGCCAAAAGGGGCGTATGCGTTTTTTCCTGAATATATTCAGGAAAAAACGCATACGCCCCTTTTGGCCAACCAAGCAACCTGGAAAGGCAAATCAGCGCTACAAAGAAGTCTCGCTTCCCTTCGGTCAAAAGGGCCATGCTGAAAAAAGTTTCAAAACCAGAAATGCAGGACAGGCCATGGAGAAATGGGAGCCTTGCTACACTGATGGGTGGGATGTAAATTGCCAACAGCCAGTCGGGAGAAGGGTACGGTGTGTCCTGAAACAGCTAAAAAACACAGCTTAGAGAGCATAGGGCACTTCCACGCATGGGGGTATAAAGTGGGAAAATTAAAAATCAGCAAGACACAAGCACCCCAAAGTTTAGGGCTGCTCTGTTGACAAGGACCTCCACTTCATTCCACCTTAAATATCTCAGGAAAGCGAAAAATGGATAAAAAAGTTGTAGACCTTATGTACAATGGAATATCACTCAGCCATGAAATCAATATCATAAGGCTAGTAGCAGCATGATGAGTGGATTTAGGTATGACGATTCTAAGTGAAATAAGTCACACAGAAAAGGACACTTCTCATAAGGTGTCACTTATAGAGGGAATGTAAAAACCGTTACACTTGAACTGAATTACAAAACAGAACAGGGTCACACATGCAGAAAACACACTATGGCTGCTTAACGGGAAAGGTGAGGTGGGGTGATACATAAAACAAGAGTTTCAAATTAGCTCAGATACCGTTCCATAAACCCAATATGTAATAGACAAGACCTACTCCTTGCTCAGAGAACTGGACTCAACACGCCTGATTCACCGCACAAGAATATATCTGACTAGTAATAATCTTAAAACCTATGTATTGATATCTCTCTGTTAGTGTGTCAAGTGGGTGTAAAGCGGCATAAACACAGCCGTGAAAAGCAGCTAAACCCCATTATAAAAATAAATTACTTTTAAAAACCCATGAAACAAAGACAGTGAAAGAGAGAGAAATTCTTACACAATTCGTTCAGGGGCTGTGATGCAACCTGGATTGACCATATCTAGACCCACAGCTGGATGAGACATAAGGGTGGACACTCTTGGGGCTGAGAGTTTTGGTGAAGTTGGGTGAGCAAACCCAGACCCTTTAAAGTAATACTGCGTGCTACCCGTCCCATGGGTCCCAAATCTCCAGGTTCAAAGGCATCTTCCTACATCGAAAACCGGCATGAGAAACCCAGAAAATGGTACACCGTGTGATGGGGAAAGGTTTCTAAAACGCACCTCATTTCTCATCTCCTTGTGCTCGGGTTCGCCATTCCAGCCACTTTACTAGCAATCTCCCTACGTGGAGCATCAGCACCTTTAACCTCCTGTTCCGTACAGGTTGCAATTTGTCCTGAGGATGAATGGGAAGACGGGGAACCAATGAGAGACTAGCTCCTGGTGTTGGGACAGGCACAGGTCACTCTATTTTCCCATCAGGAAGAAGAATTAACCACAGGCTCACCCTGCCAACCGGAACCAGAACAGGGCTTGAAGCCATCCTGCGCTTTTGCGGCCAGCTCCCAAAAAAGCGAGTTCTAAAATGGAGCTTCAGGGCACAGCAATTCACAAACCTGCAGAGTTATAAATGATAACTCTCGTCCACAAATATATTGAGGGAAGGCAAAGAAGAGGATTTGAAATCAAGGCAGAATTGCAGGAAACAGATTTCAGGAGGTAGATTCGAATCGCCTTTAAAGTACATGAAAAGCGGCAAAACGTTGACAATGATGCCCTTGGCCAAAAAGGGCGTATGCGTTTTTTCCTGAATATATTCAGGAAAAAACGCATACGCCCCTTTTGGCCAACCAAGCAACCTGGAAAGGCAAATCAGCGCTACAAAGAAGTCTCGCTTCCCTTCGGTCAAAAGGGCCATGCTGAAAAAAGTTTCAAAACCAGAAATGCAGGACAGGCCATGGAGAAATGGGAGCCTTGCTACACTGATGGGCGGGATGTAAATTGCCAACAGCCAGTCTGGAGAAGGGTACGGTGTGTCCTGAAACAGCTAAAAAACACAGTTTAGAGAGCATAGGGCACTTCCACGCATGGGGGTATAAAGTGGGAAAATTGAAAATCAGCAAGACACAAGCACCCCAACGTTTAGGGCTGCTCTGTTGACAAGGACTTCCACTTCATTCCACCTTAAATATCCCAGGAAAGAGAAAAATGGATAAAAAAGTTGGGGTCCTTATATACGATGGAATATCACTCAGCCATGAAATCAATGTCATAAGGCTAGTAGGAGCATGATGAGTGGATTTAGGTACGACGATTCTAAGTGAAATAAGTCACACAGAAAAGGACACTTCTCATAAGGTGTCACTTATAGAGGGAATGTAAAAACTGTTACACTTGAACTAAATTACAAACCAGAACAGAGTCACACATGCAGAAAACACACTATGGCTGCTTAACTGGAAAGGTGAGGTGGGGTGATACATAAAACAAGAGTTTCAAATTAGCTCAGATACCGTTCCATAAACCCAATATGTAATAGACAAAACCTACTCCTTGCTCAGAGAACTGGACTCAACACGCCTGATTCACCGCACAAGAATATATCTGACTAGTAATAATCTTAAAACCTATGAATTGATATCTCTCTGTTAGTGTGTCAAGTGGGTGTAAAGCGGCATAAACACAGCCGTGAAAAGCAGCTAAACCACATTATAAAAATAAATTACTTTGAAAACCCATGAAACAAAGACAGTGAAAGAGAGAGAAATTCTTACACAATTCGTTCAGGGGCTGTGATGCAACCTGGATTGACCATATCTAGACCCACAGCTGGATGAGACATAACGGTGGACACTCTTGGGGCTGAGAGGTTTGGTGAAGTTGGGTGAGCAAACGCAGACCCTTTAAAGTAATACTGCGTGCGACCCATCGCATGGGTCCCAAATCTCCAGGTTCAAGGGCATCTTCCTACATCGAAAACAGGCATGAGAAACCCAGAAGATGGTACACCGTGTGATGGGGAAAGGTTTCTAAAACGCACCTCATTTCTCATCTCCTTGTGCTCGGGTTTGCCATTCCAGCCACTTTACTAGCAATCTCCCTACTTGGAGCATCAGCACCTTTAACCTCCTGTTCCTTACAGGTTGCAATTTGTCCTGAGGATGAACGGGAAAACGGGGAACCAATGAGAGACTAGCTCTTGGTGTTGGGACAGGCACAGGTCACTCTATTTTCCCATCAGGAAGAAGAATTAACCACAGGCTCACCCTGCCAACCGGAACCAGAACAGGGCTTGAAGCCATCCTGCGCTTTTGCGGCCAGCTCCCAAAAAAGCGAGTTCTAAAATGGAGCTTCAGGGCACAGCAATTCACAAACCTGCAGAGTTATAAATGATAACTCTCGTCCACAAATATATTGAGGGAAGGCAAAGAAGAGGATTTGAAATCAAGGCAGAATTGCAGGAAACAGATTTCAGGAGGTAGATTCGAATCGCCTTTAAAGTACATGAAAAGCGGCAAAACGTTGACAATGACGCCCTTGGCCAAAAAGGGCGTATGCGTTTTTTCCTAAATATATTCAGGAAAAAACGCATACGCCCCTTTTGGCCAACCAAGCAACCTGGAAAGGCAAATCAGTGCTACAAAGAAGTCTCGCTTCCCTTCGGTCAAAAGGGCCATGCTGAAAAAAGTTTCAAAACCAGAAATGCAGGACAGGCCATGGAGAAATGGGAGCCTTGCTACACTGATGGGCGGGATGTAAATTGCCAACAGCCAGTCTGGAGAAGGGTACGGTGTGTCCTGAAACAGCTAAAAAACACAGTTTAGAGAGCATAGGGCACTTCCACGCATGGGGGTATAAAGTGGGAAAATTATAAATCAGCAAGACACAAGCACCCCAAAGTTTAGGGCTGCTCTGTTGACAAGGACCTCCACTTCATTCCACCTTAAATATCCCAGGAAAGCGAAAAATGGATAAAAAAGTTGTAGACCTTATGTACAATGGAATATCACTCAGCCATGAAATCAATATCATAAGGCTAGTAGCAGCATGATGAGTGGATTTAGGTACGACGATTCTAAGTGAAATAAGTCACACAGAAAAGGACACTTCTCATAAGGTGTCACTTATAGAGGGAATGTATAAACCGTTACACTTGAACTGAATTACAAAACAGAACAGGGTCACACATGCAGAAAACACACTATGGCTGCTTAACGGGCAAGGTGAGGTGGGGTGATACATAAAACAAGAGTTTCAAATTAGCTCAGATACCGTTCCATAAACCCAATATGTAATAGACAAGACCTACTCCTTGCTCAGAGAACTGGACTCAACACGCCTGATTCACCGCACAAGAATATATCTGAGTAGTAATAATCTTAAAACCTATATATTGATATCTCTCTGTTAGTGTGTCAAGTGGGTGTAAAGCGGCATAAACACAGCCGTGAAAAGCAGCTAAACCCCATTATAAAAATAAATTACTTTTAAAAACCCATGAAACAAAGACAGTGAAAGAGAGAGAAATTCTTACACAATTCGTTCAGGGGCTGTGATGCAACCTGGATTGACCATATCTAGACCCACAGCTGGATGAGACATAAGGGTGGACACTCTTGGGGCTGAGAGGTTTGGTGAAGTTGGGTGAGCAAACCCAGACCCTTTAAAGTAATACTGCGTGCTACCCGTCCCATGGGTCCCAAATCTCCAGGTTAAAGGGCATCTTCCTACATCGAAAACCGGCATGAGAAACCCAGAAGATGGTACACCGTGTGATGGGGAAAGGTTTCTAAAACGCACCTCATTTCTCATCTCCTTGTGCTCGGGTTCGCCATTCCACCCACTTTACTAGCAATCTCCCTACGTGGAGCATCAGCACCTTTAACCTCCTGTTCCGTACAGGTTGCAGTTTGTCCTGAGGATGAATGGGAAGACGGGGAACCAATGAGAGACTAGCTCTTGGTGTTGGGACAGGCACAGGTCACTCTATTTTCCCATCAGGAAGAAGAATTAACCACAGGCTCACCCTGCCCACCGGAACCAGAACAGGGCCTGAAGCCATCCTGCGCTTTTGCGGCCAGCTCCCAAAAAAGCGAGTTCTAAAATGGAGCTTCAGGGCACAGCAATTCACAAACCTGCAGAGTTATAAATGATAACTCTCGTCCACAAATATATTGAGGGAAGGCAAAGAAGAGGATTTGAAATCAAGGCAGAATTGCAGGAAACAGATTTCAGGAGGTAGATTCGAATCGCCTTTAAAGCACATGAAAAGCGGCAAAACGTTGACAATGATGCCCTTGGCCAAAAAGTGCGTATACGTTTTTTCCTGAATATATTCAGGAAAAAACGCATACGCCCTTTTTGGCCAACAAAGCAACCTGGAAAGGCAAATCAGCGCTACAAAGAAGTCTCGCTTCCCTTCGGTCAAAAGGGCCATGCTGAAAAAAGTTTCAAAACCAGAAATGCAGGACAGGCCATGGAGAAATGGGAGCCTTGCTACACTGATGGGCGGGATGTAAATTGCCAACAGCCACTCTGGAGAAGGGCACGGTGTGTCCTGAAACAGCTAAAAAACACAGCTTAGAGAGCATAGGGCACTTCCACGCATGGGGGTATAAAGTGGGAAAATTAAAAATCAGCAAGACACAAGCACCCCATAGTTTAGGGCTGCTCTTTTGACAAGGACCTCCACTTCAATCCACCTTAAATATCCCAGGAAAGCGAAAAATGGATAAAAAAGTTGTAGTCCTTATGTACAATGGAATATCACTCAGCCATGAAATCAATATCATAAGGCTAGTAGCAGCATGATGAGTGGATTTAGGTACGACGATTCTAAGTGAAATAAGTCACACAGAAAAGGACACTTCTCATAAGGTGTCACTTATAGAGGGAATGTAAAAACCGTTACACTTGAACTGAATTACAAAACAGAACAGAGTCACACATGCAGAAAACACACTACGGCTGCTTAACTGGAAAGATGAGGTGGGGTGATACATAAAACAAGAGTTTCAAATTAGCTCAGATACCGTTCCATAAACCCAATATGTAATAGACAAAACCTACTCCTTGCTCAGAGAACTGGACTCAACACGCCTGATTCACCGCACAAGAATATATCTGACTAGTAATAATCTTAAAACCTATGAATTGATATCTCTCTGTTAGTGTGTCAAGTGGGTGTAAAGCGGCATAAACACAGCCGTGAAAAGCAGCTAAACCCCATTATAAAAATAAATTACTTTTAAAAACCCATGAAACAAAGACAGGGAAAGAGAGAGAAATTCTTACACAAGTCGTTCAGGGGCTGTGATGCAACCTGGATTGACCATATCTACACCCACAGCTGGATGAGACATAAGGGTGGACACTCTTGGGGCTGAGAGGTTTGGTGAAGTTGGGTGAGCAAACGCAGACCCTTTAAAGTAATACTGCGTGCTACCCATTGCATGGGTCCCAAATCTCCAGGTTCAAGGGCATCTTCCTACATCGAAAACATGCATGACAAACCCAGAAGATGGTACACCGTGTGATGGGGAAAGGTTTCTAAAACGCACCTCATTTCTCATCTCCTTGTGCTCGGGTTCGCCATTCCAGCCACTTTACTAGCAATCTCCCTACGTGGAGCATCAGCACCTTTAACCTCCTGTTCCGTACAGGTTGCAGTTTGTCCTGAGGATGAATGGGAAGACGGGGAACCAATGAGAGACTAGCTCTTGGTGTTGGGACAGGCACAGGTCACTCTATTTTCCCATCAGGAAGAAGAATTAACCACAGGCTCACCCTGCCCACCGGAACCAGAACAGGGCCTGAAGCCATCCTGCGCTTTTGCGGCCAGCTCCCAAAAAAAGCGAGTTGTAAAATGGAGCTTCAGGGCACAGCAATTCACAAACCTGCAGAGTTATAAATGATAACTCTCGTCCACAAATATATTGAGGGAAGGCAAAGAAGAGGATTTGAAATCAAGGCAGAATTGCAGGAAACAGATTTCAGGAGGTACATTCGAATCGCCTTTAAAGCACATTAAAAGCGGCAAAACGTTGACAATGATGCCCTTGGCCAAAAAGGGCGTATGCGTTTTTTCCTGAATATATTCAGGAAAAAACGCATACGCCCTTTTTGGCCAACCAAGCAACCTGGAAAGGCAAATCAGCGCTACTAAGAAGTCTCGCTTCCCATTCGTCAAAAGGGCCATTCTGAAAAAAGTGTCAAAACCAGAAATGCAGGACAGGCCATGGAGAAATGGGAGCCTTGCTACACTGATGGGCGGGATGTAAATTGCCAACAGCCACTCTGGAGAAGGGTACGGTGTGTCCTGAACCATCTAAAAAACACAGCCTAGAGAGGATAGGGCACTTCCACGCATGGGGGTATAAAGTGGGAAAATTGAAAATCAGCAAGACACAAGCACCCCAACGTTTAGGGCTGCTCTGTTGACAAGGACTTCCACTTCATTCCACCTTAAATATCCCAGGAAAGAGAAAAATGGATAAAAAAGTTGGGGTCCTTATATACGATGGAATATCACTCAGCCATGAAATCAATGTCATAAGGCTAGTAGGAGCATGATGAGTGGATTTAGGTACGACGATTCTAAGTGAAATAAGTCACACAGAAAAGGACACTTCTCATAAGGTGTCACTTATAGAGGGAATGTAAAAACTGTTACACTTGAACTAAATTACAAAACAGAACAGAGTCACACATGCAGAAAACACACTATGGCTGCTTAACTGGAAAGGTGAGGTGGGGTGATACATAAATCAAGAGTTTCAAATTAGCTCAGATACCGTTCCATAAACCCAATATGTAATAGACAAAACCTACTCCTTGCTCAGAGAACTGGACTCAACACGCCTGATTCACCGCACAAGAATATATCTGACTAGTAATAATCTTAAAACCTATGAATTGACATCTCTCTGTTAGTGTGTCAAGTGGGTGTAAAGCGGCATAAACACAGCCGTGAAAAGCAGCTAAACCACATTATAAAAATAAATTACTTTTAAAAACCCATGAAACAAAGACAGTGAAAGAGAGAGAAATTCTTACACAATTCGTTCAGGGGCTGTGATGCAACCTGGATTGACCATATCTAGACCCACAGCTGGATGAGACATAACGGTGGACACTCTTGGGGCTGAGAGGTTTGGTGAAGTTGGGTGAGCAAACGCAGACCCTTTAAAGTAATACTGCGTGCGACCCATCGCATGGGTCCCAAATCTCCAGGTTCAAGGGCATCTTCCTACATCGAAAACAGGCATGAGAAACCCAGAAGATGGTACACCGTGTGATGGGGAAAGGTTTCTAAAACGCACCTCATTTCTCATCTCCTTGTGCTCGGGTTTGCCATTCCAGCCACTTTACTAGCAATCTCCCTACTTGGAGCATCAGCACCTTTAACCTCCTGTTCCTTACAGGTTGCAATTTTTCCTGAGGATGAACGGGAAAACGGGGAACCAATGAGAGACTAGCTCTTGGTGTTGGGACAGGCACAGGTCACTCTATTTTCCCATCAGGAAGAAGAATTAACCACAGGCTCACCCTGCCCACCGGAACCAGAACAGGGCCTGAAGCCATCCTGCTCTTTTGCGGCCAGCTCCCAAAAAAGCGAGTTGTAAAATGGAGCTTCAGGGCACAGCAATTCACAAACCTGCAGAGTTATAAATGATAACTCTTGTCCACAAATATATTGAGGGAAGGCAAAGAAGAGGATTTGAAATCAAGGCAGAATTGCAGGAAACAGATTTCAGGAGGTACATTCGAATCGCCTTTAAAGCACATTAAAAGCGGCAAAACGTTGACAATGATGCCCTTGGCCAAAAAGGGCGTATGCGTTTTTTCCTGAATATATTCAGGAAAAAACGCATACGCCCTTTTTGGCCAACCAAGCAACCTGGAAAGGCAAATCAGCGCTACAAAGAAGTCTCGCTTCCCATTGGTCAAAAGGGCCATTCTGAAAAAAGTGTCAAAACCAGAAATGCAGGACAGGCCATGGAGAAATGGGAGCCTTGCTACACTGATGGGCGGGATGTAAATTGCCAACAGCCACTCTGGAGAAGGGTACGGTGTGTCCTGAACCATCTAAAAAACACAGCCTAGAGAGGATAGGGCACTTCCACGCATGGGGGTATAAAGTGGGAAAATTGAAAATCAGCAAGACACAAGCACCCCAACGTTTAGGGCTGCTCTGTTGACAAGGACTTCCACTTCATTCCACCTTAAATATCCCAGGAAAGAGAAAAATGGATAAAAAAGTTGGGGTCCTTATATACGATGGAATATCACTCAGCCATGAAATCAATGTCATAAGGCTAGTAGGAGCATGATGAGTGGATTTAGGTACGACGATTCTAAGTGAAATAAGTCACACAGAAAAGGACACTTCTCATAAGGTGTCACTTATAGAGGGAATGTAAAAACTGTTACACTTGAACTAAATTACAAAACAGAACAGAGTCACACATGCAGAAAACACACTATGGCTGCTTAACTGGAAAGGTGAGGTGGGGTGATACATAAAACAAGAGTTTCAAATTAGCTCAGATACCGTTCCATAAACCCAATATGTAATAGACAAGACCTACTCCTTGCTCAGAGAACTGGACTCAACACGCCCGATTCACCACACAAGAATATATCTGACTAGTAATAATCTTAAAACCTATGTATTGATATCTCTCTGTTAGTTTGTCAAGTGGGTGTAAAGCGGCATAAACACAGCCGTGAAAAGCAGCTAAACCACATTATAAAAATAAATTACTTTGAAAACCCATGAAACAAAGACAGTGAAAGAGAGAGAAATTCTTACACAATTCGTTCAGGGGCTGTGATGCAACCTGGATTGACCATATCTAGACCCACAGCTGGATGAGACATAACGGTGGACACTCTTGGGGCTGAGAGGTTTGGTGAAGTTGGGTGAGCAAACGCAGACCCTTTAAAGTAATACTGCGTGCGACCCATCGCATGGGTCCCAAATCTCCAGGTTCAAGGGCATCTTCCTACATCGAAAACAGGCATGAGAAACCCAGAAGATGGTACACCGTGTGATGGGGAAAGGTTTCTAAAACGCACCTCATTTCTCATCTCCTTGTGCTCGGGTTTGCCATTCCAGCCACTTTACTAGCAATCTCCCTACTTGGAGCATCAGCACCTTTAACCTCCTGTTCCTTACAGGTTGCAATTTGTCCTGAGGATGAACGGGAAAACGGGGAACCAATGAGAGACTAGCTCTTGGTGTTGGGACAGGCACAGGTCACTCTATTTTCCCATCAGGAAGAAGAATTAACCACAGGCTCAGCCTGCCCCCCGGAACCAGAACAGGGCCTGAAGCCATCCTGCGCTTTTGCGGCCACCTCCCAAAAAAGCGAGTTGTAAAATGGAGCTTCAGGGCACTGCAATTCAAAAACCTGCAGAGTTATAAATGATAACTCTCGTCCACAAATATATTGAGGGAAGGCAAAGAAGAGGATTTGCAGTCAAGGCAGAATTGCAGGAAACAGATTTCAGGAGGTAGATTCGAATCGCCTTTAAAGCACATGAAAAGCGGCAAAACGTTGACAATGATGCCCTTGGCCAAAA
The DNA here is from genome assembly GCF_965194825.1 of Balaenoptera physalus. Classification (NCBI taxonomy): domain Eukaryota; kingdom Metazoa; phylum Chordata; class Mammalia; order Artiodactyla; family Balaenopteridae; genus Balaenoptera; species Balaenoptera physalus. Next base: position 178,732 of record NW_028126175.1, read on the forward strand.
AGGGCGTATGCGTTTTTTCCTGAATATATTCAGGAAAAAACGCATACGCCCTTTTTGGCCAACCAAGCAACCTGGAAAGGCAAATCAGCGCTACAAAGAAGTCTCGCTTCCCATCGGTCAAAAGGGCCATGCTGAAAAAAGTGTCAAAACCAGAAATGCAGGACAGGCCATGGAGAAATGGGAGCCTTGCTACACTGATGGGCAGGATGTAAATTGCCAACAGCCACTCTGGAGAAGTGTACGGTGTGTCCTGAAACATCTAAAAAACACAGCTTAGAGAGCATAGGGCACTTCCACGCATGGGGGGATAAAGTGGGAAAATTGAAAATCAGCAAGACACAAGCACCCCAAAGTTTAGGGCTGCTCTGTTGACAAGGACCTCCACTTCAATCCACCTTAAATATCCCAGGAAAGCGAAAAATGGATAAAAAAGTTGTAGTCCTTATGTACAATGGAATATCACTCAGCCATGAAATCAATATCATAAGGCTAGTAGCAGCATGATGAGTGGATTTAGGTACGACGATTCTAAGTGAAATAAGTCACACAGAAAAGGACACTTCTCATAAGGTGTCACTTATAGAGGGAATGTAAAAACCGTTACACTTGAACTGAATTACAAAACAGAACAGAGTCACACATGCAGAAAACACACTACGGCTGCTTAACTGGAAAGATGAGGTGGGGTGATACATAAAACAAGAGTTTCAAATTAGCTCAGATACCGTTCCATAAACCCAATATGTAATAGACAAAACCTACTCCTTGCTCAGAGAACTGGACTCAACACGCCTGATTCACCGCACAAGAATATATCTGACTAGTAATAATCTTAAAACCTATGAATTGATATCTCTCTGTTAGTGTGTCAAGTGGGTGTAAAGCGGCATAAACACAGCCGTGAAAAGCAACTAAACCCCATTATAAAAATAAATTACTTATAAAAACCCATGAAACAAAGACAGGGAAAGAGAGAGAAATTCTTACACAATTCGTTCAGGGGCTGTGATGCAACCTGGATTGACCATATCTACACCCACAGCTGGATGAGACATAAGGGTGGACACTCTTGGGGCTGAGAGGTTTGGTGAAGTTGGGTGAGCAAACGCAGAACCTTTAAAGTAATACTGCGTGCTACCCATCGCATGGGTCCCAAATCTCCAGGTTCAAGGGCATCTTCCTACATCGAAAACATGCATGAGAAACCCAGAAGATGGTACACCGTGTGATGGGGAAAGGTTTCTAAAACGCACCTCATTTCTCATCTCCTTGTGCTCGGGTTCGCCATTCCAGCCACTTTACTAGCAATCTCCCTACGTGGAGCATCAGCACCTTTAACCTCCTGTTCCGTACAGGTTGCAGTTTGTCCTGAGGATGAATGGGAAGACGGGGAACCAATGAGAGACTAGCTCTTGGTGTTGGGACAGGCACAGGTCACTCTATTTTCCCATCAGGAAGAAGAATTAACCACAGGCTCACCCTGCCCACCGGAACCAGAACAGGGCCTGAAGCCATCCTGCGCTTTTGCGGCCAGCTCCCAAAAAAGCGAGTTGTAAAATGGAGATTCAGGGCACAGCAATTCACAAACCTGCAGAGTTATAAATGATAACTCTCGTCCACAAATATATTGAGGGAAGGCAAAGAAGAGGATTTGAAATCAAGGCAGAATTGCAGGAAACAGATTTCAGGAGGTACATTCGAATCGCCTTTAAAGCACATTAAAAGCGGCAAAACGTTGACAATGATGCCCTTGGCCAAAAAGGGCGTATGCGTTTTTTCCTGAATATATTCAGGAAAAAACGCATACGCCCTTTTTGGCCAACCAAGCAACCTGGAAAGGCAAATCAGCGCTACTAAGAAGTCTCGCTTCCCATTGGTCAAAAGGGCCATTCTGAAAAAAGTGTCAAAACCAGAAATGCAGGACAGGCCATGGAGAAATGGGAGCCTTGCTACACTGATGGGCGGGATGTAAATTGCCAACAGCCACTCTGGAGAAGGGTACGGTGTGTCCTGAACCATCTAAAAAACACAGCCTAGAGAGGATAGGGCACTTCCACGCATGGGGGTATAAAGTGGGAAAATTGAAAATCAGCAAGACACAAGCACCCCAACGTTTAGGGCTGCTCTGTTGACAAGGACTTCCACTTCATTCCACCTTAAATATCCCTGGAAAGAGAAAAATGGATAAAAAAGTTGGGGTCCTTATATACGATGGAATATCACTCAGCCATGAAATCAATGTCATAAGGCTAGTAGGAGCATGATGAGTGGATTTAGGTACGACGATTCTAAGTGAAATAAGTCACACAGAAAAGGACACTTCTCATAAGGTGTCACTTATAGAGGGAATGTAAAAACTGTTACACTTGAACTGAATTACAAAACAGAACAGAGTCACACATGCAGAAAACACACTATGGCTGCTTAACTGGAAAGGTGAGGTGGGGTGATACATAAAACAAGAGTTTCAAATTAGCTCAGATACCGTTCCATAAACCCAATATGTAATAGACAAAACCTACTCCTTGCTCAGAGAACTGGACTCAACACGCCTGATTCACCGCACAAGAATATATCTGACTAGTAATAATCTTAAAACCTATGAATTGATATCTCTCTGTTAGTGTGTCAAGTGGGTGTAAAGCGGCATAAACACAGCCGTGAAAAGCAGCTAAACCACATTATAAAAATAAATTACTTTTAAAAACCCATGAAACAAACACAGTGAAAGAGAGAGAAATTCTTACACAATTCGTTCAGGGGCTGTGATGCAACCTGGATTGACCATATCTAGACCCACAGCTGGATGAGACATAACGGTGGACACTCTTGGGGCTGAGAGGTTTGGTGAAGTTGGGTGAGCAAACGCAGACCCTTTAAAGTAATACTGCGTGCGACCCATCGCATGGGTCCCAAATCTCCAGGTTCAAGGGCATCTTCCTACATCGAAAACAGGCATGAGAAACCCAGAAGATGGTACACCGTGTGATGGGGAAAGGTTTCTAAAACGCACCTCATTTCTCATCTCCTTGTGCTCGGGTTTGCCATTCCAGCCACTTTACTAGCAATCTCCCTACTTGGAGCATCAGCACCTTTAACCTCCTGTTCCTTACAGGTTGCAATTTGTCCTGAGGATGAACGGGAAAACGGGGAACCAATGAGAGACTAGCTCTTGGTGTTGGGACAGGCACAGGTCACTCTATTTTCCCATCAGGAAGAAGAATTAACCACAGGCTCAGCCTGCCCCCCGGAACCAGAACAGGGCCTGAAGCCATCCTGCGCTTTTGCGGCCAGCTCCCAAAAAAGCGAGTTGTAAAATGGAGCTTCAGGGCACAGCAATTCACAAACCTGCAGAGTTATAAATGATAACTCTCGTCCACAAATATATTGAGGGAAGGCAAAGACGAGGAATTGAAATCAAGGCAGAATTGCAGGAAACAGATTTCAGGAGGTAGATTCGAATCGCCTTTAAAGCACATGAAAAGCGCCAAAAGGTTGACAATGATGCCCTTGGCCAAAAAGGGCGTATGCGTTTTTTCCTGAATATATTCAGGAAAAAACGCATACGCCCTTTTTGGCCAACCAAGCAACCTGGAAAGGCCAATCAGCGCTACAAAGAAGTCTCGCTTCCCATCAGTCAAAAGGGCCATGCTGAAAAAAGTGTCAAAACCAGAAATGCAGGACAGGCCATGGAGAAATGGGAGCCTTGCTACACTGATGGGCGGGATGTAAATTGCCAACAGCCACTCTGGAGAAGTGTACGGTGTGTCCTGAAACATCTAAAAAACACAGCTTAGAGAGCATAGGGCACTTCCACGCATGGGGGTATAAAGTGGGAAAATTAAAAATCAGCAAGACACAAGCACCCCAAAGTTTAGGGCTGCTCTGTTGACAAGGACCTCCACTTCATTCCACCTTAAATATCCCAGGAAAGCGAAAAATGGATAAAAAATTTGAGGTCCTTATGAACAATGGCATACCACTCAGCCATGAAATCAATGTCATAAGGCTAGTAGCAGGATGATGAGTGGATTTAGGTACGGCGATTTTAAGTGAAATAAGTCACACAGAAAAGGACACTTCTCATAAGGTGTCACTTATAGAGGGAATGTAAAAACCGTTACACTTGAACTGAGTTACAAAACAGAACAGAGTCACACATGCAGAAAACACACTATGGCTGCTTAATGGGAAAGCGAGGTGGGGTGATACATAAAGCAAGAGTTTCAAATTAGCTCAGATACCGTTCCATAAACCCAATATGTAATAGACAAGACCTACTCCTTGCTCAGAGAACTGGACTCAACACGCCCGATTCACCGCACAAGAATATATCTGACTAGTAATAATCTTAAAACCTATGAATTGATATCTCTCTGTTAGTGTGTCAAGTGGGTGTAAAGCGGCATAAACACAGCCGTGAAAAGCAGCTAAACCACATTATAAAAATAAATTACTTTTAAAAACCCATGAAACAAACACAGTGAAAGAGAGAGAAATTCTTACACAATTCGTTCAGGGGCTGTGATGCAACCTGGATTGACCATATCTAGACCCACAGCTGGATGAGACATAACGGTGGACACTCTTGGGGCTGAGAGGTTTGGTGAAGTTGGGTGAGCAAACGCAGACCCTTTAAAGTAATACTGCGTGCGACCCATCGCATGGGTCCCAAATCTCCAGGTTCAAGGGCATCTTCCTACATCGAAAACAGGCATGAGAAACCCAGAAGATGGTACACCGTGTGATGGGGAAAGGTTTCTAAAACGCACCTCATTTCTCATCTCCTTGTGCTCGGGTTTGCCATTCCAGCCACTTTACTAGCAATCTCCCTACTTGGAGCATCAGCACCTTTAACCTCCTGTTCCTTACAGGTTGCAATTTGTCCTGAGGATGAACGGGAAAACGGGGAACCAATGAGAGACTAGCTCTTGGTGTTGGGACAGGCACAGGTCACTCTATTTTCCCATCAGGAAGAAGAATTAACCACAGGCTCAGCCTGCCCCCCGGAACCAGAACAGGGCCTGAAGCCATCCTGCGCTTTTGCGGCCAGCTCCCAAAAAAGCGAGTTGTAAAATGGAGCTTCAGGGCACAGCAATTCACAAACCTGCAGAGTTATAAATGATAACTCTCGTCCACAAATATATTGAGTGAAGGCAAAAAAGAGGATTTGAAGTAAAGGCAGAATTGCAGGAAACAGATTTTAGGAGGTAGATTCGAATCGCCTTTAAAGCACATGAAAAGCGGCAAAACGTTGACAATGATGCCCTTGGCCAAAAAGGGCGTATGCGTTTTTTCCTGAATATATTCAGGAAAAAACGCATACGCCCTTTTTGGCCAACCAAGCAACCTGGAAAGGCAAATCAGCGCTACAAAGAAGTCTCGCTTCCCATCGGTCAAAAGGGCCATGCTGAAAAAAGTTTCAAAACCAGAAATGCAGGACAGGCCATAGAGAAATGGGAGCCTTGCTACACTGATGGGCGGGATGTAAATTGCCAACAGCCACTCTGGAGAAGGGTACGGTGTGTCCTGAAACAGCTAAAAACACAGCTTAGAGAGCCTAGGGCACTTCCACGCATGGGGGTATAAAGTGGGAAAATTAAAAATCAGCAAGACACAAGCACCCCATAGTTTAGGGCTGCTCTTTTGACAAGGACCTCCACTTCATTCCACCTTAAATATCCCAGGAAAGCGAAAAATGGATAAAAAAGTTGTAGTCCTTATTTACAATGGAATATCACTCAGCCATGAAATCAATATCATAAGGCTAGTAGCAGCATGATGAGTGGATTTAGGTACGACGATTCTAAGTGAAATAAGTCACACAGAAAAGGACACTTCTCATAAGGTGTCACTTATAGAGGGAATGTAAAAACCGTTACACTTGAACTGAATTACAAAACAGAACAGAGTCACACATGCAGAAAACACACTATGGCTGCTTAACTGGAAAGGTGAGGTGGGGTGATACATAAAACAAGAGTTTCAAATTAGCTCAGATACCGTTCCATAAACCCAATATGTTATAGACAAAACCTACTCCTTGCTCAGAGAACTGGACTCAACACGCCTGATTCACCGCACAAGAATATATCTGACTAGTAATAATCTTAAAACCTATGAATTGATATCTCTCTGTTAGTGTGTCAAGTGGGTGTAAAGCGGCATAAACACAGCCGTGAAAAGCAGCTAAAGCCCATTATAAAAATAAATTACTTTTAAAAACCCATGAAACAAAGACAGTGAAAGAGAGAGAAATTATTACACAATTCGTTCAGGGGCTGTGATGCAACCTGGATTGACCATATCTAGACCCACAGCTGGATGAGACATAAGGGTGGACTCTCTTGGGGCTGAGAGGTTTGGTGAAGGTGGGTGAGCAAACGCAGACCCTTTAAAGTAATACTGCCTGCTACCCATCGCATGGGTCCCAAATCTCCAGGTTCAAGGGCATCTTCCTACATCGAAAACAGGCATGAGAAACCCAGAAGATGGTACACCGTGTGATGGGGAAAGGTTTCTAAAACGCACCTCATTTCTCATCTCCTTGTGCTCGGGTTCGCCATTCCAGCCACTTTACTAGCAATCTCCCTACGTGGAGCATCAGCACCTTTAACCTCCTGTTCCGTACAGGTTGCAGTTTGTCCTGAGGATGAATGGGAAGACGGGGAACCAATGAGAGACTAGCTCTTGGTGTTGGGACAGGCACAGGTCACTCTATTTTCCCATCAGGAAGAAGAATTAACCACAGGCTCACCCTGCCCACCGGAACCAGAACAGGGCCTGAAGCCATCCTGCGCTTTTGCGGCCAGCTCCCAAAAAAGCGAGTTGTAAAATGGAGCTTCAGGGCACAGCAATTCACAAACCTGCAGAGTTATAAATGATAACTCTCGTCCACAAATATATTGAGGGAAGGCAAAGAAGAGGATTTGAAATCAAGGCAGAATTGCAGGAAACAGATTTTAGGAGGTACATTCGAATCGCCTTTAAAGCACATGAAAAGCGGCAAAACGTTGACAATGATGCCCTTGGCCAAAAAGGGCGTATGCGTTTTTTCCTGAATATATTCAGGAAAAAACGCATACGCCCTTTTTGGCCAACCAAGCAACCAGGAAAGGCAAATCAGCGCTAGTAAGAAGTCTCGCTTCCCATTGGTCAAAAGGGCCATTCTGAAAAAAGTGTCAAAACCAGAAATGCAGGACAGGCCATGGAGAAATGGGAGCCTTGCTACACTGATGGGCGGGATGTAAATTGCCAACAGCCACTCTGGAGAAGGGTACGGTGTGTCCTGAAACAGCTAAAAACACAGCTTAGAGAGCCTAGGGCACTTCCACGCATGGGGGTATAAAGTGGGAAAATTAAAAATCAGCAAGACACAAGCACCCCATAGTTTAGGGCTGCTCTTTTGACAAGGACCTCCACTTCATTCCACCTTAAATATCCCAGGAAAGCGAAAAATGGATAAAAAAGTTGTAGTCCTTATTTACAATGGAATATCACTCAGCCATGAAATCAATATCATAAGGCTAGTAGCAGCATGATGAGTGGATTTAGGTACGACGATTCTAAGTGAAATAAGTAACACAGAAAAGGACACTTCTCATAAGGTGTCACTTATAGAGGGAATGTAAAAACCGTTACACTTGAACTGAATTACAAAACAGAACAGAGTCACACATGCAGAAAACACACTATGGCTGCTTAACTGGAAAGGTGAGGTGGGGTGATACATAAAACAAGAGTTTCAAATTAGCTCAGATACCGTTCCATAAACCCAATATGTTATAGACAAAACCTACTCCTTGCTCAGAGAACTGGACTCAACACGCCTGATTCACCGCACAAGAATATATCTGACTAGTAATAATCTTAAAACCTATGAATTGATATCTCTCTGTTAGTGTGTCAAGTGGGTGTAAAGCGGCATAAACACAGCCGTGAAAAGCAGCTAAAGCCCATTATAAAAATAAATTACTTTTAAAAACCCATGAAACAAAGAAAGTGAAAGAGAGAGAAATTCTTACACAATTCGTTCAGGGGCTGTGATGCAACCTGGATTGACCATATCTAGACCCACAGCTGGATGAGACATAAGGGTGGACTCTCTTGGGGCTGAGAGGTTTGGTGAAGGTGGGTGAGCAAACGCAGACCCTTTAAAGTAATACTGCCTGCTACCCATTGCATGGGTCCCAAATCTCCAGGTTCAAGGGCATCTTCCTACATCGAAAACAGGCATGAGAAACCCAGAAGATGGTACACCGTGTGATGGGGAAAGGTTTCTAAAACGCACCTCATTTCTCATCTCCTTGTGCTCGGGTTCGCCATTCCAGCCACTTTACTAGCAATCTCCCTACGTGGAGCATCAGCACCTTTAACCTCCTGTTCCGTACAGGTTGCAATTTGTCCTGAGGATGAATGGGAAGACGGGGAACCAATGAGAGACTAGCTCTTGGTGTTGGGACAGGCACAGGTCACTATTTTCCCATCAGGAAGAAGAATTAACCACAGGCTCAGCCTGCCCCCCGGAACCAGAACAGGGCCTGAAGCCATCCTGCGCTTTTGCGGCCACCTCCCAAAAAAGCGAGTTGTAAAATGGAGCTTCAGGGCACTGCAATTCACAATCCTACAGAGTTATAAATGATAACTCTCGTCCACAAATATATTGAGGGAAGGCAAAGACGAGGAATTGAAATCAAGGCAGTATTGCAGGAAACAGATTTCAGGAGGTAGATTCGAATCGCCTTTAAAGCACATGAAAAGCGCCAAAACGTTGACAATGATGCCCTTGGCCAAAAAGGGCGTATGCGTTTTTTCCTGAATATATTCAGGAAAAAACGCATACGCCCTTTTTGGCCAACCAAGCAACCTGGAAAGGCCAATCAGCGCTACAAAGAAGTCTCGCTTCCCATCAGTCAAAAGGGCCATGCTGAAAAAAGTGTCAAAACCAGAAATGCAGGACAGGCCATGGAGAAATGGGAGCCTTGCTACACTGATGGGCGGGATGTAAATTGCCAACAGCCACTCTGGAGAAGTGTACGGTGTGTCCTGAAACATCTAAAAAACACAGCTTAGAGAGCATAGGGCACTTCCACGCATGGGGGTATAAAGTGGGAAAATTAAAAATCAGCAAGACACAAGCACCCCAAAGTTTAGGGCTGCTCTGTTGACAAGGACCTCCACTTCATTCCACCTTAAATATCCCAGGAAAGCGAAAAATGGATAAAAAATTTGAGGTCCTTATGTACAATGGAATATCACTCAGCCATGAAATCAATGTCATAAGGCTAGTAGCAGCATGATGAGTGGATTTAGGTACGGCGATTCTAAGTGAAATAAGTCACACAGAAAAGGACACTTCTCATAAGGTGTCACTTATAGAGGGAATGTAAAAACCGTTACACTTGAACTAAGTTACAAAACAGAACAGAGTCACACATGCAGAAAACACACTATGGCTGCTTAACGGGAAAGCGAGGTGGGGTGATACATAAAGCAAGAGTTTCAAAATAGCTCAGATACCGTTCCATAAACCCAATATGTAATAGACAAGACCTACTCCTTGCTCAGAGAACTGGACTCAACACGCCCGATTCACCGCACAAGAATATATCTGACTAGTAATAATCTTAAAACCTATGTATTGATATCTCTCTGTTAGTGTGTCAAGTGGGTGTAAAGCGGCATAAACACAGCCGTGAAAAGCAGCTAAACCCCATTATAAAAATAAATTTCTTTTAAAAACCCATGAAACAATGACAGTGAAAGAGAGAGAAATTCTTACACAATTCGTTCAGGAGCTGTGATGCAACCTGGATTGACCATATCTAGACCCACAACTGGATGAGACATAAGGGTGGACACTCTTGGGGCTGAGAGGTTTGGTGAGGTTGGGTGAGCAAACGCAGACCCTTTAAAGTAATACTGCGTGCTACCCATCGCATGGGTCCCAAATCTCCAGGTTCAAGGGCATCTTCCTACATCGAAAACATGCATGAGAAACCAAGAAGATGGTACACCGTGTGTTGGGGAAAGATTTCTAAAATGCACCTCATTTCTCATCTCCTTGTGCTCGGGTTCGCCATTCCAGCCACTTTAGTAGCAATCTCCCTACTTGGAGCATCAGCATCTTTAACCTCCTGTTCCGTACAGGTTGCAATTTGTCCTGAGGATGAACGGGAAGATGGGGAACCAATGAGAGACTAGCTCTTGGTGTTGGGACAGGCACAGGTCACTCTATTTTCCCATCAGGAAGAAGAATTAACCACAGGCTCAGCCTGCCCCCCGGAACAAGAACAGGGCCTGAAGCCATCCTGCGCTTTTGCGGCCAGCTCGCAAAGAAGCGAGTTGTAAAATGGAGCTTCAGGGCACTGCAATTCACAATCCTACAGAGTTATAAATGATAACTCTCGTCCACAAATATATTGAGGGAAGGCAAAGACGAGGAATTGAAATCAAGGCAGAATTGCAGGAAACAGATTTCAGGAGGTAGATTCGAATCGCCTTTAAAGCACATGAAAAGCGCCAAAACGTTGACAATGATGCCCTTGGCCAAAAAGGGCGTATGCGTTTTTTCCTGAATATATTCAGGAAAAAACGCATACGCCCTTTTTGGCCACCCAAGCAACCTGGAAAGGCAAATCAGCGCTACAAAGAAGTCTCGCTTCCCATCGGTCAAAAGGGCCATGCTGTAAAAAGTGTCAAAACCAGAAATGCAGGACAGGCCATGGAGAAATGGGAGCCTTGCTACACTGATGGGCGGGATGTAAATTGCCAACAGCCACTCTGGAGAAGTGTACGGTGTGTCCTGAAACATCTAAAAAACACAGCTTAGAGAGCATAGGGCACATCCACGCATGGGGGTATAAAGTGGGAAAATTAAAAATCAGCAAGACACAAGCACCCCAAAGTTTAGGGATGCTCTGTTGACAAGGACCTCCACTTCATTCCACCTTAAATATCCCAGGAAAGCGAAAAATGGATAAAAAATTTGAGGTCCTTATGTACAATGGCATACCACTCAGTCATGAAATCAATGTCATAAGGCTAGTAGCAGCATGATGAGTGGATTTAGGTACGACGATTCTAAGTGAAATAAGTCACACAGAAAAGGACACTTCTCATAAGGTGTCACTTATAGAGGGAATGTAAAAACCGTTACACTTGAACTGAGTTACAAAACAGAACAGAGTCACACATGCAGAAAACACACTATGGCTGCTTAACGGGAAAGCGAGGTGGGGTGATACATAAAGCAAGAGTTTCAAAATAGCTCAGATACCGTTCCATAAACCCAATATGTAATAGACAAGACCTACTCCTTGCTCAGAGAACTGGACTCAACACGCCCGATTCACCGCACAAGAATATATCTGACTAGTAATAATCTTAAAACCTATGTATTGATATCTCTCTGTTAGTGTGTCAAGTGGGTGTAAAGCGGCATAAACACAGCCGTGAAAAGCAGCTAAACCCCATTATAAAAATAAATTTCTTTTAAAAACCCATGAAACAATGACAGTGAAAGAGAGAGAAATTCTTACACAATTCGTTCAGGAGCTGTGATGCAACCTGGATTGACCATATCTAGACCCACAGCTGGATGAGACATAAGGGTGGACACTCTTGGGGCTGAGAGGTTTGGTGAGGTTGGGTGAGCAAACGCAGACCCTTTAAAGTAATACTGCGTGCTACCCATCGCATGGGTCCCAAATCTCCAGGTTCAAGGGCATCTTCCTACATCGAAAACATGCATGAGAAACCAAGAAGATGGTACACCGTGTGTTGGGGAAAGATTTCTAAAATGCACCTCATTTCTCATCTCCTTGTGCTCGGGTTCGCCATTCCAGCCACTTTAGTAGCAATCTCCCTACTTGGAGCATCAGCATCTTTAACCTCCTGTTCCGTACAGGTTGCAATTTGTCCTGAGGATGAACGGGAAGATGGGGAACCAATGAGAGACTAGCTCTTGGTGTTGGGACAGGCACAGGTCACTCTATTTTCCCATCAGGAAGAAGAATTAACCACAGGCTCAGCCTGCCCCCCGGAACAAGAACAGGGCCTGAAGCCATCCTGCGCTTTTGCGGCCAGCTCGCAAAGAAGCGAGTTGTAAAATGGAGCTTCAGGGCACTGCAATTCACAATCCTACAGAGTTATAAATGATAACTCTCGTCCACAAATATATTGAGGGAAGGCAAAGACGAGGAATTGAAATCAAGGCAGAATTGCAGGAAACAGATTTCAGGAGGTAGATTCGAATCGCCTTTAAAGCACATGAAAAGCGCCAAAACGTTGACAATGATGCCCTTGGCCAAAAAGGGCGTATGCGTTTTTTCCTGAATATATTCAGGAAAAAACGCATACGCCCTTTTTGGCCACCCAAGCAACCTGGAAAGGCAAATCAGCGCTACAAAGAAGTCTCGCTTCCCATCGGTCAAAAGGGCCATGCTGTAAAAAGTGTCAAAACCAGAAATGCAGGACAGGCCATGGAGAAATGGGAGCCTTGCTACACTGATGGGCGGGATGTAAATTGCCAACAGCCACTCTGGAGAAGTGTACGGTGTGTCCTGAAACATCTAAAAAACACAGCTTAGAGAGCATAGGGCACATCCACGCATGGGGGTATAAAGTGGGAAAATTAAAAATCAGCAAGACACAAGCACCCCAAAGTTTAGGGATGCTCTGTTGACAAGGACCTCCACTTCATTCCACCTTAAATATCCCAGGAAAGCGAAAAATGGATAAAAAATTTGAGGTCCTTATGTACAATGGCATACCACTCAGTCATGAAATCAATGTCATAAGGCTAGTAGCAGCATGATGAGTGGATTTAGGTACGACGATTCTAAGTGAAATAAGTCACACAGAAAAGGACACTTCTCATAAGGTGTCACTTATAGAGGGAATGTAAAAACCGTTACACTTGAACTGAGTTACAAAACAGAACAGAGTCACACATGCAGAAAACACACTATGGCTGCTTAACGGGAAAGCGAGGTGGGGTGATACATAAAGCAAGAGTTTCAAATTAGCTCAGATACCGTTCCATAAACCCAATATGTAATAGACAAGACCTACTCCTTGCTCAGAGAACTGGACTCAACACGCCCGATCACCACACAAGAATATATCTGACTAGTAATAATCTTAAAACCTATGTATTGATATCTCTCTGTTAGTGTGTCAAGTGGGTGTAAAGCGGCATAAACACAGCCGTGAAAAGCAGCTAAACCCCATTATAAAAATAAATTACTTTTAAAAACCCATGAAACAAAGACAGTGAAAGAGAGAGAAATTCTTACACAATTCGTTCAGGGGCTGTGATGCAACCTGGATTGACCATATCTAGACCCACAGCTGGATGAGACATAAGGGTGGACACTCTTGGGAATGAGAGGTTTCGTGAAGTATGGTGAGCAAACGCAGACCCTTTAAAGTAATACTGCGTGCTACCCGTCCCATGGGTCCCAAATCTCCAGGTTCAAGGGCATCTTCCTACATCGAAAACAGGCATGAGAAACACAGAAGATGGTACACCATGTGATGGGGAAAGGTTTCTAAAACGCACCTCATTTCTCATCTCCTTGTGCTCGGGTTCGCCATTCCAGCCACTTTACTAGCAATCTCCCTACGTGGAGCATCAGCACCTTTAACCTCCTGTTCCGTACAGGTTGCAATTTGTCCTGAGGATGAATGGGAAGACGGGGAACCAATGAGAGACTAGCTCTTGGTGTTGGGACAGGCACAGGTCACTCTATTTTCCCATCAGGAAGAAGAATTAACCACAGGCTCACCCTGCAAACCGGAACCAGAACAGGGCCTGAAGCCATCCTGCGCTTTTGCGGCCAGCTCCCAAAAAAGCGAGTTGTAAAATGGAGCTTCAGGGCACAGCAATTCACAAACCTGCAGAGTTATAAATGATAACTCTCGTCCACAAATATATTGAGGAAAGGCAAAGAAGAGGATTTGAAATCAAGGCAGAATTGCAGGAAACAGATTTCAGGAGGTAGATTCGAATCGCCTTTAAAGTACATGAAAAGCGGCAAAACGTTGACAATGATGCCCTTGGCCAAAAGGGGCGTATGCGTTTTTTCCTGAATATATTCAGGAAAAAACGCATACGCCCCTTTTGGCCAACCAAGCAACCTGGAAAGGCAAATCAGCGCTACAAAGAAGTCTCGCTTCCCTTCGGTCAAAAGGGCCATGCTGAAAAAAGTTTCAAAACCAGAAATGCAGGACAGGCCATGGAGAAATGGGAGCCTTGCTACACTGATGGGTGGGATGTAAATTGCCAACAGCCAGTCGGGAGAAGGGTACGGTGTGTCCTGAAACAGCTAAAAAACACAGCTTAGAGAGCATAGGGCACTTCCACGCATGGGGGTATAAAGTGGGAAAATTAAAAATCAGCAAGACACAAGCACCCCAAAGTTTAGGGCTGCTCTGTTGACAAGGACCTCCACTTCATTCCACCTTAAATATCTCAGGAAAGCGAAAAATGGATAAAAAAGTTGTAGACCTTATGTACAATGGAATATCACTCAGCCATGAAATCAATATCATAAGGCTAGTAGCAGCATGATGAGTGGATTTAGGTATGACGATTCTAAGTGAAATAAGTCACACAGAAAAGGACACTTCTCATAAGGTGTCACTTATAGAGGGAATGTAAAAACCGTTACACTTGAACTGAATTACAAAACAGAACAGGGTCACACATGCAGAAAACACACTATGGCTGCTTAACGGGAAAGGTGAGGTGGGGTGATACATAAAACAAGAGTTTCAAATTAGCTCAGATACCGTTCCATAAACCCAATATGTAATAGACAAGACCTACTCCTTGCTCAGAGAACTGGACTCAACACGCCTGATTCACCGCACAAGAATATATCTGACTAGTAATAATCTTAAAACCTATGTATTGATATCTCTCTGTTAGTGTGTCAAGTGGGTGTAAAGCGGCATAAACACAGCCGTGAAAAGCAGCTAAACCCCATTATAAAAATAAATTACTTTTAAAAACCCATGAAACAAAGACAGTGAAAGAGAGAGAAATTCTTACACAATTCGTTCAGGGGCTGTGATGCAACCTGGATTGACCATATCTAGACCCACAGCTGGATGAGACATAAGGGTGGACACTCTTGGGGCTGAGAGTTTTGGTGAAGTTGGGTGAGCAAACCCAGACCCTTTAAAGTAATACTGCGTGCTACCCGTCCCATGGGTCCCAAATCTCCAGGTTCAAAGGCATCTTCCTACATCGAAAACCGGCATGAGAAACCCAGAAAATGGTACACCGTGTGATGGGGAAAGGTTTCTAAAACGCACCTCATTTCTCATCTCCTTGTGCTCGGGTTCGCCATTCCAGCCACTTTACTAGCAATCTCCCTACGTGGAGCATCAGCACCTTTAACCTCCTGTTCCGTACAGGTTGCAATTTGTCCTGAGGATGAATGGGAAGACGGGGAACCAATGAGAGACTAGCTCCTGGTGTTGGGACAGGCACAGGTCACTCTATTTTCCCATCAGGAAGAAGAATTAACCACAGGCTCACCCTGCCAACCGGAACCAGAACAGGGCTTGAAGCCATCCTGCGCTTTTGCGGCCAGCTCCCAAAAAAGCGAGTTCTAAAATGGAGCTTCAGGGCACAGCAATTCACAAACCTGCAGAGTTATAAATGATAACTCTCGTCCACAAATATATTGAGGGAAGGCAAAGAAGAGGATTTGAAATCAAGGCAGAATTGCAGGAAACAGATTTCAGGAGGTAGATTCGAATCGCCTTTAAAGTACATGAAAAGCGGCAAAACGTTGACAATGATGCCCTTGGCCAAAAAGGGCGTATGCGTTTTTTCCTGAATATATTCAGGAAAAAACGCATACGCCCCTTTTGGCCAACCAAGCAACCTGGAAAGGCAAATCAGCGCTACAAAGAAGTCTCGCTTCCCTTCGGTCAAAAGGGCCATGCTGAAAAAAGTTTCAAAACCAGAAATGCAGGACAGGCCATGGAGAAATGGGAGCCTTGCTACACTGATGGGCGGGATGTAAATTGCCAACAGCCAGTCTGGAGAAGGGTACGGTGTGTCCTGAAACAGCTAAAAAACACAGTTTAGAGAGCATAGGGCACTTCCACGCATGGGGGTATAAAGCGGGAAAATTAAAAATCAGCAAGACACAAGCACCCCAAAGTTTAGGGCTGCTCTGTTGACAAGGACCTCCACTTCATTCCACCTTAAATATCCCAGGAAAGCGAAAAATGGATAAAAAAGTTGTAGACCTTATGTACAATGGAATATCACTCAGCCATGAAATCAATATCATAAGGCTAGTAGCAGCATGATGAGTGGATTTAGGTACGATGATTCTAAGTGAAATAAGTCACACAGAAAAGGACACTTCTCATAAGGTGTCACTTATAGAGGGAATGTAAAAACCGTTACACTTGAACTGAATTACAAAACAGAACAGGGTCACACATGCAGAAAACACAGTATGGCTGCTTAACGGGAAAGGTGAGGTGGGGTGATACATAAAACAAGAGTTTCAAATTAGCTCAGATACCGTTCCATAAACCCAATATGTAATAGACAAGACCTACTCCTTGCTCAGAGAACTGGACTCAACACGCCTGATTCACCGCACAAGAATATATCTGAGTAGTAATAATCTTAAAACCTATATATTGATATCTCTCTGTTAGTGTATCAAGTGGGTGTAAAGCGGCATAAACACAGCCGTGAAAAGCAGCTAAACCCCATTATAAAAATAAATTACTTTTAAAAACCCATGAAACAAAGACAGTGAAAGAGAGAGAAATTCTTACACAATTCGTTCAGGGGCTGTGATGCAACCTGGATTGACCATATCTAGACCCACAGCTGGATGAGACATAAGGGTGGACACTCTTGGGGCTGAGAGGTTTGGTGAAGTTGGGTGAGCAAACCCAGACCCTTTAAAGTAATACTGCGTGCTACCCGTCCCATGGGTCCCAAATCTCCAGGTTCAAGGGCATCTTCCTACATCGAAAACTGGCATGAGAAACCCAGAAGATGGTACACCGTGTGATGGGGAAAGGTTTCTAAAACGCACCTCATTTCTCATCTACTTGTGCTCGGGTTCGCCATTCCACCCACTTTACTAGCAATCTCCCTACGTGGAGCATCAGCACCTTTAACCTCCTGTTCCGTACAGGTTGCAATTTGTCCTGAGGATGAATGGGAAGACGGGGAAACAATGAGAGACTAGCTCCTGGTGTTGGGACAGGCACAGGTCACTCTATTTTCCCATCAGGAAGAAGAATTAACCACAGGCTCACCCTGCCAACCGGAACCAGAACAGGGCCTGAAGCCATCCTGCGCTTTTGCGGCCAGCTCCCAAAAAAGCGAGTTCTAAAATGGAGCTTCAGGGCACAGCAATTCACAAACCTGCAGAGTTATAAATGATAACTCTCGTCCACAAATATATTGAGGGAAGGCAAAGAAGAGGATTTGAAATCAAGGCAGAATTGCAGGAAACAGATTTCAGGAGGTAGATTCGAATCGCCTTTAAAGCACATGAAAAGCGGCAAAACGTTGACAATGATGCCCTTGGCCAAAAAGTGCGTATGCGTTTTTTCCTGAATATATTCAGGAAAAAACGCATACGCCCTTTTTGGCCAACCAAGCAACCTGGAAAGGCAAATCAGCGCTACAAAGAAGTCGCGCTTCCTATCGGTCAAAAGGGCCATGCTGAAAAAAGTATCAAAACCAGAAATGCAGGACAGGCCATGGAGAAATGGGAGCCTTGCTACACTGATGGGAGGGATGTAAATTGCCAACAGCCACTCTGGAGAAGGGCACGGTGTGTCCTGAACCATCTAAAAAACACAGCCTAGAGAGGATAGGGCACTTCCACGCATGGGGGTATAAAGTGGGAAAATTGAAAATCAGCAAGACACAAGCACCCCAACGTTTAGGGCTGCTCTGTTGACAAGGACTTCCACTTCATTCCACCTTAAATATCCCAGGAAAGAGAAAAATGGATAAAAAAGTTGGGGTCCTTATATACGATGGAATATCACTCAGCCATGAAATCAATGTCATAAGGCTAGTAGGAGCATGATGAGTGGATTTAGGTACGACGATTCTAAGTGAAATAAGTCACACAGAAAAGGACACTTCTCATAAGGTGTCACTTATAGAGGGAATGTAAAAACTGTTACACTTGAACTAAATTACAAACCAGAACAGAGTCACACATGCAGAAAACACACTATGGCTGCTTAACTGGAAAGGTGAGGTGGGGTGATACATAAAACAAGAGTTTCAAATTAGCTCAGATACCGTTCCATAAACCCAATATGTAATAGACAAAACCTACTCCTTGCTCAGAGAACTGGACTCAACACGCCTGATTCACCGCACAAGAATATATCTGACTAGTAATAATCTTAAAACCTATGAATTGATATCTCTCTGTTAGTGTGTCAAGTGGGTGTAAAGCGGCATAAACACAGCCGTGAAAAGCAGCTAAACCACATTATAAAAATAAATTACTTTGAAAACCCATGAAACAAAGACAGTGAAAGAGAGAGAAATTCTTACACAATTCGTTCAGGGGCTGTGATGCAACCTGGATTGACCATATCTAGACCCACAGCTGGATGAGACATAACGGTGGACACTCTTGGGGCTGAGAGGTTTGGTGAAGTTGGGTGAGCAAACGCAGACCCTTTAAAGTAATACTGCGTGCGACCCATCGCATGGGTCCCAAATCTCCAGGTTCAAGGGCATCTTCCTACATCGAAAACAGGCATGAGAAACCCAGAAGATGGTACACCGTGTGATGGGGAAAGGTTTCTAAAACGCACCTCATTTCTCATCTCCTTGTGCTCGGGTTTGCCATTCCAGCCACTTTACTAGCAATCTCCCTACTTGGAGCATCAGCACCTTTAACCTCCTGTTCCTTACAGGTTGCAATTTGTCCTGAGGATGAACGGGAAAACGGGGAACCAATGAGAGACTAGCTCTTGGTGTTGGGACAGGCACAGGTCACTCTATTTTCCCATCAGGAAGAAGAATTAACCACAGGCTCACCCTGCCAACCGGAACCAGAACAGGGCTTGAAGCCATCCTGCGCTTTTGCGGCCAGCTCCCAAAAAAGCGAGTTCTAAAATGGAGCTTCAGGGCACAGCAATTCACAAACCTGCAGAGTTATAAATGATAACTCTCGTCCACAAATATATTGAGGGAAGGCAAAGAAGAGGATTTGAAATCAAGGCAGAATTGCAGGAAACAGATTTCAGGAGGTAGATTCGAATCGCCTTTAAAGTACATGAAAAGCGGCAAAACGTTGACAATGACGCCCTTGGCCAAAAAGGGCGTATGCGTTTTTTCCTAAATATATTCAGGAAAAAACGCATACGCCCCTTTTGGCCAACCAAGCAACCTGGAAAGGCAAATCAGTGCTACAAAGAAGTCTCGCTTCCCTTCGGTCAAAAGGGCCATGCTGAAAAAAGTTTCAAAACCAGAAATGCAGGACAGGCCATGGAGAAATGGGAGCCTTGCTACACTGATGGGCGGGATGTAAATTGCCAACAGCCAGTCTGGAGAAGGGTACGGTGTGTCCTGAAACAGCTAAAAAACACAGTTTAGAGAGCATAGGGCACTTCCACGCATGGGGGTATAAAGTGGGAAAATTATAAATCAGCAAGACACAAGCACCCCAAAGTTTAGGGCTGCTCTGTTGACAAGGACCTCCACTTCATTCCACCTTAAATATCCCAGGAAAGCGAAAAATGGATAAAAAAGTTGTAGACCTTATGTACAATGGAATATCACTCAGCCATGAAATCAATATCATAAGGCTAGTAGCAGCATGATGAGTGGATTTAGGTACGACGATTCTAAGTGAAATAAGTCACACAGAAAAGGACACTTCTCATAAGGTGTCACTTATAGAGGGAATGTATAAACCGTTACACTTGAACTGAATTACAAAACAGAACAGGGTCACACATGCAGAAAACACACTATGGCTGCTTAACGGGAAAGGTGAGGTGGGGTGATACATAAAACAAGAGTTTCAAATTAGCTCAGATACCGTTCCATAAACCCAATATGTAATAGACAAGACCTACTCCTTGCTCAGAGAACTGGACTCAACACGCCTGATTCACCGCACAAGAATATATCTGAGTAGTAATAATCTTAAAACCTATATATTGATATCTCTCTGTTAGTGTGTCAAGTGGGTGTAAAGCGGCATAAACACAGCCGTGAAAAGCAGCTAAACCCCATTATAAAAATAAATTACTTTTAAAAACCCATGAAACAAAGACAGTGAAAGAGAGAGAAATTCTTACACAATTCGTTCAGGGGCTGTGATGCAACCTGGATTGACCATATCTAGACCCACAGCTGGATGAGACATAAGGGTGGACACTCTTGGGGCTGAGAGGTTTGGTGAAGTTGGGTGAGCAAACCCAGACCCTTTAAAGTAATACTGCGTGCTACCCGTCCCATGGGTCCCAAATCTCCAGGTTAAAGGGCATCTTCCTACATCGAAAACCGGCATGAGAAACCCAGAAGATGGTACACCGTGTGATGGGGAAAGGTTTCTAAAACGCACCTCATTTCTCATCTCCTTGTGCTCGGGTTCGCCATTCCAGCCACTTTACTAGCAATCTCCCTACGTGGAGCATCAGCACCTTTAACCTCCTGTTCCGTACAGGTTGCAGTTTGTCCTGAGGATGAATGGGAAGACGGGGAACCAATGAGAGACTAGCTCTTGGTGTTGGGACAGGCACAGGTCACTCTATTTTCCCATCAGGAAGAAGAATTAACCACAGGCTCACCCTGCCCACCGGAACCAGAACAGGGCCTGAAGCCATCCTGCGCTTTTGCGGCCAGCTCCCAAAAAAAGCGAGTTGTAAAATGGAGCTTCAGGGCACAGCAATTCACAAACCTGCAGAGTTATAAATGATAACTCTCGTCCACAAATATATTGAGGGAAGGCAAAGAAGAGGATTTGAAATCAAGGCAGAATTGCAGGAAACAGATTTCAGGAGGTACATTCGAATCGCCTTTAAAGCACATTAAAAGCGGCAAAACGTTGACAATGATGCCCTTGGCCAAAAAGGGCGTATGCGTTTTTTCCTGAATATATTCAGGAAAAAACGCATACGCCCTTTTTGGCCAACCAAGCAACCTGGAAAGGCAAATCAGCGCTACTAAGAAGTCTCGCTTCCCATTCGTCAAAAGGGCCATTCTGAAAAAAGTGTCAAAACCAGAAATGCAGGACAGGCCATGGAGAAATGGGAGCCTTGCTACACTGATGGGCGGGATGTAAATTGCCAACAGCCACTCTGGAGAAGGGTACGGTGTGTCCTGAACCATCTAAAAAACACAGCCTAGAGAGGATAGGGCACTTCCACGCATGGGGGTATAAAGTGGGAAAATTGAAAATCAGCAAGACACAAGCACCCCAACGTTTAGGGCTGCTCTGTTGACAAGGACTTCCACTTCATTCCACCTTAAATATCCCAGGAAAGAGAAAAATGGATAAAAAAGTTGGGGTCCTTATATACGATGGAATATCACTCAGCCATGAAATCAATGTCATAAGGCTAGTAGGAGCATGATGAGTGGATTTAGGTACGACGATTCTAAGTGAAATAAGTCACACAGAAAAGGACACTTCTCATAAGGTGTCACTTATAGAGGGAATGTAAAAACTGTTACACTTGAACTAAATTACAAAACAGAACAGAGTCACACATGCAGAAAACACACTATGGCTGCTTAACTGGAAAGGTGAGGTGGGGTGATACATAAATCAAGAGTTTCAAATTAGCTCAGATACCGTTCCATAAACCCAATATGTAATAGACAAAACCTACTCCTTGCTCAGAGAACTGGACTCAACACGCCTGATTCACCGCACAAGAATATATCTGACTAGTAATAATCTTAAAACCTATGAATTGACATCTCTCTGTTAGTGTGTCAAGTGGGTGTAAAGCGGCATAAACACAGCCGTGAAAAGCAGCTAAACCACATTATAAAAATAAATTACTTTTAAAAACCCATGAAACAAAGACAGTGAAAGAGAGAGAAATTCTTACACAATTCGTTCAGGGGCTGTGATGCAACCTGGATTGACCATATCTAGACCCACAGCTGGATGAGACATAACGGTGGACACTCTTGGGGCTGAGAGGTTTGGTGAAGTTGGGTGAGCAAACGCAGACCCTTTAAAGTAATACTGCGTGCGACCCATCGCATGGGTCCCAAATCTCCAGGTTCAAGGGCATCTTCCTACATCGAAAACAGGCATGAGAAACCCAGAAGATGGTACACCGTGTGATGGGGAAAGGTTTCTAAAACGCACCTCATTTCTCATCTCCTTGTGCTCGGGTTTGCCATTCCAGCCACTTTACTAGCAATCTCCCTACTTGGAGCATCAGCACCTTTAACCTCCTGTTCCTTACAGGTTGCAATTTTTCCTGAGGATGAACGGGAAAACGGGGAACCAATGAGAGACTAGCTCTTGGTGTTGGGACAGGCACAGGTCACTCTATTTTCCCATCAGGAAGAAGAATTAACCACAGGCTCACCCTGCCCACCGGAACCAGAACAGGGCCTGAAGGCATCCTGCTCTTTTGCGGCCAGCTCCCAAAAAAGCGAGTTGTAAAATGGAGCTTCAGGGCACAGCAATTCACAAACCTGCAGAGTTATAAATGATAACTCTTGTCCACAAATATATTGAGGGAAGGCAAAGAAGAGGATTTGAAATCAAGGCAGAATTGCAGGAAACAGATTTCAGGAGGTACATTCGAATCGCCTTTAAAGCACATTAAAAGCGGCAAAACGTTGACAATGATGCCCTTGGCCAAAAAGGGCGTATGCGTTTTTTCCTGAATATATTCAGGAAAAAACGCATACGCCCTTTTTGGCCAACCAAGCAACCTGGAAAGGCAAATCAGCGCTACAAAGAAGTCTCGCTTCCCATTGGTCAAAAGGGCCATTCTGAAAAAAGTGTCAAAACCAGAAATGCAGGACAGGCCATGGAGAAATGGGAGCCTTGCTACACTGATGGGCGGGATGTAAATTGCCAACAGCCACTCTGGAGAAGGGTACGGTGTGTCCTGAACCATCTAAAAAACACAGCCTAGAGAGGATAGGGCACTTCCACGCATGGGGGTATAAAGTGGGAAAATTGAAAATCAGCAAGACACAAGCACCCCAACGTTTAGGGCTGCTCTGTTGACAAGGACTTCCACTTCATTCCACCTTAAATATCCCAGGAAAGAGAAAAATGGATAAAAAAGTTGGGGTCCTTATATACGATGGAATATCACTCAGCCATGAAATCAATGTCATAAGGCTAGTAGGAGCATGATGAGTGGATTTAGGTACGACGATTCTAAGTGAAATAAGTCACACAGAAAAGGACACTTCTCATAAGGTGTCACTTATAGAGGGAATGTAAAAACTGTTACACTTGAACTAAATTACAAAACAGAACAGAGTCACACATGCAGAAAACACACTATGGCTGCTTAACTGGAAAGGTGAGGTGGGGTGATACATAAAACAAGAGTTTCAAATTAGCTCAGATACCGTTCCATAAACCCAATATGTAATAGACAAGACCTACTCCTTGCTCAGAGAACTGGACTCAACACGCCCGATTCACCACACAAGAATATATCTGACTAGTAATAATCTTAAAACCTATGTATTGATATCTCTCTGTTAGTTTGTCAAGTGGGTGTAAAGCGGCATAAACACAGCCGTGAAAAGCAGCTAAACCACATTATAAAAATAAATTACTTTGAAAACCCATGAAACAAAGACAGTGAAAGAGAGAGAAATTCTTACACAATTCGTTCAGGGGCTGTGATGCAACCTGGATTGACCATATCTAGACCCACAGCTGGATGAGACATAACGGTGGACACTCTTGGGGCTGAGAGGTTTGGTGAAGTTGGGTGAGCAAACGCAGACCCTTTAAAGTAATACTGCGTGCGACCCATCGCATGGGTCCCAAATCTCCAGGTTCAAGGGCATCTTCCTACATCGAAAACAGGCATGAGAAACCCAGAAGATGGTACACCGTGTGATGGGGAAAGGTTTCTAAAACGCACCTCATTTCTCATCTCCTTGTGCTCGGGTTTGCCATTCCAGCCACTTTACTAGCAATCTCCCTACTTGGAGCATCAGCACCTTTAACCTCCTGTTCCTTACAGGTTGCAATTTGTCCTGAGGATGAACGGGAAAACGGGGAACCAATGAGAGACTAGCTCTTGGTGTTGGGACAGGCACAGGTCACTCTATTTTCCCATCAGGAAGAAGAATTAACCACAGGCTCAGCCTGCCCCCCGGAACCAGAACAGGGCCTGAAGCCATCCTGCGCTTTTGCGGCCACCTCCCAAAAAAGCGAGTTGTAAAATGGAGCTTCAGGGCACTGCAATTCAAAAACCTGCAGAGTTATAAATGATAACTCTCGTCCACAAATATATTGAGGGAAGGCAAAGAAGAGGATTTGCAGTCAAGGCAGAATTGCAGGAAACAGATTTCAGGAGGTAGATTCGAATCGCCTTTAAAGCACATGAAAAGCGGCAAAACGTTGACAATGATGCCCTTGGCCAAAAAGGGCGTATGCGTTTTTTCCTGAATATATTCAGGAAAAAACGCATACGCCCTTTTTGGCCAACCAAGCAACCTGGAAAGGCAAATCAGCGCTACAAAGAAGTCTCGCTTCCCATCGGTCAAAAGGGCCATGCTGAAAAAAGTGTCAAAACCAGAAATGCAGGACAGGCCATGGAGAAATGGGAGCCTTGCTACACTGATGGGCAGGATGTAAATTGCCAACAGCCACTCTGGAGAAGTGTACGGTGTGTCCTGAAACATCTAAAAAACACAGCTTAGAGAGCATAGGGCACTTCCACGCATGGGGGGATAAAGTGGGAAAATTGAAAATCAGCAAGACACAAGCACCCCAAAGTTTAGGGCTGCTCTGTTGACAAGGACCTCCACTTCAATCCACCTTAAATATCCCAGGAAAGCGAAAAATGGATAAAAAAGTTGTAGTCCTTATGTACAATGGAATATCACTCAGCCATGAAATCAATATCATAAGGCTAGTAGCAGCATGATGAGTGGATTTAGGTACGACGATTCTAAGTGAAATAAGTCACACAGAAAAGGACACTTCTCATAAGGTGTCACTTATAGAGGGAATGTAAAAACCGTTACACTTGAACTGAATTACAAAACAGAACAGAGTCACACATGCAGAAAACACACTACGGCTGCTTAACTGGAAAGATGAGGTGGGGTGATACATAAAACAAGAGTTTCAAATTAGCTCAGATACCGTTCCATAAACCCAATATGTAATAGACAAAACCTACTCCTTGCTCAGAGAACTGGACTCAACACGCCTGATTCACCGCACAAGAATATATCTGACTAGTAATAATCTTAAAACCTATGAATTGATATCTCTCTGTTAGTGTGTCAAGTGGGTGTAAAGCGGCATAAACACAGCCGTGAAAAGCAACTAAACCCCATTATAAAAATAAATTACTTATAAAAACCCATGAAACAAAGACAGGGAAAGAGAGAGAAATTCTTACACAATTCGTTCAGGGGCTGTGATGCAACCTGGATTGACCATATCTACACCCACAGCTGGATGAGACATAAGGGTGGACACTCTTGGGGCTGAGAGGTTTGGTGAAGTTGGGTGAGCAAACGCAGAACCTTTAAAGTAATACTGCGTGCTACCCATCGCATGGGTCCCAAATCTCCAGGTTCAAGGGCATCTTCCTACATCGAAAACATGCATGAGAAACCCAGAAGATGGTACACCGTGTGATGGGGAAAGGTTTCTAAAACGCACCTCATTTCTCATCTCCTTGTGCTCGGGTTCGCCATTCCAGCCACTTTACTAGCAATCTCCCTACGTGGAGCATCAGCACCTTTAACCTCCTGTTCCGTACAGGTTGCAGTTTGTCCTGAGGATGAATGGGAAGACGGGGAACCAATGAGAGACTAGCTCTTGGTGTTGGGACAGGCACAGGTCACTCTATTTTCCCATCAGGAAGAAGAATTAACCACAGGCTCACCCTGCCCACCGGAACCAGAACAGGGCCTGAAGCCATCCTGCGCTTTTGCGGCCAGCTCCCAAAAAAGCGAGTTGTAAAATGGAGATTCAGGGCACAGCAATTCACAAACCTGCAGAGTTATAAATGATAACTCTCGTCCACAAATATATTGAGGGAAGGCAAAGAAGAGGATTTGAAATCAAGGCAGAATTGCAGGAAACAGATTTCAGGAGGTACATTCGAATCGCCTTTAAAGCACATTAAAAGCGGCAAAACGTTGACAATGATGCCCTTGGCCAAAAAGGGCGTATGCGTTTTTTCCTGAATATATTCAGGAAAAAACGCATACGCCCTTTTTGGCCAACCAAGCAACCTGGAAAGGCAAATCAGCGCTACTAAGAAGTCTCGCTTCCCATTGGTCAAAAGGGCCATTCTGAAAAAAGTGTCAAAACCAGAAATGCAGGACAGGCCATGGAGAAATGGGAGCCTTGCTACACTGATGGGCGGGATGTAAATTGCCAACAGCCACTCTGGAGAAGGGTACGGTGTGTCCTGAACCATCTAAAAAACACAGCCTAGAGAGGATAGGGCACTTCCACGCATGGGGGTATAAAGTGGGAAAATTGAAAATCAGCAAGACACAAGCACCCCAACGTTTAGGGCTGCTCTGTTGACAAGGACTTCCACTTCATTCCACCTTAAATATCCCTGGAAAGAGAAAAATGGATAAAAAAGTTGGGGTCCTTATATACGATGGAATATCACTCAGCCATGAAATCAATGTCATAAGGCTAGTAGGAGCATGATGAGTGGATTTAGGTACGACGATTCTAAGTGAAATAAGTCACACAGAAAAGGACACTTCTCATAAGGTGTCACTTATAGAGGGAATGTAAAAACTGTTACACTTGAACTGAATTACAAAACAGAACAGAGTCACACATGCAGAAAACACACTATGGCTGCTTAACTGGAAAGGTGAGGTGGGGTGATACATAAAACAAGAGTTTCAAATTAGCTCAGATACCGTTCCATAAACCCAATATGTAATAGACAAAACCTACTCCTTGCTCAGAGAACTGGACTCAACACGCCTGATTCACCGCACAAGAATATATCTGACTAGTAATAATCTTAAAACCTATGAATTGATATCTCTCTGTTAGTGTGTCAAGTGGGTGTAAAGCGGCATAAACACAGCCGTGAAAAGCAGCTAAACCACATTATAAAAATAAATTACTTTTAAAAACCCATGAAACAAACACAGTGAAAGAGAGAGAAATTCTTACACAATTCGTTCAGGGGCTGTGATGCAACCTGGATTGACCATATCTAGACCCACAGCTGGATGAGACATAACGGTGGACACTCTTGGGGCTGAGAGGTTTGGTGAAGTTGGGTGAGCAAACGCAGACCCTTTAAAGTAATACTGCGTGCGACCCATCGCATGGGTCCCAAATCTCCAGGTTCAAGGGCATCTTCCTACATCGAAAACAGGCATGAGAAACCCAGAAGATGGTACACCGTGTGATGGGGAAAGGTTTCTAAAACGCACCTCATTTCTCATCTCCTTGTGCTCGGGTTTGCCATTCCAGCCACTTTACTAGCAATCTCCCTACTTGGAGCATCAGCACCTTTAACCTCCTGTTCCTTACAGGTTGCAATTTGTCCTGAGGATGAACGGGAAAACGGGGAACCAATGAGAGACTAGCTCTTGGTGTTGGGACAGGCACAGGTCACTCTATTTTCCCATCAGGAAGAAGAATTAACCACAGGCTCAGCCTGCCCCCCGGAACCAGAACAGGGCCTGAAGCCATCCTGCGCTTTTGCGGCCAGCTCCCAAAAAAGCGAGTTGTAAAATGGAGCTTCAGGGCACAGCAATTCACAAACCTGCAGAGTTATAAATGATAACTCTCGTCCACAAATATATTGAGGGAAGGCAAAGACGAGGAATTGAAATCAAGGCAGAATTGCAGGAAACAGATTTCAGGAGGTAGATTCGAATCGCCTTTAAAGCACATGAAAAGCGCCAAAAGGTTGACAATGATGCCCTTGGCCAAAAAGGGCGTATGCGTTTTTTCCTGAATATATTCAGGAAAAAACGCATACGCCCTTTTTGGCCAACCAAGCAACCTGGAAAGGCCAATCAGCGCTACAAAGAAGTCTCGCTTCCCATCAGTCAAAAGGGCCATGCTGAAAAAAGTGTCAAAACCAGAAATGCAGGACAGGCCATGGAGAAATGGGAGCCTTGCTACACTGATGGGCGGGATGTAAATTGCCAACAGCCACTCTGGAGAAGTGTACGGTGTGTCCTGAAACATCTAAAAAACACAGCTTAGAGAGCATAGGGCACTTCCACGCATGGGGGTATAAAGTGGGAAAATTAAAAATCAGCAAGACACAAGCACCCCAAAGTTTAGGGCTGCTCTGTTGACAAGGACCTCCACTTCATTCCACCTTAAATATCCCAGGAAAGCGAAAAATGGATAAAAAATTTGAGGTCCTTATGAACAATGGCATACCACTCAGCCATGAAATCAATGTCATAAGGCTAGTAGCAGGATGATGAGTGGATTTAGGTACGGCGATTTTAAGTGAAATAAGTCACACAGAAAAGGACACTTCTCATAAGGTGTCACTTATAGAGGGAATGTAAAAACCGTTACACTTGAACTGAGTTACAAAACAGAACAGAGTCACACATGCAGAAAACACACTATGGCTGCTTAATGGGAAAGCGAGGTGGGGTGATACATAAAGCAAGAGTTTCAAATTAGCTCAGATACCGTTCCATAAACCCAATATGTAATAGACAAGACCTACTCCTTGCTCAGAGAACTGGACTCAACACGCCCGATTCACCGCACAAGAATATATCTGACTAGTAATAATCTTAAAACCTATGAATTGATATCTCTCTGTTAGTGTGTCAAGTGGGTGTAAAGCGGCATAAACACAGCCGTGAAAAGCAGCTAAACCACATTATAAAAATAAATTACTTTTAAAAACCCATGAAACAAACACAGTGAAAGAGAGAGAAATTCTTACACAATTCGTTCAGGGGCTGTGATGCAACCTGGATTGACCATATCTAGACCCACAGCTGGATGAGACATAACGGTGGACACTCTTGGGGCTGAGAGGTTTGGTGAAGTTGGGTGAGCAAACGCAGACCCTTTAAAGTAATACTGCGTGCGACCCATCGCATGGGTCCCAAATCTCCAGGTTCAAGGGCATCTTCCTACATCGAAAACAGGCATGAGAAACCCAGAAGATGGTACACCGTGTGATGGGGAAAGGTTTCTAAAACGCACCTCATTTCTCATCTCCTTGTGCTCGGGTTTGCCATTCCAGCCACTTTACTAGCAATCTCCCTACTTGGAGCATCAGCACCTTTAACCTCCTGTTCCTTACAGGTTGCAATTTGTCCTGAGGATGAACGGGAAAACGGGGAACCAATGAGAGACTAGCTCTTGGTGTTGGGACAGGCACAGGTCACTCTATTTTCCCATCAGGAAGAAGAATTAACCACAGGCTCAGCCTGCCCCCCGGAACCAGAACAGGGCCTGAAGCCATCCTGCGCTTTTGCGGCCAGCTCCCAAAAAAGCGAGTTGTAAAATGGAGCTTCAGGGCACAGCAATTCACAAACCTGCAGAGTTATAAATGATAACTCTCGTCCACAAATATATTGAGGGAAGGCAAAGACGAGGAATTGAAATCAAGGCAGAATTGCAGGAAACAGATTTCAGGAGGTAGATTCGAATCGCCTTTAAAGCACATGAAAAGCGCCAAAAGGTTGACAATGATGCCCTTGGCCAAAAAGGGCGTATGCGTTTTTTCCTGAATATATTCAGGAAAAAACGCATACGCCCTTTTTGGCCAACCAAGCAACCTGGAAAGGCCAATCAGCGCTACAAAGAAGTCTCGCTTCCCATCAGTCAAAAGGGCCATGCTGAAAAAAGTGTCAAAACCAGAAATGCAGGACAGGCCATGGAGAAATGGGAGCCTTGCTACACTGATGGGCGGGATGTAAATTGCCAACAGCCACTCTGGAGAAGGGTACGGTGTGTCCTGAACCATCTAAAAAACACAGCCTAGAGAGGATAGGGCACTTCCACGCATGGGGGTATAAAGTGGGAAAATTGAAAATCAGCAAGACACAAGCACCCCAACGTTTAGGGCTGCTCTGTTGACAAGGACTTCCACTTCATTCCACCTTAAATATCCCTGGAAAGAGAAAAATGGATAAAAAAGTTGGGGTCCTTATATACGATGGAATATCACTCAGCCATGAAATCAATGTCATAAGGCTAGTAGGAGCATGATGAGTGGATTTAGGTACGACGATTCTAAGTGAAATAAGTCACACAGAAAAGGACACTTCTCATAAGGTGTCACTTATAGAGGGAATGTAAAAACTGTTACACTTGAACTGAATTACAAAACAGAACAGAGTCACACATGCAGAAAACACACTATGGCTGCTTAACTGGAAAGGTGAGGTGGGGTGATACATAAAACAAGAGTTTCAAATTAGCTCAGATACCGTTCCATAAACCCAATATGTAATAGACAAAACCTACTCCTTGCTCAGAGAACTGGACTCAACACGCCTGATTCACCGCACAAGAATATATCTGACTAGTAATAATCTTAAAACCTATGAATTGACATCTCTCTGTTAGTGTGTCAAGTGGGTGTAAAGCGGCATAAACACAGCCGTGAAAAGCAGCTAAACCACATTATAAAAATAAATTACTTTTAAAAACCCATGAAACAAAGACAGTGAAAGAGAGAGAAATTCTTACACAATTCGTTCAGGGGCTGTGATGCAACCTGGATTGACCATATCTAGACCCACAGCTGGATGAGACATAACGGTGGATACTCTTGGGGCTGAGAGGTTTGGTGAAGTTGGGTGAGCAAACGCAGACCCTTTAAAGTAATACTGCGTGCGACCCATCGCATGGGTCCCAAATCTCCAGGTTCAAGGGCATCTTCCTACATCGAAAACAGGCATGAGAAACCCAGAAGATGGTACACCGTGTGATGGGGAAAGGTTTCTAAAACGCACCTCATTTCTCATCTCCTTGTGCTCGGGTTTGCCATTCCAGCCACTTTACTAGCAATCTCCCTACTTGGAGCATCAGCACCTTTAACCTCCTGTTCCTTACAGGTTGCAATTTTTCCTGAGGATGAACGGGAAAACGGGGAACCAATGAGAGACTAGCTCTTGGTGTTGGGACAGGCACAGGTCACTCTATTTTCCCATCAGGAAGAAGAATTAACCACAGGCTCACCCTGCCCACCGGAACCAGAACAGGGCCTGAAGGCATCCTGCTCTTTTGCGGCCAGCTCCCAAAAAAGCGAGTTGTAAAATGGAGCTTCAGGGCACAGCAATTCACAAACCTGCAGAGTTATAAATGATAACTCTTGTCCACAAATATATTGAGGGAAGGCAAAGAAGAGGATTTGAAATCAAGGCAGAATTGCAGGAAACAGATTTCAGGAGGTACATTCGAATCGCCTTTAAAGCACATTAAAAGCGGCAAAACGTTGACAATGATGCCCTTGGCCAAAAAGGGCGTATGCGTTTTTTCCTGAATATATTCAGGAAAAAACGCATACGCCCTTTTTGGCCAACCAAGCAACCTGGAAAGGCAAATCAGCGCTACAAAGAAGTCTCGCTTCCCATTGGTCAAAAGGGCCATTCTGAAAAAAGTGTCAAAACCAGAAATGCAGGACAGGCCATGGAGAAATGGGAGCCTTGCTACACTGATGGGCGGGATGTAAATTGCCAACAGCCACTCTGGAGAAGGGTACGGTGTGTCCTGAACCATCTAAAAAACACAGCCTAGAGAGGATAGGGCACTTCCACGCATGGGGGTATAAAGTGGGAAAATTGAAAATCAGCAAGACACAAGCACCCCAACGTTTAGGGCTGCTCTGTTGACAAGGACTTCCACTTCATTCCACCTTAAATATCCCAGGAAAGAGAAAAATGGATAAAAAAGTTGGGGTCCTTATATACGATGGAATATCACTCAGCCATGAAATCAATGTCATAAGGCTAGTAGGAGCATGATGAGTGGATTTAGGTACGACGATTCTAAGTGAAATAAGTCACACAGAAAAGGACACTTCTCATAAGGTGTCACTTATAGAGGGAATGTAAAAACTGTTACACTTGAACTAAATTACAAAACAGAACAGAGTCACACATGCAGAAAACACACTATGGCTGCTTAACTGGAAAGGTGAGGTGGGGTGATACATAAAACAAGAGTTTCAAATTAGCTCAGATACCGTTCCATAAACCCAATATGTAATAGACAAGACCTACTCCTTGCTCAGAGAACTGGACTCAACACGCCCGATTCACCACACAAGAATATATCTGACTAGTAATAATCTTAAAACCTATGTATTGATATCTCTCTGTTAGTTTGTCAAGTGGGTGTAAAGCGGCATAAACACAGCCGTGAAAAGCAGCTAAACCACATTATAAAAATAAATTACTTTGAAAACCCATGAAACAAAGACAGTGAAAGAGAGAGAAATTCTTACACAATTCGTTCAGGGGCTGTGATGCAACCTGGATTGACCATATCTAGACCCACAGCTGGATGAGACATAACGGTGGACACTCTTGGGGCTGAGAGGTTTGGTGAAGTTGGGTGAGCAAACGCAGACCCTTTAAAGTAATACTGCGTGCGACCCATCGCATGGGTCCCAAATCTCCAGGTTCAAGGGCATCTTCCTACATCGAAAACAGGCATGAGAAACCCAGAAGATGGTACACCGTGTGATGGGGAAAGGTTTCTAAAACGCACCTCATTTCTCATCTCCTTGTGCTCGGGTTTGCCATTCCAGCCACTTTACTAGCAATCTCCCTACTTGGAGCATCAGCACCTTTAACCTCCTGTTCCTTACAGGTTGCAATTTGTCCTGAGGATGAACGGGAAAACGGGGAACCAATGAGAGACTAGCTCTTGGTGTTGGGACAGGCACAGGTCACTCTATTTTCCCATCAGGAAGAAGAATTAACCACAGGCTCAGCCTGCCCCCCGGAACCAGAACAGGGCCTGAAGCCATCCTGCGCTTTTGCGGCCACCTCCCAAAAAAGCGAGTTGTAAAATGGAGATTCAGGGCACAGCAATTCACAAACCTGCAGAGTTATAAATGATAACTCTCGTCCACAAATATATTGAGGGAAGGCAAAGAAGAGGATTTGAAATCAAGGCAGAATTGCAGGAAACAGATTTCAGGAGGTACATTCGAATCGCCTTTAAAGCACATTAAAAGCGGCAAAACGTTGACAATGATGCCCTTGGCCAAAAAGGGCGTATGCGTTTTTTCCTGAATATATTCAGGAAAAAACGCATACGCCCTTTTTGGCCAACCAAGCAACCTGGAAAGGCAAATCAGCGCTACTAAGAAGTCTCGCTTCCCATTGGTCAAAAGGGCCATTCTGAAAAAAGTGTCAAAACCAGAAATGCAGGACAGGCCATGGAGAAATGGGAGCCTTGCTACACTGATGGGCGGGATGTAAATTGCCAACAGCCACTCTGGAGAAGGGTACGGTGTGTCCTGAACCATCTAAAAAACACAGCCTAGAGAGGATAGGGCACTTCCACGCATGGGGGTATAAAGTGGGAAAATTGAAAATCAGCAAGACACAAGCACCCCAACGTTTAGGGCTGCTCTGTTGACAAGGACTTCCACTTCATTCCACCTTAAATATCCCTGGAAAGAGAAAAATGGATAAAAAAGTTGGGGTCCTTATATACGATGGAATATCACTCAGCCATGAAATCAATGTCATAAGGCTAGTAGGAGCATGATGAGTGGATTTAGGTACGACGATTCTAAGTGAAATAAGTCACACAGAAAAGGACACTTCTCATAAGGTGTCACTTATAGAGGGAATGTAAAAACTGTTACACTTGAACTGAATTACAAAACAGAACAGAGTCACACATGCAGAAAACACACTATGGCTGCTTAACTGGAAAGGTGAGGTGGGGTGATACATAAAACAAGAGTTTCAAATTAGCTCAGATACCGTTCCATAAACCCAATATGTAATAGACAAAACCTACTCCTTGCTCAGAGAACTGGACTCAACACGCCTGATTCACCGCACAAGAATATATCTGACTAGTAATAATCTTAAAACCTATGAATTGATATCTCTCTGTTAGTGTGTCAAGTGGGTGTAAAGCGGCATAAACACAGCCGTGAAAAGCAGCTAAACCACATTATAAAAATAAATTACTTTTAAAAACCCATGAAACAAACACAGTGAAAGAGAGAGAAATTCTTACACAATTCGTTCAGGGGCTGTGATGCAACCTGGATTGACCATATCTAGACCCACAGCTGGATGAGACATAACGGTGGACACTCTTGGGGCTGAGAGGTTTGGTGAAGTTGGGTGAGCAAACGCAGACCCTTTAAAGTAATACTGCGTGCGACCCATCGCATGGGTCCCAAATCTCCAGGTTCAAGGGCATCTTCCTACATCGAAAACAGGCATGAGAAACCCAGAAGATGGTACACCGTGTGATGGGGAAAGGTTTCTAAAACGCACCTCATTTCTCATCTCCTTGTGCTCGGGTTTGCCATTCCAGCCACTTTACTAGCAATCTCCCTACTTGGAGCATCAGCACCTTTAACCTCCTGTTCCTTACAGGTTGCAATTTGTCCTGAGGATGAACGGGAAAACGGGGAACCAATGAGAGACTAGCTCTTGGTGTTGGGACAGGCACAGGTCACTCTATTTTCCCATCAGGAAGAAGAATTAACCACAGGCTCAGCCTGCCCCCCGGAACCAGAACAGGGCCTGAAGCCATCCTGCGCTTTTGCGGCCAGCTCCCAAAAAAGCGAGTTGTAAAATGGAGCTTCAGGGCACAGCAATTCACAAACCTGCAGAGTTATAAATGATAACTCTCGTCCACAAATATATTGAGGGAAGGCAAAGACGAGGAATTGAAATCAAGGCAGAATTGCAGGAAACAGATTTCAGGAGGTAGATTCGAATCGCCTTTAAAGCACATGAAAAGCGCCAAAAGGTTGACAATGATGCCCTTGGCCAAAAAGGGCGTATGCGTTTTTTCCTGAATATATTCAGGAAAAAACGCATACGCCCTTTTTGGCCAACCAAGCAACCTGGAAAGGCCAATCAGCGCTACAAAGAAGTCTCGCTTCCCATCAG
Organism: Balaenoptera physalus; assembly: GCF_965194825.1. Classification (NCBI taxonomy): domain Eukaryota; kingdom Metazoa; phylum Chordata; class Mammalia; order Artiodactyla; family Balaenopteridae; genus Balaenoptera; species Balaenoptera physalus. Next base: position 214,037 of record NW_028126175.1, read on the forward strand.
TCAAAAGGGCCATGCTGAAAAAAGTGTCAAAACCAGAAATGCAGGACAGGCCATGGAGAAATGGGAGCCTTGCTACACTGATGGGCGGGATGTAAATTGCCAACAGCCACTCTGGAGAAGTGTACGGTGTGTCCTGAAACATCTAAAAAACACAGCTTAGAGAGCATAGGGCACTTCCACGCATGGGGGTATAAAGTGGGAAAATTAAAAATCAGCAAGACACAAGCACCCCAAAGTTTAGGGCTGCTCTGTTGACAAGGACCTCCACTTCATTCCACCTTAAATATCCCAGGAAAGCGAAAAATGGATAAAAAATTTGAGGTCCTTATGAACAATGGCATACCACTCAGCCATGAAATCAATGTCATAAGGCTAGTAGCAGGATGATGAGTGGATTTAGGTACGGCGATTTTAAGTGAAATAAGTCACACAGAAAAGGACACTTCTCATAAGGTGTCACTTATAGAGGGAATGTAAAAACCGTTACACTTGAACTGAGTTACAAAACAGAACAGAGTCACACATGCAGAAAACACACTATGGCTGCTTAATGGGAAAGCGAGGTGGGGTGATACATAAAGCAAGAGTTTCAAATTAGCTCAGATACCGTTCCATAAACCCAATATGTAATAGACAAGACCTACTCCTTGCTCAGAGAACTGGACTCAACACGCCCGATTCACCGCACAAGAATATATCTGACTAGTAATAATCTTAAAACCTATGAATTGATATCTCTCTGTTAGTGTGTCAAGTGGGTGTAAAGCGGCATAAACACAGCCGTGAAAAGCAGCTAAACCACATTATAAAAATAAATTACTTTTAAAAACCCATGAAACAAACACAGTGAAAGAGAGAGAAATTCTTACACAATTCGTTCAGGGGCTGTGATGCAACCTGGATTGACCATATCTAGACCCACAGCTGGATGAGACATAACGGTGGACACTCTTGGGGCTGAGAGGTTTGGTGAAGTTGGGTGAGCAAACGCAGACCCTTTAAAGTAATACTGCGTGCGACCCATCGCATGGGTCCCAAATCTCCAGGTTCAAGGGCATCTTCCTACATCGAAAACAGGCATGAGAAACCCAGAAGATGGTACACCGTGTGATGGGGAAAGGTTTCTAAAACGCACCTCATTTCTCATCTCCTTGTGCTCGGGTTTGCCATTCCAGCCACTTTACTAGCAATCTCCCTACTTGGAGCATCAGCACCTTTAACCTCCTGTTCCTTACAGGTTGCAATTTGTCCTGAGGATGAACGGGAAAACGGGGAACCAATGAGAGACTAGCTCTTGGTGTTGGGACAGGCACAGGTCACTCTATTTTCCCATCAGGAAGAAGAATTAACCACAGGCTCAGCCTGCCCCCCGGAACCAGAACAGGGCCTGAAGCCATCCTGCGCTTTTGCGGCCAGCTCCCAAAAAAGCGAGTTGTAAAATGGAGCTTCAGGGCACAGCAATTCACAAACCTGCAGAGTTATAAATGATAACTCTCGTCCACAAATATATTGAGGGAAGGCAAAGACGAGGAATTGAAATCAAGGCAGAATTGCAGGAAACAGATTTCAGGAGGTAGATTCGAATCGCCTTTAAAGCACATGAAAAGCGCCAAAAGGTTGACAATGATGCCCTTGGCCAAAAAGGGCGTATGCGTTTTTTCCTGAATATATTCAGGAAAAAACGCATACGCCCTTTTTGGCCAACCAAGCAACCTGGAAAGGCCAATCAGCGCTACAAAGAAGTCTCGCTTCCCATCAGTCAAAAGGGCCATGCTGAAAAAAGTGTCAAAACCAGAAATGCAGGACAGGCCATGGAGAAATGGGAGCCTTGCTACACTGATGGGCGGGATGTAAATTGCCAACAGCCACTCTGGAGAAGGGTACGGTGTGTCCTGAACCATCTAAAAAACACAGCCTAGAGAGGATAGGGCACTTCCACGCATGGGGGTATAAAGTGGGAAAATTGAAAATCAGCAAGACACAAGCACCCCAACGTTTAGGGCTGCTCTGTTGACAAGGACTTCCACTTCATTCCACCTTAAATATCCCTGGAAAGAGAAAAATGGATAAAAAAGTTGGGGTCCTTATATACGATGGAATATCACTCAGCCATGAAATCAATGTCATAAGGCTAGTAGGAGCATGATGAGTGGATTTAGGTACGACGATTCTAAGTGAAATAAGTCACACAGAAAAGGACACTTCTCATAAGGTGTCACTTATAGAGGGAATGTAAAAACTGTTACACTTGAACTGAATTACAAAACAGAACAGAGTCACACATGCAGAAAACACACTATGGCTGCTTAACTGGAAAGGTGAGGTGGGGTGATACATAAAACAAGAGTTTCAAATTAGCTCAGATACCGTTCCATAAACCCAATATGTAATAGACAAAACCTACTCCTTGCTCAGAGAACTGGACTCAACACGCCTGATTCACCGCACAAGAATATATCTGACTAGTAATAATCTTAAAACCTATGAATTGATATCTCTCTGTTAGTGTGTCAAGTGGGTGTAAAGCGGCATAAACACAGCCGTGAAAAGCAGCTAAACCACATTATAAAAATAAATTACTTTTAAAAACCCATGAAACAAACACAGTGAAAGAGAGAGAAATTCTTACACAATTCGTTCAGGGGCTGTGATGCAACCTGGATTGACCATATCTAGACCCACAGCTGGATGAGACATAACGGTGGATACTCTTGGGGCTGAGAGGTTTGGTGAAGTTGGGTGAGCAAACGCAGACCCTTTAAAGTAATACTGCGTGCGACCCATCGCATGGGTCCCAAATCTCCAGGTTCAAGGGCATCTTCCTACATCGAAAACAGGCATGAGAAACCCAGAAGATGGTACACCGTGTGATGGGGAAAGGTTTCTAAAACGCACCTCATTTCTCATCTCCTTGTGCTCGGGTTTGCCATTCCAGCCACTTTACTAGCAATCTCCCTACTTGGAGCATCAGCACCTTTAACCTCCTGTTCCTTACAGGTTGCAATTTGTCCTGAGGATGAACGGGAAAACGGGGAACCAATGAGAGACTAGCTCTTGGTGTTGGGACAGGCACAGGTCACTCTATTTTCCCATCAGGAAGAAGAATTAACCACAGGCTCAGCCTGCCCCCCGGAACCAGAACAGGGCCTGAAGCCATCCTGCGCTTTTGCGGCCAGCTCCCAAAAAAGCGAGTTGTAAAATGGAGCTTCAGGGCACAGCAATTCACAAACCTGCAGAGTTATAAATGATAACTCTCGTCCACAAATATATTGAGGGAAGGCAAAGACGAGGAATTGAAATCAAGGCAGAATTGCAGGAAACAGATTTCAGGAGGTAGATTCGAATCGCCTTTAAAGCACATGAAAAGCGCCAAAAGGTTGACAATGATGCCCTTGGCCAAAAAGGGCGTATGCGTTTTTTCCTGAATATATTCAGGAAAAAACGCATACGCCCTTTTTGGCCAACCAAGCAACCTGGAAAGGCCAATCAGCGCTACAAAGAAGTCTCGCTTCCCATCAGTCAAAAGGGCCATGCTGAAAAAAGTGTCAAAACCAGAAATGCAGGACAGGCCATGGAGAAATGGGAGCCTTGCTACACTGATGGGCGGGATGTAAATTGCCAACAGCCACTCTGGAGAAGTGTACGGTGTGTCCTGAAACATCTAAAAAACACAGCTTAGAGAGCATAGGGCACTTCCACGCATGGGGGTATAAAGTGGGAAAATTAAAAATCAGCAAGACACAAGCACCCCAAAGTTTAGGGCTGCTCTGTTGACAAGGACCTCCACTTCATTCCACCTTAAATATCCCAGGAAAGCGAAAAATGGATAAAAAATTTGAGGTCCTTATGAACAATGGCATACCACTCAGCCATGAAATCAATGTCATAAGGCTAGTAGCAGGATGATGAGTGGATTTAGGTACGGCGATTTTAAGTGAAATAAGTCACACAGAAAAGGACACTTCTCATAAGGTGTCACTTATAGAGGGAATGTAAAAACCGTTACACTTGAACTGAGTTACAAAACAGAACAGAGTCACACATGCAGAAAACACACTATGGCTGCTTAATGGGAAAGCGAGGTGGGGTGATACATAAAGCAAGAGTTTCAAATTAGCTCAGATACCGTTCCATAAACCCAATATGTAATAGACAAGACCTACTCCTTGCTCAGAGAACTGGACTCAACACGCCCGATTCACCGCACAAGAATATATCTGACTAGTAATAATCTTAAAACCTATGAATTGATATCTCTCTGTTAGTGTGTCAAGTGGGTGTAAAGCGGCATAAACACAGCCGTGAAAAGCAGCTAAACCACATTATAAAAATAAATTACTTTTAAAAACCCATGAAACAAACACAGTGAAAGAGAGAGAAATTCTTACACAATTCGTTCAGGGGCTGTGATGCAACCTGGATTGACCATATCTAGACCCACAGCTGGATGAGACATAACGGTGGACACTCTTGGGGCTGAGAGGTTTGGTGAAGTTGGGTGAGCAAACGCAGACCCTTTAAAGTAATACTGCGTGCGACCCATCGCATGGGTCCCAAATCTCCAGGTTCAAGGGCATCTTCCTACATCGAAAACAGGCATGAGAAACCCAGAAGATGGTACACCGTGTGATGGGGAAAGGTTTCTAAAACGCACCTCATTTCTCATCTCCTTGTGCTCGGGTTTGCCATTCCAGCCACTTTACTAGCAATCTCCCTACTTGGAGCATCAGCACCTTTAACCTCCTGTTCCTTACAGGTTGCAATTTGTCCTGAGGATGAACGGGAAAACGGGGAACCAATGAGAGACTAGCTCTTGGTGTTGGGACAGGCACAGGTCACTCTATTTTCCCATCAGGAAGAAGAATTAACCACAGGCTCAGCCTGCCCCCCGGAACCAGAACAGGGCCTGAAGCCATCCTGCGCTTTTGCGGCCAGCTCCCAAAAAAGCGAGTTGTAAAATGGAGCTTCAGGGCACAGCAATTCACAAACCTGCAGAGTTATAAATGATAACTCTCGTCCACAAATATATTGAGGGAAGGCAAAGACGAGGAATTGAAATCAAGGCAGAATTGCAGGAAACAGATTTCAGGAGGTAGATTCGAATCGCCTTTAAAGCACATGAAAAGCGCCAAAAGGTTGACAATGATGCCCTTGGCCAAAAAGGGCGTATGCGTTTTTTCCTGAATATATTCAGGAAAAAACGCATACGCCCTTTTTGGCCAACCAAGCAACCTGGAAAGGCCAATCAGCGCTACAAAGAAGTCTCGCTTCCCATCAGTCAAAAGGGCCATGCTGAAAAAAGTGTCAAAACCAGAAATGCAGGACAGGCCATGGAGAAATGGGAGCCTTGCTACACTGATGGGCGGGATGTAAATTGCCAACAGCCACTCTGGAGAAGGGTACGGTGTGTCCTGAACCATCTAAAAAACACAGCCTAGAGAGGATAGGGCACTTCCACGCATGGGGGTATAAAGTGGGAAAATTGAAAATCAGCAAGACACAAGCACCCCAACGTTTAGGGCTGCTCTGTTGACAAGGACTTCCACTTCATTCCACCTTAAATATCCCTGGAAAGAGAAAAATGGATAAAAAAGTTGGGGTCCTTATATACGATGGAATATCACTCAGCCATGAAATCAATGTCATAAGGCTAGTAGGAGCATGATGAGTGGATTTAGGTACGACGATTCTAAGTGAAATAAGTCACACAGAAAAGGACACTTCTCATAAGGTGTCACTTATAGAGGGAATGTAAAACTGTTACACTTGAACTGAATTACAAAACAGAACAGAGTCACACATGCAGAAAACACACTATGGCTGCTTAACTGGAAAGGTGAGGTGGGGTGATACATAAAACAAGAGTTTCAAATTAGCTCAGATACCGTTCCATAAACCCAATAAGTAATAGACAAAACCTACTCCTTGCTCAGAGAACTGGACTCAACACGCCTGATTCACCGCACAAGAATATATCTGACTAGTAATAATCTTAAAACCTATGAATTGATATCTCTCTGCTAGTGTGTCAAGTGGGTGTAAAGCGGCATAAACACAGCCGTGAAAAGCAGCTAAACCACATTATAAAAATAAATTACTTTTAAAAACCCATGAAACAAACACAGTGAAAGAGAGAGAAATTCTTACACAATTCGTTCAGGGGCTGTGATGCAACCTGGATTGACCATATCTAGACCCACAGCTGGATGAGACATAACGGTGGACACTCTTGGGGCTGAGAGGTTTGGTGAAGTTGGGTGAGCAAACGCAGACCCTTTAAAGTAATACTGCGTGCGACCCATCGCATGGGTCCCAAATCTCCAGGTTCAAGGGCATCTTCCTACATCGAAAACAGGCATGAGAAACCCAGAAGATGGTACACCGTGTGATGGGGAAAGGTTTCTAAAACGCACCTCATTTCTCATCTCCTTGTGCTCGGGTTTGCCATTCCAGCCACTTTACTAGCAATCTCCCTACTTGGAGCATCAGCACCTTTAACCTCCTGTTCCTTACAGGTTGCAATTTGTCCTGAGGATGAACGGGAAAACGGGGAACCAATGAGAGACTAGCTCTTGGTGTTGGGACAGGCACAGGTCACTCTATTTTCCCATCAGGAAGAAGAATTAACCACAGGCTCACCCTGCCCCCCGGAACCAGAACAGGGCCTGAAGCCATCCTGCGCTTTTGCGGCCAGCTCCCAAAAAAGCGAGTTGTAAAATGGAGCTTCAGGGCACAGCAATTCACAAACCTGCAGAGTTATAAATGATAACTCTCGTCCACAAATATATTGAGGGAAGGCAAAGACGAGGAATTGAAATCAAGGCAGAATTGCAGGAAACAGATTTCAGGAGGTAGATTCGAATCGCCTTTAAAGCACATGAAAAGCGCCAAAAGGTTGACAATGATGCCCTTGGCCAAAAAGGGCGTATGCGTTTTTTCCTGAATATATTCAGGAAAAAACGCATACGCCCTTTTTGGCCAACCAAGCAACCTGGAAAGGCCAATCAGCGCTACAAAGAAGTCTCGCTTCCCATCAGTCAAAAGGGCCATGCTGAAAAAAGTGTCAAAACCAGAAATGCAGGACAGGCCATGGAGAAATGGGAGCCTTGCTACACTGATGGGCGGGATGTAAATTGCCAACAGCCACTCTGGAGAAGTGTACGGTGTGTCCTGAAACATCTAAAAAACACAGCTTAGAGAGCATAGGGCACTTCCACGCATGGGGGTATAAAGTGGGAAAATTAAAAATCAGCAAGACACAAGCACCCCAAAGTTTAGGGCTGCTCTGTTGACAAGGACCTCCACTTCATTCCACCTTAAATATCCCAGGAAAGCGAAAAATGGATAAAAAATTTGAGGTCCTTATGAACAATGGCATACCACTCAGCCATGAAATCAATGTCATAAGGCTAGTAGCAGGATGATGAGTGGATTTAGGTACGGCGATTTTAAGTGAAATAAGTCACACAGAAAAGGACACTTCTCATAAGGTGTCACTTATAGAGGGAATGTAAAAACCGTTACACTTGAACTAAGTTACAAAACAGAACAGAGTCACACATGCAGAAAACACACTATGGCTGCTTAACGGGAAAGCGAGGTGGGGTGATACATAAAGCAAGAGTTTCAAATTAGCTCAGATACCGTTCCATAAACCCAATATGTAATAGACAAGACCTACTCCTTGCTCAGAGAACTGGACTCAACACGCCCGATTCACCGCACAAGAATATATCTGACTAGTAATAATCTTAAAACCTATGTATTGATATCCCTCTGTTAGTGTGTCAAGTGGGTGTAAAGCGGCATAAACACAGCCGTGAAAAGCAGCTAAACCCCATTATAAAAATAAATTACTTTTAAAAACCCATGAAACAAAGACAGTGAAAGAGAGAGAAATTCTTACACAATTCGTTCAGGGGCTGTGATGCAACCTGGATTGACCATATCTAGACCCACAGCTGGATGAGACATAAGGGTGGACACTCTTGGGGCTGAGAGGTTTCGTGAAGTATGGTGAGCAAACGCAGACCCTTTAAAGTAATACTGCGTGCTACCCGTCCCATGGGTCCCAAATCTCCAGGATCAAGGGCATCTTCCTACATCGAAAACAGGCATGAGAAACACAGAAGATGGTACACCATGTGATGGGGAAAGGTTTCTAAAACGCACCTCATTTCTCATCTCCTTGTGCTCGGGTTCGCCATTCCAGCCACTTTACTAGCAATCTCCCTACGTGGAGCATCAGCACCTTTAACCTCCTGTTCCGTACAGGTTGCAATTTGTCCTGAGGATGAATGGGAAGACGGGGAACCAATGAGAGACTAGCTCTTGGTGTTGGGACAGGCACAGGTCACTCTATTTTCCCATCAGGAAGAAGAATTAACCACAGGCTCACCCTGCAAACCGGAACCAGAACAGGGCCTGAAGCCATCCTGCGCTTTTGCGGCCACCTCCCAATAAAGCGAGTTGTAAAATGGAGCTTCAGGGCACTGCAATTCACAATCCTACAGAGTTATAAATGATAACTCTCGTCCACAAATATATTGAGGGAAGGCAAAGACGAGGAATTGAAATCAAGGCAGAATTGCAGGAAACAGATTTCAGGAGGTAGATTCGAATCGCCTTTAAAGCACATGAAAAGCGCCAAAACGTTGACAATGATGCCCTTGGCCAAAAAGGGCGTATGCGTTTTTTCCTGAATATATTCAGGAAAAAACGCATACGCCCTTTTTGGCCAACCAAGCAACCTGGAAAGGCAAATCAGCGCTACAAAGAAGTCTCGCTTCCCATCGGTCAAAAGGGCCATGCTGAAAAAAGTTTCAAAACCAGAAATGCAGGACAGGCCATGGAGAAATGGGAGCCTTGCTACACTGATGGGCGGGATGTAAATTGCCAACAGCCAGTCTGGAGAAGGGTACGGTGTGTCCTGAAACAGCTAAAAAACACAGCTTAGAGAGCATAGGGCACTTCCACGCATGGGGGTATAAAGTGGGAAAATTAAAAATCAGCAAGACACAAGCACCCCAAAGTTTAGGGCTGCTCTGTTGACAAGGACCTCCACTTCATTCCACCTTAAATATCCCAGGAAAGCGAAAAATGGATAAAAAAGTTGTAGACCTTATGTACAATGGAATATCACTCAGCCATGAAATCAATATCATAAGGCTAGTAGCAGCATGATGAGTGGATTTAGGTACGACGATTCTAAGTGAAATAAGTCACACAGAAAAGGACACTTCTCATAAGGTGTCACTTATAGAGGGAATGTAAAAACCGTTACACTTGAACTGAATTACAAAACAGAACAGAGTCACACATGCAGAAAACACAGTATGGCTGCTAAACGGGAAAGGTGAGGTGGGGTGATACATAAAACAAGAGTTTCAAATTAGCTCAGATACCGTTCCATAAACCCAATATGTAATAGACAAGACCTACTCCTTGCTCAGAGAACTGGACTCAACACGCCCGATTCACCACACAAGAATATATCTGACTAGTAATAATCTTAAAACCTATGTATTGATATCTCTCTGTTAGTGTGTCAAGTGGGTGTAAAGCGGCATAAACACAGCCGTGAAAAGCAGCTAAACCCCATTATAAAAATAAATTACTTTTAAAAACCCATGAAACAAAGACAGTGAAAGAGAGAGAAATTCTTACACAATTCGTTCAGGGGCTGTGATGCAAACTGGATTGACCATATCTAGACCCACAGCTGGATGAGACATAAGGGTGGACACTCTTGGGGCTGAGAGGTTTCGTGAAGTATGGTGAGCAAACGCAGACCCTTTAAAGTAATACTGCGTGCTACCCGTCCCATGGGTCCCAAATCTCCAGGTTCAAAGGCATCTTCCTACATCGAAAACCGGCATGAGAAACCCAGAAAATGGTACACCGTGTGATGGGGAAAGGTTTCTAAAACGCACCTCATTTCTCATCTCCTTGTGCTCGGGTTCGCCATTCCAGCCACTTTACTAGCAATCTCCCTACGTGGAGCATCAGCACCTTTAACCTCCTGTTCCGTACAGGTTGCAATTTGTCCTGAGGATGAATGGGAAGACGGGGAACCAATGAGAGACTAGCTCCTGGTGTTGGGACAGGCACAGGTCACTCTATTTTCCCATCAGGAAGAAGAATTAACCACAGGCTCACCCTGCCAACCGGAACCAGAACAGGGCTTGAAGCCATCCTGCGCTTTTGCGGCCAGCTCCCAAAAAAGCGAGTTCTAAAATGGAGCTTCAGGGCACAGCAATTCACAAACCTGCTGAGTTATAAATGATAACTCTCGTCCACAAATATATTGAGGGAAGGCAAAGAAGAGGATTTGAAATCAAGGCAGAATTGCAGGAAACAGATTTCAGGAGGTAGATTTGAATCGCCTTTAAAGTACATGAAAAGCGGCAAAACGTTGACAATGATGCCCTTGGCCAAAAAGGGCGTATGCGTTTTTTCCTGAATATATTCAGGAAAAAACGCATATGCCCCTTTTGGCCAACCAAGCAACCTGGAAAGGCAAATCAGCGCTACAAAGAATTCTCGCTTCCCTTCGGTCAAAAGGGCCATGCTGAAAAAAGTTTCAAAACCAGAAATGCAGGACAGGCCATGGAGAAATGGGAGCCTTGCTACACTGATTGGTGGGATGTAAATTGCCAACAGCCAGTCTGGAGAAGGGTACGGTGTGTCCTGAAACAGCTAAAAAACACAGCTTAGAGAGCATAGGGCACTTCCACGCATGGGGGTATAAAGTGGGAAAATTAAAAATCAGCAAGACACAAGCACCCCAAAGTTTAGGGCTGCTCTGTTGACAAGGACCTCCACTTCATTCCACCTTAAATATCTCAGGAAAGCGAAAAATGGATAAAAAAGTTGTAGACCTTATGTACAATGGAATATCACTCAGCCATGAAATCAATATCATAAGGCTAGTAGCAGCATGATGAGTGGATTTAGGTATGACGATTCTAAGTGAAATAAGTCACACAGAAAAGGACACTTCTCATAAGGTGTCACTTATAGAGGGAATGTAAAAACCGTTACACTTGAACTGAATTACAAAACAGAACAGGGTCACACATGCAGAAAACACACTATGGCTGCTTAACGGGAAAGGTGAGGTGGGGTGATACATAAAACAAGAGTTTCAAATTAGCTCAGATACCATTCCATAAACCCAATATGTAATAGACAAGACCTACTCCTTGCTCAGAGAACTGGACTCAACACGCCTGATTCACCGCACAAGAATATATCTGACTAGTAATAATCTTAAAACCTATGTATTGATATCTCTCTGTTAGTGTGTCAAGTGGGTGTAAAGCGGCATAAACACAGCCGTGAAAAGCAGCTAAACCCCATTATAAAAATAAATTACTTTTAAAAACCCATGAAACAAAGACAGTGAAAGAGAGAGAAATTCTTACACAATTCGTTCAGGGGCTGTGATGCAACCTGGATTGACCATATCTAGACCCACAGCTGGATGAGACATAAGGGTGGACACTCTTGGGGCTGAGAGGTTTGGTGAAGTTGGGTGAGCAAACCCAGACCCTTTAAAGTAATACTGCGTGCTACCCGTCCCATGGGTCCCAAATCTCCAGGTTCAAGGGCATCTTCCTACATCGAAAACCGGCATGAGAAACCCAGAATATGGTACACCGTGTGATGGGGAAAGGTTTCTAAAACGCACCTCATTTCTCATCTCCTTGTGCTCGGATTCGCCATTCCACCCACTTTACTAGCAATCTCCCTACGTGGAGCATCAGCACCTTTAACCTCCTGTTCCGTACAGGTTGCAATTTGTCCTGAGGATGAATGGGAAGACGGGGAAACAATGAGAGACTAGCTCCTGGTGTTGGGACAGGCACAAGTCACTCTATTTTCCCATCAGGAAGAAGAATTAACCACAGGCTCACCCTGCCAACCGGAACCAGAACAGGGCCTGAAGCCATCCTGCGCTTTTGCGGCCAGCTCCCAAAAAAGCGAGTTCTAAAATGGAGCTTCAGGGCACAGCAATTCACAAACCTGCAGAGTTATAAATGATAACTCTCGTCCACAAATATATTGAGGGAAGGCAAAGAAGAGGATTTGAAATCAAGGCAGAATTGCAGGAAACAGATTTCAGGAGGTAGATTCGAATCGCCTTTAAAGCACATGAAAAGCGGCAAAACGTTGACAATGATGCCCTTGGCCAAAAAGGGCGTATGCGTTTTTTCCTGAATATATTCAGGAAAAAACGCATACGCCCTTTTTGGCCAACCAAGCAACCTGGAAAGGCAAATCAGCGCTACAAAGAAGTCTCGCTTCCCTTCGGTCAAAAGGGCCATGCTGAAAAAAGTTTCAAAACCAGAAATGCAGGACAGGCCATGGAGAAATGGGAGCCTTGCTACACTGATGGGCGGGATGTAAATTGTCAACAGCCAGTCTGGAGAAGGGTACGGTGTGTCCTGAAACAGCTAAAAAACACAGCTTAGAGAGCATAGGGCACTTCCACGCATGGGGGTATAAAGTGGGAAAATTAAAAATCAGCAAGACACAAGCACCCCAAAGTTTAGGGCTGCTCTGTTGACAAGGACCTCCACTACATTCCACCTTAAATATCCCAGGAAAGCGAAAAATGGATAAAAAAGTTGTAGACCTTATGTACAATGGAATATCACTCAGCCATGAAATCAATATCATAAGGCTAGTAGCAGCATGATGAGTGGATTTAGGTACGACGATTCTAAGTGAAATAAGTCACACAGAAAAGGACACTTCTCATAAGGTGTCACTTATAGAGGGAATGTAAAAACCGTTACACTTGAACTGAATTACAAAACAGAACAGAGTGACACATGCAGAAAACACACTATGGCTGCTTAACGGGAAAGGGGAGGTGGGGAGATACATAAAACAAGAGTTTCAAATTAGCTCAGATACCATTCCATAAACCCAATATGTAATAGACAAGACCTACTCCTTGCTCAGAGAACTGGACTCAACACGCCTGATTCACCGCACAAGAATATATCTGACTAGTAATAATCTTAAAAACTATGTATTGATATCTCTCTGTTAGTGTGTCAAGTGGGTGTAAAGCGGCATAAACACAGCCGTGAAAAGCAGCTAAACCCCATTATAAAAATAAATTACTTTTAAAAACACATGAAACAAAGACAGTGAAAGAGAGAGAAATTCTTACACAATTCGTTCAGGGGCTGTGATGCAACCTGGATTGACCATATCTAGACCCACAGCTGGATGAGACATAAGGGTGGACACTCTTGGGGCTGAGAGGTTTGGTGAAGTTGGGTGAGCAAACCCAGACCCTTTAAAGTAATACTGCGTGCTACCCGTCCCATGGGTCCCAAATCTCCAGGTTCAAGGGCATCTTCCTACATCGAAAACAGGCATGAGAAACCCAGAAGATGGTACACCATGTGATGGGGAAAGGTTTCTAAAACGCACCTCATTTCTCATCTCCTTGTGCTCGGGTTCGCCATTCCAGCCACTTTACTAGCAATCTCCCTACGTGGAGCAACAGCACCTTTAACCTCCTGTTCCGTACAGGTTGCAATTTGTCCTGAGGATGATCGGGAAGACGGGGAACCAATGAGAGACTAGCTCTTGGTGTTGGGACAGGCACAGGTCACTCTATTTTCCCATCAGGAAGAAGAATTAACCACAGGCTCAGCCTGCCCCCCGGAACCAGAACAGGGCCTGAAGCCATCCTGCGCTTTTGCGGCCAGCTCCCAAAAAAGCGAGTTGTAAAATGGAGCTTCAGGGCACTGCAATTCAAAAACCTGCAGAGTTATAAATGATAACTCTCGTCCACAAATATATTGAGGGAAGGCAAAGAAGAGGATTTGAAGTCAAGGCAGAATTGCAGGAAACAGATTTCAGGAGGTAGATTCGAATCGCCTTTAAAGCACATGAAAAGCGGCAAAACGTTGACAATGATGCCCTTGGCCAAAAAGGGCGTATGCGTTTTTTCCTGAATATATTCAGGAAAAAACGCATACGCCCTTTTGGCCAACCAAGCAACCTGGAAAGGCAAATCAGCGCTACAAAGAAGTCGCGCTTCCTATCGGTCAAAAGGGCCATGCTGAAAAAAGTATCAAAACCAGAAATGCAGGACAGGCCATGGAGAAATGGGAGCCTTGCTACACTGATGGGCGGGATGTAAATTGCCAACAGCCACTCTGGAGAAGGGCACGGTGTGTCCTGAAACAGCTAAAAAACACAGCTTAGAGAGCATAGGGCACTTCCACGCATGGGGGTATAAAGTGGGAAAATTAAAAATCAGCAAGACACAAGCACCCCATAGTTTAGGGCTGCTCTTTTGACAAGGACCTCCACTTCAATCCACCTTAAATATCCCAGGAAAGCGAAAAATGGATAAAAAAGTTGTAGTCCTTATGTACAATGGAATATCACTCAGCCATGAAATCAATATCATAAGGCTAGTAGCAGCATGATGAGTGGATTTAGGTACGACGATTCTAAGTGAAATAAGTCACACAGAAAAGGACACTTCTCATAAGGTGTCACTTATAGAGGGAATGTAAAAACCGTTACACTTGAACTGAATTACAAAACAGAACAGAGTCACACATGCAGAAAACACACTACGGCTGCTTAACTGGAAAGATGAGGTGGGGTGATACATAAAACAAGAGTTTCAAATTAGCTCAGATACCGTTCCATAAACCCAATATGTAATAGACAAAACCTACTCCTTGCTCAGAGAACTGGACTCAACACGCCTGATTCACCGCACAAGAATATATCTGACTAGTAATAATCTTAAAACCTATGAATTGATATCTCTCTGTTAGTGTGTCAAGTGGGTGTAAAGCGGCATAAACACAGCCGTGAAAAGCAGCTAAACCCCATTATAAAAATAAATTACTTTTAAAAACCCATGAAACAAAGACAGGGAAAGAGTGAGAAATTCTTACACAATTCGTTCAGGGGCTGTGATGCAACCTGGATTGACCATATCTACACCCACAGCTGGATGAGACATAAGGGTGGACACTCTTGGGGCTGAGAGGTTTGGTGAAGTTGGGTGAGCAAACGCAGACCCTTTAAAGTAATACTGCGTGCTACCCATTGCATGGGTCCCAAATCTCCAGGTTCAAGGGCATCTTCCTACATCGAAAACATGCATGAGAAACCCAGAAGATGGTACACCGTGTGATGGGGAAAGGTTTCTAAAACGCACCTCATTTCTCATCTCCTTGTGCTCGGGTTCGCCATTCCAGCCACTTTACTAGCAATCTCCCTACGTGGAGCATCAGCACCTTTAACCTCCTGTTCCGTACAGGTTGCAGTTTGTCCTGAGGATGAATGGGAAGACGGGGAACCAATGAGAGACTAGCTCTTGGTGTTGGGACAGGCACAGGTCACTCTATTTTCCCATCAGGAAGAAGAATTAACCACAGGCTCACCCTGCCCACCGGAACCAGAACAGGGCCTGAAGCCATCCTGCGCTTTTGCGGCCAGCTCCCAAAAAAAGCGAGTTGTAAAATGGAGCTTCAGGGCACAGCAATTCACAAACCTGCAGAGTTATAAATGATAACTCTCGTCCACAAATATATTGAGGGAAGGCAAAGAAGAGGATTTGAAATCAAGGCAGAATTGCAGGAAACAGATTTCAGGAGGTACATTCGAATCGCCTTTAAAGCACATTAAAAGCGGCAAAACGTTGACAATGATGCCCTTGGCCAAAAAGGGCGTATGCGTTTTTTCCTGAATATATTCAGGAAAAAACGCATACGCCCTTTTTGGCCAACCAAGCAACCTGGAAAGGCAAATCAGCGCTACTAAGAAGTCTCGCTTCCCATTGGTCAAAAGGGCCATGCTGAAAAAAGTGTCAAAACCAGAAATGCAGGACAGGCCATGGAGAAATGGGAGCCTTGCTACACTGATGGGCGGGATGTAAATTGCCAACAGCCACTCTGGAGAAGGGTACGGTGTGTCCTGAACCATCTAAAAAACACAGCCTAGAGAGGATAGGGCACTTCCACGCATGGGGGTATAAAGTGGGAAAATTGAAAATCAGCAAGACACAAGCACCCCAACGTTTAGGGCTGCTCTGTTGACAAGGACTTCCACTTCATTCCACCTTAAATATCCCAGGAAAGAGAAAAATGGATAAAAAAGTTGGGGTCCTTATATACGATGGAATATCACTCAGCCATGAAATCAATGTCATAAGGCTAGTAGGAGCATGATGAGTGGATTTAGGTACGACGATTCTAAGTGAAATAAGTCACACAGAAAAGGACACTTCTCATAAGGTGTCACTTATAGAGGGAATGTAAAAACTGTTACACTTGAACTAAATTACAAAACAGAACAGAGTCACACATGCAGAAAACACACTATGGCTGCTTAACTGGAAAGGTGAGGTGGGGTGATACATAAAACAAGAGTTTCAAATTAGCTCAGATACCGTTCCATAAACCCAATATGTAATAGACAAAACCTACTCCTTGCTCAGAGAACTGGACTCAACACGCCTGATTCACCGCACAAGAATATATCTGACTAGTAATAATCTTAAAACCTATGAATTGATATCTCTCTGTTAGTGTGTCAAGTGGGTGTAAAGCGGCATAAACACAGCCGTGAAAAGCAGCTAAACCACATTATAAAAATAAATTACTTTTTAAAACCCATGAAACAAAGACAGTGAAAGAGAGAGAAATTCTTACACAATTCGTTCAGGGGCTGTGATGCAACCTGGATTGACCATATCTAGACCCACAGCTGGATGAGACATAACGGTGGACACTCTTGGGGCTGAGAGGTTTGGTGAAGTTGGGTGAGCAAACGCAGACCCTTTAAAGTAATACTGCGTGCGACCCATCGCATGGGTCCCAAATCTCCAGGTTCAAGGGCATCTTCCTACATCGAAAACAGGCATGAGAAACCCAGAAGATGGTACACCGTGTGATGGGGAAAGGTTTCTAAAACGCACCTCATTTCTCATCTCCTTGTGCTCGGGTTTGCCATTCCAGCCACTTTACTAGCAATCTCCCTACTTGGAGCCTCAGCACCTTTAACCTCCTGTTCCTTACAAGTTGCAATTTGTCCTGAGGATGAACGGGAAAACGGGGAACCAATGAGAGACTAGCTCTTGGTGTTGGGACAGGCACAGGTCACTCTATTTTCCCATCAGGAAGAAGAATTAACCACAGGCTCACCCTGCCCACCGGAACCAGAACAGGGCCTGAAGCCATCCTGCGCTTTTGCGGCCAGCTCCCAAAAAAGCGAGTTGTAAAATGGAGCTTCAGGGCACAGCAATTCACAAACCTGCAGAGTTATAAATGATAACTCTCGTCCACAAATATATTGAGGGAAGGCAAAGAAGAGGATTTGAAATCAAGGCAGAATTGCAGGAAACAGATTTCAGGAGGTACATTCGAATCGCCTTTAAAGCACATTAAAAGCGGCAAAACGTTGACAATGATGCCCTTGGCCAAAAAGGGCGTATGCGTTTTTTCCTGAATATATTCAGGAAAAAACGCATACGCCCTTTTTGGCCAACCAAGCAACCTGGAAAGGCAAATCAGCGCTACAAAGAAGTCTCGCTTCCCATTGGTCAAAAGGGCCATTCTGAAAAAAGTGTCAAAACCAGAATTGCAGGACAGGCCATGGAGAAATGGGAGCCTTGCTACACTGATGGGCGGGATGTAAATTGCCAACAGCCACTCTGGAGAAGGGTACGGTGTGTCCTGAACCATCTAAAAAACACAGCCTAGAGAGCATAGGGCACTTCCACGCATGGGGGTATAAAGTGGGAAAATTGAAAATCAGCAAGACACAAGCACCCCAACGTTTAGGGCTGCTCTGTTGACAAGGACTTCCACTTCATTCCACCTTAAATATCCCAGGAAAGAGAAAAATGGATAAAAAAGTTGGGGTCCTTATATACGATGGAATATCACTCAGCCATGAAATCAATGTCATAAGGCTAGTAGGAGCATGATGAGTGGATTTAGGTACGACGATTCTAAGTGAAATAAGTCACACAGAAAAGGACACTTCTCATAAGGTGTCACTTATAGAGGGAATGTAAAAACTGTTACACTTGAACTAAATTACAAAACAGAACAGAGTCACACATGCAGAAAACACACTATGGCTGCTTAACTGGAAAGGTGAGGTGGGGTGATACATAAAACAAGAGTTTCAAATTAGCTCAGATACCGTTCCATAAACCCAATATGTAATAGACAAAACCTACTCCTTGCTCAGAGAACTGGACTCAACACGCCTGATTCACCGCACAAGAATATATCTGACTAGTAATAATCTTAAAACCTATGAATTGATATCTCTCTGTTAGTGTGTCAAGTGGGTGTAAAGCGGCATAAACACAGCCGTGAAAAGCAGCTAAACCACATTATAAAAATAAATTACTTTGAAAACCCATGAAACAAAGACAGTGAAAGAGAGAGAAATTCTTACACAATTCGTTCAGGGGCTGTGATGCAACCTGGATTGACCATATCTAGACCCACAGCTGGATGAGACATAACGGTGGACACTCTTGGGGCTGAGAGGTTTGGTGAAGTTGGGTGAGCAAACGCAAACCCTTTAAAGTAATACTGCGTGCGACCCATCGCATGGGTCCCAAATCTCCAGGTTCAAGGGCATCTTCCTACATCGAAAACAGGCATGAGAAACCCAGAAGATGGTACACCGTGTGATGGGGAAAGGTTTCTAAAACGCACCTCATTTCTCATCTCCTTGTGCTCGGGTTTGCCATTCCAGCCACTTTACTAGCAATCTCCCTACTTGGAGCATCAGCACCTTTAACCTCCTGTTCCTTACAGGTTGCAATTTGTCCTGAGGATGAACGGGAAATCGGGGAACCAATGAGAGACTAGCTCTTGGTGTTGGGACAGGCACAGGTCACTCTATTTTCCCATCAGGAAGAAGAATTAACCACAGGCTCAGCCTGCCCCCCGGAACCAGAACAGGGCCTGAAGCCATCCTGCGCTTTTGCGGCCACCTCCCAAAAAAGCGAGTTGTAAAATGGAGCTTCAGGGCACTGCAATTCAAAAACCTGCAGAGTTATAAATGATAACTCTCGTCCACAAATATATTGAGGGAAGGCAAAGAAGAGGATTTGAAGTCAAGGCAGAATTGCAGGAAACAGATTTCAGGAGGTAGATTCGAATCGCCTTTAAAGCACATGAAAAGCGGCAAAACGTTGACAATGATGCCCTTGGCCAAAAAGGGCGTATGCGTTTTTTCCTGAATATATTCAGGAAAAAACGCATACGCCCTTTTTGGCCAACCAAGCAACCTGGAAAGGCAAATCAGCGCTACAAAGAAGTCGCGCTTCCTATCGGTCAAAAGGGCCATGCTGAAAAAAGTATCTAAACCAGAAATGCAGGACAGGCCATGGAGAAATGGGAGCCTTGCTACACTGATGGGCGGGATGTAAATTGCCAACAGCCACTCTGGAGAAGGGCACGGTGTGTCCTGAAACAGCTAAAAAACACAGCTTAGAGAGCATAGGGCACTTCCACGCATGGGGGTATAAAGTGGGAAAATTAAAAATCAGCAAGACACAAGCACCCCATAGTTTAGGGCTGCTCTTTTGACAAGGACCTCCACTTCAATCCACCTTAAATATCCCAGGAAAGCGAAAAATGGATAAAAAAGTTGTAGTCCTTATGTACAATGGAATATCACTCAGCCATGAAATCAATATCATAAGGCTAGTAGCAGCATGATGAGTGGATTTAGGTACGACGATTCTAAGTGAAATAAGTCACACAGAAAAGGACACTTCTCATAAGGTGTCACTTATAGAGGGAATGTAAAAACCGTTACACTTGAACTGAATTACAAAACAGAACAGAGTCACACATGCAGAAAACACACTACGGCTGCTTAACTGGAAAGATGAGGTGGGGTGATACATAAAACAAGAGTTTCAAATTAGCTCAGATACCGTTCCATAAACCCAATATGTAATAGACAAAACCTACTCCTTGCTCAGAGAACTGGACTCAACACGCCTGATTCACCGCACAAGAATATATCTGACTAGTAATAATCTTAAAACCTATGAATTGATATCTCTCTGTTAGTGTGTCAAGTGGGTGTAAAGCGGCATAAACACAGCCGTGAACAGCAACTAAACCCCATTATAAAAATAAATTACTTATAAAAACCCATGAAACAAAGACAGGGAAAGAGAGAGAAATTCTTACACAATTCGTTCAGGGGCTGTGATGCAACCTGGATTGACCATATCTACACCCACAGCTGGATGAGACATAAGGGTGGACACTCTTGGGGCTGAGAGGTTTGGTGAAGTTGGGTGAGCAAACGCAGACCCTTTAAAGTAATACTGCGTGCTACCCATCGCATGGGTCCCAAATCTCCAGGTTCAAGGGCATCTTCCTACATCGAAAACATGCATGAGAAACCCAGAAGATGGTACACCGTGTGATGGGGAAAGGTTTCTAAAACGCACCTCATTTCTCATCTCCTTGTGCTCGGGTTCGCCATTCCAGCCACTTTACTAGCAATCTCCCTACGTGGAGCATCAGCACCTTTAACCTCCTGTTCCGTACAGGTTGCAGTTTGTCCTGAGGATGAATGGGAAGACGGGGAACCAATGAGAGACTAGCTCTTGGTGTTGGGACAGGCACAGGTCACTCTATTTTCCCATCAGGAAGAAGAATTAACCACAGGCTCACCCTGCCCACCGGAACCAGAACAGGGCCTGAAGCCATCCTGCGCTTTTGCGGCCAGCTCCCAAAAAAGCGAGTTGTAAAATGGAGATTCAGGGCACAGCAATTCACAAACCTGCAGAGTTATAAATGATAACTCTCGTCCACAAATATATTGAGGGAAGGCAAAGAAGAGGATTTGAAATCAAGGCAGAATTGCAGGAAACAGATTTCAGGAGGTACATTCGAATCGCCTTTAAAGCACATGAAAAGCGCCAAAACGTTGACAATGATGCCCTTGGCCAAAAAGGGCGTATGCGTTTTTTCCTGAATATATTCAGGAAAAAACGCATACGCCCTTTTTGGCCAACCAAGCAACCTGGAAAGGCAAATCAGCGCTACTAAGAAGTCTCGCTTCCCATTGGTCAAAAGGGCCATTCTGAAAAAAGTGTCAAAACCAGAAATGCAGGACAGGCCATGGAGAAATGGGAGCCTTGCTACACTGATGGGCGGGATGTAAATTGCCAACAGCCACTCTGGAGAAGGGTACGGTGTGTCCTGAACCATCTAAAAAACACAGCCTAGAGAGGATAGGGCACTTCCACGCATGGGGGTATAAAGTGGGAAAATTGAAAATCAGCAAGACACAAGCACCCCAACGTTTAGGGCTGCTCTGTTGACAAGGACTTCCACTTCATTCCACCTTAAATATCCCTGGAAAGAGAAAAATGGATAAAAAAGTTGGGGTCCTTATATACGATGGAATATCACTCAGCCATGAAATCAATGTCATAAGGCTAGTAGGAGCATGATGAGTGGATTTAGGTACGACGATTCTAAGTGAAATAAGTCACACAGAAAAGGACACTTCTCATAAGGTGTCACTTATAGAGGGAATGTAAAAACTGTTACACTTGAACTAAATTACAAAACAGAACAGAGTCACACATGCAGAAAACACACTATGGCTGCTTAACTGGAAAGGTGAGGTGGGGTGATACATAAAACAAGAGTTTCAAATTAGCTCAGATACCGTTCCATAAACCCAATATGTAATAGACAAAACCTACTCCTTGCTCAGAGAACTGGACTCAACACGCCTGATTCACCGCACAAGAATATATCTGACTAGTAATAATCTTAAAACCTATGAATTGATATCTCTCTGTTAGTGTGTCAAGTGGGTGTAAAGCGGCATAAACACAGCCGTGAAAAGCAGCTAAACCACATTATAAAAATAAATTACTTTTTAAAACCCATGAAACAAAGACAGTGAAAGAGAGAGAAATTCTTACACAATTCGTTCAGGGGCTGTGATGCAACCTGGATTGACCATATCTAGACCCACAGCTGGATGAGACATAACGGTGGACACTCTTGGGGCTGAGAGGTTTGGTGAAGTTGGGTGAGCAAACGCAGACCCTTTAAAGTAATACTGCGTGCGACCCATCGCATGGGTCCCAAATCTCCAGGTTCAAGGGCATCTTCCTACATCGAAAACAGGCATGAGAAACCCAGAAGATGGTACACCGTGTGATGGGGAAAGGTTTCTAAAACGCACCTCATTTCTCATCTCCTTGTGCTCGGGTTTGCCATTCCAGCCACTTTACTAGCAATCTCCCTACTTGGAGCCTCAGCACCTTTAACCTCCTGTTCCTTACAAGTTGCAATTTGTCCTGAGGATGAACGGGAAAACGGGGAACCAATGAGAGACTAGCTCTTGGTGTTGGGACAGGCACAGGTCACTCTATTTTCCCATCAGGAAGAAGAATTAACCACAGGCTCACCCTGCCCACCGGAACCAGAACAGGGCCTGAAGCCATCCTGCGCTTTTGCGGCCAGCTCCCAAAAAAGCGAGTTGTAAAATGGAGCTTCAGGGCACAGCAATTCACAAACCTGCAGAGTTATAAATGATAACTCTCGTCCACAAATATATTGAGGGAAGGCAAAGAAGAGGATTTGAAATCAAGGCAGAATTGCAGGAAACAGATTTCAGGAGGTACATTCGAATCGCCTTTAAAGCACATTAAAAGCGGCAAAACGTTGACAATGATGCCCTTGGCCAAAAAGGGCGTATGCGTTTTTTCCTGAATATATTCAGGAAAAAACGCATACGCCCTTTTTGGCCAACCAAGCAACCTGGAAAGGCAAATCAGCGCTACAAAGAAGTCTCGCTTCCCATTGGTCAAAAGGGCCATTCTGAAAAAAGTGTCAAAACCAGAATTGCAGGACAGGCCATGGAGAAATGGGAGCCTTGCTACACTGATGGGCGGGATGTAAATTGCCAACAGCCACTCTGGAGAAGGGTACGGTGTGTCCTGAACCATCTAAAAAACACAGCCTAGAGAGCATAGGGCACTTCCACGCATGGGGGTATAAAGTGGGAAAATTGAAAATCAGCAAGACACAAGCACCCCAACGTTTAGGGCTGCTCTGTTGACAAGGACTTCCACTTCATTCCACCTTAAATATCCCAGGAAAGAGAAAAATGGATAAAAAAGTTGGGGTCCTTATATACGATGGAATATCACTCAGCCATGAAATCAATGTCATAAGGCTAGTAGGAGCATGATGAGTGGATTTAGGTACGACGATTCTAAGTGAAATAAGTCACACAGAAAAGGACACTTCTCATAAGGTGTCACTTATAGAGGGAATGTAAAAACTGTTACACTTGAACTAAATTACAAAACAGAACAGAGTCACACATGCAGAAAACACACTATGGCTGCTTAACTGGAAAGGTGAGGTGGGGTGATACATAAAACAAGAGTTTCAAATTAGCTCAGATACCGTTCCATAAACCCAATATGTAATAGACAAAACCTACTCCTTGCTCAGAGAACTGGACTCAACACGCCTGATTCACCGCACAAGAATATATCTGACTAGTAATAATCTTAAAACCTATGAATTGATATCTCTCTGTTAGTGTGTCAAGTGGGTGTAAAGCGGCATAAACACAGCCGTGAAAAGCAGCTAAACCACATTATAAAAATAAATTACTTTGAAAACCCATGAAACAAAGACAGTGAAAGAGAGAGAAATTCTTACACAATTCGTTCAGGGGCTGTGATGCAACCTGGATTGACCATATCTAGACCCACAGCTGGATGAGACATAACGGTGGACACTCTTGGGGCTGAGAGGTTTGGTGAAGTTGGGTGAGCAAACGCAAACCCTTTAAAGTAATACTGCGTGCGACCCATCGCATGGGTCCCAAATCTCCAGGTTCAAGGGCATCTTCCTACATCGAAAACAGGCATGAGAAACCCAGAAGATGGTACACCGTGTGATGGGGAAAGGTTTCTAAAACGCACCTCATTTCTCATCTCCTTGTGCTCGGGTTTGCCATTCCAGCCACTTTACTAGCAATCTCCCTACTTGGAGCATCAGCACCTTTAACCTCCTGTTCCTTACAGGTTGCAATTTGTCCTGAGGATGAACGGGAAATCGGGGAACCAATGAGAGACTAGCTCTTGGTGTTGGGACAGGCACAGGTCACTCTATTTTCCCATCAGGAAGAAGAATTAACCACAGGCTCAGCCTGCCCCCCGGAACCAGAACAGGGCCTGAAGCCATCCTGCGCTTTTGCGGCCACCTCCCAAAAAAGCGAGTTGTAAAATGGAGCTTCAGGGCACTGCAATTCAAAAACCTGCAGAGTTATAAATGATAACTCTCGTCCACAAATATATTGAGGGAAGGCAAAGAAGAGGATTTGAAGTCAAGGCAGAATTGCAGGAAACAGATTTCAGGAGGTAGATTCGAATCGCCTTTAAAGCACATGAAAAGCGGCAAAACGTTGACAATGATGCCCTTGGCCAAAAAGGGCGTATGCGTTTTTTCCTGAATATATTCAGGAAAAAACGCATACGCCCTTTTTGGCCAACCAAGCAACCTGGAAAGGCAAATCAGCGCTACAAAGAAGTCGCGCTTCCTATCGGTCAAAAGGGCCATGCTGAAAAAAGTATCTAAACCAGAAATGCAGGACAGGCCATGGAGAAATGGGAGCCTTGCTACACTGATGGGCGGGATGTAAATTGCCAACAGCCACTCTGGAGAAGGGCACGGTGTGTCCTGAAACAGCTAAAAAACACAGCTTAGAGAGCATAGGGCACTTCCACGCATGGGGGTATAAAGTGGGAAAATTAAAAATCAGCAAGACACAAGCACCCCATAGTTTAGGGCTGCTCTTTTGACAAGGACCTCCACTTCAATCCACCTTAAATATCCCAGGAAAGCGAAAAATGGATAAAAAAGTTGTAGTCCTTATGTACAATGGAATATCACTCAGCCATGAAATCAATATCATAAGGCTAGTAGCAGCATGATGAGTGGATTTAGGTACGACGATTCTAAGTGAAATAAGTCACACAGAAAAGGACACTTCTCATAAGGTGTCACTTATAGAGGGAATGTAAAAACCGTTACACTTGAACTGAATTACAAAACAGAACAGAGTCACACATGCAGAAAACACACTACGGCTGCTTAACTGGAAAGATGAGGTGGGGTGATACATAAAACAAGAGTTTCAAATTAGCTCAGATACCGTTCCATAAACCCAATATGTAATAGACAAAACCTACTCCTTGCTCAGAGAACTGGACTCAACACGCCTGATTCACCGCACAAGAATATATCTGACTAGTAATAATCTTAAAACCTATGAATTGATATCTCTCTGTTAGTGTGTCAAGTGGGTGTAAAGCGGCATAAACACAGCCGTGAACAGCAACTAAACCCCATTATAAAAATAAATTACTTATAAAAACCCATGAAACAAAGACAGGGAAAGAGAGAGAAATTCTTACACAATTCGTTCAGGGGCTGTGATGCAACCTGGATTGACCATATCTACACCCACAGCTGGATGAGACATAAGGGTGGACACTCTTGGGGCTGAGAGGTTTGGTGAAGTTGGGTGAGCAAACGCAGACCCTTTAAAGTAATACTGCGTGCTACCCATCGCATGGGTCCCAAATCTCCAGGTTCAAGGGCATCTTCCTACATCGAAAACATGCATGAGAAACCCAGAAGATGGTACACCGTGTGATGGGGAAAGGTTTCTAAAACGCACCTCATTTCTCATCTCCTTGTGCTCGGGTTCGCCATTCCAGCCACTTTACTAGCAATCTCCCTACGTGGAGCATCAGCACCTTTAACCTCCTGTTCCGTACAGGTTGCAGTTTGTCCTGAGGATGAATGGGAAGACGGGGAACCAATGAGAGACTAGCTCTTGGTGTTGGGACAGGCACAGGTCACTCTATTTTCCCATCAGGAAGAAGAATTAACCACAGGCTCACCCTGCCCACCGGAACCAGAACAGGGCCTGAAGCCATCCTGCGCTTTTGCGGCCAGCTCCCAAAAAAGCGAGTTGTAAAATGGAGATTCAGGGCACAGCAATTCACAAACCTGCAGAGTTATAAATGATAACTCTCGTCCACAAATATATTGAGGGAAGGCAAAGAAGAGGATTTGAAATCAAGGCAGAATTGCAGGAAACAGATTTCAGGAGGTACATTCGAATCGCCTTTAAAGCACATGAAAAGCGCCAAAACGTTGACAATGATGCCCTTGGCCAAAAAGGGCGTATGCGTTTTTTCCTGAATATATTCAGGAAAAAACGCATACGCCCTTTTTGGCCAACCAAGCAACCTGGAAAGGCAAATCAGCGCTACTAAGAAGTCTCGCTTCCCATTGGTCAAAAGGGCCATTCTGAAAAAAGTGTCAAAACCAGAAATGCAGGACAGGCCATGGAGAAATGGGAGCCTTGCTACACTGATGGGCGGGATGTAAATTGCCAACAGCCACTCTGGAGAAGGGTACGGTGTGTCCTGAACCATCTAAAAAACACAGCCTAGAGAGGATAGGGCACTTCCACGCATGGGGGTATAAAGTGGGAAAATTGAAAATCAGCAAGACACAAGCACCCCAACGTTTAGGGCTGCTCTGTTGACAAGGACTTCCACTTCATTCCACCTTAAATATCCCTGGAAAGAGAAAAATGGATAAAAAAGTTGGGGTCCTTATATACGATGGAATATCACTCAGCCATGAAATCAATGTCATAAGGCTAGTAGGAGCATGATGAGTGGATTTAGGTACGACGATTCTAAGTGAAATAAGTCACACAGAAAAGGACACTTCTCATAAGGTGTCACTTATAGAGGGAATGTAAAAACCGTTACACTTGAACTGAATTACAAAACAGAACAGAGTCACACATGCAGAAAACACACTACGGCTGCTTAACTGGAAAGATGAGGTGGGGTGATACATAAAACAAGAGTTTCAAATTAGCTCAGATACCGTTCCATAAACCCAATATGTAATAGACAAAACCTACTCCTTGCTCAGAGAACTGGACTCAACACGCCTGATTCACCGCACAAGAATATATCTGACTAGTAATAATCTTAAAACCTATGAATTGATATCTCTCTGTTAGTGTGTCAAGTGGGTGTAAAGCGGCATAAACACAGCCGTGAACAGCAACTAAACCCCATTATAAAAATAAATTACTTATAAAAACCCATGAAACAAAGACAGGGAAAGAGAGAGAAATTCTTACACAATTCGTTCAGGGGCTGTGATGCAACCTGGATTGACCATATCTACACCCACAGCTGGATGAGACATAAGGGTGGACACTCTTGGGGCTGAGAGGTTTGGTGAAGTTGGGTGAGCAAACGCAGACCCTTTAAAGTAATACTGCGTGCTACCCATCGCATGGGTCCCAAATCTCCAGGTTCAAGGGCATCTTCCTACATCGAAAACATGCATGAGAAACCCAGAAGATGGTACACCGTGTGATGGGGAAAGGTTTCTAAAACGCACCTCATTTCTCATCTCCTTGTGCTCGGGTTCGCCATTCCAGCCACTTTACTAGCAATCTCCCTACGTGGAGCATCAGCACCTTTAACCTCCTGTTCCGTACAGGTTGCAGTTTGTCCTGAGGATGAATGGGAAGACGGGGAACCAATGAGAGACTAGCTCTTGGTGTTGGGACAGGCACAGGTCACTCTATTTTCCCATCAGGAAGAAGAATTAACCACAGGCTCACCCTGCCCACCGGAACCAGAACAGGGCCTGAAGCCATCCTGCGCTTTTGCGGCCAGCTCCCAAAAAAGCGAGTTGTAAAATGGAGATTCAGGGCACAGCAATTCACAAACCTGCAGAGTTATAAATGATAACTCTCGTCCACAAATATATTGAGGGAAGGCAAAGAAGAGGATTTGAAATCAAGGCAGAATTGCAGGAAACAGATTTCAGGAGGTACATTCGAATCGCCTTTAAAGCACATGAAAAGCGCCAAAACGTTGACAATGATGCCCTTGGCCAAAAAGGGCGTATGCGTTTTTTCCTGAATATATTCAGGAAAAAACGCATACGCCCTTTTTGGCCAACCAAGCAACCTGGAAAGGCAAATCAGCGCTACTAAGAAGTCTCGCTTCCCATTGGTCAAAAGGGCCATTCTGAAAAAAGTGTCAAAACCAGAAATGCAGGACAGGCCATGGAGAAATGGGAGCCTTGCTACACTGATGGGCGGGATGTAAATTGCCAACAGCCACTCTGGAGAAGGGTACGGTGTGTCCTGAACCATCTAAAAAACACAGCCTAGAGAGGATAGGGCACTTCCACGCATGGGGGTATAAAGTGGGAAAATTGAAAATCAGCAAGACACAAGCACCCCAACGTTTAGGGCTGCTCTGTTGACAAGGACTTCCACTTCATTCCACCTTAAATATCCCTGGAAAGAGAAAAATGGATAAAAAAGTTGGGGTCCTTATATACGATGGAATATCACTCAGCCATGAAATCAATGTCATAAGGCTAGTAGGAGCATGATGAGTGGATTTAGGTACGACGATTCTAAGTGAAATAAGTCACACAGAAAAGGACACTTCTCATAAGGTGTCACTTATAGAGGGAATGTAAAAACTGTTACACTTGAACTGAATTACAAAACAGAACAGAGTCACACATGCAGAAAACACACTATGGCTGCTTAACTGGAAAGGTGAGGTGGGGTGATACATAAAACAAGAGTTTCAAATTAGCTCAGATACCGTTCCATAAACCCAATATGTAATAGACAAAACCTACTCCTTGCTCAGAGAACTGGACTCAACACACCTGATTCACCGCACAAGAATATATCTGACTAGTAATAATCTTAAAACCTATGAATTGATATCTCTCTGTTAGTGTGTCAAGTGGGTGTAAAGCGGCATAAACACAGCCGTGAAAAGCAGCTAAACCACATTATAAAAATAAATTACTTTTAAAAACCCATGAAACAAAGACAGTGAAAGAGAGAGAAATTCTTACACAATTCGTTCAGGGGCTGTGATGCAACCTGGATTGACCATATCTAGACCCACAGCTGGATGAGACATAACGGTGGACACTCTTGGGGCTGAGAGGTTTGGTGAAGTTGGGTGAGCAAACGCAGACCCTTTAAAGTAATACTGCGTGCGACCCATCGCATGGGTCCCATATCTCCAGGTTCAAGGGCATCTTCCTACATCGAAAACAGGTATGAGAAACCGAGAAGATGGTACACCGTGTGATGGGGAAAGGTTTCTAAAACGCACCTCATTTCTCATCTCCTTGTGCTCGGGTTTGCCATTCCAGCCACTTTACTAGCAATCTCCCTACTTGGAGCATCAGCACCTTTAACCTCCTGTTCCTTACAGGTTGCAATTTGTCCTGAGGATGAACGGGAAAACGGGGAACCAATGAGAGACTAGCTCTTGGTGTTGGGACAGGCACAGGTCACTCTATTTTCCCATCAGGAAGAAGAATTAACCACAGGCTCAGCCTGCCCCCCGGAACCAGAACAGGGCCTGAAGCCATCCTGCGCTTTTGCGGCCACCTCCCAAAAAAGCGAGTTGTAAAATGGAGCTTCAGGGCACTGCAATTCACAAACCTGCGGAGTTATAAATGATAACTGTCGTCCACAAATATATTGAGTGAAGGCAAAGAAGAGGATTTGAAGTAAAGGCAGAATTGCAGGAAACAGATTTTAGGAGGTAGATTCGAATCGCCTTTAAAGCACATGAAAAGCGGCAAAACGTTGACAATGATGCCCTTGGCCAAAAAGGGCGTATGCGTTTTTTCCTGAATATATTCAGGAAAAAACGCATACGCCCTTTTTGGCCAACCAAGCAACCTGGAAAGGCAAATCAGCGCTACAAAGAAGTCTCGCTTCCCTTCGGTCAAAAGGGCCATGCTGAAAAAAGTTTCAAAACCAGAAATGCAGGACAGGCCATAGAGAAATGGGAGCCTTGCTACACTGATGGGCGGGATGTAAATTGCCAACAGCCACTCCGGAGAAGGGTACGGTGTGTCCTGAAACAGCTCAAAACACAGCTTAGAGAGCATAGGGCACTTCCACGCATAGGGGTATAAAGTGGGAAAATTAAAAATCAGCAAGACACAAGCACCCCATAGTTTAGGGCTGCTCTTTTGACAAGGACCTCCACTTCATTCCACCTTAAATATCCCAGGAAAGCGAAAAATGGATAAAAAAGTTGTAGTCCTTGTGTACAATGGAATACCACTCAGCCATGAAATCAATATCATAAGGCTAGTAGCAGCATGATGAGTGGATTTAGGTACGACGATTCTAAGTGAAATAAGTCACACAGAAAAGGACACTTCTCATAAGGTGTCACTTATAGAGGGAATGTAAAAACCGTTACACTTGAACTGAATTACAAAACAGAACAGAGTCACACATGCAGAAAACACACTACGGCTGCTTAACTGGAAAGATGAGGTGGGGTGATACATAAAACAAGAGTTTCAAATTAGCTCAGATACCGTTCCATAAACCCAATATGTAATAGACAAAACCTACTCCTTGCTCAGAGAACTGGACTCAACACGCCTGATTCACCGCACAAGAATATATCTGACTAGTAATAATCTTAAAACCTATGAATTGATATCTCTCTGTTAGTGTGTCAAGTGGGTGTAAAGCGGCATAAACACAGCCGTGAACAGCAACTAAACCCCATTATAAAAATAAATTACTTATAAAAACCCATGAAACAAAGACAGGGAAAGAGAGAGAAATTCTTACACAATTCGTTCAGGGGCTGTGATGCAACCTGGATTGACCATATCTACACCCACAGCTGGATGAGACATAAGGGTGGACACTCTTGGGGCTGAGAGGTTTGGTGAAGTTGGGTGAGCAAACGCAGACCCTTTAAAGTAATACTGCGTGCTACCCATCGCATGGGTCCCAAATCTCCAGGTTCAAGGGCATCTTCCTACATCGAAAACATGCATGAGAAACCCAGAAGATGGTACACCGTGTGATGGGGAAAGGTTTCTAAAACGCACCTCATTTCTCATCTCCTTGTGCTCGGGTTCGCCATTCCAGCCACTTTACTAGCAATCTCCCTACGTGGAGCATCAGCACCTTTAACCTCCTGTTCCGTACAGGTTGCAGTTTGTCCTGAGTATGAATGGGAAGACGGGGAACCAATGAGAGACTAGCTCTTGGTGTTGGGACAGGCACAGGTCACTCTATTTTCCCATCAGGAAGAAGAATTAACCACAGGCTCACCCTGCCCACCGGAACCAGAACAGGGCCTGAAGCCATCCTGCGCTTTTGCGGCCAGCTCCCAAAAAAGCGAGTTGTAAAATGGAGATTCAGGGCACAGCAATTCACAAACCTGCAGAGTTATAAATGATAACTCTCGTCCACAAATATATTGAGGGAAGGCAAAGAAGAGGATTTGAAATCAAGGCAGAATTGCAGGAAACAGATTTCAGGAGGTACATTCGAATCGCCTTTAAAGCACATGAAAAGCGCCAAAACGTTGACAATGATGCCCTTGGCCAAAAAGGGCGTATGCGTTTTTTCCTGAATATATTCAGGAAAAAACGCATACGCCCTTTTTGGCCAACCAAGCAACCTGGAAAGGCAAATCAGCGCTACTAAGAAGTCTCGCTTCCCATTGGTCAAAAGGGCCATTCTGAAAAAAGTGTCAAAACCAGAAATGCAGGACAGGCCATGGAGAAATGGGAGCCTTGCTACACTGATGGGCGGGATGTAAATTGCCAACAGCCACTCTGGAGAAGGGTACGGTGTGTCCTGAACCATCTAAAAAACACAGCCTAGAGAGGATAGGGCACTTCCACGCATGGGGGTATAAAGTGGGAAAATTGAAAATCAGCAAGACACAAGCACCCCAACGTTTAGGGCTGCTCTGTTGACAAGGACTTCCACTTCATTCCACCTTAAATATCCCTGGAAAGAGAAAAATGGATAAAAAAGTTGGGGTCCTTATATACGATGGAATATCACTCAGCCATGAAATCAATGTCATAAGGCTAGTAGGAGCATGATGAGTGGATTTAGGTACGACGATTCTAAGTGAAATAAGTCACACAGAAAAGGACACTTCTCATAAGGTGTCACTTATAGAGGGAATGTAAAAACTGTTACACTTGAACTGAATTACAAAACAGAACAGAGTCACACATGCAGAAAACACACTATGGCTGCTTAACTGGAAAGGTGAGGTGGGGTGATACATAAAACAAGAGTTTCAAATTAGCTCAGATACCGTTCCATAAACCCAATATGTAATAGACAAAACCTACTCCTTGCTCAGAGAACTGGACTCAACACACCTGATTCACCGCACAAGAATATATCTGACTAGTAATAATCTTAAAACCTATGAATTGATATCTCTCTGTTAGTGTGTCAAGTGGGTGTAAAGCGGCATAAACACAGCCGTGAAAAGCAGCTAAACCACATTATAAAAATAAATTACTTTTAAAAACCCATGAAACAAAGACAGTGAAAGAGAGAGAAATTCTTACACAATTCGTTCAGGGGCTGTGATGCAACCTGGATTGACCATATCTAGACCCACAGCTGGATGAGACATAACGGTGGACACTCTTGGGGCTGAGAGGTTTGGTGAAGTTGGGTGAGCAAACGCAGACCCTTTAAAGTAATACTGCGTGCGACCCATCGCATGGGTCCCATATCTCCAGGTTCAAGGGCATCTTCCTACATCGAAAACAGGTATGAGAAACCGAGAAGATGGTACACCGTGTGATGGGGAAAGGTTTCTAAAACGCACCTCATTTCTCATCTCCTTGTGCTCGGGTTTGCCATTCCAGCCACTTTACTAGCAATCTCCCTACTTGGAGCATCAGCACCTTTAACCTCCTGTTCCTTACAGGTTGCAATTTGTCCTGAGGATGAACGGGAAAACGGGGAACCAATGAGAGACTAGCTCTTGGTGTTGGGACAGGCACAGGTCACTCTATTTTCCCATCAGGAAGAAGAATTAACCACAGGCTCAGCCTGCCCCCCGGAACCAGAACAGGGCCTGAAGCCATCCTGCGCTTTTGCGGCCACCTCCCAAAAAAGCGAGTTGTAAAATGGAGCTTCAGGGCACTGCAATTCACAAACCTGCGGAGTTATAAATGATAACTGTCGTCCACAAATATATTGAGTGAAGGCAAAGAAGAGGATTTGAAGTAAAGGCAGAATTGCAGGAAACAGATTTTAGGAGGTAGATTCGAATCGCCTTTAAAGCACATGAAAAGCGGCAAAACGTTGACAATGATGCCCTTGGCCAAAAAGGGCGTATGCGTTTTTTCCTGAATATATTCAGGAAAAAACGCATACGCCCTTTTTGGCCAACCAAGCAACCTGGAAAGGCAAATCAGCGCTACAAAGAAGTCTCGCTTCCCTTCGGTCAAAAGGGCCATGCTGAAAAAAGTTTCAAAACCAGAAATGCAGGACAGGCCATAGAGAAATGGGAGCCTTGCTACACTGATGGGCGGGATGTAAATTGCCAACAGCCACTCCGGAGAAGGGTACGGTGTGTCCTGAAACAGCTCAAAACACAGCTTAGAGAGCATAGGGCACTTCCACGCATAGGGGTATAAAGTGGGAAAATTAAAAATCAGCAAGACACAAGCACCCCATAGTTTAGGGCTGCTCTTTTGACAAGGACCTCCACTTCATTCCACCTTAAATATCCCAGGAAAGCGAAAAATGGATAAAAAAGTTGTAGTCCTTGTGTACAATGGAATACCACTCAGCCATGAAATCAATATCATAAGGCTAGTAGCAGCATGATGAGTGGATTTAGGTACGACGATTCTAAGTGAAATAAGTCACACAGAAAAGGACACTTCTCATAAGGTGTCACTTATAGAGGGAATGTAAAAACCGTTACACTTGAACTGAATTACAAAACAGAACAGAGTCACACATGCAGAAAACACACTATGGCTGCTTAACTGGAAAGGTGAGGTGGGGTGATACATAAAACAAGAGTTTCAAATTAGCTCAGATACCGTTCCATAAACCCAATATGTAATAGACAAAACCTACTCCTTGCTCAGAGAACTGGACTCAACACGCCTGATTCACCGCACAAGAATATATCTGACTAGTAATAATCTTAAATCCTATGAATTGATATCTCTCTGTTAGTGTGTCAAGTGGGTGTAAAGCGGCATAAGCACAGCCGTGAAAAGCAGCTAAAGCCCATTATAAAAATAAATTACTTTTAAATACCCATGAAACAAAGACAGTGAAAGAGAGAGAAATTCTTACACAATTCGTTCAGGGGCTGTGATGCAACCTGTATTGACCATATCTAGACCCACAGCTGGATGAGATATAAGGGTGGACACTCTTAGGGCTGAGAGGTTTGGTGAAGTTGGGTGAGCAAACGCAGACCCTTTAAAGTAATACTGCGTGCTACCCATCGAATGGGTCCCAAATCTCCAGGTTCAAGGGCATCTTCCTACATCGAAAACATGCATGAGAAACCAAGAAGATGGTACACCGTGTGTTGGGGAAAGGTTTCTAAAATGCACCTCATTTCTCATCTCCTTGTGCTCGGGTTCGCCATTCCAGCCACTTTAGTAGCAATCTCCCTACTTGGAGCATCAGCATCTTTAACCTCCTGTTCCGTACAGGTTGCAATTTGTCCTGAGGATGAACGGGAAGACGGGGAACCAATGATAGACTAGCTCTTGGTGTTGGGATAGGCACAGGTCACTCTATTTTCCCATCAGGAAGAAGAATTAACCACAGGCTCAGCCTGCACCCCGGAACCAGAACAGGGCCTGAAGCCATCCTGCGCTTTTGCGGCCACCTCCCAAAAAAGCGAGTTGTAAAATGGAGCTTCAGGGCACTGCAATTCACAATCCTACAGAGTTATAAATGATAACTCTCGTCCACAAATATATTGAGGGAAGGCAAAGACGAGGAATTGAAATCAAGGCAGAATTGCAGGAAACAGATTTCAGGAGGTAGATTCGAATCGCCTTTAAGGCACATGAAAAGCGCCAAAACGTTGACAATGATGCCCTTGGCCAAAAAGGGCGTATGCGTTTTTTCCTGAATAAATTCAGGAAAAAACGCATACGCCCTTTTTGGCCAACCAAGCAACCTGGAAAGGCAAATCAGCGCTACAAAGAAGTCTCGCTTCCCATCGGTCAAAAGGGCCATGCTGAAAAAAGTGTCAAAACCAGAAATGCAGGACAGGCCATGGAGAAATGGGAGCCTTGCTACACTGATGGGCGGGATGTAAATTGCCAACAGCCACTCTGGAGAAGTGTACGGTGTGTCCTGAAACATCTAAAAAACACAGCTTAGAGAGCATAGGGCACTTCCACGCATGGGGGTATAAAGTGGGAAAATTAAAAATCAGCAAGACACAAGCACCCCAAAGTTTAGGGATGCTCTGTTGACAAGGACTTCCACTTCATTCCACCTTAAATATCCCAGGAAAGCGAAAAATGGATAAAAAATTTGAGGTCCTTATGTACAATGGCATACCACTCAGCCATGAAATCAATGTCATAAGGCTAGTAGCAGCATGATGAGTGGATTTAGGTACGACGATTCTAAGTGAAATAAGTCACACAGAAAAGGACACTTCTCATAAGGTGTCACTTATAGAGGGAATGTAAAAACCGTTACACTTGAACTGAGTTACAAAACAGAACAGAGTCACACATGCAGAAAACACACTATGGCTGCTTAACGGGAAAGCGAGGTGGGGTGATACATAAAGCAAGAGTTTCAAATTAGCTCAGATACCGTTCCATAAACCCAATATGTAATAGACAAGACCTACTCCTTGCTCAGAGAACTGGACTCAACACGCCCGATTCACCGCACAAGAATATATCTGACTAGTAATAATCTTAAAACCTATGTATTGATATCTCTCTGTTAGTGTGTCAAGTGGGTGTAAAGCGGCATAAACACAGCCGTGAAAAGCAGCTAAACCCCATTATAAAAATAAATTTCTTTTAAAAACCCATGAAACAAAGACAGTGAAAGAGAGAGAAATTCTTACACAATTCGTTCAGGGGCTGTGATGCAACCTGGATTGACCATATCTAGACCCACAGCTGGATGAGACATAAGGGTGGACACTCTTGGGGCTGAGAGGTTTGGTGAGGTTGGGTGAGCAAACGCAGACCCTTTAAAGTAATACTGCGTGCTACCCATCGCATGGGTCCCAAATCTCCAGGTTCAAGGGCATCTTCCTACATCGAAAACATGCATGAGAAACCAAGAAGATGGTACACCGTGTGTTGGGGAAAGGTTTCTAAAATGCACCTCATTTCTCATCTCCTTGTGCTCGGGTTCGCCATTCCAGCCACTTTAGTAGCAATCTCCCTACTTGGAGCATCAGCATCTTTAACCTCCTGTTCCGTACAGGTTGCAATTTGTCCTGAGGATGAACGGGAAGACGGGGAACCAATGAGAGACTAGCTCTTGGTGTTGGGACAGGCACAGGTCACTCTATTTTCCCATCAGGAAGAAGAATTAACCACAGGCTCAGCCTGCCCCCCGGAACCAGAACAGGGCCTGAAGCCATCCTGCGCTTTTGCGGCCACCTCCCAAAAAAGCGAGTTGTAAAATGGAGCTTCAGGGCACTGCAATTCACAATCCTACAGAGTTATAAATGATAACTCTCGTCCACAAATATATTGAGGGAAGGCAAAGACGAGGAATTGAAATCAAGGCAGAATTGCAGGAAACAGATTTCAGGAGGTAGATTCGAATCGCCTTTAAAGCACATGAAAAGCGCCAAAATGTTGACAATGATGCCCTTGGCCAAAAAGGGCGTATGCATTTTTTCCTGAATATATTCAGGAAAAAACGCATACGCCCTTTTTGGCCAACCAAGCAACCTGGAAAGGCCAATCAGCGCTACAAAGAAGTCTCGCTTCCCATCGGTCAAAAGGGCCATGCTGGAAAAAGTGTCAAAACCAGAAATGCAGGACAGGCCATGGAGAAATGGGAGCCTTGCTACACTGATGGGCGGGATGTAAATTGCCAACAGCCACTCTGGAGAAGTGTACGGTGTGTCCTGAAACATCTAAAAAACACAGCTTAGAGAGCATAGGGCACTTCCACGCATGGGGGTATAAAGTGGGAAAATTAAAAATCAGCAAGACACAAGCACCCCAAAGTTTAGGGATGCTCTGTTGACAAGGACTTCCACTTCATTCCACCTTAAATATCCCAGGAAAGCGAAAAATGGATAAAAAATTTGAAATCCTTATGTACAATGGCATACCACTCAGCCATGAAATCAATGTCATAAGGCTAGTAGCAGCATGATGAGTGGATTTAGGTACGACGATTCTAAGTGAAATAAGTCACACAGAAAAGGACACTTCTCATAAGGTGTCACTTATAGAGGGAATGTAAAAACCGTTACACTTGAACTGAGTTACAAAACAGAACAGAGTCACACATGCAGAAAACACACTATGGCTGCTTAACGGGAAAGCGAGGTGGGGTGATACATAAAGCAAGAGTTTCAAATTAGCTCAGATACCGTTCCATAAACCCAATATGTAATAGACAAGACCTACTCCTTGCTCAGAGAACTGGACTCAACACGCCCGATTCACCGCACAAGAATATATCTGACTAGTAATAATCTTAAAACCTATGTATTGATATCTCTCTGTTAGTGTGTCAAGTGGGTGTAAAGCGGCATAAACACAGCCGTGAAAAGCAGCTAAACCCCATTATAAAAATAAATTACTTTTAAAAACCCATGAAACACAGACAGTGAAAGAGAGAGAAATTCTTACACAATTCGTTCAGGGGCTGTGATGCAACCTGGATTGACCATATCTAGACCCACAGCTGGATGAGACATAAGGGTGGACACTCTTGGGGCTGAGAGGTTTGGTGAGGTTGGGTGAGCAAACGCAGACCCTTTAAAGTAATACTGCGTGCTACCCATCGCATGGGTCCCAAATCTCCAGGTTCAAGGGCATCTTCCTACATCGAAAACATGCATGAGAAACCAAGAAGATGGTACACCGTGTGTTGGGGAAAGGTTTCTAAAATGCACCTCATTTCTCATCTCCTTGTGCTCGGGTTCGCCATTCCAGCCACTTTAGTAGCAATCTCCCTACTTGGAGCATCAGCATCTTTAACCTCCTGTTCCGTACAGGTTGCAATTTGTCCTAAGGATGAACGGGAAGACGGGGAACCAATGAGAGACTAGCTCTTGGTGTTGGGACAGGCACAGGTCACTCTATTTTCCCATCAGGAAGAAGAATTAACCACAGGCTCAGCCTGCCCCCCGGAACCAGAACAGGGCCTGAAGCCATCCTGCGCTTTTGCGGCCACCTCCCAAAAAAGCGAGTTGTAAAATGGAGCTTCAGGGCACTGCAATTCACAATCCTACAGAGTTATAAATGATAACTCTCGTCCACAAATATATTGAGGGAAGGCAAAGACGAGGAATTGAAATCAAGGCAGAATTGCAGGAAACAGATTTCAGGAGGTAGATTCGAATCGCCTTTAAAGCACATGAAAAGCGCCAAAACGTTGACAATGATGCCCTTGGCCAAAAAGGGCGTATGCGTTTTTTCCTGAATATATTCAGGAAAAAACGCATATGCCCTTTTTGGCCAACCAAGCAACCTGGAAAGGCCAATCAGCGCTACAAAGAAGTCTCGCTTCCCATCAGTCAAAAGGGCCATGCTGAAAAAAGTGTCAAAACCAGAAATGCAGGACAGGCCATGGAGAAATGGGAGCCTTGCTACACTGATGGGCGGGATGTAAATTGCCAACAGCCACTCTGGAGAAGTGTACGGTGTGTCCTGAAACATCTAAAAAACACAGCTTAGAGAGCATAGGGCACTTCCACGCATGGGGGTATAAAGTGGGAAAATTAAAAATCAGCAAGACACAAGCACCCCAAAGTTTAGGGCTGCTCTGTTGACAAGGACCTCCACTTCATTCCACCTTAAATATCCCAGGAAAGCGAAAAATGGATAAAAAAGTTGTAGACCTTATGTACAATGGAATATCACTCAGCCATGAAATCAATATCATAAGGCTAGTTGCAGCATGATGAGTGGATTTAGGTAAGACGATTCTAAGTGAAATAAGTCACACAGAAAAGGACACTTCTCATAAGGTGTCACTTATAGAGGGAATGTAAAAACCGTTACACTTGAACTGAATTACAAAACAGAACAGAGTCACACATGCAGAAAACACACTATGGCTGCTTAACGGGAAAGGTGAGGTGGGGTGATACATAAAACAAGAGTTTCAAATTAGCTCAGATACCGTTCCATAAACCCAATATGTAATAGACAAGACCTACTCCTTGCTCAGAGAACTGGATTCAACACGCCCGATTCACCACACAAGAATATATCTGACTAGTAATAATCTTAAAACCTATGTATTGATATCTCTCTGTTAGTGTGTCAAGTGGGTGTAAAGCGGCATAAACACAGCCGTGAAAAGCAGCTAAACCCCATTATAAAAATAAATTACTTTTAAAAACCCATGAAACAAAGACAGGGAAAGAGAGAGAAATTCTTACACAATTCGTTCAGGGGCTGTGATGCAACCTGGATTGACCATATCTAGACCCACAGCTGGATGAGACATAAGGGTGGACACTCTTGGGGCTGAGAGGTTTGGTGAAGTTGGGTGAGCAAACCCAGACCCTTTAAAGTAATACTGCGTGCTACCCGTCCCATGGGTCCCAAATCTCCAGGTTCAAGGGCATCTTCCTACATCGAAAACAGGCATGAGAAACCCAGAAGATGGTACACCATGTGATGGGGAAAGGTTTCTAAAACGCACCTCATTTCTCATCTCCTTGTGCTCGGGTTCGCCATTCCAGCCACTTTACTAGCAATCTCCCTACGTGGAGCATCAGCACCTTTAACCTCCTGTTCCGTACAGGTTGCAATTTGTCTTGAGGATGAACGGGAAGACGGGGAACCAATGAGAGACTAGCTCTTGGTGTTGGGACAGGCACAGGTCACTCTATTTTCCCATCAGGAAGAAGAATTAACCACAGGCTCAGCCTGCCCCCAGGAACCAGAACAGGGCCTGAAGCCATCCTGCGCTTTTGCGGCCAGCTCCCAAAAAAGCGAGTTGTAAAATGGAGCTTCAGGGCACTGCAATTCACAAACCTGCAGAGTTATAAATGATAACTCTCGTCCACAAATATATTGAGGGAAGGCAAAGAAGAGGATTTGAAGTCAAGGCAGAATTGCAGGAAACAGATTTCAGGAGGTAGATTCGAATCGCCTTTAAAGCACATGAAAAGCGGCAAAACGTTGACAATGATGCCCTTGGCCAAAAAGGGCGTATGCGTTTTTTCCTGAATATATTCAGGAAAAAACGCATACGCCCTTTTTGGCCAACCAAGCAACCTGGAAAGGCAAATCAGCGCTACAAAGAAGTCGCGCTTCCCATCGGTCAAAAGGGCCATGCTGAAAAAAGTTTCAAAACCAGAAATGCAGGACAGGCCATGGAGAAATGGGAGCCTTGCTACACTGATGGGCGGGATGTAAATTGCCAACAGCCACTCTGGAGAAGGGCACGGTGTGTCCTGAAACAGCTAAAAAACACAGCTTAGAGAGCATAGGGCACTTCCACGCATGGGGGTATAAAGTGGGAAAATTAAAAATCAGCAAGACACAAGCCCCCCATAGTTTAGGGCTGCTCTTTTGACAAGGACCTCCACTTCAATCCACCTTAAATATCCCAGGAAAGCGAAAAATGGATAAAAAAGTTGTAGTCCTTATGTACAATGGAATATCACTCAGCCATGAAATCAATATCATAAGGCTAGTAGCAGCATGATGAGTGGATTTAGGTACGACGATTCTAAGTGAAATAAGTCACACAGAAAAGGACACTTCTCATAAGGTGTCACTTATAGAGGGAATGTAAAAACCGTTACACTTGAACTGAATTACAAAACAGAACAGAGTCACACATGCAGAAAACACACTACGGCTGCTTAACTGGAAAGATGAGGTGGGGTGATACATAAAACAAGAGTTTCAAATTAGCTCAGATACCGTTCCATAAACCCAATATGTAATAGACAAAACCTACTCCTTGCTCAGAGAACTGGACTCAACACGCCCGATTCACCGCACAAGAATATATCTGACTAGTAATAATCTTAAAACCTATGAATTGATATCTCTCTGTTAGTGTGTCAAGTGGGTGTAAAGCGGCATAAACACAGCCGTGAAAAGCAGCTAAACCCCATTATAAAAATAAATTACTTTTAAAAACCCATGAAACAAAGACAGGGAAAGAGAGAGAAATTCTTACACAATTCGTTCAGGGGCTGTGATGCAACCTGGATTGACCATATCTAGACCCACAGCTGGATGAGACATAAGGGTGGACACTCTTGGGGCTGAGAGGTTTGGTGAAGTTGGGTGAGCAAACGCAGACCCTTTAAAGTAATACTGCGTGCTACCCATCGCATGGGTCCCAAATCTCCAGGTTCAAGGGCATCTTCCTACATCGAAAACATGCATGAGAAACCCAGAAGATGGTACACCGTGTGATGGGGAAATGTTTCTAAAACGCACCTCATTTCTCATCTCCTTGTGCTCGGGTTCGCCATTCCAGCCACTTTACTAGCAATCTCCCTACGTGGAGCATCAGCACCTTTAACCTCCTGTTCCGTACAGGTTGCAGTTTGTCCTGAGGATGAATGGGAAGACGGGGAACCAATGAGAGACTAGCTCTTGGTGTTGGGACAGGCACAGGTCACTCTATTTTCCCATCAGGAAGAAGAATTAACCACAGGCTCACCCTGCCCACCGGAACCAGAACAGGGCCTGAAGCCATCCTGCGCTTTTGCGGCCAGCTCCCAAAAAAGCGAGTTGTAAAATGGAGCTTCAGGGCACAGCAATTCACAAACCTGCAGAGTTATAAATGATAACTCTCGTCCACAAATATATTGAGGGAAGGCAAAGAAGAGGATTTGAAATCAAGGCAGAATTGCAGGAAACAGATTTCAGGAGGTATATTCGAATCGCCTTTAAAGCACATGAAAAGCGGCAAAACGTTGACAATGATGCCCTTGGCCAAAAAGGGCGTATGCGTTTTTTCCTGAATATATTCAGGAAAAAACGCATACGCCCTTTTTTGCCAACCAAGCAACCTGGAAAGGCAAATAAGCGCTACAAAGAAGTCTCGCTTCCCATCGGTCAAAAGGGCCATGCTGAAAAAAGTTTCAAAACCAGAAATGCAGGACAGGCCA
This sequence comes from Balaenoptera physalus, assembly GCF_965194825.1. Classification (NCBI taxonomy): domain Eukaryota; kingdom Metazoa; phylum Chordata; class Mammalia; order Artiodactyla; family Balaenopteridae; genus Balaenoptera; species Balaenoptera physalus. The sequence continues at coordinate 256,320 of NW_028126175.1, forward strand.
TAGAGAAATGGGAGCCTTGCTACACTGATGGGCGGGATGTAAATTGCCAACAGCCACTCTGGAGAAGGGTACGGTGTGTCCTGAAACAGCTAAAAACACAGGTTAGAGAGCATAGGGCACTTCCACGCATGGGGGTATAAAGTGGGAAAATTAAAAATCAGCAAGACACAAGCAACCCATAGTTTAGGGCTGCTCTTTTGACAAGGACCTCCACTTCATTCCACCTTAAATATCCCAGGAAAGCGAAAAATGGATAAAAAAGTTGTAGTCCTTATTTACAATGGAATATCACTCAGCCATGAAATCAATATCATAAGGCTAGTAGCAGCATGATGAGTGGATTTAGGTACGACGATTCTAAGTGAAATAAGTCACACAGAAAAGGACACTTCTCATAAGGTGTCACTTATAGAGGGAATGTAAAAACCGTTACACTTGAACTGAATTACAAAACAGAACAGAGTCACACATGCAGAAAACACACTATGGCTGCTTAACTGGAAAGGTGAGGTGGGGTGATACATAAAACAAGAGTTTCAAATTAGCTCAGATACCGTTCCATAAACCCAATATGTTATAGACAAAACCTACTCCTTGCTCAGAGAACTGGACTCAACACGCCTGATTCACCGCACAAGAATATATCTGACTAGTAATAATCTTAAAACCTATGAATTGATATCTCTCTGTTAGTGTGTCAAGTGGGTGTAAAGCGGCATAAACACAGCCGTGAAAAGCAGCTAAAGCCCATTATAAAAATAAATTACTTTTAAAAACCCATGAAACAAAGACAGTGAAAGAGAGAGAAATTCTTACACAATTCGTTCAGGGGCTGTGATGCAACCTGGATTGACCATATCTAGACCCACAGCTGGATGAGACATAAGGGTGGACTCTCTTGGGGCTGAGAGGTTTGGTGAAGGTGGGTGAGCAAACGCAGACCCTTTAAAGTAATACTGCGTGCTACCCATCGCATGGGTCCCAAATCTCCAGGTTCAAGGGCATCTTCCTACATCGAAAACAGGCATGAGAAACCCAGAAGATGGTACACCGTGTGATGGGGAAAGGTTTCTAAAACGCACCTCATTTCTCATCTCCTTGTGCTCGGGTTCGCCATTCCAGCCACTTTACTAGCAATCGCCCTACGTGGAGCATCAGCACCTTTAACCTCCTGTTCCGTACAGGTTGCAATTTGTCCTAAGGATGAACGGGAAGACGGGGAACCAATGAGAGACTAGCTCTTGGTGTTGGGACAGGCACAGGTCACTCTATTTTCCCATCAGGAAGAAGAATTAACCACAGGCTCAGCCTGCCCCCCGGAACCAGAACAGGGCCTGAAGCCATCCTGCGCTTTTGCGGCCACCTCCCAAAAAAGCGAGTTGTAAAATGGAGCTTCAGGGCACTGCAATTCACAATCCTACAGAGTTATAAATGATAACTCTCGTCCACAAATATATTGAGGGAAGGCAAAGACGAGGAATTGAAATCAAGGCAGAATTGCAGGAAACAGATTTCAGGAGGTAGATTCGAATCGCCTTTAAAGCACATGAAAAGCGCCAAAACGTTGACAATGATGCCCTTGGCCAAAAAGGGCGTATGCGTTTTTTCCTGAATATATTCAGGAAAAAACGCATACGCCCTTTTTGGCCAACCAAGCAACCTGGAAAGGCCAATCAGCGCTACAAAGAAGTCTCGCTTCCCATCAGTCAAAAGGGCCATGCTGAAAAAAGTGTCAAAACCAGAAATGCAGGACAGGCCATGGAGAAATGGGAGCCTTGCTACACTGATGGGCGGGATGTAAATTGCCAACAGCCACTCTGGAGAAGTGTACGGTGTGTCCTGAAACATCTAAAAAACACAGCTTAGAGAGCATAGGGCACTTCCACGCATGGGGGTATAAAGTGGGAAAATTAAAAATCAGCAAGACACAAGCACCCCAAAGTTTAGGGCTGCTCTGTTGACAAGGACCTCCACTTCATTCCACCTTAAATATCCCAGGAAAGCGAAAAATGGATAAAAAAGTTGTAGACCTTATGTACAATGGAATATCACTCAGCCATGAAATCAATATCATAAGGCTAGTTGCAGCATGATGAGTGGATTTAGGTAAGACGATTCTAAGTGAAATAAGTCACACAGAAAAGGACACTTCTCATAAGGTGTCACTTATAGAGGGAATGTAAAAACCGTTACACTTGAACTGAATTACAAAACAGAACAGAGTCACACATGCAGAAAACACACTATGGCTGCTTAACGGGAAAGGTGAGGTGGGGTGATACATAAAACAAGAGTTTCAAATTAGCTCAGATACCGTTCCATAAACCCAATATGTAATAGACAAGACCTACTCCTTGCTCAGAGAACTGGATTCAACACGCCCGATTCACCACACAAGAATATATCTGACTAGTAATAATCTTAAAACCTATGTATTGATATCTCTCTGTTAGTGTGTCAAGTGGGTGTAAAGCGGCATAAACACAGCCGTGAAAAGCAGCTAAACCCCATTATAAAAATAAATTACTTTTAAAAACCCATGAAACAAAGACAGGGAAAGAGAGAGAAATTCTTACACAATTCGTTCAGGGGCTGTGATGCAACCTGGATTGACCATATCTAGACCCACAGCTGGATGAGACATAAGGGTGGACACTCTTGGGGCTGAGAGGTTTGGTGAAGTTGGGTGAGCAAACCCAGACCCTTTAAAGTAATACTGCGTGCTACCCGTCCCATGGGTCCCAAATCTCCAGGTTCAAGGGCATCTTCCTACATCGAAAACAGGCATGAGAAACCCAGAAGATGGTACACCATGTGATGGGGAAAGGTTTCTAAAACGCACCTCATTTCTCATCTCCTTGTGCTCGGGTTCGCCATTCCAGCCACTTTACTAGCAATCTCCCTACGTGGAGCATCAGCACCTTTAACCTCCTGTTCCGTACAGGTTGCAATTTGTCTTGAGGATGAACGGGAAGACGGGGAACCAATGAGAGACTAGCTCTTGGTGTTGGGACAGGCACAGGTCACTCTATTTTCCCATCAGGAAGAAGAATTAACCACAGGCTCAGCCTGCCCCCAGGAACCAGAACAGGGCCTGAAGCCATCCTGCGCTTTTGCGGCCAGCTCCCAAAAAAGCGAGTTGTAAAATGGAGCTTCAGGGCACTGCAATTCACAAACCTGCAGAGTTATAAATGATAACTCTCGTCCACAAATATATTGAGGGAAGGCAAAGAAGAGGATTTGAAGTCAAGGCAGAATTGCAGGAAACAGATTTCAGGAGGTAGATTCGAATCGCCTTTAAAGCACATGAAAAGCGGCAAAACGTTGACAATGATGCCCTTGGCCAAAAAGGGCGTATGCGTTTTTTCCTGAATATATTCAGGAAAAAACGCATACGCCCTTTTTGGCCAACCAAGCAACCTGGAAAGGCAAATCAGCGCTACAAAGAAGTCGCGCTTCCCATCGGTCAAAAGGGCCATGCTGAAAAAAGTTTGAAAACCAGAAATGCAGGACAGGCCATGGAGAAATGGGAGCCTTGCTACACTGATGGGCGGGATGTAAATTGCCAACAGCCACTCTGGAGAAGGGCACGGTGTGTCCTGAAACAGCTAAAAAACACAGCTTAGAGAGCATAGGGCACTTCCACGCATGGGGGTATAAAGTGGGAAAATTAAAAATCAGCAAGACACAAGCCCCCCATAGTTTAGGGCTGCTCTTTTGACAAGGACCTCCACTTCAATCCACCTTAAATATCCCAGGAAAGCGAAAAATGGATAAAAAAGTTGTAGTCCTTATGTACAATGGAATATCACTCAGCCATGAAATCAATATCATAAGGCTAGTAGCAGCATGATGAGTGGATTTAGGTACGACGATTCTAAGTGAAATAAGTCACACAGAAAAGGACACTTCTCATAAGGTGTCACTTATAGAGGGAATGTAAAAACCGTTACACTTGAACTGAATTACAAAACTGAACAGAGTCACACATGCAGAAAACACACTACGGCTGCTTAACTGGAAAGATGAGGTGGGGTGATACATAAAACAAGAGTTTCAAATTAGCTCAGATACCGTTCCATAAACCCAATATGTAATAGACAAAACCTACTCCTTGCTCAGAGAACTGGACTCAACACGCCCGATTCACCGCACAAGAATATATCTGACTAGTAATAATCTTAAAACCTATGAATTGATATCTCTCTGTTAGTGTGTCAAGTGGGTGTAAAGCGGCATAAACACAGCCGTGAAAAGCAGCTAAACCCCATTATAAAAATAAATTACTTTTAAAAACCCATGAAACAAAGACAGGGAAAGAGAGAGAAATTCTTACACAATTCGTTCAGGGGCTGTGATGCAACCTGGATTGACCATATCTAGACCCACAGCTGGATGAGACATAAGGGTGGACACTCTTGGGGCTGAGAGGTTTGGTGAAGTTGGGTGAGCAAACGCAGACCCTTTAAAGTAATACTGCGTGCTACCCATCGCATGGGTCCCAAATCTCCAGGTTCAAGGGCATCTTCCTACATCGAAAACATGCATGAGAAACCCAGAAGATGGTACACCGTGTGATGGGGAAATGTTTCTAAAACGCACCTCATTTCTCATCTCCTTGTGCTCGGGTTCGCCATTCCAGCCACTTTACTAGCAATCTCCCTACGTGGAGCATCAGCACCTTTAACCTCCTGTTCCGTACAGGTTGCAGTTTGTCCTGAGGATGAATGGGAAGACGGGGAACCAATGAGAGACTAGCTCTTGGTGTTGGGACAGGCACAGGTCACTCTATTTTCCCATCAGGAAGAAGAATTAACCACAGGCTCACCCTGCCCACCGGAACCAGAACAGGGCCTGAAGCCATCCTGCGCTTTTGCGGCCAGCTCCCAAAAAAGCGAGTTGTAAAATGGAGCTTCAGGGCACAGCAATTCACAAACCTGCAGAGTTATAAATGATAACTCTCGTCCACAAATATATTGAGGGAAGGCAAAGAAGAGGATTTGAAATCAAGGCAGAATTGCAGGAAACAGATTTCAGGAGGTACATTCGAATCGCCTTTAAAGCACATGAAAAGCGGCAAAACGTTGACAATGATGCCCTTGGCCAAAAAGTGCGTATGCGTTTTTTCCTGAATATATTCAGGAAAAAACGCATACGCCCTTTTTTGCCAACCAAGCAACCTGGAAAGGCAAATAAGCGCTACAAAGAAGTCTCGCTTCCCATCGGTCAAAAGGGCCATGCTGAAAAAAGTTTCAAAACCAGAAATGCAGGACAGGCCATAGAGAAATGGGAGCCTTGCTACACTGATGGGCGGGATGTAAATTGCCAACAGCCACTCTGGAGAAGGGTACGGTGTGTCCTGAAACAGCTAAAAACACAGGTTAGAGAGCATAGGGCACTTCCACGCATGGGGGTATAAAGTGGGAAAATTAAAAATCAGCAAGACACAAGCAACCCATAGTTTAGGGCTGCTCTTTTGACAAGGACCTCCACTTCATTCCACCTTAAATATCCCAGGAAAGCGAAAAATGGATAAAAAAGTTGTAGTCCTTATTTACAATGGAATATCACTCAGCCATGAAATCAATATCATAAGGCTAGTAGCAGCATGATGAGTGGATTTAGGTACGACGATTCTAAGTGAAATAAGTCACACAGAAAAGGACACTTCTCATAAGGTGTCACTTATAGAGGGAATGTAAAAACCGTTACACTTGAACTGAATTACAAAACAGAACAGAGTCACACATGCAGAAAACACACTATGGCTGCTTAACTGGAAAGGTGAGGTGGGGTGATACATAAAACAAGAGTTTCAAATTAGCTCAGATACCGTTCCATAAACCCAATATGTTATAGACAAAACCTACTCCTTGCTCAGAGAACTGGACTCAACACGCCTGATTCACCGCACAAGAATATATCTGACTAGTAATAATCTTAAAACCTATGAATTGATATCTCTCTGTTAGTGTGTCAAGTGGGTGTAAAGCGGCATAAACACAGCCGTGAAAAGCAGCTAAAGCCCATTATAAAAATAAATTACTTTTAAAAACCCATGAAACAAAGACAGTGAAAGAGAGAGAAATTCTTACACAATTCGTTCAGGGGCTGTGATGCAACCTGGATTGACCATATCTAGACCCACAGCTGGATGAGACATAAGGGTGGACTCTCTTGGGGCTGAGAGGTTTGGTGAAGGTGGGTGAGCAAACGCAGACCCTTTAAAGTAATACTGCGTGCTACCCATCGCATGGGTCCCAAATCTCCAGGTTCAAGGGCATCTTCCTACATCGAAAACAGGCATGAGAAACCCAGAAGATGGTACACCGTGTGATGGGGAAAGGTTTCTAAAACGCACCTCATTTCTCATCTCCTTGTGCTCGGGTTCGCCATTCCAGCCACTTTACTAGCAATCGCCCTACGTGGAGCATCAGCACCTTTAACCTCCTGTTCCGTACAGGTTGCAATTTGTCCTGAGGATGAATGGGAAGACGGGGAACCAATGAGAGACTAGCTCTTGGTGTTGGGACAGGCACAGGTCACTCTATTTTCCCATCAGGAAGAAGAATTAACCACAGGCTCAGCCTGCCCCCCGGAACCAGAACAGGGCCTGAAGCCATCCTGCGCTTTTGCGGCCACCTCCCAAAAAAGCGAGTTGTAAAATGGAGCTTCAGGGCACAGCAATTCACAAACCTGCAGAGTTATAAATGATAACTCTCGTCCACAAATATATTGAGGGAAGGCAAAGAAGAGGATTTGAAATCAAGGCAGAATTGCAGGAAACAGATTTTAGGAGGTACATTCGAATCGCCTTTAAAGCACATGAAAAGCGGCAAAACGTTGACAATGATGCCCTTGGCCAAAAAGGGCGTATGCGTTTTTTCCTGAATATATTCAGGAAAAAACGCATACGCCCTTTTTGGCCAACCAAGCAACCTGGAAAGGCAAATCAGCGCTACTAAGAAGTCTCGCTTCCCATTGGTCAAAAGGGCCATTCTGAAAAAAGTGTCAAAACCAGAAATGCAGGACAGGCCATGGAGAAATGGGAGCCTTGCTACACTGATGGGCGGGATGTAAATTGCCAACAGCCACTCTGGAGAAGGGTACGGTGTGTCCTGAACCATCTAAAAAACACAGCCTAGAGAGGATAGGGCACTTCCACGCATGGGGGTATAAAGTGGGAAAATTGAAAATCAGCAAGACACAAGCACCCCAACGTTTAGGGCTGCTCTGTTGACAAGGACTTCCACTTCATTCCACCTTAAATATCCCAGGAAAGAGAAAAATGGATAAAAAAGTTGTGGTCCTTATATACGATGGAATATCACTCAGCCATGAAATCAATGTCATAAGGCTAGTAGCAGCATGATGAGTGGATTTAGGTACGACGATTCTAAGTGAAATAAGTCACACAGAAAAGGACACTTCTCATAAGGTGTCACTTATAGAGGGAATGTAAAAACCGTTACACTTGAACTGAATTACAAAACAGAACAGAGTCACACATGCAGAAAACACACTACGGCTGCTTAACTGGAAAGATGAGGTGGGGTGATACATAAAACAAGAGTTTCAAATTAGCTCAGATACCGTTCCATAAACCCAATATGTAATAGACAAAACCTACTCCTTGCTCAGAGAACTGGACTCAACACGCCTGATTCACCGCACAAGAATATATCTGACTAGTAATAATCTTAAAACCTATGAATTGATATCTCTCTGTTAGTGTGTCAAGTGGGTGTAAAGCGGCATAAACACAGCCGTGAAAAGCAGCTAAACCCCATTATAAAAATAAATTACTTTTAAAAACCCATGAAACAAAGACAGGGAAAGAGAGAGAAATTCTTACACAATTCGTTCAGGGGCTGTGATGCAACCTGGATTGACCATATCTAGACCCACAGCTGGATGAGACATAAGGGTGGACACTCTTGGGGCTGAGAGGTTTGGTGAAGTTGGGTGAGCAAACGCAGACCCTTTAAAGTAATACTGCGTGCTACCCATCGCATGGGTCCCAAATCTCCAGGTTCAAGGGCATCTTCCTACATCGAAAACATGCATGAGAAACCTAGAAGATGGTACACCGTGTGATGGGGAAATGTTTCTAAAACGCACCTCATTTCTCATCTCCTTGTGCTCGGGTTCGCCATTCCAGCCACTTTACTAGCAATCTCCCTACGTGGAGCATCAGCACCTTTAACCTCCTGTTCCGTACAGGTTGCAGTTTGTCCTGAGGATGAATGGGAAGACGGGGAACCAATGAGAGACTAGCTCTTGGTGTTGGGACAGGCACAGGTCACTCTATTTTCCCATCAGGAAGAAGAATTAACCACAGGCTCACCCTGCCCACCGGAACCAGAACAGGGCCTGAAGCCATCCTGCGCTTTTGCGGCCAGCTCCCAAAAAAGCGAGTTGTAAAATGGAGCTTCAGGGCACAGCAATTCACAAACTTGCAGAGTTATAAATGATAACTCTCGTCCACAATATATTGAGGGAAGGCAAAGAAGAGGATTTGAAATCAAGGCAGAATTGCAGGAAACAGATTTCAGGAGGTACATTCGAATCGCCTTTAAAGCACATGAAAAGCGGCAAAACGTTGACAATGATGCCCTTGGCCAAAAAGTGCGTATGCGTTTTTTCCTGAATATATTCAGGAAAAAACGCATACGCCCTTTTTTGCCAACCAAGCAACCTGGAAAGGCAAATAAGCGCTACAAAGAAGTCTCGCTTCCCATCGGTCAAAAGGGCCATGCTGAAAAAAGTTTCAAAACCAGAAATGCAGGACAGGCCATAGAGAAATGGGAGCCTTGCTACACTGATGGGCGGGATGTAAATTGCCAACAGCCACTCTGGAGAAGGGTACGGTGTGTCCTGAAACAGCTAAAAACACAGCTTAGAGAGCATAGGGCACTTCCACGCATGGGGGTATAAAGTGGGAAAATTAAAAATCAGCAAGACACAAGCACCCCATAGTTTAGGGCTGCTCTTTTGACAAGGACCTCCACTTCATTCCACCTTAAATATCCCAGGAAAGCGAAAAATGGATAAAAAAGTTGTAGTCCTTATTTACAATGGAATATCACTCAGCCATGAAATCAATATCATAAGGCTAGTAGCAGCATGATGAGTGGATTTAGGTACGACGATTCTAAGTGAAATAAGTCACACAGAAAAGGACACTTCTCATAAGGTGTCACTTATAGAGGGAATGTAAAAACCGTTACACTTGAACTGAATTACAAAACAGAACAGAGTCACACATGCAGAAAACACACTATGGCTGCTTAACTGGAAAGGTGAGGTGGGGTGATACATAAAACAAGAGTTTCAAATTAGCTCAGATACCGTTCCATAAACCCAATATGTTATAGACAAAACCTACTCCTTGCTCAGAGAACTGGACTCAACACGCCTGATTCACCGCACAAGAATATATTTGACTAGTAATAATCTTAAAACCTATGAATTGATATCTCTCTGTTAGTGTGTCAAGTGGGTGTAAAGCGGCATAAACACAGCCGTGAAAAGCAGCTAAAGCCCATTATAAAAATAAATTACTTTTAAAAACCCATGAAACAAAGACAGTGAAAGAGAGAGAAATTCTTACACAATTCGTTCAGGGGCTGTGATGCAACCTGGATTGACCATATCTAGACCCACAGCTGGATGAGACATAAGGGTGGACTCTCTTGGGGCTGAGAGGTTTGGTGAAGGTGGGTGAGCAAACGCAGACCCTTTAAAGGAATACTGCCTGCTACCCATCGCATGGGTCCCAAATCTCCAGGTTCAAGGGCATCTTCCTACATCGAAAACAGGCATGAGAAACCCAGAAGATGGTACACCGTGTGATGGGGAAAGGTTTCTAAAACGCACCTCATTTCTCATCTCCTTGTGCTCGGGTTTGCCATTCCAGCCACTTTACTAGCAATCTCCCTACTTGGAGCATCAGCACCTTTAACCTCCTGTTCCTTACAGGTTGCAATTTGTCCTGAGGATGAACGGGAAAACGGGGAACCAATATGAGACTAGCTCTTGGTGTTGGGACAGGCACAGGTCACTCTATTTTCCCATCAGGAAGAAGAATTAACCACAGGCTCAGCCTGCCCCCCGGAACCAGAACAGGGCCTGAAGCCATCCTGCGCTTTTGCGGCCACCTCCCAAAAAAGCGAGTTGTAAAATGGAGCTTCAGGGCACTGCAATTCACAAACCTGCGGAGTTATAAATGATAACTCTCGTCCACAAATATATTGAGTGAAGGCAAAGAAGAGGATTTGAAGTAAAGGCAGAATTGCAGGAAACAGATTTTAGGAGGTAGATTCGAATCGCCTTTAAAGCACATGAAAAGCGGCAAAACGTTGACAATGATGCCCTTGGCCAAAAAGGGCGTATGCGTTTTTTCCTGAATATATTCAGGAAAAAACGCATACGCCCTTTTTGGCCAACCAAGCAACCTGGAAAGGCAAATCAGCGCTACAAAGAAGTCTCGCTTCCCATCGGTCAAAAGGGCCATGCTGAAAAAAGTTTCAAAACCAGAAATGCAGGACAGGCCATAGAGAAATGGGAGCCTTGCTACACTGATGGGCGGGATGTAAATTGCCAACAGCCACTCTGGAGAAGGGTACGGTGTGTCCTGAAACAGCTAAAAACACAGCTTAGAGAGCCTAGGGCACTTCCACGCATGGGGGTATAAAGTGGGAAAATTAAAAATCAGCAAGACACAAGCACCCCATAGTTTAGGGCTGCTCTTTTGACAAGGACCTCCACTTCATTCCACCTTAAATATCCCAGGAAAGCGAAAAATGGATAAAAAAGTTGTAGTCCTTATTTACAATGGAATATCACTCAGCCATGAAATCAATATCATAAGGCTAGTAGCAGCATGATGAGTGGATTTAGGTACGACGATTCTAAGTGAAATAAGTCACACAGAAAAGGACACTTCTCATAAGGTGTCACTTATAGAGGGAATGTAAAAACCGTTACACTTGAACTGAATTACAAAACAGAACAGAGTCACACATGCAGAAAACACACTATGGCTGCTTAACTGGAAAGGTGAGGTGGGGTGATACAAAAAACAAGAGTTTCAAATTAGCTCAGATACCGTTCCATAAACCCAATATGTAATAGACAAGACCTACTCCTTGCTCAGAGAACTGGACTCAACACGCCCGATTCACCACACAAGAATATATCTGACTAGTAATAATCTTAAAACCTATGTATTGATATCTCTCTGTTAGTGTGTCAAGTGGGTGTAAAGCGGCATAAACACAGCCGTGAAAAGCAGCTAAACCCCATTATAAAAATAAATTACTTTTAAAAACCCATGAAACAAAGACAGTGAAAGAGAGAGAAATTCTTACACAATTCGTTCAGGGGCTGTGATGCAACCTGGATTGACCATATCTAGACCCACAGCTGGATGAGACATAAGGGTGGACACTCTTGGGGCTGAGAGGTTTCGTGAAGTATGGTGAGCAAACGCAGACCCTTTAAAGTAATACTGCGTGCTACCCGTCCCATGGGTCCCAAATCTCCAGGTTCAAGGGCATCTTCCTACATCGAAAACAGGCATGAGAAACACAGAAGATGGTACACCATGTGATGGGGAAAGGTTTCTAAAACGCACCTCATTTCTCATCTCCTTGTGCTCGGGTTCGCCATTCCAGCCACTTTACTAGCAATCTCCCTACGTGGAGCATCAGCACCTTTAACCTCCTGTCCCGTACAGGTTGCAATTTGTCCTGAGGATGAATGGGAAGACGGGGAACCAATGAGAGACTAGCTCTTGGTGTTGGGACAGGCACAGGTCACTCTATTTTCCCATCAGGAAGAAGAATTAACCACAGGCTCACCCTGCCAACCGGAACCAGAACAGGGCCTGAAGCCATCCTGCGCTTTTGCGGCCAGCTCCCAAAAAAGCGAGTTCTAAAATGGAGCTTCAGGGCACAGCAATTCACAAACCTGCAGAGTTATAAATGATAACTCTCGTCCACAAATATATTGAGGGAAGGCAAAGAAGAGGATTTGAAATCAAGGCAGAATTGCAGGAAACAGATTTCAGGAGGTAGATTCGAATCGCCTTTAAAGCACATGAAAAGCGGCAAAACGTTGACAATGATGCCCTTGGCCAAAAAGGGCGTATGCGTTTTTTCCTGAATATATTCAGGAAAAAACGCATACGCCCTTTTTGGCCAACCAAGCAACCAGGAAAGGCAAATCAGCGCTACAAAGAAGTCTCGCTTCCCATCGGTCAAAAGGGCCATGCTGAAAAAAGTTTCAAAACCAGAAATGCAGGACAGGCCATGGAGAAATGGGAGCCTTGCTACACTGATGGGCGGGATGTAAATTGCCAACAGCCAGTCTGGAGAAGGGTACGGTGTGTCCTGAAACAGCTAAAAAACACAGCTTAGAGAGCATAGGGCACTTCCACGCATGGGGGTATAAAGTGGGAAAATTAAAAATCAGCAAGACACAAGCACCCCAAAGTTTAGGGCTGCTCTGTTGACAAGGACCTCCACTTCATTCCACCTTAAATATCCCAGGAAAGCGAAAAATGGATAAAAAAGTTGTAGACCTTATGTACAATGGAATATCACTCAGCCATGAAATCAATATCATAAGGCTAGTAGCAGCATGATGAGTGGATTTAGGTACGACGATTCTAAGTGAAATAAGTCACACAGAAAAGGACACTTCTCATAAGGTGTCACTTATAGAGGGAATGTAAAAACCGTTACACTTGAACTGAATTATAAAACAGAACAGAGTCACACATGCAGAAAACACACTATGGCTGCTTAACAGGAAAGGTGAGGTGGGGTGATACATAAAACAAGAGTTTCAAATTAGCTCAGATACCGTTCCATAAACCCAATATGTAATAGACAAGACCTACTCCTTGCTCAGAGAACTGGACTCAACACGCCTGATTCACCGCACAAGAATATATCTGACTAGTAATAATCTTAAAACCTATGTATTGATATCTCTCTGTTAGTGTGTCAAGTGGGTGTAAAGCGGCATAAACACAGCCGTGAAAAGCAGCTAAACCCCATTATAAAAATAAATTACTTTTAAAAACCCATGAAACAAAGACAGGGAAAGAGAGAGAAATTCTTACACAATTCGTTCAGGGGCTGTGATGCAACCTGGATTGACCATATCTAGACCCACAGCTGGATGAGACATAAGGGTGGACACTCTTGGGGCTGAGAGGTTTGGTGAAGTTGGGTGAGCAAACGCAGACCCTTTAAAGTAATACTGCGTGCTACCCATCGCATGGGTCCCAAATCTCCAGGTTCAAGGGCATCTTCCTACATCGAAAACATGCATGAGAAACCCAGAAGATGGTACACCGTGTGATTGGGAAATGTTTCTAAAACGCACCTCATTTCTCATCTCCTTGTGCTCTGGTTCGCCATTCCAGCCACTTTACTAGCAATCTCCCTACGTGGAGCATCAGCACCTTTAACCTCCTGTTCCGTACAGGTTGCAATTTGTCCTGAGGATGAATGGGAAGACGGGGAACCAATGAGAGACTAGCTCTTGGTGTTGGGACAGGCACAGGTCACTCTATTTTCCCATCAGGAAGAAGAATTAACCACAGGCTCACCCTGCCAACCGGAACCAGAACAGGGCCTGAAGCCATCCTGCGCTTTTGCGGCCAGCTCCCAAAAAAGCGAGTTCTAAAATGGAGCTTCAGGGCACAGCAATTCACAAACCTGCAGAGTTATAAATGATAACTCTCGTCCACACATATATTGAGGGAAGGCAAAGAAGAGGATTTGAAATCAAGGCAGAATTGCAGGAAACAGATTTCAGGAGGTAGATTCGAATCGCCTTTAAAGCACATGAAGAGCGGCAAAACGTTGACAATGATGCCCTTGGCCAAAAAGGGCGTATGCGTTTTTTCCTGAATATATTCAGGAAAAAACGCATACGCCCTTTTTGGCCAACCAAGCAACCTGGAAAGGCAAATCAGCACTACAAAGCAGTCTCGCTTCCCATCGGTCAAAAGGGCCATGCTGAAAAAAGTTTCAAAACCAGAAATGCAGGACAGGCCATGGAGAAATGGGAGCCTTGCTACACTGATGGGCGGGATGTAAATTGCCAACAATCAGTCTGGAGAAGGGTACGGTGTGTCCTGAAACAGCTAAAAAACACAGCTTAGAGAGCATAGGGCACTTCCACGCATGGGGGTATAAAGTGGGAAAATTAAAAATCAGCAAGACACAAGCACCCCAAAGTTTAGGGCTGCTCTGTTGACAAGGACCTCCACTTCATTCCACCTTAAATATCCCAGGAAAGCGAAAAATGGATAAAAAAGTTGTAGACCTTATGTACAATGGAATATCACTCAGCCATGAAATCAATATCATAAGGCTAGTAGCAGAATGATGAGTGGATTTAGGTACGACGATTCTAAGTGAAATAAGTCACACAGAAAAGGACACTTCTCATAAGGTGTCACTTATAGAGGGAATGTAAAAACCGTTACACTTGAACTGAATTACAAAACAGAACAGAGTCACACATGCAGAAAACACACTATGGCTGCTTAACAGGAAAGGTGAGGTGGGGTGATACATAAAACAAGAGTTTCAAATTAGCTCAGATACCGTTCCATAAACCCAATATGTAATAGACAAGACCTACTCCTTGCTCAGAGAACTGGACTCAACACGCCTGATTCACCGCACAAGAATATATCTGACTAGTAATAATCTTAAAACCTATGTATTGATATATCTCTGTTAGTGTGTCAAGTGGGTGTAAAGCGGCATAAACACAGCCGTGAAAAGCAGCTAAACCCCATTATAAAAATAAATTACTTTTAAAAACCCATGAAACAAAGACAGTGAAAGAGAGAGAAATTCTTACACAATTCGTTCAGGGGCTGTGATGCAACCTGGATTGACCATATCTAGACCCACAGCTGGATGAGACATAAGGGTGGACACTCTTGGGGCTGAGAGGTTTGGTGAAGTTGGGTGAGCAAACCCAGACCCTTTAAAGTAATACTGCGTGCTACCCGTCCCATGGGTCCCAAATCTCCAGGTTCAAGGGCATCTTCCTACATCGAAAACCGGCATGAGAAACCCAGAAAATGGTACACCATGTGATGGGGAAAGGTTTCTAAAACGCACCTCATTTCTCATCTCCTTGTGCTCGGGTTCGCCATTCCAGCCACTTTACTAGCAATCTCCCTACGTGGAGCATCAGCACCTTTAACCTCCTGTTCCGTACAGGTTGCAATTTGTCCTGAGGATGAATGGGAAGACGGGGAACCAATGAGAGACTAGCTCCTGGTGTTGGGACAGGCACAGGTCACTCTATTTTCCCATCAGGAAGAAGAATTAACCACAGGCTCACCCTGCCAACCGGAACCAGAACAGGGCTTGAAGCCATCCTGCACTTTTGCGGCCAGCTCCCAAAAAAGCGAGTTCTAAAATGGAGCTTCAGGGCACAGCAATTCACAAACCTGCAGAGTTATAAATGATAACTCTCGTCCACAAATATATTGAGGGAAGGCAAAGAAGAGGATTTGAAATCAAGGCAGAATTGCAGGAAACAGATTTCAGGAGGTAGATTCGAATCGCCTTTAAAGTACATGAAAAGCGGCAAAACGTTGACAATGATGCCCTTGGCCAAAAAGTGCGTATGCGTTTTTTCCTGAATATATTCAGGAAAAAACGCATACGCCCCTTTTGGCCAACCAAGCAACCTGGAAAGGCAAATCAGCGCTACAAAGAAGTCTCGCTTCCCTTCGGTCAAAAGGGCCATGCTGAAAAAAGTTTCAAAACCAGAAATGCAGGACAGGCCATGGAGAAATGGGAGCCTTGCTACACTGATGGGCGGGATGTAAATTGCCAACAGCCAGTCTGGAGAAGGGTACGGTGTGGCCTGAAACAGCTAAAAAACAGAGCTTAGAGAGCATAGGGCACTTCCACGCATGGGGGTATAAAGTGGGAAAATTAAAAATCAGCAAGACACAAGCACCCCAAAGTTTAGGGCTGCTCTGTTGACAAGGACCTCCACTTCATTCCACCTTAAATATCCCAGGAAAGCGAAAAATGGATAAAAAAGTTGTAGACCTTATGTACAATGGAATATCACTCAGCCATGAAATCAATATCATAAGGCTAGTAGCAGCATGATGAGTGGATTTAGGTACGACGATTCTAAGTGAAATAAGTCACACAGAAAAGGACACTTCTCATAAGGTGTCACTTATAGAGGGAATGTAAAAACCGTTACACTTGAACTGAATTACAAAACAGAACAGAGTCACACATGCAGAAAACACACTATGGCTGCTTAACAGGAAAGGTGAGGTGGGGTGATACATAAAACAAGAGTTTCAAATTAGCTCAGATACCGTTCCATAAACCCAATATGTAATAGACAAGACCTACTCCTTGCTCAGAGAACTGGACTCAACATGCCTGATTCACCGCACAAGAATATATCTGACTAGTAATAATCTTAAAACCTATGTATTGATATCTCTCTGTTAGTGTGTCAAGTGGGTGTAAAGCGGCATAAACACAGCCGTGAAAAGCAGCTAAACCCCATTATAAAAATAAATTACTTTTAAAAACCCATGAAACAAAGACAGTGAAAGAGAGAGAAATTCTTAGACAATTCGTTCAGGGGCTGTGATGCAACCTGGATTGACCATATCTAGACCCACAGCTGGATGAGACATAAGGGTGGACACTCTTGGGGCTGAGAGGTTTGGTGAAGTTGGGTGAGCAAACCCAGACCCTTTAAAGTAATACTGCGTGCTACCCGTCCCATGGGTCCCAAATCTCCAGGTTCAAGGGCATCTTCCTACATCGAAAACAGGCATGAGAAACCCAGAAGATGGTACACCATGTGATGGGGAAAGGTTTCTAAAACGCACCTCATTTCTCATCTCCTTGTGCTCGGGTTCGCCATTCCAGCCACTTTACTAGCAATCTCCCTACGTGGAGCATCAGCACCTTTAACCTCCTGTTCCGTACAGGTTGCAATTTGTCCTGAGGATGAACGGGAAGACGGGGAACCAATGAGAGACTAGCTCTTGGTGTTGGGACAGGCACAGGTCACTCTATTTTCCCATCAGGAAGAAGAATTAACCACAGGCTCAGCCTGCCCCCAGGAACCAGAACAGGGCCTGAAGCCATCCTGCGCTTTTGCGGCCAGCTCCCAAAAAAGCGAGTTGTAAAATGGAGCTTCAGGGCACTGCAATTCACAAACCTGCAGAGTTATAAATGATAACTCTCGTCCACAAATATATTGAGGGAAGGCAAAGAAGAGGATTTGAAGTCAAGGCAGAATTGCAGGAAACAGATTTCAGGAGGTAGATTCGAATCGCCTTTAAAGCACATGAAAAGCGGCAAAACGTTGACAATGATGCCCTTGGCCAAAAAGGGCGTATGCGTTTTTTCCTGAATATATTCAGGAAAAAACGCATACGCCCTTTTTGGCCAACCAAGCAACCTGGAAAGGCAAATCAGCGCTACAAAGAAGTCGCGCTTCCCATCGGTCAAAAGGGCCATGCTGAAAAAAGTTTCAAAACCAGAAATGCAGGACAGGCCATGGAGAAATGGGAGCCTTGCTACACTGATGGGCGGGATGTAAATTGCCAACAGCCACTCTGGAGAAGGGCACGGTGTGTCCTGAAACAGCTAAAAAACACAGCTTAGAGAGCATAGGGCACTTCCACGCATGGGGGTATAAAGTGGGAAAATTAAAAATCAGCAAGACACAAGCACCCCATAGTTTAGGGCTGCTCATTTGACAAGGACCTCCACTTCAATCCACCTTAAATATCCCAGGAAAGCGAAATATGGATAAAAAAGTTTTAGTCCTTATGTACAATGGAATATCACTCAGCCATGAAATCAATATCATAAGGCTAGTAGCAGCATGATGAGTGGATTTAGGTACGACGATTCTAAGTGAAATAAGTCACACAGAAAAGGACACTTCTCATAAGGTGTCACTTATAGAGGGAATGTAAAAACCGTTACACTTGAACTGAATTACAAAACAGAACAGAGTCACACATGCAGAAAACACACTACGGCTGCTTAACTGGAAAGATGAGGTGGGGTGATACATAAAACAAGAGTTTCAAATTAGCTCAGATACCGTTCCATAAACCCAATATGTAATAGACAAGACCTACTCCTTGCTCAGAGAACTGGACTCAACACGCCTGATTCACCGCACAAGAATATATCTGACTAGTAATAATCTTAAAACCTATGAATTGATATCTCTCTGTTAGTGTGTCAAGTGGGTGTAAAGCGGCATAAACACAGCCGTGAAAAGCAGCTAAACCCCATTATAAAAATAAATTACTTTTAAAAACCCATGAAACAAAGACAGGGAAAGAGAGAGAAATTCTTACACAATTCGTTCAGGGGCTGTGATGCAACCTGGATTGACCATATCTAGACCCACAGCTGGATGAGACATAAGGGTGGACACTCTTGGGGCTGAGAGGTTTGGTGAAGTTGGGTGAGCAAACCCAGACCCTTTAAAGTAATACTGCGTGCTACCCGTCCCATGGGTCCCAAATCTCCAGGTTCAAGGGCATCTTCCTACATCGAAAACAGGCATGAGAAACCCAGAAGATGGTACACCGTGTGATGGGGAAATGTTTCTAAAACGCACCTCATTTCTCATCTCCTTGTGCTCGGGTTCGCCATTCCAGCCACTTTACTAGCAATCTCCCTACGTGGAGCATCAGCACCTTTAACCTCCTGTTCCGTACAGGTTGCAATTTGTCCTGAGGATGAATGGGAAGACGGGGAACCAATGAGAGACTAGCTCTTGGTGTTGGGACAGGCACAGGTCACTCTATTTTCCCATCAGGAAGAAGAATTAACCACAGGCTCACCCTGCCAACCGGAACCAGAACAGGGCCTGAAGCCATCCTGCGCTTTTGCGGCCAGCTCCCAAAAAAGCGAGTTCTAAAATGGAGCTTCAGGGCACAGCAATTCACAAACCTGCAGAGTTATAAATGATAACTCTCGTCCACAAATATATTGAGGGAAGGCAAAGAAGAGGATTTGAAATCAAGGCAGAATTGCAGGAAACAGATTTCAGGAGGTAGATTCGAATCGCCTTTAAAGCACATGAAGAGCGGCAAAACGTTGACAATGATGCCCTTGGCCAAAAAGGGCGTATGCGTTTTTTCCTGAATATATTCAGGAAAAAACGCATACGCCCTTTTTGGCCAACCAAGCAACCTGGAAAGGCAAATCAGCGCTACAAAGCAGTCTCGCTTCCCATCGGTCAAAAGGGCCATGCTGAAAAAAGTTTCAAAACCAGAAATGCAGGACAGGCCATGGAGAAATGGGAGCCTTGCTACACTGATGGGCGGGATGTAAATTGCCAACAATCAGTCTGGAGAAGGGTACGGTGTGTCCTGAAACAGCTAAAAAACACAGCTTAGAGAGCATAGGGCACTTCCACGCATGGGGGTATAAAGTGGGAAAATTAAAAATCAGCAAGACACAAGCACCCCAAAGTTTAGGGCTGCTCTGTTGACAAGGACCTCCACTTCATTCCACCTTAAATATCCCAGGAAAGCGAAAAATGGATAAAAAAGTTGTAGACCTTATGTACAATGGAATATCACTCAGCCATGAAATCAATATCATAAGGCTAGTAGCAGAATGATGAGTGGATTTAGGAACGACGATTCTAAGTGAAATAAGTCACACAGAAAAGGACACTTCTCATAAGGTGTCACTTATAGAGGGAATGTAAAAACCGTTACACTTGAACTGAATTACAAAACAGAACAGAGTCACACATGCAGAAAACACACTATGGCTGCTTAACAGGAAAGGTGAGGTGGGGTGATACATAAAACAAGAGTTTCAAATTAGCTCAGATACCGTTCCATAAACCCAATATGTAATAGACAAGACCTACTCCTTGCTCAGAGAACTGGACTCAACACGCCTGATTCACCGCACAAGAATATATCTGACTAGTAATAATCTTAAAACCTATGTATTGATATATCTCTGTTAGTGTGTCAAGTGGGTGTAAAGCGGCATAAACACAGCCGTGAAAAGCAGCTAAACCCCATTATAAAAATAAATTACTTTTAAAAACCCATGAAACAAAGACAGTGAAAGAGAGAGAAATTCTTACACAATTCGTTCAGGGGCTGTGATGCAACCTGGATTGACCATATCTAGACCCACAGCTGGATGAGACATAAGGGTGGACACTCTTGGGGCTGAGAGGTTTGGTGAAGTTGGGTGAGCAAACCCAGACCCTTTAAAGTAATACTGCGTGCTACCCGTCCCATGGGTCCCAAATCTCCAGGTTCAAGGGCATCTTCCTACATCGAAAACATGCATGAGAAACCCAGAAAATGGTACACCATGTGATGGGGAAAGGTTTCTAAAACGCACCTCATTTCTCATCTCCTTGTGCTCGGGTTCGCCATTCCAGCCACTTTACTAGCAATCTCCCTACGTGGAGCATCAGCACCTTTAACCTCCTGTTCCGTACAGGTTGCAATTTGTCCTGAGGATGAATGGGAAGACGGGGAACCAATGAGAGACTAGCTCCTGGTGTTGGGACAGGCACAGGTCACTCTATTTTCCCATCAGGAAGAAGAATTAACCACAGGCTCACCCTGCCAACCGGAACCAGAACAGGGCTTGAAGCCATCCTGCGCTTTTGTGGCCAGCTCCCAAAAAAGCGAGTTCTAAAATGGAGCTTCAGGGCACAGCAATTCACAAACCTGCAGAGTTATAAATGATAACTCTCGTCCACAAATATATTGAGGGAAGGCAAAGAAGAGGATTTGAAATCAAGGCAGAATTGCAGGAAACAGATTTCAGGAGGTAGATTCGAATCGCCTTTAAAGTACATGAAAAGCGGCAAAACGTTGACAATGATGCCCTTGGCCAAAAAGTGCGTATGCGTTTTTTCCTGAATATATTCAGGAAAAAACGCATACGCCCCTTTTGGCCAACCAAGCAACCTGGAAAGGCAAATCAGCGCTACAAAGAAGTCTCGCTTCCCTTCGGTCAAAAGGGCCATGCTGAAAAAAGTTTCAAAACCAGAAATGCAGGACAGGCCATGGAGAAATGGGAGCCTTGCTACACTGATGGGCGGGATGTAAATTGCCAACAGCCAGTCTGGAGAAGGGTACGGTGTGTCCTGAAACAGCTAAAAAACACAGCTTAGAGAGCATAGGGCACTTCCACGCATGGGGGTATAAAGTGGGAAAATTAAAAATCAGCAAGACACAAGCACCCCAAAGTTTAGGGCTGCTCTGTTGACAAGGACCTCCACTTCATTCCACCATAAATATCCCAGGAAAGCGAAAAATGGATAAAAAAGTTGTAGACCTTATGTACAATGGAATATCACTCAGCCATGAAATCAATATCATAAGGCTAGTAGCAGCATGATGAGTGGATTTAGGTACGACGATTCTAAGTGAAATAAGTCACACAGAAAAGGACACTTCTCATAAGGTGTCACTTATAGAGGGAATGTAAAAACCGTTACACTTGAACTGAATTACAAAACAGAACAGAGTCACACATGCAGAAAACACACTATGGCTGCTTAACAGGAAAGGTGAGGTGGGGTGATACATAAAACAAGAGTTTCAAATTAGCTCAGATACCGTTCCATAAACCCAATATGTAATAGACAAGACCTACTCCTTGCTCAGAGAACTGGACTCAACATGCCTGATTCACCGCACAAGAATATATCTGACTAGTAATAATCTTAAAACCTATGTATTGATATCTCTCTGTTAGTGTGTCAAGTGGGTGTAAAGCGGCATAAACACAGCCGTGAAAAGCAGCTAAACCCCATTATAAAAATAAATTACTTTTAAAAACCCATGAAACAAAGACAGTGAAAGAGAGAGAAATTCTTAGACAATTCGTTCAGGGGCTGTGATGCAACCTGGATTGACCATATCTAGACCCACAGCTGGATGAGACATAAGGGTGGACACTCTTGGGGCTGAGAGGTTTGGTGAAGTTGGGTGAGCAAACCCAGACCCTTTAAAGTAATACTGCGTGCTACCCGTCCCATGGGTCCCAAATCTCCAGGTTCAAGGGCATCTTCCTACATCGAAAACAGGCATGAGAAACCCAGAAGATGGTACACCATGTGATGGGGAAAGGTTTCTAAAACGCACCTCATTTCTCATCTCCTTGTGCTCGGGTTCGCCATTCCAGCCACTTTACTAGCAATCTCCCTACGTGGAGCATCAGCACCTTTAACCTCCTGTTCCGTACAGGTTGCAATTTGTCCTGAGGATGAACGGGAAGACGGGGAACCAATGAGAGACTAGCTCTTGGTGTTGGGACAGGCACAGGTCACTCTATTTTCCCATCAGGAAGAAGAATTAACCACAGGCTCAGCCTGCCCCCAGGAACCAGAACAGGGCCTGAAGCCATCCTGCGCTTTTGCGGCCAGCTCCCAAAAAAGCGATTTGTAAAATGGAGCTTCAGGGCACTGCAATTCACAAACCTGCAGAGTTATAAATGATAACTCTCGTCCACAAATATATTGAGGGAAGGCAAAGAAGAGGATTTGAAGTCAAGGCAGAATTGCAGGAAACAGATTTCAGGAGGTAGATTCGAATCGCCTTTAAAGCACATGAAAAGCGGCAAAACGTTGACAATGATGCCCTTGGCCAAAAAGGGCGTATGCGTTTTTTCCTGAATATATTCAGGAAAAAACGCATACGCCCTTTTTGGCCAACCAAGCAACCTGGAAAGGCAAATCAGCGCTACAAAGAAGTCGCGCTTCCCATCGGTCAAAAGGGCCATGCTGAAAAAAGTTTCAAAACCAGAAATGCAGGACAGGCCATGGAGAAATGGGAGCCTTGCTACACTGATGGGCGGGATGTAAATTGCCAACAGCCACTCTGGAGAAGGGCACGGTGTGTCCTGAAACAGCTAAAAAACACAGCTTAGAGAGCATAGGGCACTTCCACGCATGGGGGTATAAAGTGGGAAAATTAAAAATCAGCAAGACACAAGCACCCCATAGTTTAGGGCTGCTCTTTTGACAAGGACCTCCACTTCAATCCACCTTAAATATCCCAGGAAAGCGAAAAATGGATAAAAAAGTTGTAGTCCTTATGTACAATGGAATATCACTCAGCCATGAAATCAATATCATAAGGCTAGTAGCAGCATGATGAGTGGATTTAGGTACGACGATTCTAAGTGAAATAAGTCACACAGAAAAGGACACTTCTCATAAGGAGTCACTTATAGAGGGAATGTAAAAACCGTTACACTTGAACTGAATTACAAAACAGAACAGAGTCACACATGCAGAAAACACACTACGGCTGCTTAACTGGAAAGATGAGGTGGGGTGATACATAAAACAAGAGTTTCAAATTAGCTCAGATACTGTTCCATAAACCCAATATGTAATAGACAAGACCTACTCCTTGCTCAGAGAACTGGACTCAACACGCCTGATTCACCGCACAAGAATATATCTGACTAGTAATAATCTTAAAACCTATGAATTGATATCTCTCTGTTAGTGTGTCAAGTGGGTGTAAAGCGGCATAAACACAGCCGTGAAAAGCAGCTAAACCCCATTATAAAAATAAATTACTTTTAAAAACCCATGAAACAAAGACAGGGAAAGAGAGAGAAATTCTTACACAATTCGTTCAGGGGCTGTGATGCAACCTGGATTGACCATATCTAGACCCACAGCTGGATGAGACATAAGGGTGGACACTCTTGGGGCTGAGAGGTTTGGTGAAGTTGGGTGAGCAAACCCAGACCCTTTAAAGTAATACTGCGTGCTACCCGTCCCATGGGTCCCAAATCTCCAGGTTCAAGGGCATCTTCCTACATCGAAAACAGGCATGAGAAACCCAGAAGATGGTACACCATGTGATGGGGAAAGGTTTCTAAAACGCACCTCATTTCTCATCTCCTTGTGCTCGGGTTCGCCATTCCAGCCACTTTACTAGCAATCTCCCTACGTGGAGCATCAGCACCTTTAACCTCCTGTTCCGTACAGGTTGCAATTTGTCTTGAGGATGAACGGGAAGACGGGGAACCAATGAGAGACTAGCTCTTGGTGTTGGGACAGGCACAGGTCACTCTATTTTCCCATCAGGAAGAAGAATTAACCACAGGCTCAGCCTGCCCCCAGGAACCAGAACAGGGCCTGAAGCCATCCTGCGCTTTTGCGGCCAGCTCCCAAAAAAGCGAGTTGTAAAATGGAGCTTCAGGGCACTGCAATTCACAAACCTGCAGAGTTATAAATGATAACTCTCGTCCACAAATATATTGAGGGAAGGCAAAGAAGAGGATTTGAAGTCAAGGCAGAATTGCAGGAAACAGATTTCAGGAGGTAGATTCGAATCGCCTTTAAAGCACATGAAAAGCGGCAAAACGTTGACAATGATGCCCTTGGCCAAAAAGGGCGTATGCGTTTTTTCCTGAATATATTCAGGAAAAAACGCATACGCCCTTTTTGGCCAACCAAGCAACCTGGAAAGGCAAATCAGCGCTACAAAGAAGTCGCGCTTCCCATCGGTCAAAAGGGCCATGCTGAAAAAAGTTTCAAAACCAGAAATGCAGGACAGGCCATGGAGAAATGGGAGCCTTGCTACACTGATGGGCGGGATGTAAATTGCCAACAGCCACTCTGGAGAAGGGCACGGTGTGTCCTGAAACAGCTAAAAAACACAGCTTAGAGAGCATAGGGCACTTCCACGCATGGGGGTATAAAGTGGGAAAATTAAAAATCAGCAAGACACAAGCACCCCATAGTTTAGGGCTGCTCTTTTGACAAGGACCTCCACTTCAATCCACCTTAAATATCCCAGGAAAGCGAAAAATGGATAAAAAAGTTGTAGTCCTTATGTACAATGGAATATCACTCAGCCATGAAATTAATATCATAAGGCTAGTAGCAGCATGATGAGTGGATTTAGGTACGACGATTCTAAGTGAAATAAGTCACACAGAAAAGGACACTTCTCATAAGGTGTCACTTATAGAGGGAATGTAAAAACCGTTACACTTGAACTGAATTACAAAACAGAACAGAGTCACACATGCAGAAAACACACTACGGCTGCTTAACTGGAAAGATGAGGTGGGGTGATACATAAAACAAGAGTTTCAAATTAGCTCAGATACCGTTCCATAAACCCAATATGTAATAGACAAAACCTACTCCTTGCTCAGAGAACTGGACTCAACACGCCTGATTCACCGCACAAGAATATATCTGACTAGTAATAATCTTAAAACCTATGAATTGATATCTCTCTGTTAGTGTGTCAAGTGGGTGTAAAGCGGCATAAACACAGCCGTGAAAAGCAGCTAAACCCCATTTTAAAAATAAATTACTTTTAAAAACCCATGAAACAAAGACAGGGAAAGAGAGAGAAATTCTTACACAATTCGTTCAGGGGCTGTGATGCAACCTGGATTGACCATATCTAGACCCACAGCTGGATGAGACATAAGGGTGGACACTCTTGGGGCTGAGAGGTTTGGTGAAGTTGGGTGAGCAAACGCAGACCCTTTAAAGTAATACTGCGTGCTACCCATCGCATGGGTCCCAAATCTCCAGGTTCAAGGGCATCTTCCTACATCGAAAACATGCATGAGAAACCCAGAAGATGGTACACCGTGTGATGGGGAAATGTTTCTAAAACGCACCTCATTTCTCATCTCCTTGTGCTCGGGTTCGCCATTCCAGCCACTTTACTAGCAATCTCCCTACGTGGAGCATCAGCACCTTTAACCTCCTGTTCCGTACAGGTTGCAATTTGTCCTGAGGATGAATGGGAAGACGGGGAACCAATGAGAGACTAGCTCTTGGTGTTGGGACAGGCACAGGTCACTCTATTTTCCCATCAGGAAGAAGAATTAACCACAGGCTCACCCTGCCAACCGGAACCAGAACAGGGCCTGAAGCCATCCTGCGCTTTTGCGGCCAGCTCCCAAAAAAGCGAGTTCTAAAATGGAGCTTCAGGGCACAGCAATTCACAAACCTGCAGAGTTATAAATGATAACTCTCGTCCACAAATATATTGAGGGAAGGCAAAGAAGAGGATTTGAAATCAAGGCAGAATTGCAGGAAACAGATTTCAGGAGGTAGATTCGAATCGCCTTTAAAGCACATGAAGAGCGGCAAAACGTTGACAATGATGCCCTTGGCCAAAAAGGGCGTATGCGTTTTTTCCTGAATATATTCAGGAAAAAACGCATACGCCCTTTTTGGCCAACCAAGCAACCTGGAAAGGCAAATCAGCGCTACAAAGCAGTCTCGCTTCCCATCGGTCAAAAGGGCCATGCTGAAAAAAGTTTCAAAACCAGAAATGCAGGACAGGCCATGGAGAAATGGGAGCCTTGCTACACTGATGGGCGGGATGTAAATTGCCAACAATCAGTCTGGAGAAGGGTACGGTGTGTCCTGAAACAGCTAAAAAACACAGCTTAGAGAGCATAGGGCACTTCCACGCATGGGGGTATAAAGTGGGAAAATTAAAAATCAGCAAGACACAAGCACCCCAAAGTTTAGGGCTGCTCTGTTGACAAGGACCTCCACTTCATTCCACCTTAAATATCCCAGGAAAGCGAAAAATGGATAAAAAAGTTGTAGACCTTATGTACAATGGAATATCACTCAGCCATGAAATCAATATCATAAGGCTAGTAGCAGAATGATGAGTGGATTTAGGTACGACGATTCTAAGTGAAATAAGTCACACAGAAAAGGACACTTCTCATAAGGTGTCACTTATAGAGGGAATGTAAAAACCGTTACACTTGAACTGAATTACAAAACAGAACAGAGTCACACATGCAGAAAACACACTATGGCTGCTTAACAGGAAAGGTGAGGTGGGGTGATACATAAAACAAGAGTTTCAAATTAGCTCAGATACCGTTCCATAAACCCAATATGTAATAGACAAGACCTACTCCTTGCTCAGAGAACTGGACTCAACACGCCTGATTCACCGCACAAGAATATATCTGACTAGTAATAATCTTAAAACCTATGTATTGATATATCTCTGTTAGTGTGTCAAGTGGGTGTAAAGCGGCATAAACACAGCCGTGAAAAGCAGCTAAACCCCATTATAAAAATAAATTACTTTTAAAAACCCATGAAACAAAGACAGTGAAAGAGAGAGAAATTCTTACACAATTCGTTCAGGGGCTGTGATGCAACCTGGATTGACCATATCTAGACCCACAGCTGGATGAGACATAAGGGTGGACACTCTTGGGGCTGAGAGGTTTGGTGAAGTTGGGTGAGCAAACCCAGACCCTTTAAAGTAATACTGCGTGCTACCCGTCCCATGGGTCCCAAATCTCCAGGTTCAAGGGCATCTTCCTACATCGAAAACCGGCATGAGAAACCCAGAAAATGGTACACCATGTGATGGGGAAAGGTTTCTAAAACGCACCTCATTTCTCATCTCCTTGTGCTCGGGTTCGCCATTCCAGCCACTTTACTAGCAATCTCCCTACGTGGAGCATCAGCACCTTTAACCTCCTGTTCCGTACAGGTTGCAATTTGTCCTGAGGATGAATGGGAAGACGGGGAACCAATGAGAGACTAGCTCCTGGTGTTGGGACAGGCACAGGTCACTCTATTTTCCCATCAGGAAGAAGAATTAACCACAGGCTCACCCTGCCAACCGGAACCAGAACAGGGCTTGAAGCCATCCTGCGCTTTTGTGGCCAGCTCCCAAAAAAGCGAGTTCTAAAATGGAGCTTCAGGGCACAGCAATTCACAAACCTGCAGAGTTATAAATGATAACTCTCGTCCACAAATATATTGAGGGAAGGCAAAGAAGAGGATTTGAAATCAAGGCAGAATTGCAGGAAACAGATTTCAGGAGGTAGATTCGAATCGCCTTTAAAGTACATGAAAAGCGGCAAAACGTTGACAATGATGCCCTTGGCCAAAAAGTGCGTATGCGTTTTTTCCTGAATATATTCAGGAAAAAACGCATACGCCCCTTTTGGCCAACCAAGCAACCTGGAAAGGCAAATCAGCGCTACAAAGAAGTCTCGCTTCCCTTCGGTCAAAAGGGCCATGCTGAAAAAAGTTTCAAAACCAGAAATGCAGGACAGGCCATGGAGAAATGGGAGCCTTGCTACACTGATGGGCGGGATGTAAATTGCCAACAGCCAGTCTGGAGAAGGGTACGGTGTGTCCTGAAACAGCTAAAAAACACAGCTTAGAGAGCATAGGGCACTTCCACGCATGGGGGTATAAAGTGGGAAAATTAAAAATCAGCAAGACACAAGCACCCCAAAGTTTAGGGCTGCTCTGTTGACAAGGACCTCCACTTCATTCCACCTTAAATATCCCAGGAAAGCGAAAAATGGATAAAAAAGTTGTAGACCTTATGTACAATGGAATATCACTCAGCCATGAAATCAATATCATAAGGCTAGTAGCAGCAGGATGAGTGGATTTAGGTACGACGATTCTAAGTGAAATAAGTCACACAGAAAAGGACACTTCTCATAAGGTGTCACTTATAGAGGGAATGTAAAAACCGTTACACTTGAACTGAATTACAAAACAGAACAGAGTCACACATGCAGAAAACACACTATGGCTGCTTAACAGGAAAGGTGAGGTGGGGTGATACATAAAACAAGAGTTTCAAATTAGCTCAGATACCGTTCCATAAACCCAATATGTAATAGACAAGACCTACTCCTTGCTCAGAGAACTGGACTCAACATGCCTGATTCACCGCACAAGAATATATCTGACTAGTAATAATCTTAAAACCTATGTATTGATATCTCTCTGTTAGTGTGTCAAGTGGGTGTAAAGCGGCATAAACACAGCCGTGAAAAGCAGCTAAACCCCATTATAAAAATAAATTACTTTTAAAAACCCATGAAACAAAGACAGTGAAAGAGAGAGAAATTCTTAGACAATTCGTTCAGGGGCTGTGATGCAACCTGGATTGACCATATCTAGACCCACAGCTGGATGAGACATAAGGGTGGACACTCTTGGGGCTGAGAGGTTTGGTGAAGTTGGGTGAGCAAACCCAGACCCTTTAAAGTAATACTGCGTGCTACCCGTCCCATGGGTCCCAAATCTCCAGGTTCAAGGGCATCTTCCTACATCGAAAACAGGCATGAGAAACCCAGAAAATGGTACACCATGTGATGGGGAAAGGTTTCTAAAACGCACCTCATTTCTCATCTCCTTGTGCTCGGGTTCGCCATTCCAGCCACTTTACTAGCAATCTCCCTACGTGGAGCATCAGCACCTTTAACCTCCTGTTCCGTACAGGTTGCAATTTGTCCTGAGGATGAACGGGAAGACGGGGAACCAATGAGAGACTAGCTCTTGGTGTTGGGACAGGCACAGGTCACTCTATTTTCCCATCAGGAAGAAGAATTAACCACAGGCTCAGCCTGCCCCCAGGAACCAGAACAGGGCCTGAAGCCATCCTGCGCTTTTGCGGCCAGCTCCCAAAAAAGCGATTTGTAAAATGGAGCTTCAGGGCACTGCAATTCACAAACCTGCAGAGTTATAAATGATAACTCTCGTCCACAAATATATTGAGGGAAGGCAAAGAAGAGGATTTGAAGTCAAGGCAGAATTGCAGGAAACAGATTTCAGGAGGTAGATTCGAATCGCCTTTAAAGCACATGAAAAGCGGCAAAACGTTGACAATGATGCCCTTGGCCAAAAAGGGCGTATGCGTTTTTTCCTGAATATATTCAGGAAAAAACGCATACGCCCTTTTTGGCCAACCAAGCAACCTGGAAAGGCAAATCAGCGCTACAAAGAAGTCGCGCTTCCCATCGGTCAAAAGGGCCATGCTGAAAAAAGTTTCAAAACCAGAAATGCAGGACAGGCCATGGAGAAATGGGAGCCTTGCTACACTGATGGGCGGGATGTAAATTGCCAACAGCCACTCTGGAGAAGGGCACGGTGTGTCCTGAAACAGCTAAAAAACACAGCTTAGAGAGCATAGGGCACTTCCACGCATGGGGGTATAAAGTGGGAAAATTAAAAATCAGCAAGACACAAGCACCCCATAGTTTAGGGCTGCTCTTTTGACAAGGACCTCCACTTCAATCCACCTTAAATATCCCAGGAAAGCGAAAAATGGATAAAAAAGTTGTAGTCCTTATGTACAATGGAATATCACTCAGCCATGAAATCAATATCATAAGGCTAGTAGCAGCATGATGAGTGGATTTAGGTACGACGATTCTAAGTGAAATAAGTCACACAGAAAAGGACACTTCTCATAAGGAGTCACTTATAGAGGGAATGTAAAAACCGTTACACTTGAACTGAATTACAAAACAGAACAGAGTCACACATGCAGAAAACACACTACGGCTGCTTAACTGGAAAGATGAGGTGGGGTGATACATAAAACAAGAGTTTCAAATTAGCTCAGATACCGTTCCATAAACCCAATATGTAATAGACAAGACCTACTCCTTGCTCAGAGAACTGGACTCAACACGCCTGATTCACCGCACAAGAATATATCTGACTAGTAATAATCTTAAAACCTATGAATTGATATCTCTCTGTTAGTGTGTCAAGTGGGTGTAAAGCGGCATAAACACAGCCGTGAAAAGCAGCTAAACCCCATTATAAAAATAAATTACTTTTAAAAACCCATGAAACAAAGACAGGGAAAGAGAGAGAAATTCTTACACAATTCGTTCAGGGGCTGTGATGCAACCTGGATTGACCATACCTAGACCCACAGCTGGATGAGACATAAGGGTGGACACTCTTGGGGCTGAGAGGTTTGGTGAAGTTGGGTGAGCAAACCCAGACCCTTTAAAGTAATACTGCGTGCTACCCGTCCCATGGGTCCCAAATCTCCAGGTTCAAGGGCATCTTCCTACATCGAAAACAGGCATGAGAAACCCAGAAGATGGTACACCATGTGATGGGGAAAGGTTTCTAAAACGCACCTCATTTCTCATCTCCTTGTGCTCGGGTTCGCCATTCCAGCCACTTTACTAGCAATCTCCCTACGTGGAGCATCAGCACCTTTAACCTCCTGTTCCGTACAGGTTGCAATTTGTCTTGAGGATGAACGGGAAGACGGGGAACCAATGAGAGACTAGCTCTTGGTGTTGGGACAGGCACAGGTCACTCTATTTTCCCATCAGGAAGAAGAATTAACCACAGGCTCAGCCTGCCCCCAGGAACCAGAACAGGGCCTGAAGCCATCCTGCGCTTTTGCGGCCAGCTCCCAAAAAAGCGAGTTGTAAAATGGAGCTTCAGGGCACTGCAATTCACAAACCTGCAGAGTTATAAATGATAACTCTCGTCCACAAATATATTGAGGGAAGGCAAAGAAGAGGATTTGAAGTCAAGGCAGAATTGCAGGAAACAGATTTCAGGAGGTAGATTCGAATCGCCTTTAAAGCACATGAAAAGCGGCAAAACGTTGACAATGATGCCCTTGGCCAAAAAGGGCGTATGCGTTTTTTCCTGAATATATTCAGGAAAAAACGCATACGCCCTTTTTGGCCAACCAAGCAACCTGGAAAGGCAAATCAGCGCTACAAAGAAGTCGCGCTTCCCATCGGTCAAAAGGGCCATGCTGAAAAAAGTTTCAAAACCAGAAATGCAGGACAGGCCATGGAGAAATGGGAGCCTTGCTACACTGATGGGCGGGATGTAAATTGCCAACAGCCACTCTGGAGAAGGGCACGGTGTGTCCTGAAACAGCTAAAAAACACAGCTTAGAGAGCATAGGGCACTTCCACGCATGGGGGTATAAAGTGGGAAAATTAAAAATCAGCAAGACACAAGCACCCCATAGTTTAGGGCTGCTGTTTTGACAAGGACCTCCACTTCAATCCACCTTAAATATCCCAGGAAAGCGAAAAATGGATAAAAAAGTTGTAGTCCTTATGTACAATGGAATATCACTCAGCCATGAAATCAATATCATAAGGCTAGTAGCAGCATGATGAGTGGATTTAGGTACGACGATTCTAAGTGAAATAAGTCACACAGAAAAGGACACTTCTCATAAGGTGTCACTTATAGAGGGAATGTAAAAACCGTTACACTTGAACTGAATTACAAAACAGAACAGAGTCACACATGCAGAAAACACACTACGGCTGCTTAACTGGAAAGATGAGGTGGGGTGATACATAAAACAAGAGTTTCAAATTAGCTCAGATACCGTTCCATAAACCCAATATGTAATAGACAAAACCTACTCCTTGCTCAGAGAACTGGACTCAACACGCCTGATTCACCGCACAAGAATATATCTGACTAGTAATAATCTTAAAACCTATGAATTGATATCTCTCTGTTAGTGTGTCAAGTGGGTGTAAAGCGGCATAAACACAGCCGTGAAAAGCAGCTAAACCCCATTATAAAAATAAATTACTTTTAAAAACCCATGAAACAAAGACAGGGAAAGAGAGAGAAATTCTTACACAATTCGTTCAGGGGCTGTGATGCAACCTGGATTGACCATATCTAGACCCACAGCTGGATGAGACATAAGGGTGGACACTCTTGGGGCTGAGAGGTTTGGTGAAGTTGGGTGAGCAAACGCAGACCCTTTAAAGTAATACTGCGTGCTACCCATCGCATGGGTCCCAAATCTCCAGGTTCAAGGGCATCTTCCTACATCGAAAACATGCATGAGAAACCCAGAAGATGGTACACCGTGTGATGGGGAAATGTTTCTAAAACGCACCTCATTTCTCATCTCCTTGTGCTCGGGTTCGCCATTCCAGCCACTTTACTAGCAATCTCCCTACGTGGAGCATCAGCACCTTTAACCTCCTGTTCCGTACAGGTTGCAGTTTGTCCTGAGGATGAATGGGAAGACGGGGAACCAATGAGAGACTAGCTCTTGGTGTTGGGACAGGCACAGGTCACTCTATTTTCCCATCAGGAAGAAGAATTAACCACAGGCTCACCCTGCCCACCGGAACCAGAACAGGGCCTGAAGCCATCCTGCGCTTTTGCGGCCAGCTCCCAAAAAAGCGAGTTGTAAAATGGAGCTTCAGGGCACAGCAATTCACAAACCTGCAGAGTTATAAATGATAACTCTCGTCCACAAATATATTGAGGGAAGGCAAAGAAGAGGATTTGAAATCAAGGCAGATTTGCAGGAAACAGATTTCAGGAGGTACATTCGAATCGCCTTTAAAGCACATGAAAAGCGGCAAAACGTTGACAATGATGCCCTTGGCCAAAAAGGGCGTATGCGTTTTTTCCTGAATATATTCAGGAAAAAACGCATACGCCCTTTTTGGCCAACCAAGCAACCTGGAAAGGCAAATCAGCGCTACAAAGAAGTCTCGCTTCCCATCGGTCAAAAGGGCCATGCTGAAAAAAGTTTCAAAACCAGAAATGCAGGACAGGCCATAGAGAAATGGGAGCCTTGCTACACTGATGGGCGGGATGTAAATTGCCAACAGCCACTCTGGAGAAGGGTACGGTGTGTCCTGAAACAGCTAAAAACACAGCTTAGAGAGCCTAGGGCACTTCCACGCATGGGGGTATAAAGTGGGAAAATTAAAAATCAGCAAGACACAAGCACCCCATAGTTTAGGGCTGCTCTTTTGACAAGGACCTCCACTTCATTCCACCTTAAATATCCCAGGAAAGCGAAAAATGGATAAAAAAGTTGTAGTCCTTATTTACAATGGAATATCACTCAGCCATGAAATCAATATCATAAGGCTAGTAGCAGCATGATGAGTGGATTTAGGTACGACGATTCTAAGTGAAATAAGTCACACAGAAAAGGACACTTCTCATAAGGTGTCACTTATAGAGGGAATGTAAAAACCGTTACACTTGAACTGAATTACAAAACAGAACAGAGTCACACATGCAGAAAACACACTATGGCTGCTTAACTGGAAAGGTGAGGTGGGGTGATACATAAAACAAGAGTTTCAAATTAGCTCAGATACCGTTCCATAAACCCAATATGTTATAGACAAAACCTACTCCTTGCTCAGAGAACTGGACTCAACACGCCTGATTCACCGCACAAGAATATATCTGACTAGTAATAATCTTAAAACCTATGAATTGATATCTCTCTGTTAGTGTGTCAAGTGGGTGTAAAGCGGCATAAACACAGCCGTGAAAAGCAGCTAAAGCCCATTATAAAAATAAATTACTTTTAAATACCCATGAAACAAAGACAGTGAAAGAGAGAGAAATTCTTACACAATTCGTTCAGGGGCTGTGATGCAACCTGGATTGACCATATCTAGACCCACAGCTGGATGAGACATAAGGGTGGACTCTCTTGGGGCTGAGAGGTTTGGTGAAGGTGGGTGAGCAAACGCAGACCCTTTAAAGTAATACTGCCTGCTACCCATCGCATGGGTCCCAAATCTCCAGGTTCAAGGGCATCTTCCTACATCGAAAACAGGCATGAGAAACCCAGAAGATGGTACACCGTGTGATGGGGAAAGGTTTCTAAAACGCACCTCATTTCTCATCTCCTTGTGCTCGGGTTCGCCATTCCAGCCACTTTACTAGCAATCTCCCTACGTGGAGCATCAGCACCTTTAACCTCCTGTTCCGTACAGGTTGCAGTTTGTCCTGAGGATGAATGGGAAGACGGGGAACCAATGAGAGACTAGCTCTTGGTGTTGGGACAGGCACAGGTCACTCTATTTTCCCATCAGGAAGAAGAATTAACCACAGGCTCACCCTGCCCACCGGAACCAGAACAGGGCCTGAAGCCATCCTGCGCTTTTGCGGCCAGCTCCCAAAAAAGCGAGTTGTAAAATGGAGTTTCAGGGCACAGCAATTCACAAACCTGCAGAGTTATAAATGATAACTCTCGTCCACAAATATATTGAGGGAAGGCAAAGAAGAGGATTTGAAATCAAGGCAGAATTGCAGGAAACAGATTTTAGGAGGTACATTCGAATCGCCTTTAAAGCACATGAAAAGCGCCAAAACGTTGACAATGATGCCCTTGGCCAAAAAGGGCGTATGCGTTTTTTCCTGAATATATTCAGGAAAAAACGCATACGCCCTTTTTGGCCAACCAAGCAACCTGGAAAGGCAAATCAGCGCTACTAAGAAGTCTCGCTTCCCATTGGTCAAAAGGGCCATTCTGAAAAAAGTGTCAAAACCAGAAATGCAGGACAGGCCATGGAGAAATGGGAGCCTTGCTACACTGATGGGCGGGATGTAAATTGCCAACAGCCACTCTGGAGAAGGGTACGGTGTGTCCTGAACCATCTAAAAAACACAGCCTAGAGAGGATAGGGCACTTCCACGCATGGGGGTATAAAGTGGGAAAATTGAAAATCAGCAAGACACAAGCACCCCAACGTTTAGGGCTGCTCTGTTGACAAGGACTTCCACTTCATTCCACCTTAAATATCCCAGGAAAGAGAAAAATGGATAAAAAAGTTGTGGTCCTTATATACGATGGAATATCACTCAGCCATGAAATCAATGTCATAAGGCTAGTAGGAGCATGATGAGTGGATTTAGGTACGACGATTCTAAGTGAAATAAGTCACACAGAAAAGGACACTTCTCATAAGGTGTCACTTATAGAGGGAATGTAAAAACTGTTACACTTGAACTGAATTACAAAACAGAACAGAGTCACACATGCAGAAAACACACTATGGCTGCTTAACGGGAAAGGGGAGGTGGTGAGATACATAAAACAAGAGTTTCAAATTAGATCAGATACCGTTCCATAAACCCAATATGTAACAGACAAGACCTACTCCTTGCTCAGAGAACTGATCTCAACACGCCCGATTCACCGCACAAGAATATATCTGACGAGTAATAATCTTAAAACCTATGTATTGATATCTCTCTGTTAGTGTGTCAAGTGGGTGTAAAGCGGCATAAACACAGCCGTGAAAAGCAGCTAAACCCCATTATAAAAATAAATTACTTTTAAAAACCCATGAAACAAAGTCAGGGAAAGAGAGAGAAATTCTTACACAATTCGTTCAGGGGCTTTGATGCAACCTGGATTGACCATATCTAGACCCACAGCTGGATGAGACATAAGGGTGGACACTCTTGGGGCTGAGAGGTTTGGTGAGGTTGGGTGAGCAAACACAGACCCTTTAAAGTAATACTGCGTGCTACCCGTCCCATGGGTCCCAAATCTCCAGGTTCAAGGGCATCTTCCTACATCGAAAACAGGCATGAGAAACCCAGAAGATGGTACACCATGTGATGGGGAAAGGTTTCTAAAACGCACCTCATTTCTCATCTCCTTGTGCTCGGGTTCGCCATTCCAGCCACTTTACTAGCAATCTCCCTACGTGGAGCATCAGCACCTTTAACCTCCTGTTCCGTACAGGTTGCAATTTGTCCTGAGGATGAATGGGAAGACGGGGAACCAATGAGAGACTAGCTCCTGGTGTTGGGACAGGCACAGGTCACTCTATTTTCCCATCAGGAAGAAGAATTAACCACAGGCTCACCCTGCCAACCGGAACCAGAACAGGGCTTGAAGCCATCCTGCGCTTTTGTGGCCAGCTCCCAAAAAAGCGAGTTCTAAAATGGAGCTTCAGGGCACAGCAATTCACAAACCTGCAGAGTTATAAATGATAACTCTCGTCCACAAATATATTGAGGGAAGGCAAAGAAGAGGATTTGAAATCAAGGCAGAATTGCAGGAAACAGATTTCAGGAGGTAGATTCGAATCGCCTTTAAAGTACATGAAAAGCGGCAAAACGTTGACAATGATGCCCTTGGCCAAAAAGTGCGTATGCGTTTTTTCCTGAATATATTCAGGAAAAAACGCATACGCCCCTTTTGGCCAACCAAGCAACCTGGAAAGGCAAATCAGCGCTACAAAGAAGTCTCGCTTCCCTTCGGTCAAAAGGGCCATGCTGAAAAAAGTTTCAAAACCAGAAATGCAGGACAGGCCATGGAGAAATGGGAGCCTTGCTACACTGATGGGCGGGATGTAAATTGCCAACAGCCAGTCTGGAGAAGGGTACGGTGTGTCCTGAAACAGCTAAAAAACACAGCTTAGAGAGCATAGGGCACTTCCACGCATGGGGGTATAAAGTGGGAAAATTAAAAATCAGCAAGACACAAGCACCCCAAAGTTTAGGGCTGCTCTGTTGACAAGGACCTCCACTTCATTCCACCTTAAATATCCCAGGAAAGCGAAAAATGGATAAAAAAGTTGTAGACCTTATGTACAATGGAATATCACTCAGCCATGAAATCAATATCATAAGGCTAGTAGCAGCAGGATGAGTGGATTTAGGTACGACGATTCTAAGTGAAATAAGTCACACAGAAAAGGACACTTCTCATAAGGTGTCACTTATAGAGGGAATGTAAAAACCGTTACAC
Organism: Balaenoptera physalus; assembly: GCF_965194825.1. NCBI lineage: Eukaryota > Metazoa > Chordata > Mammalia > Artiodactyla > Balaenopteridae > Balaenoptera > Balaenoptera physalus. Next base: position 293,710 of record NW_028126175.1, read on the forward strand.
TTGAACTGAATTACAAAACAGAACAGAGTCACACATGCAGAAAACACACTATGGCTGCTTAACAGGAAAGGTGAGGTGGGGTGATACATAAAACAAGAGTTTCAAATTAGCTCAGATACCGTTCCATAAACCCAATATGTAATAGACAAGACCTACTCCTTGCTCAGAGAACTGGACTCAACATGCCTGATTCACCGCACAAGAATATATCTGACTAGTAATAATCTTAAAACTTATGTATTGATATCTCTCTGTTAGTGTGTCAAGTGGGTGTAAAGCGGCATAAACACAGCCGTGAAAAGCAGCTAAACCCCATTATAAAAATAAATTACTTTTAAAAACCCATGAAACAAAGACAGTGAAAGAGAGAGAAATTCTTAGACAATTCGTTCAGGGGCTGTGATGCAACCTGGATTGACCATATCTAGACCCACAGCTGGATGAGACATAAGGGTGGACACTCTTGGGGCTGAGAGGTTTGGTGAAGTTGGGTGAGCAAACCCAGACCCTTTAAAGTAATACTGCGTGCTACCCGTCCCATGGGTCCCAAATCTCCAGGTTCAAGGGCATCTTCCTACATCGAAAACAGGCATGAGAAACCCAGAAAATGGTACACCATGTGATGGGGAAAGGTTTCTAAAACGCACCTCATTTCTCATCTCCTTGTGCTCGGGTTCGCCATTCCAGCCACTTTACTAGCAATCTCCCTACGTGGAGCATCAGCACCTTTAACCTCCTGTTCCGTACAGGTTGCAATTTGTCCTGAGGATGAACGGGAAGACGGGGAACCAATGAGAGACTAGCTCTTGGTGTTGGGACAGGCACAGGTCACTCTATTTTCCCATCAGGAAGAAGAATTAACCACAGGCTCAGCCTGCCCCCAGGAACCAGAACAGGGCCTGAAGCCATCCTGCGCTTTTGCGGCCAGCTCCCAAAAAAGCGATTTGTAAAATGGAGCTTCAGGGCACTGCAATTCACAAACCTGCAGAGTTATAAATGATAACTCTCGTCCACAAATATATTGAGGGAAGGCAAAGAAGAGGATTTGAAGTCAAGGCAGAATTGCAGGAAACAGATTTCAGGAGGTAGATTCGAATCGCCTTTAAAGCACATGAAAAGCGGCAAAACGTTGACAATGATGCCCTTGGCCAAAAAGGGCGTATGCGTTTTTTCCTGAATATATTCAGGAAAAAACGCATACGCCCTTTTTGGCCAACCAAGCAACCTGGAAAGGCAAATCAGCGCTACAAAGAAGTCGCGCTTCCCATCGGTCAAAAGGGCCATGCTGAAAAAAGTTTCAAAACCAGAAATGCAGGACAGGCCATGGAGAAATGGGAGCCTTGCTACACTGATGGGCGGGATGTAAATTGCCAACAGCCACTCTGGAGAAGGGCACGGTGTGTCCTGAAACAGCTAAAAAACACAGCTTAGAGAGCATAGGGCACTTCCACGCATGGGGGTATAAAGTGGGAAAATTAAAAATCAGCAAGACACAAGCACCCCATAGTTTAGGGCTGCTCTTTTGACAAGGACCTCCACTTCAATCCACCTTAAATATCCCAGGAAAGCGAAAAATGGATAAAAAAGTTGTAGTCCTTATGTACAATGGAATATCACTCAGCCATGAAATCAATATCATAAGGCTAGTAGCAGCATGATGAGTGGATTTAGGTACGACGATTCTAAGTGAAATAAGTCACACAGAAAAGGACACTTCTCATAAGGAGTCACTTATAGAGGGAATGTAAAAACCGTTACACTTGAACTGAATTACAAAACAGAACAGAGTCACACATGCAGAAAACACACTACGGCTGCTTAACTGGAAAGATGAGGTGGGGTGATACATAAAACAAGAGTTTCAAATTAGCTCAGATACCGTTCCATAAACCCAATATGTAATAGACAAGACCTACTCCTTGCTCAGAGAACTGGACTCAACACGCCTGATTCACCGCACAAGAATATATCTGACTAGTAATAATCTTAAAACCTATGAATTGATATCTCTCTGTTAGTGTGTCAAGTGGGTGTAAAGCGGCATAAACACAGCCGTGAAAAGCAGCTAAACCCCATTATAAAAATAAATTACTTTTAAAAACCCATGAAACAAAGACAGGGAAAGAGAGAGAAATTCTTACACAATTCGTTCAGGGGCTGTGATGCAACCTGGATTGACCATACCTAGACCCACAGCTGGATGAGACATAAGGGTGGACACTCTTGGGGCTGAGAGGTTTGGTGAAGTTGGGTGAGCAAACCCAGACCCTTTAAAGTAATACTGCGTGCTACCCGTCCCATGGGTCCCAAATCTCCAGGTTCAAGGGCATCTTCCTACATCGAAAACAGGCATGAGAAACCCAGAAGATGGTACACCATGTGATGGGGAAAGGTTTCTAAAACGCACCTCATTTCTCATCTCCTTGTGCTCGGGTTCGCCATTCCAGCCACTTTACTAGCAATCTCCCTACGTGGAGCATCAGCACCTTTAACCTCCTGTTCCGTACAGGTTGCAATTTGTCTTGAGGATGAACGGGAAGACGGGGAACCAATGAGAGACTAGCTCTTGGTGTTGGGACAGGCACAGGTCACTCTATTTTCCCATCAGGAAGAAGAATTAACCACAGGCTCAGCCTGCCCCCAGGAACCAGAACAGGGCCTGAAGCCATCCTGCGCTTTTGCGGCCAGCTCCCAAAAAAGCGAGTTGTAAAATGGAGCTTCAGGGCACTGCAATTCACAAACCTGCAGAGTTATAAATGATAACTCTCGTCCACAAATATATTGAGGGAAGGCAAAGAAGAGGATTTGAAGTCAAGGCAGAATTGCAGGAAACAGATTTCAGGAGGTAGATTCGAATCGCCTTTAAAGCACATGAAAAGCGGCAAAACGTTGACAATGATGCCCTTGGCCAAAAAGGGCGTATGCGTTTTTTCCTGAATATATTCAGGAAAAAACGCATACGCCCTTTTTGGCCAACCAAGCAACCTGGAAAGGCAAATCAGCGCTACAAAGAAGTCGCGCTTCCCATCGGTCAAAAGGGCCATGCTGAAAAAAGTGTCAAAACCAGAAATGCAGGACAGGCCATGGAGAAATGGGAGCCTTGCTACACTGATGGGCGGGATGTAAATTGCCAACAGCCACTCTGGAGAAGGGTACGGTGTGTCCTGAACCATCTAAAAAACACAGCCTAGAGAGGATAGGGCACTTCCACGCATGGGGGTATAAAGTGGGAAAATTGAAAATCAGCAAGACACAAGCACCCCAACGTTTAGGGCTGCTCTGTTGACAAGGACTTCCACTTCATTCCACCTTAAATATCCCAGGAAAGAGAAAAATGGATAAAAAAGTTGTGGTCCTTATATACGATGGAATATCACTCAGCCATGAAATCAATGTCATAAGGCTAGTAGGAGCATGATGAGTGGATTTAGGTACGACGATTCTAAGTGAAATAAGTCACACAGAAAAGGACACTTCTCATAAGGTGTCACTTATAGAGGGAATGTAAAAACTGTTACACTTGAACTGAATTACAAAACAGAACAGAGTCACACATGCAGAAAACACACTATGGCTGCTTAACGGGAAAGGGGAGGTGGTGAGATACATAAAACAAGAGTTTCAAATTAGATCAGATACCGTTCCATAAACCCAATATGTAACAGACAAGACCTACTCCTTGCTCAGAGAACTGATCTCAACACGCCCGATTCACCGCACAAGAATATATCTGACGAGTAATAATCTTAAAACCTATGTATTGATATCTCTCTGTTAGTGTGTCAAGTGGGTGTAAAGCGGCATAAACACAGCCGTGAAAAGCAGCTAAACCCCATTATAAAAATAAATTACTTTTAAAAACCCATGAAACAAAGTCAGGGAAAGAGAGAGAAATTCTTACACAATTCGTTCAGGGGCTTTGATGCAACCTGGATTGACCATATCTAGACCCACAGCTGGATGAGACATAAGGGTGGACACTCTTGGGGCTGAGAGGTTTGGTGAGGTTGGGTGAGCAAACACAGACCCTTTAAAGTAATACTGCGTGCTACCCGTCCCATGGGTCCCCAATCTCCAGGTTCAAGGGCATCTTCCTACATCGAAAACAGGCATGAGAAACCCAGAAGATGGTACACCATGTGATGGGGAAAGGTTTCTAAAACGCACCTCATTTCTCATCTCCTTGTGCTCGGGTTCGCCATTCCAGCCACTTTACTAGCAATCTCCCTACGTGGAGCATCAGCACCTTTAACCTCCTGTTCCGTACAGGTTGCAATTTGTCCTGAGGATGAACGGGAAGACGGGGAACCAATGAGAGACTAGCTCTTGGTGTTGGGACAGGCACAGGTCACTCTATTTTCCCATCAGGAAGAAGAATTAACCACAGGCTCAGCCTGCCCCCAGGAACCAGAACAGGGCCTGAAGCCATCCTGCGCTTTTGCGGCCAGCTCCCAAAAAAGCGAGTTGTAAAATGGAGCTTCAGGGCACTGCAATTCACAAACCTGCAGAGTTATAAATGATAACTCTCGTCCACAAATATATTGAAGGAAGGCAAAGAAGAGGATTTGAAATCAAGGCAGAATTGCAGGAAACAGATTTCAGGAGGTACATTCGAATCGCCTTTAAAGCACATGAAAAGCGGCAAAACGTTGACAATGATGCCCTTGGCCAAAAAGTGCGTATGCGTTTTTTCCTGAATATATTCAGGAAAAAACGCATACGCCCTTTTTGGCCAACCAAGCAACCTGGAAAGGCAAATCAGCGCTACAAAGAAGTCTCGCTTCCCATCGGTCAAAAGGGCCATGCTGAAAAAAGTTTCAAAACCAGAAATGCAGGACAGGCCATAGAGAAATGGGAGCCTTGCTACACTGATGGGCGGGATGTAAATTGCCAACAGCCACTCTGGAGAAGGGTACGGTGTGTCCTGAAACAGCTAAAAACACAGCTTAGAGAGCATAGGGCACTTCCACGCATGGGGGTATAAAGTGGGAAAATTAAAAATCAGCAAGACACAAGCACCCCATAGTTTAGGGCTGCTCTTTTGACAAAGACCTCCACTTCATTCCACCTTAAATATCCCAGGAAAGCGAAAAATGGATAAAAAAGTTGTAGTCCTTATTTACAATGGAATATCACTCAGCCATGAAATCAATATCATAAGGCTAGTAGCAGCATGATGAGTGGATTTAGGTACGACGATTCTAAGTGAAATAAGTCACACAGAAAAGGACACTTCTCATAAGGTGTCACTTATAGAGGGAATGTAAAAACCGTTACACTTGAACTGAATTACAAAACAGAACAGAGTCACACATGCAGAAAACACACTATGGCTGCTTAACTGGAAAGGTGAGGTGGGGTGATACATAAAACAAGAGTTTCAAATTAGCTCAGATACCGTTCCATAAACCCAATATGTTATAGACAAAACCTACTCCTTGCTCAGAGAACTGGACTCAACACGCCTGATTCACCGCACAAGAATATATCTGACTAGTAATAATCTTAAAACCTATGAATTGATATCTCTCTGTTAGTGTGTCAAGTGGGTGTAAAGCGGCATAAACACAGCCGTGAAAAGCAGCTAAAGCCCATTATAAAAATAAATTACTTTTAAAAACCCATGAAACAAAGACAGTGAAAGAGAGAGAAATTCTTACACAATTCGTTCAGGGGCTGTGATGCAACCTGGATTGACCATATCTAGACCCACAGCTGGATGAGACATAAGGGTGGACTCTCTTGGGGCTGAGACGTTTGGTGAAGGTGGGTGAGCAAACGCAGACCCTTTAAAGTAATACTGCCTGCTACCCATCGCATGGGTCCCAAATCTCCAGGTTCAAGGGCATCTTCCTACATCGAAAACAGGCATGAGAAACCCAGAAGAAGGTACACCGTGTGATGGGGAAAGGTTTCTAAAACGCACCTCATTTCTCATCTCCTTGTGCTCGGGTTCGCCATTCCAGCCACTTTACTAGCAATCTCCCTACTTGGAGCATCAGCACCTTTAACCTCCTGTTCCGTACAGGTTGCAGTTTGTCCTGAGGATGAATGGGAAGACGGGGAACCAATGAGAGACTAGCTCTTGGTGTTGGGACAGGCACAGGTCACTCTATTTTCCCATCAGGAAGAAGAATTAACCACAGGCTCACCCTGCCCACCGGAACCAGAACAGGGCCTGAAGCCATCCTGCGCTTTTGCGGCCACCTCCCAAAAAAGCGAGTTGTAAAATGGAGCTTCAGGGCACTGCAATTCACAAACCTGCGGAGTTATAAATGATAACTCTCGTCCACAAATATATTGAGTGAAGGCAAATAAGAGGATTTGAAGTAAAGGCAGAATTGCAGGAAACAGATTTTAGGAGGTAGATTCGAATCGCCTTTAAAGCACATGAAAAGCGGCAAAACGTTGACAATGATGCCCTTGGCCAAAAAGGGCGTATGCGTTTTTTCCTGAATATATTCAGGAAAAAACGCATACGCCCTTTTTGGCCAACCAAGCAACCTGGAAAGGCAAATCAGCGCTACTAAGAAGTCTCGCTTCCCATTGGTCAAAAGGGCCATTCTGAAAAAAGTGTCAAAACCAGAAATGCAGGACAGGCCATGGAGAAATGGGAGCCTTGCTACACTGATGGGCGGGATGTAAATTGCCAACAGCCACTCTGGAGAAGGGTACGGTGTGTCCTGAACCATCTAAAAAACACAGCCTAGAGAGGATAGGGCACTTCCACGCATGGGGGTATAAAGTGGGAAAATTGAAAATCAGCAAGACACAAGCACCCCAACGTTTAGGGCTGCTCTGTTGACAAGGACTTCCACTTCATTCCACCTTAAATATCCCAGGAAAGAGAAAAATGGATAAAAAAGTTGTGGTCCTTACATACGATGGAATATCACTCAGCCATGAAATCAATGTCATAAGGCTAGTAGGAGCATGATGAGTGGATTTAGGTACGACGATTCTAAGTGAAATAAGTCACACAGAAAAGGACACTTCTCATAAGGTGTCACTTATAGAGGGAATGTAAAAACTGTTACACTTGAACTGAATTACAAAACAGAACAGAGTCACACATGCAGAAAACACACTATGGCTGCTTAACGGGAAAGGGCAGGTGGTGAGATACATAAAACAAGAGTTTCAAATTAGATCAGATACCGTTCCATAAACCCAATATGTAACAGACAAGACCTACTCCTTGCTCAGAGAACTGATCTCAACCCGCCCGATTCACCGCACAAGAATATATCTGACGAGTAATAATCTTAAAACCTATGTATTGATATCTCTCTGTTAGTGTGTCAAGTGGGTGTAAAGCGGCATAAACACAGCCGTGAAAAGCAGCTAAACCCCATTATAAAAATAAATTACTTTTAAAAACCCATGAAACAAAGTCAGGGAAAGAGAGAGAAATTCTTACACAATTCGTTCAGGGGCTTTGATGCAACCTGGATTGAACATATCTAGACCCACAGCTGGATGAGACATAAGGGTGGACACTCTTGGGGCTGAGAGGTTTGGTGAGGTTGGGTGAGCAAACACAGACCCTTTAAAGTAATACTGCGTGCTACCCATCGCATGGGTCCCAAATCTCCAGGTTCAAGGGCATCTTCCTACATCGAAAACAGGCATGAGAAACCCAGAAGATGGTACACCGTGTGATGGGGAAAGGTTTATAAAACGCACCTCATTTCTCATCTCCTTGTGCTCGGGTTTGCCATTCCAGCCACTTTACTAGCAATCTCCCTACTTGGAGCATCAGCACCTTTAACCTCCTGTTCCTTACAGGTTGCAATTTGTCCTGAGGATGAACGGGAAAACGGGGAACCAATGAGAGACTAGCTCTTGGTGTTGGGACAGGCACAGGTCACTCTATTTTCCCATCAGGAAGAAGAATTAACCACAGGCTCAGCCTGCCCCCCGGAACCAGAACAGGGCCTGAAGCCATCCTGCGCTTTTGCGGCCACCTCCCAAAAAAGCGAGTTGTAAAATGGAGCTTCAGGGCACTGCAATTCACAAACCTGCGGAGTTATAAATGATAACTCTCGTCCACAAATATATTGAGTGAAGGCAAAGAAGAGGATTTGAAGTAAAGGCAGAATTGCAGGAAACAGATTTTAGGAGGTAGATTCGAATCGCCTTTAAAGCACATGAAAAGCGGCAAAACGTTGACAATGATGCCCTTGGCCAAAAAGGGCGTATGCGTTTTTTCCTGAATATATTCAGGAAAAAACGCATACGCCCTTTTTGGCCAACCAAGCAACCTGGAAAGGCAAATCAGCGCTACAAAGAAGTCTCGCTTCCCATCGGTCAAAAGGGCCATGCTGAAAAAAGTTTCAAAACCAGAAATGCAGGACAGGCCATAGAGAAATGGGAGCCTTGCTACACTGATGGGCGGGATGTAAATTGCCAACAGCCACTATGGAGAAGGGTACGGTGTGTCCTGAAACAGCTAAAAACACAGCTTAGAGAGCATAGGGCACTTCCACGCATGGGGGTATAAAGTGGGAAAATTAAAAATCAGCAAGACACAAGCACCCCATAGTTTAGGGCTGCTCTTTTGACAGGGACCTCCACTTCATTCCACCTTAAATATCCCAGGAAAGCGAAAAATGGATAAAAAAGTTGTAGTCCTTATTTACAATGGAATATCACTCAGCCATGAAATCAATATCATAAGGCTAGTAGCAGCATGATGAGTGGATTTAGGTACAACGATTCTAAGTGAAATAAGTCACACAGAAAAGGACACTTCTCATAAGGTGTCACTTATAGAGGGAATGTAAAAACCGTTACACTTGAACTGAATTACAAAACAGAACAGAGTCACACATGCAGAAAACACACTATGGCTGCTTAACTGGAAAGGTGAGGTGGGGTGATACATAAAACAAGAGTTTCAAATTAGCTCAGATACCGTTCCATAAACCCAATATGTTATAGACAAAACCTACTCCTTGCTCAGAGAACTGGACTCAACACGCCTGATTCACCGCACAAGAATATATCTGACTAGTAATAATCTTAAAACCTATGAATTGATATCTCTCTGTTAGTGTGTCAAGTGGGTGTAAAGCGGCATAAACACAGCCGTGAAAAGCAGCTAAAGCCCATTATAAAAATAAATTACTTTTAAAAACCCATGAAACAAAGACAGTGAAAGAGAGAGAAATTCTTACACAATTCGTTCAGGGGCTGTGATGCAACCTGGATTGACCATATCTAGACCCACAGCTGGATGAGACATAAGGGTGGACTCTCTTGGGGCTGAGAGGTTTGGTGAAGGTGGGTGAGGAAACGCAGACCCTTTAAAGTAATACTGCCTGCTACCCATCGCATGGGTCCCAAATCTCCAGGTTCAAGGGCATCTTCCTACATCGAAAACAGGCATGAGAAACCCAGAAGATGGTACACCGTGTGATGGGGAAAGGTTTCTAAAACGCACCTCATTTCTCATCTCCTTGTGCTCGGGTTTGCCATTCCAGCCACTTTACTAGCAATCTCCCTACTTGGAGCATCAGCACCTTTAACCTCCTGTTCCTTACAGGTTGCAATTTGTCCTGAGGATGAACGGGAAAACGGGGAACCAATATGAGACTAGCTCTTGGTGTTGGGACAGGCACAGGTCACTCTATTTTCCCATCAGGAAGAAGAATTAACCACAGGCTCAGCCTGCCCCCCGGAACCAGAACAGGGCCTGAAGCCATCCTGCGCTTTTGCGGCCACCTCCCAAAAAAGCGAGTTGTAAAATGGAGCTTCAGAGCACTGCAATTCACAAACCTGCGGAGTTATAAATGATAACTCTCGTCCACAAATATATTGAGTGAAGGCAAATAAGAGGATTTGAAGTAAAGGCAGAATTGCAGGAAACAGATTTTAGGAGGTAGATTCGAATCGCCTTTAAAGCACATGAAAAGCGGCAAAACGTTGACAATGATGCCCTTGGCCAAAAAGGGCGTATGCGTTTTTTCCTGAATATATTCAGGAAAAAACGCATACGCCCTTTTTGGCCAACCAAGCAACCTGGAAAGGCAAATCAGCGCTACAAAGAAGTCTCGCTTCCCATCGGTCAAAAGGGCCATGCTGAAAAAAGTTTCAAAACCAGAAATGCAGGACAGGCCATAGAGAAATGGGAGCCTTGCTACACTGATGGGCGGGATGTAAATTGCCAACAGCCACTCTGGAGAAGGGTACGGTGTGTCCTGAAACAGCTAAAAACACAGCTTAGAGAGCCTAGGGCACTTCCACGCATGGGGGTATAAAGTGGGAAAATTAAAAATCAGCAAGACACAAGCACCCCATAGTTTAGGGCTGCTCTTTTGACAAGGACCTCCACTTCATTCCACCTTAAATATCCCAGGAAAGCGAAAAATGGATAAAAAAGTTGTAGTCCTTATTTACAATGGAATATCACTCAGCCATGAAATCAATATCATAAGGCTAGTAGCAGCATGATGAGTGGATTTAGGTACGACGATTCTAAGTGAAATAAGTAACACAGAAAAGGACACTTCTCATAAGGTGTCACTTATAGAGGGAATGTAAAAACCGTTACACTTGAACTGAATTACAAAACAGAACAGAGTCACACATGCAGAAAACACACTATGGCTGCTTAACTGGAAAGGTGAGGTGGGGTGATACATAAAACAAGAGTTTCAAATTAGCTCAGATACCGTTCCATAAACCCAATATGTTATAGACAAAACCTACTCCTTGCTCAGAGAACTGGACTCAACACGCCTGATTCACCGCACAAGAATATATCTGACTAGTAATAATCTTAAAACCTATGAATTGATATCTCTCTGTTAGTGTGTCAAGTGGGTGTAAAGCGGCATAAACACAGCCGTGAAAAGCAGCTAAAGCCCATTATAAAAATAAATTACTTTTAAAAACCCATGAAACAAAGACAGTGAAAGAGAGAGAAATTCTTACACAATTCGTTCAGGGGCTGTGATGCAACCTGGATTGACCATATCTAGACCCACAGCTGGATGAGACATAAGGGTGGACTCTCTTGGGGCTGAGAGGTTTGGTGAAGGTGGGTGAGCAAACGCAGACCCTTTAAAGTAATACTGCCTGCTACCCATCGCATGGGTCCCAAATCTCCAGGTTCAAGGGCATCTTCCTACATCGAAAACAGGCATGAGAAACCCAGAAGATGGTACACCGTGTGATGGGGAAAGGTTTCTAAAACGCACCTCATTTCTCATCTCCTTGTGCTCGGGTTCGCCATTCCAGCCACTTTAGTAGCAATCTCCCTACTTGGAGCATCAGTATCTTTAACCTCCTGTTCCGTACAGGTTGCAATTTGTCCTGAGGATGAACGGGAAGACGGGGAACCAATGAGAGACTAGCTCTTGGTGTTGGGACAGGCACAGGTCAATCTATTTTCCCATCAGGAAGAAGAATTAACCACAGGCTCAGCCTGCCCCCCGGAACCAGAACAGGGCCTGAAGCCATCCTGCGCTTTTGCGGCCACCTCCCAAAGAAGCGAGTTGTAAAATGGAGCTTCAGGGCACTGCAATTCACAATCCTACAGAGTTATAAATGATAACTCTCGTCCACAAATATATTGAGGGAAGGCAAAGACGAGGAATTGAAATCAAGGCAGGATTGCAGGAAACAGATTTCAGGAGGTAGATTCGAATCGCCTTTAAAGCACATGAAAAGCGCCAAAACGTTGACAATGATGCCCTTGGCCAAAAAGGTCGTATGCGTTTTTTCCTGAATATATTCAGGAAAAAACGCATACGCCCTTTTTGGCCAACCAAGCAACCTGGAAAGGCAAATCAGCGCTACAAAAAAGTCTCGCTTCCCATCGGTCAAAAGGGCCATGCTGAAAAAAGTGTCAAAACCAGAAATGCAGGACAGGCCATGGAGAAATGGGAGCCTTGCTACACTGATGGGCGGGATGTAAATTGCCAACAGCCACTCTGGAGAAGTGTACGGTGTGTCCTGAAACATCTAAAAAACACAGCTTAGAGAGCATAGGGCACTTCCACGCATGGGGGTATAAAGTGGGAAAATTAAAAATCAGCAAGACACAAGCACCCCAAAGTTTAGGGCTGCTCTGTTGACAAGGACCTCCACTTCATTCCACCTTAAATATCCCAGGAAAGCAAAAAATGGATAAAAAATTTGAGGTCCTTATGTACAATGGCATACCACTCAGCCATGAAATCAATGTCATAAGGCTAGTAGCAGCATGATGAGTGGATTTAGGTACGGCGATTCTAAGTGAAATAAGTCACACAGAAAAGGACACTTCTCATAAGGTGTCACTTATAGAGGGAATGTAAAAACCGTTACACTTGAACTAAGTTACAAAACAGAACAGAGTCACACATGCAGAAAACACACTATGGCTGCTTAACGGGAAAGCGAGGTGGGGTGATACATAAAGCAAGAGTTTCAAATTAGCTCAGATACCGTTCCATAAACCCAATATGTAATAGACAAGACCTACTCCTTGCTCAGAGAACTGGACTCAACACGCCCGATTCACCGCACAAGAATATATCTGACTAGTAATAATCTTAAAACCTATGTATTGATATCTCTCTGTTAGTGTGTCAAGTGGGTGTAAAGCGGCATAAACACAGCCGTGAAAAGCAGCTAAACCCCATTATAAAAATAAATTTCTTTTAAAAACCCATGAAACAATGACAGTGAAAGACAGAGAAATTCTTACACAATTCGTTCAGGGGCTGTGATGCAACCTGGATTGACCATATCTAGACCCACAGCTGGATGAGACATAAGGGTGGACACTCTTGGGGCTGAGAGGTTTGGTGAGGTTGGGTGAGCAAACGCAGACCCTTTAAAGTAATACTGCGTGCTACCCATCGCATGGGTCCCAAATCTCCAGGTTCAAGGGCATCTTCCTACATCGAAAACATGCATGAGAAACCAAGAAGATGGTACACCGTGTGTTGGGGAAAGGTTTCTAAAATGCACCTCATTTCTCATCTCCTTGTGCTCGGGTTCGCCATTCCAGCCACTTTAGTAGCAATCTCCCTACTTGGAGCATCAGCATCTTTAACCTCCTGTTCCGTACAGGTTGCAATTTGTCCTGAGGATGAACGGGAAGATGGGGAACCAATGAGAGACTAGCTCTTGGTGTTGGGACAGGCACAGGTCACTCTATTTTCCCATCAGGAAGAAGAATTAACCACAGGCTCAGCCTGCCCCCCGGAACCAGAACAGGGCCTGAAGCCATCCTGCGCTTTTGCGGCCAGCTCCCAAAGAAGCGAGTTGTAAAATGGAGCTTCAGGGCACTGCAATTCACAATCCTACAGAGTTATAAATGATAACTCTCGTCCACAAATATATTGAGGGAAGGCAAAGACGAGGAATTGAAATCAAGGCAGAATTGCAGGAAACAGATTTCAGGAGGTAGATTCGAATCGCCTTTAAAGCACATGAAAAGCGCCAAAACGTTGACAATGATGCCCTTGGCCAAAAAGGGCGTATGCGTTTTTTCCTGAATATATTCAGGAAAAAACGCATACGCCCTTTTTGGCCAACCAAGCAACCTGGAAAGGCAAATCAGCGCTACAAAGAAGTCTCGCTTCCCATCGGTCAAAAGGGCCATGCTGTAAAAAGTGTCAAAACCAGAAATGCAGGACAGGCCATGAAGAAATGGGAGCCTTGCTACACTGATGGGCGGGATGTAAATTGCCAACAGCCACTCTGGAGAAGTGTACGGTGTGTCCTGAAACATCTAAAAAACACAGCTTAGAGAGCATAGGGCACATCCACGCATGGGGGTATAAAGTGGGACAATTAAAAATCAGCAAGACACAAGCACCCCAAAGTTTAGGGATGCTCTGTTGACAAGGACCTCCACTTCATTCCACCTTAAATATCCCAGGAAAGCGAAAAATGGATAAAAAATTTGAGGTCCTTATGTACAATGGCATACCACTCAGCCATGAAATCAATGTCATAAGGCTAGTAGCAGCATGATGAGTGGATTTAGGTACGACGATTCTAAGTGAAATAAGTCACACAGAAAAGGACACTTCTCATAAGGTGTCACTTATAGAGGGAATGTAAAAACCGTTACACTTGAACTGAGTTACAAAACAGAACAGAGTCACTCATGCAGAAAACACACTATGGCTGCTTAACGGGAAAGCGAGGTGGGGTGATACATAAAGCAAGAGTTTCAAATTAGCTCAGATACCGTTCCATAAACCCAATATGTAATAGACAAGACTTACTCCTTGCTCAGAGAACTGGACTCAACACGCCCGATCACAACACAAGAATATATCTGACTAGTAATAATCTTAAAACCTATGTATTGATATCTCTCTGTTAGTGTGTCAAGTGGGTGTAAAGCGGCATAAACACAGCCGTGAAAAGCAGCTAAACCCCATTATAAAAATAAATTACTTTTAAAAACCCATGAAACAAAGACAGTGAAAGAGAGAGAAATTCTTACACAATTCGTTCAGGGGCTGTGATGCAACCTGGATTGACCATATCTAGACCCACAGCTGGATGAGACATAAGGGTGGACACTCTTGGGGCTGAGAGGTTTCGTGAAGTATGGTGAGCAAACGCAGACCCTTTAAAGTAATACTGCGTGCTACCCGTCCCATGGGTCCCAAATCTCCAGGTTCAAGGGCATCTTCCTACATCGAAAACAGGCATGAGAAACACAGAAGATGGTACACCATGTGATGGGGAAAGGTTTCTAAAACGCACCTCATTTCTCATCTCCTTGTGCTCGGGTTCGCCATTCCAGCCACTTTACTAGCAATCTCCCTACGTGGAGCATCAGCACCTTTAACCTCCTGTTCCGTACAGGTTGCAATTTGTCCTGAGGATGAATGGGAAGATGGGGAACCAATGAGAGACTAGCTCTTGGTGTTGGGACAGGCACAGGTCACTCTATTTTCCCATCAGGAAGAAGAATTAACCACAGGCTCACCCTGCAAACCGGAACCAGAACAGGGCCTGAAGCCATCCTGCGCTTTTGCGGCCAGCTCCCAAAAAAGCGAGTTGTAAAATGGAGCTTCAGGGCACAGCAATTCACAAACCTGCAGAGTTATAAATGATAACTCTCGTCCACAAATATATTGAGGGAAGGCAAAGAAGAGGATTTGAAATCAAGGCAGAATTGCAGGAAACAGATTTCAGGAGGTAGATTCGAATCGCCTTTAAAGCACATGAAAAGCGGCAAAACGTTGACAATGATGCCCTTGGCCAAAAAGGGCGTATGCGTTTTTTCCTGAATATATTCAGGAAAAAACGCATACGCCCTTTTTGGCCAACCAAGCAACCTGGAAAGGCAAATCAGCGCTACAAAGAAGTCTCGCTTCCCATCGGTCAAAAGGGCCATGCTGAAAAAAGTTTCAAAACCAGAAATGCAGGACAGGCCATGGAGAAATGGGAGCCTTGCTACACTGATGGGCGGGATGTAAATTGCCAACAGCCAGTGTGGAGAAGGGTACGGTGTGTCCTGGAACAGCTAAAAAACACAGCTTAGAGAGCATAGGGCACTTCCACGCATGGGGGTATAAAGTGGGAAAATTAAAAATCAGCAAGACACAAGCACCCCAAAGTTTAGGGCTGCTCTGTTGACAAGGACCTCCACTTCATTCCACCTTAAATATCCCAGGAAAGCGAAAAATGGATAAAAAAGTTGTAGACCTTATGTACAATGGAATATCACTCAGCCATGAAATCAATATCATAAGGCTAGTAGCAGCATGATGAGTGGATTTAGGTACGACGATTCTAAGTGAAATAAGTCACACAGAAAAGGACACTTCTCATAAGGTGTCACTTATAGAGGGAATGTAAAAACCGTTACACTTGAACTGAATTACAAAACAGAACAGAGTCACACATGCAGAAAACACACTATGGCTGCTTAACGGGAAAGGTGAGGTTGGGTGATACATAAAACAAGAGTTTCAAATTAGCTCAGATACCGTTCCATAAACCCAATATGTAATAGACAAGACCTACTCCTTGCTCAGAGAACTGGACTCAACACGCCTGATTCACCGCACAAGAATATATCTGACTAGTAATAATCTTAAAACCTATGTATTGATATCTCTCTGTTAGTGTGTCAAGTGGGTGTAAAGCGGCATAAACACAGCCGTGAAAAGCAGCTAAACCCCATTATAAAAATAAATTACTTTTAAAAACCCATGAAACAAAGACAGTGAAAGAGAGAGAAATTCTTACACAATTCGTTCAGGGGCTGTGATGCAACCTGGATTGACCATATCTAGACCCACAGCTGGATGAGACATAAGGGTGGACACTCTTGGGGCTGAGAGGTTTGGTGAGGTTGGGTGAGCAAACGCAGACCCTTTAAAGTAATACTGCGTGCTACCCATCGCATGGGTCCCAAATCTCCAGGTTCAAGGGCATCTTCCTACATCGAAAACATGCATGAGAAACCAAGAAGATGGTACACCGTGTGTTGGGGAAAGGTTTCTAAAATGCACCTCATTTCTCATCTCCTTGTGCTCGGGTTCGCCATTCCAGCCACTTTAGTAGCAATCTCCCTACTTGGAGCATCAGCATCTTTAACCTCCTGTTCCGTACAGGTTGCAATTTGTCCTGAGGATGAACGGGAAGATGGGGAACCAATGAGAGACTAGCTCTTGGTGTTGGGACAGGCACAGGTCACTCTATTTTCCCATCAGGAAGAAGAATTAACCACAGGCTCAGCCTGCCCCCCGGAACCAGAACAGGGCCTGAAGCCATCCTGCGCTTTTGCGGCCAGCTCCCAAAGAAGCGAGTTGTAAAATGGAGCTTCAGGGCACTGCAATTCACAATCCTACAGAGTTATAAATGATAACTCTCGTCCACAAATATATTGAGGGAAGGCAAAGACGAGGAATTGAAATCAAGGCAGAATTGCAGGAAACAGATTTCAGGAGGTAGATTCGAATCGCCTTTAAAGCACATGAAAAGCGCCAAAACGTTGACAATGATGCCCTTGGCCAAAAAGGGCGTATGCGTTTTTTCCTGAATATATTCAGGAAAAAACGCATACGCCCTTTTTGGCCAACCAAGCAACCTGGAAAGGCAAATCAGCGCTACAAAGAAGTCTCGCTTCCCATCGGTCAAAAGGGCCATGCTGTAAAAAGTGTCAAAACCAGAAATGCAGGACAGGCCATGAAGAAATGGGAGCCTTGCTACACTGATGGGCGGGATGTAAATTGCCAACAGCCACTCTGGAGAAGTGTACGGTGTGTCCTGAAACATCTAAAAAACACAGCTTAGAGAGCATAGGGCACATCCACGCATGGGGGTATAAAGTGGGAAAATTAAAAATCAGCAAGACACAAGCACCCCAAAGTTTAGGGATGCTCTGTTGACAAGGACCTCCACTTCATTCCACCTTAAATATCCCAGGAAAGCGAAAAATGGATAAAAAATTTGAGGTCCTTATGTACAATGGCATACCACTCAGCCATGAAATCAATGTCATAAGGCTAGTAGCAGCATGATGAGTGGATTTAGGTACGACGATTCTAAGTGAAATAAGTCACACAGAAAAGGACACTTCTCATAAGGTGTCACTTATAGAGGGAATGTAAAAACCGTTACACTTGAACTGAGTTACAAAACAGAACAGAGTCACTCATGCAGAAAACACACTATGGCTGCTTAACGGGAAAGCGAGGTGGGGTGATACATAAAGCAAGAGTTTCAAATTAGCTCAGATACCGTTCCATAAACCCAATATGTAATAGACAAGACCTACTCCTTGCTCAGAGAACTGGACTCAACACGCCCGATCACAACACAAGAATATATCTGACTAGTAATAATCTTAAAACCTATGTATTGATATCTCTCTGTTAGTGTGTCAAGTGGGTGTAAAGCGGCATAAACACAGCCGTGAAAAGCAGCTAAACCCCATTATAAAAATAAATTACTTTTAAAAACCCATGAAACAAAGACAGTGAAAGAGAGAGAAATTCTTACACAATTCGTTCAGGGGCTGTGATGCAACCTGGATTGACCATATCTAGACCCACAGCTGGATGAGACATAAGGGTGGACACTCTTGGGGCTGAGAGGTTTCGTGAAGTATGGTGAGCAAACGCAGACCCTTTAAAGTAATACTGCGTGCTACCCGTCCCATGGGTCCCAAATCTCCAGGTTCAAGGGCATCTTCCTACATCGAAAACAGGCATGAGAAACACAGAAGATGGTACACCATGTGATGGGGAAAGGTTTCTAAAACGCACCTCATTTCTCATCTCCTTGTGCTCGGGTTCGCCATTCCAGCCACTTTACTAGCAATCTCCCTACGTGGAGCATCAGCACCTTTAACCTCCTGTTCCGTACAGGTTGCAATTTGTCCTGAGGATGAATGGGAAGATGGGGAACCAATGAGAGACTAGCTCTTGGTGTTGGGACAGGCACAGGTCACTCTATTTTCCCATCAGGAAGAAGAATTAACCACAGGCTCACCCTGCAAACCGGAACCAGAACAGGGCCTGAAGCCATCCTGCGCTTTTGCGGCCAGCTCCCAAAAAAGCGAGTTGTAAAATGGAGCTTCAGGGCACAGCAATTCACAAACCTGCAGAGTTATAAATGATAACTCTCGTCCACAAATATATTGAGGGAAGGCAAAGAAGAGGATTTGAAATCAAGGCAGAATTGCAGGAAACAGATTTCAGGAGGTAGATTCGAATCGCCTTTAAAGCACATGAAAAGCGGCAAAACGTTGACAATGATGCCCTTGGCCAAAAAGGGCGTATGCGTTTTTTCCTGAATATATTCAGGAAAAAACGCATACGCCCTTTTTGGCCAACCAAGCAACCTGGAAAGGCAAATCAGCGCTACAAAGAAGTCTCGCTTCCCATCGGTCAAAAGGGCCATGCTGAAAAAAGTTTCAAAACCAGAAATGCAGGACAGGCCATGGAGAAATGGGAGCCTTGCTACACTGATGGGCGGGATGTAAATTGCCAACAGCCAGTGTGGAGAAGGGTACGGTGTGTCCTGAACCATCTAAAAAACACAGCCTAGAGAGGATAGGGCACTTCCACGCATGGGGGTATAAAGTGGGAAAATTGAAAATCAGCAAGACACAAGCACCCCAACGTTTAGGGCTGCTCTGTTGACAAGGACTTCCACTTCATTCCACCTTAAATATCCCAGGAAAGAGAAAAATGGATAAAAAAGTTGTGGTCCTTATATACGATGGAATATCACTCAGCCATGAAATCAATGTCATAAGGCTAGTAGGAGCATGATGAGTGGATTTAGGTACGACGATTCTAAGTGAAATAAGTCACACAGAAAAGGACACTTCTCATAAGGTGTCACTTATAGAGGGAATGTAAAAACTGTTACACTTGAACTGAATTACAAAACAGAACAGAGTCACACATGCAGAAAACACACTATGGCTGCTTAACGGGAAAGGGCAGGTGGTGAGATACATAAAACAAGAGTTTCAAATTAGATCAGATACCGTTCCATAAACCCAATATGTAACAGACAAGACCTACTCCTTGCTCAGAGAACTGATCTCAACCCGCCCGATTCACCGCACAAGAATATATCTGACGAGTAATAATCTTAAAACCTATGTATTGATATCTCTCTGTTAGTGTGTCAAGTGGGTGTAAAGCGGCATAAACACAGCCGTGAAAAGCAGCTAAACCCCATTATAAAAATAAATTACTTTTAAAAACCCATGAAACAAAGTCAGGGAAAGAGAGAGAAATTCTTACACAATTCGTTCAGGGGCTTTGATGCAACCTGGATTGAACATATCTAGACCCACAGCTGGATGAGACATAAGGGTGGACACTCTTGGGGCTGAGAGGTTTGGTGAGGTTGGGTGAGCAAACACAGACCCTTTAAAGTAATACTGCGTGCTACCCATCGCATGGGTCCCAAATCTCCAGGTTCAAGGGCATCTTCCTACATCGAAAACAGGCATGAGAAACCCAGAAGATGGTACACCGTGTGATGGGGAAAGGTTTATAAAACGCACCTCATTTCTCATCTCCTTGTGCTCGGGTTTGCCATTCCAGCCACTTTACTAGCAATCTCCCTACTTGGAGCATCAGCACCTTTAACCTCCTGTTCCTTACAGGTTGCAATTTGTCCTGAGGATGAACGGGAAAACGGGGAACCAATGAGAGACTAGCTCTTGGTGTTGGGACAGGCACAGGTCACTCTATTTTCCCATCAGGAAGAAGAATTAACCACAGGCTCAGCCTGCCCCCCGGAACCAGAACAGGGCCTGAAGCCATCCTGCGCTTTTGCGGCCACCTCCCAAAAAAGCGAGTTGTAAAATGGAGCTTCAGGGCACTGCAATTCACAAACCTGCGGAGTTATAAATGATAACTCTCATCCACAAATATATTGAGTGAAGGCAAAGAAGAGGATTTGAAGTAAAGGCAGAATTGCAGGAAACAGATTTTAGGAGGTAGATTCGAATCGCCTTTAAAGCACATGAAAAGCGGCAAAACGTTGACAATGATGCCCTTGGCCAAAAAGGGCGTATGCGTTTTTTCCTGAATATATTCAGGAAAAAACGCATACGCCCTTTTTGGCCAACCAAGCAACCTGGAAAGGCAAATCAGCGCTACAAAGAAGTCTCGCTTCCCATCGGTCAAAAGGGCCATGCTGAAAAAAGTTTCAAAACCAGAAATGCAGGACAGGCCATAGAGAAATGGGAGCCTTGCTACACTGATGGGCGGGATGTAAATTGCCAACAGCCACTATGGAGAAGGGTACGGTGTGTCCTGAAACAGCTAAAAACACAGCTTAGAGAGCATAGGGCACTTCCACGCATGGGGGTATAAAGTGGGAAAATTAAAAATCAGCAAGACACAAGCACCCCATAGTTTAGGGCTGCTCTTTTGACAGGGACCTCCACTTCATTCCACCTTAAATATCCCAGGAAAGCGAAAAATGGATAAAAAAGTTGTAGTCCTTATTTACAATGGAATATCACTCAGCCATGAAATCAATATCATAAGGCTAGTAGCAGCATGATGAGTGGATTTAGGTACAACGATTCTAAGTGAAATAAGTCACACAGAAAAGGACACTTCTCATAAGGTGTCACTTATAGAGGGAATGTAAAAACCGTTACACTTGAACTGAATTACAAAACAGAACAGAGTCACACATGCAGAAAACACACTATGGCTGCTTAACTGGAAAGGTGAGGTGGGGTGATACATAAAACAAGAGTTTCAAATTAGCTCAGATACCGTTCCATAAACCCAATATGTTATAGACAAAACCTACTCCTTGCTCAGAGAACTGGACTCAACACGCCTGATTCACCGCACAAGAATATATCTGACTAGTAATAATCTTAAAACCTATGAATTGATATCTCTCTGTTAGTGTGTCAAGTGGGTGTAAAGCGGCATAAACACAGCCGTGAAAAGCAGCTAAAGCCCATTATAAAAATAAATTACTTTTAAAAACCCATGAAACAAAGACAGTGAAAGAGAGAGAAATTCTTACACAATTCGTTCAGGGGCTGTGATGCAACCTGGATTGACCATATCTAGACCCACAGCTGGATGAGACATAAGGGTGGACTCTCTTGGGGCTGAGAGGTTTGGTGAAGGTGGGTGAGGAAACGCAGACCCTTTAAAGTAATACTGCCTGCTACCCATCGCATGGGTCCCAAATCTCCAGGTTCAAGGGCATCTTCCTACATCGAAAACAGGCATGAGAAACCCAGAAGATGGTACACCGTGTGATTGGGAAAGGTTTCTAAAACGCACCTCATTTCTCATCTCCTTGTGCTCGGGTTTGCCATTCCAGCCACTTTACTAGCAATCTCCCTACTTGGAGCATCAGCACCTTTAACCTCCTGTTCCTTACAGGTTGCAATTTGTCCTGAGGATGAACGGGAAAACGGGGAACCAATATGAGACTAGCTCTTGGTGTTGGGACAGGCACAGGTCACTCTATTTTCCCATCAGGAAGAAGAATTAACCACAGGCTCAGCCTGCCCCCCGGAACCAGAACAGGGCCTGAAGCCATCCTGCGCTTTTGCGGCCACCTCCCAAAAAAGCGAGTTGTAAAATGGAGCTTCAGGGCACTGCAATTCACAAACCTGCGGAGTTATAAATGATAACTCTCGTCCACAAATATATTGAGTGAAGGCAAAGAAGAGGATTTGAAGTAAAGGCAGAATTGCAGGAAACAGATTTTAGGAGGTAGATTCGAATCGCCTTTAAAGCACATGAAAAGCGGCAAAACGTTGACAATGATGCCCTTGGCCAAAAAGGGCGTATGCGTTTTTTCCTGAATATATTCAGGAAAAAACGCATACGCCCTTTTTGGCCAACCAAGCAACCTGGAAAGACAAATCAGCGCTACAAAGAAGTCTCGCTTCCCATCGGTCAAAAGGGCCATGCTGAAAAAAGTTTCAAAACCAGAAATGCAGGACAGGCCATAGAGAAATGGGAGCCTTGCTACACTGATGGGCGGGATGTAAATTGCCAACAGCCACTCTGGAGAAGGGTACGGTGTGTCCTGAAACAGCTAAAAACACAGCTTAGAGAGCCTAGGGCACTTCCACGCATGGGGGTATAAAGTGGGAAAATTAAAAATCAGCAAGACACAAGCACCCCATAGTTTAGGGCTGCTCTTTTGACAAGGACCTCCACTTCATTCCACCTTAAATATCCCAGGAAAGCGAAAAATGGATAAAAAAGTTGTAGTCCTTATTTACAATGGAATATCACTCAGCCATGAAATCAATATCATAAGGCTAGTAGCAGCATGATGAGTGGATTTAGGTACGACGATTCTAAGTGAAATAAGTAACACAGAAAAGGACACTTCTCATAAGGTGTCACTTATAGAGGGAATGTAAAAACCGTTACACTTGAACTGAATTACAAAACAGAACAGAGTCACACATGCAGAAAACACACTATGGCTGCTTAACTGGAAAGGTGAGGTGGGGTGATACATAAAACAAGAGTTTCAAATTAGCTCAGATACCGTTCCATAAACCCAATATGTTATAGACAAAACCTACTCCTTGCTCAGAGAACTGGACTCAACACGCCTGATTCACCGCACAAGAATATATCTGACTAGTAATAATCTTAAAACCTATGAATTGATATCTCTCTGTTAGTGTGTCAAGTGGGTGTAAAGCGGAATAAACACAGCCGTGAAAAGCAGCTAAAGCCCATTATAAAAATAAATTACTTTTAAAAACCCATGAAACAAAGACAGTGAAAGAGAGAGAAATTCTTACACAATTCGTTCAGGGGCTGTGATGCAACCTGGATTGACCATATCTAGACCCACAGCTGGATGAGACATAAGGGTGGACTCTCTTGGGGCTGAGAGGTTTGGTGAAGGTGGGTGAGGAAACGCAGACCCTTTAAAGTAATACTGCCTGCTACCCATCGCATGGGTCCCAAATCTCCAGGTTCAAGGGCATCTTCCTACATCGAAAACAGGCATGAGAAACCCAGAAGATGGTACACCGTGTGATGGGGAAAGGTTTCTAAAACGCACCTCATTTCTCATCTCCTTGTGCTCGGGTTCGCCATTCCAGCCACTTTAGTAGCAATCTCCCTACTTGGAGCATCAGTATCTTTAACCTCCTGTTCCGTACAGGTTGCAATTTGTCCTGAGGATGAACGGGAAGACGGGGAACCAATGAGAGACTAGCTCTTGGTGTTGGGACAGGCACAGGTCACTCTATTTTCCCATCAGGAAGAAGAATTAACCACAGGCTCAGCCTGCCCCCCGGAACCAGAACAGGGCCTGAAGCCATCCTGCGCTTTTGCGGCCACCTCCCAAAGAAGCGAGTTGTAAAATGGAGCTTCAGGGCACTGCAATTCACAATCCTACAGAGTTATAAATGATAACTCTCGTCCACAAATATATTGAGGGAAGGCAAAGACGAGGAATTGAAATCAAGGCAGGATTGCAGGAAACAGATTTCAGGAGGTAGATTCGAATCGCCTTTAAAGCACATGAAAAGCGCCAAAACGTTGACAATGATGCCCTTGGCCAAAAAGGGCGTATGCGTTTTTTCCTGAATATATTCAGGAAAAAACGCATACGCCCTTTTTGGCCAACCAAGCAACCTGGAAAGGCCAATCAGCGCTACAAAAAAGTCTCGCTTCCCATCGGTCAAAAGGGCCATGCTGAAAAAAGTGTCAAAACCAGAAATGCAGGACAGGCCATGGAGAAATGGGAGCCTTGCTACACTGATGGGCGGGATGTAAATTGCCAACAGCCACTCTGGAGAAGTGTACGGTGTGTCCTGAAACATCTAAAAAACACAGCTTAGAGAGCATAGGGCACTTCCACGCATGGGGGTATAAAGTGGGAAAATTAAAAATCAGCAAGACACAAGCACCCCAAAGTTTAGGGCTGCTCTGTTGACAAGGACCTCCACTTCATTCCACCTTAAATATCCCAGGAAAGCAAAAAATGGATAAAAAATTTGAGGTCCTTATGTACAATGGCATACCACTCAGCCATGAAATCAATGTCATAAGGCTAGTAGCAGCATGATGAGTGGATTTAGGTACGGCGATTCTAAGTGAAATAAGTCACACAGAAAAGGACACTTCTCATAAGGTGTCACTTATAGAGGGAATGTAAAAACCGTTACACTTGAACTAAGTTACAAAACAGAACAGAGTCACACATGCAGAAAACACACTATGGCTGCTTAACGGGAAAGCGAGGTGGGGTGATACATAAAGCAAGAGTTTCAAATT
This sequence comes from Balaenoptera physalus, assembly GCF_965194825.1. Classification (NCBI taxonomy): domain Eukaryota; kingdom Metazoa; phylum Chordata; class Mammalia; order Artiodactyla; family Balaenopteridae; genus Balaenoptera; species Balaenoptera physalus. Next base: position 318,447 of record NW_028126175.1, read on the forward strand.
AGCTCAGATACCGTTCCATAAACCCAATATGTAATAGACAAGACCTACTCCTTGCTCAGAGAACTGGACTCAACACGCCCGATTCACCGCACAAGAATATATCTGACTAGTAATAATCTTAAAACCTATGTATTGATATCTCTCTGTTAGTGTGTCAAGTGGGTGTAAAGCGGCATAAACACAGCCGTGAAAAGCAGCTAAACCCCATTATAAAAATAAATTTCTTTTAAAAACCCATGAAACAATGACAGTGAAAGACAGAGAAATTCTTACACAATTCGTTCAGGGGCTGTGATGCAACCTGGATTGACCATATCTAGACCCACAGCTGGATGAGACATAAGGGTGGACACTCTTGGGGCTGAGAGGTTTGGTGAGGTTGGGTGAGCAAACGCAGACCCTTTAAAGTAATACTGCGTGCTACCCATCGCATGGGTCCCAAATCTCCAGGTTCAAGGGCATCTTCCTACATCGAAAACATGCATGAGAAACCAAGAAGATGGTACACCGTGTGTTGGGGAAAGGTTTCTAAAATGCACCTCATTTCTCATCTCCTTGTGCTCGGGTTCGCCATTCCAGCCACTTTAGTAGCAATCTCCCTACTTGGAGCATCAGCATCTTTAACCTCCTGTTCCGTACAGGTTGCAATTTGTCCTGAGGATGAACGGGAAGATGGGGAACCAATGAGAGACTAGCTCTTGGTGTTGGGACAGGCACAGGTCACTCTATTTTCCCATCAGGAAGAAGAATTAACCACAGGCTCAGCCTGCCCCCCGGAACCAGAACAGGGCCTGAAGCCATCCTGCGCTTTTGCGGCCACCTCCCAAAGAAGCGAGTTGTAAAATGGAGCTTCAGGGCACTGCAATTCACAATCCTACAGAGTTATAAATGATAACTCTCGTCCACAAATATATTGAGGGAAGGCAAAGACGAGGAATTGAAATCAAGGCAGAATTGCAGGAAACAGATTTCAGGAGGTAGATTCGAATCGCCTTTAAAGCACATGAAAAGCGCCAAAACGTTGACAATGATGCCCTTGGCCAAAAAGGGCGTATGCGTTTTTTCCTGAATATATTCAGGAAAAAACGCATACGCCCTTTTTGGCCAACCAAGCAACCTGGAAAGGCAAATCAGCGCTACAAAGAAGTCTCGCTTCCCATCGGTCAAAAGGGCCATGCTGTAAAAAGTGTCAAAACCAGAAATGCAGGACAGGCCATGAAGAAATGGGAGCCTTGCTACACTGATGGGCGGGATGTAAATTGCCAACAGCCACTCTGGAGAAGTGTACGGTGTGTCCTGAAACATCTAAAAAACACAGCTTAGAGAGCATAGGGCACATCCACGCATGGGGGTATAAAGTGGGAAAATTAAAAATCAGCAAGACACAAGCACCCCAAAGTTTAGGGATGCTCTGTTGACAAGGACCTCCACTTCATTCCACCTTAAATATCCCAGGAAAGCGAAAAATGGATAAAAAATTTGAGGTCCTTATGTACAATGGCATACCACTCAGCCATGAAATCAATGTCATAAGGCTAGTAGCAGCATGATGAGTGGATTTAGGTACGACGATTCTAAGTGAAATAAGTCACACAGAAAAGGACACTTCTCATAAGGTGTCACTTATAGAGGGAATGTAAAAACCGTTACACTTGAACTGAGTTACAAAACAGAACAGAGTCACTCATGCAGAAAACACACTATGGCTGCTTAACGGGAAAGCGAGGTGGGGTGATACATAAAGCAAGAGTTTCAAATTAGCTCAGATACCGTTCCATAAACCCAATATGTAATAGACAAGACCTACTCCTTGCTCAGAGAACTGGACTCAACACGCCCGATCACAACACAAGAATATATCTGACTAGTAATAATCTTAAAACCTATGTATTGATATCTCTCTGTTAGTGTGTCAAGTGGGTGTAAAGCGGCATAAACACAGCCGTGAAAAGCAGCTAAACCCCATTATAAAAATAAATTACTTTTAAAAACCCATGAAACAAAGACAGTGAAAGAGAGAGAAATTCTTACACAATTCGTTCAGGGGCTGTGATGCAACCTGGATTGACCATATCTAGACCCACAGCTGGATGAGACATAAGGGTGGACACTCTTGGGGCTGAGAGGTTTCGTGAAGTATGGTGAGCAAACGCAGACCCTTTAAAGTAATACTGCGTGCTACCCGTCCCATGGGTCCCAAATCTCCAGGTTCAAGGGCATCTTCCTACATCGAAAACCGGCATGAGAAACCCAGAAGATGGTACACCGTGTGATGGGGAAAGGTTTCTAAAACGCACCTCATTTCTCATCTCCTTGTGCTCGGGTTCGCCATTCCACCCACTTTACTAGCAATCTCCCGACGTGGAGCATCAGCACCTTTAACCTCCTGTTCCGTACAGGTTGCAATTTGTCCTGAGGATGAATGGGAAGACGGGGAAACAATGAGAGACTAGCTCCTGGTGTTGGGACAGGCACAGGTCACTCTATTTTCCCATCAGGAAGAAGAATTAACCACAGGCTCACCCTGCCAACCGGAACCAGAACAAGGCCTGAAGCCATCCTGCGCTTTTGCGGCCAGCTCCCAAAAAAGCGAGTTCTAAAATGGAGCTTCAGGGCACAGCAATTCACAAACCTGCAGAGTTATAAATGATAACTCTCGTCCACAAATATATTGAGGGAAGGCAAAGAAGAGGATTTGAAATCAAGGCAGAATTGCAGGAAACAGATTTCAGGAGGTAGATTCGAATCGCCTTTAAAGCACATGAAAAGCGGCAAAACGTTGACAATGATGCCCTTGGCCAAAAAGGGCGTATGCGTTTTTTCCTGAATATATTCAGGAAAAAACGCATACGCCCTTTTTGGCCAACCAAGCAACCTGGAAAGGCAAATCAGCGCTACAAAGAAGTCTCGCTTCCCTTTGGTCAAAAGGGCCATGCTGAAAAAAGTTTCAAAACCAGAAATGTAGGACAGGCCATGGAGAAATGGGAGCCTTGCTACACTGATGGGTGGGATGTAAATTGCCAACAGCCAGTCTGGAGAAGGGTACGGTGTGTCCTGAAACAGCTAAAAAACACAGCTTAGAGAGCATAGGGCACTTCCACGCATGGGGGTATAAAGTGGGAAAATTAAAAATCAGCAAGACACAAGCACCCCAAAGTTTAGGGCTGCTCTGTTGACAAGGACCTCCACTACATTCCACCTTAAATATCCCAGGAAAGCGAAAAATGGATAAAAAAGTTGTAGACCTTATGTACAATGGAATATCACTCAGCCATGAAATCAATATCATAAGGCTAGTAGCAGCATGATGAGTGGATTTAGGTACGACGATTCTAAGTGAAATAAGTCACACCGAAAAGGACACTTCTCATAAGGTGTCACTTATAGAGGGAATGTAAAAACCGTTACACTTGAACTGAATTACAAAACAGAACAGAGTGACACATGCAGAAAACACACTATGGCTGCTTAACGGGAAAGGGGAGGTGGGGAGATACATAAAACAAGAGTTTCAAATTAGCTCAGATACCATTCCATAAACCCAATATGTAATAGACAAGACCTACTCCTTGCTCAGAGAACTGGACTCAACACGCCTGATTCACCGCACAAGAATATATCTGACTAGTAATAATCTTAAAAACTATGTATTGATATCTCTCTGTTAGTGTGTCAAGTGGGTGTAAAGCGGCATAAACACAGCCGTGAAAAGCAGCTAAACCCCATTATAAAAATAAATTACTTTTAAAAACCCATGAAACAAAGACAGTGAAAGAGAGAGAAATTCTTACACAATTCGTTCAGGGGCTGTGATGCAACCTGGATTGACCATATCTAGACCCACAGCTGGATGAGACATAAGGGTGGATACTCTTGGGGCTGAGAGGTTTGGTGAGGTTGGGTGAGCAAACGCAGACCCTTTAAAGTAATACTGCGTGCTACCCGTCCCATGGGTCCCAAATCTCCAGGTTCAAGGGCATCTTCCTACATCGAAAACCGGCATGAGAAACCAAGAAGATGGTACACCGTGTGTGGGGGAAAGGTTTCTAAAATGCACCTCATTTCTCATCTCCTTGTGCTCGGGTTCGCCATTCCAGTCACTTGAGTAGCAATCTCCCTACTTGGAGCATCAGCATCTTTAACCTCCTGTTCCGTACAGGTTGCAATTTGTCCTGAGGATGAACGGGAAGACGGGGAACCAATGAGAGATTAGCTCTTGGTGTTGGGACAGGCACAGGTCACTCTATTTTCCCATCAGGAAGAAGAATTAACCACAGGCTCAGCCTGCCCCCCGGAACCAGAACAGGGCCTGAAGCCATCCTGCGCTTTTGCGGCCACCTCCCAAAAAAGCGAGTTGTAAAATGGAGCTTCAGGGCACTGCAATTCACAATCCTACAGAGTTATAAATGATAACTCTCGTCCACAAATATATTGAGGGAAGGCAAAGACGAGGAATTGAAATCAAGGCAGAATTGCAGGAAACAGATTTCAGGAGGTAGATTCGAATCGCCTTTAAAGCACATGAAAAGCGCCAAAACGTTGACAATGATGCCCTTGGCCAAAAAGGGCGTATGCGTTTTTTCCTGAATATATTCAGGAAAAAACCCATACGCCCCTTTTGGCCAACCAAGCAACCTGGAAAGGCAAATCAGCGCTACAAAGAAGTCTCGCTTCCCTTCGGTCAAAAGGGCCATGCTGAAAAAAGTTTCAAAACCAGAAATGCAGGACAGGCCATGGAGAAATGGGAGCCTTGCTACACTGATGGGCGGGATGTAAATTGCCAACAGCCAGTCTGGAGAAGGGTACGGTGTGTCCTGAAACAGCTAAAAAACACAGTTTAGAGATCATAGGGCACTTCCACGCATGGGGGTATAAAGTGGGAAAATTAAAAATCAGCAAGACACAAGCACCCCAAAGTTTAGGGCTGCTCTGTTGACAAGGACCTCCACTTCATTCCACCTTAAATATCCCAGGAAAGCGAAAAATGGATAAAAAAGTTGTAGACCTTATGTACAATGGAATATCACTCAGCCATGAAATCAATATCATAAGGCTACTAGCAGCATGATGAGTGGATATAGGTACGACGATTCTAAGTGAAATAAGTCACACAGAAAAGGACACTTCTCATAAGGTGTCACTTATAGAGGGAATGTAAAAACCGTTACACTTGAACTGAATTACAAAACAGAACAGGGTCACACATGCAGAAAACACACTATGGCTGCTTAACGGGAAAGGTGAGGTGGGGTGATACATAAAACAAGAGTTTCAAATTAGCTCAGATACCGTTCCATAAACCCAATATGTAATAGACAAGACCTACTCCTTGCTCAGAGAACTGGACTCAACACGCCTGATTCACCGCACAAGAATATATCTGAGTAGTAATAATCTTAAAACCTATATATTGATATCTCTCTGTTAGTGTGTCAAGTGGGTGTAAAGCGGCATAAACACAGCCGTGAAAAGCAGCTAAACCCCATTATAAAAATAAATTACTTTTAAAAACCCATGAAACAAAGACAGTGAAAGAGAGAGAAATTCTTACACAATTCGTTCAGGGGCTGTGATGCAACCTGGATTGACCATATCTAGACCCACAGCTGGATGAGACATAAGGGTGGACACTCTTGGGGCTGAGAGGTTTGGTGAAGTTGGGTGAGCAAACCCAGACCCTTTAAAGTAATACTGCGTGCTACCCGTCCCATGGGTCCCAAATCTCCAGGTTCAAGGGAATCTTCCTACATCGAAAACCGGCATGAGAAACCCAGAAGATGGTACACCGTGTGATGGGGAAAGGTTTCTAAAACGCACCTCATTTCTCATCTCCGTGTGCTCGGGTTCGCCATTCCACCCACTTTACTAGCAATCTCCCTACATGGAGCATCAGCACCTTTAACCTCCTGTTCCGTACAGGTTGCAATTTGTCCTGAGGATGAATGGGAAGACGGGGAAACAATGAGAGACTAGCTCCTGGTGTTGGGACAGGCACAGGTCACTCTATTTTCCCATCAGGAAGAAGAATTAACCACAGGCTCACCCTGCCAACCGGAACCAGAACAGGGCCTGAAGCCATCCTGCGCTTTTGCGGCCAGCTCCCAAAAAAGCGAGTTCTAAAATGGAGCTTCAGGGCACAGCAATTCACAAACCTGCAGAGTTATAAATGATAACTCTCGTCCACAAATATATTGAGGGAAGGCAAAGAAGAGGATTTGAAATCAAGGCAGAATTGCAGGAAACAGATTTCAGGAGGTAGATTCGAATCGCCTTTAAAGCACATGAAAAGCGGCAAAACGTTGACAATGATGCCCTTGGCCAAAAAGGGCGTATGCGTTTTTTCCTGAATATATTCAGGAAAAAACGCATACGCCCTTTTTGGCCAACCAAGCAACCTGGAAAGGCAAATCAGAGCTACAAAGAAGTCTCGCTTCCCTTCGGTCAAAAGGGCCATGCTGAAAAAAGTTTCAAAACCAGAAATGCAGGACTGGCCATGGAGAAATGGGAGCCTTGCTACACTGATGGGCGGGATGTAAATTGCCAACAGCCAGTCTGGAGAAGGGTACGGTGTGTCCTGAAACAGCTAAAAAACACAGCTTAGAGAGCATAGGGCACTTCCACGCATGGGGGTATAAAGTGGGAAAATTAAAAATCAGCAAGACACAAGCACCCCAAAGTTTAGGGCTGCTCTGTTGACAAGGACCTCCACTACATTCCACCTTAAATATCCCAGGAAAGCGAAAAATGGATAAAAAAGTTGTAGACCTTATGTACAATGGAATATCACTCAGCCATGAAATCAATATCATAAGGCTAGTAGCAGCATGATGAGTGGATTTAGGTACGACGATTCTAAGTGAAATAAGTCACACCGAAAAGGACACTTCTCATAAGGTGTCACTTATAGAGGGAATGTAAAAACCGTTACACTTGAACTGAATTACAAAACAGAACAGAGTGACACATGCAGAAAACACACTATGGCTGCTTAACGGGAAAGGGGAGGTGGGGAGATACATAAAACAAGAGTTTCAAATTAGCTCAGATACCATTCCATAAACCCAATATGTAATAGACAAGACCTACTCCTTGCTCAGAGAACTGGACTCAACACGCCTGATTCACCGCACAAGAATATATCTGACTAGTAATAATCTTAAAAACTATGTATTGATATCTCTCTGTTAGTGTGTCAAGTGGGTGTAAAGCGGCATAAACACAGCTGTGAAAAGCAGCTAAACCCCATTATAAAAATAAATTACTTTTAAAAACACATGAAACAAAGACAGTGAAAGAGAGAGAAATTCTTACACAATTCGTTCAGGGGCTGTGATGCAACCTGGATTGACCATATCTAGACCCACAGCTGGATGAGACATAAGGGTGGACACTCTTGGGGCTGAGAGGTTTGGTGAAGTTGGGTGAGCAAACCCAGACCCTTTAAAGTAATACTGCGTGCTACCCGTCCCATGGGTCCCAAATCTCCAGGTTCAAGGGCATCTTCCTACATCGAAAACAGGCATGAGAAACCCAGAAGATGGTACACCATGTGATGGGGAAAGGTTTCTAAAACGCACCTCATTTCTCATCTCCTTGTGCTCGGGTTCGCCATTCCAGCCACTTTACTAGCAATCTCCCTACGTGGAGCAACAGCACCTTTAACCTCCTGTTCCGTACAGGTTGCAATTTGTCCTGAGGATGAACGGGAAGACGGGGAACCAATGAGAGACTAGCTCTTGGTGTTGGGACAGGCACAGGTCACTCTATTTTCCCATCAGGAAGAAGAATTAACCACAGGCTCAGCCTGCCCCCCGGAACCAGAACAGGGCCTGAAGCCATCCTGCGCTTTTGCGGCCAGCTCCCAAAAAAGCGAGTTGTAAAATGGAGCTTCAGGGCACTGCAATTCAAAAACCTGCAGAGTTATAAATGATAACTCTCGTCCACAAATATATTGAGGGAAGGCAAAGAAGAGGATTTGAAGTCAAGGCAGAATTGCAGGAAACAGATTTCAGGAGGTAGATTCGAATCGCCTTTAAAGCACATGAAAAGCGGCAAAACGTTGACAATGATGCCCTTGGCCAAAAAGGGCGTATGCGTTTTTTCCTGAATATATTCAGGAAAAAACGCATACGCCCTTTTTGGCCAACCAAGCAACCTGGAAAGGCAAATCAGCGCTACAAAGAAGTCGCGCTTCCTATCGGTCAAAAGGGCCATGCTGAAAAAAGTATCAAAACCAGAAATGCAGGACCGGCCATGGAGAAATGGGAGCCTTGCTACACTGATGGGCGGGATGTAAATTGCCAACAGCCACTCTGGAGAAGGGCACGGTGTGTCCTGAAACAGCTAAAAAACACAGCTTAGAGAGCATAGGGCACTTCCACGCATGGGGGTATAAAGTGGGAAAATTAAAAATCAGCAAGACACAAGCACCCCATAGTTTAGGGCTGCTCTTTTGACAAGGACCTCCACTTCAATCCACCTTAAATATCCCAGGAAAGCGAAAAATGGATAAAAAAGTTGTAGTCCTTATGTACAATGGAATATCACTCAGCCATGAAATCAATATCATAAGGCTAGTAGCAGCATGATGAGTGGATTTAGGTACGACGATTCTAAGTGAAATAAGTCACACAGAAAAGGACACTTCTCATAAGGTGTCACTTATAGAGGGAATGTAAAAACCGTTACACTTGAACTGAATTACAAAACAGAACAGAGTCACACATGCAGAAAACACACTACGGCTGCTTAACTGGAAAGATGAGGTGGGGTGATACATAAAACAAGAGTTTCAAATTAGCTCAGATACCGTTCCATAAACCCAATATGTAATAGACAAAACCTACTCCTTGCTCAGAGAACTGGACTCAACACGCCTGATTCACCGCACAAGAATATATCTGACTAGTAATAATCTTAAAACCTATGAATTGATATCTCTCTGTTAGTGTGTCAAGTGGGTGTAAAGCGGCATAAACACAGCCGTGAAAAGCAGCTAAACCCCATTATAAAAATAAATTACTTTTAAAAACCCATGAAACAAAGACAGGGAAAGAGAGAGAAATTCTTACACAATTCGTTCAGGGGCTGTGATGCAACCTGGATTGACCATATCTACACCCACAGCTGGATGAGACATAAGGGTGGACACTCTTGGGGCTGAGAGGTTTGGTGAAGTTGGGTGAGCAAACGCAGACCCTTTAAAGTAATACTGCGTGCTACCCATTGCATGGGTCCCAAATCTCCAGGTTCAAGGGCATCTTCCTACATCGAAAACATGCATGAGAAACCCAGAAGATGGTACACCGTGTGATGGGGAAAGGTTTCTAAAACGCACCTCATTTCTCATCTCCTTGTGCTCGGGTTCGCCATTCCAGCCACTTTACTAGCAATCTCCCTACGTGGAGCATCAGCACCTTTAACCTCCTGTTCCGTACAGGTTGCAGTTTGTCCTGAGGATGAATGGGAAGACGGGGAACCAATGAGAGACTAGCTCTTGGTGTTGGGACAGGCACAGGTCACTCTATTTTCCCATCAGGAAGAAGAATTAACCACAGGCTCACCCTGCCCACCGGAACCAGAACAGGGCCTGAAGCCATCCTGCGCTTTTGCGGCCAGCTCCCAAAAAAGCGAGTTCTAAAATGGAGCTTCAGGGCACAGCCATTCACAAACCTGCAGAGTTATAAATGATAACTCTCGTCCACAAATATATTGAGGGAAGGCAAAGAAGAGGATTTGAAATCAAGGCAGAATTGCAGGAAACAGATTTCAGGAGGTAGATTCGAATCGCCTTTAAAGCACATGAAAAGCGGCAAAACGTTGACAATGATGCCCTTGGCCAAAAAGGGCGTATGCGTTTTTTCCTGAATATATTCAGGAAAAAACGCATACGCCCTTTTTGGCCAACCAAGCAACCTGGAAAGGCAAATCAGCGCTACAAAGAAGTCTCGCTTCCCTTCGGTCAAAAGGGCCATGCTGAAAAAAGTTTCAAAACCAGAAATGCAGGACAGGCCATGGAGAAATGGGAGCCTTGCTACACTGATGGGCGGGATGTAAATTGCCAACAGCCAGTGTGGAGAAGGGTACGGTGTGTCCTGGAACAGCTAAAAAACACAGCTTAGAGAGCATAGGGCACTTCCACGCATGGGGGTATAAAGTGGGAAAATTAAAAATCAGCAAGACACAAGCACCCCAAAGTTTAGGGCTGCTCTGTTGACAAGGACCTCCACTTCATTCCACCTTAAATATCCCAGGAAAGCGAAAAATGGATAAAAAAGTTGTAGACCTTATGTACAATGGAATATCACTCAGCCATGAAATCAATATCATAAGGCTAGTAGCAGCATGATGAGTGGATTTAGGTACGACGATTCTAAGTGAAATAAGTCACACAGAAAAGGACACTTCTCATAAGGTGTCACTTATAGAGGGAATGTAAAAACCGTGACACTTGAACTGAATTACAAAACAGAACAGAGTCACACATGCAGAAAACACACTATGGCTGCTTAACGGGAAAGGTGAGGTGGGGTGATACATAAAACAAGAGTTTCAAATTAGCTCAGATACCGTTCCATAAACCCAATATGTAATAGACAAGACCTACTCCTTGCTCAGAGAACTGGACTCAACACGCCTGATTCACCGCACAAGAATATATCTGACTAGTAATAATCTTAAAACCTATGTATTGATATCTCTCTGTTAGTGTGTCAAGTGGGTGTAAAGCGGCATAAACACAGCCGTGAAAAGCAGCTAAACCCCATTATAAAAATAAATTACTTTTAAAAACCCATGAAACAAAGACAGTGAAAGAGAGAGAAATTCTTACACAATTCGTTCAGGGGCTGTGATGCAACCTGGATTGACCATATCTAGACCCACAGCTGGATGAGACATAAGGGTGGATACTCTTGGGGCTGAGAGGTTTGGTGAGGTTGGGTGAGCAAACGCAGACCCTTTAAAGTAATACTGCGTGCTACCCGTCCCATGGGTCCCAAATCTCCAGGTTCAAGGGCATCTTCCTACATCGAAAACCGGCATGAGAAACCAAGAAGATGGTACACCGTGTGTGGGGGAAAGGTTTCTAAAATGCACCTCATTTCTCATCTCCTTGTGCTCGGGTTCGCCATTCCAGTCACTTTAGTAGCAATCTCCCTGCTTGGAGGATCAGCATCTTTAACCTCCTGTTCCGTACAGGTTGCAATTTGTCCTGAGGATGAACGGGAAGACGGGGAACCAATGAGAGATTAGCTCTTGGTGTTGGGACAGGCACAGGTCACTCTATTTTCCCATCAGGAAGAAGAATTAACCACAGGCTCAGCCTGCCCCCCGGAACCAGAACAGGGCCTGAAGCCATCCTGCGCTTTTGCGGCCAGCTCCCAAAAAAGCGAGTTCTAAAATGGAGCTTCAGGGCACTGCAATTCAAAAACCTGCAGAGTTATAAATGATAACTCTCGTCCACAAATATATTGAGGGAAGGCAAAGAAGAGGATTTGAAGTCAAGGCAGAATTGCAGGAAACAGATTTCAGGAGGTAGATTCGAATCGCCTTTAAAGCACATGAAAAGCGGCAAAACGTTGACAATGATGCCCTTGGCCAAAAAGGGCGTATGCGTTTTTTCCTGAATATATTCAGGAAAAAACGCATACGCCCTTTTTGGCCAACCAAGCAACCTGGAAAGGCAAATCAGCGCTACAAAGAAGTCGCGCTTCCTATCGGTCAAAAGGGCCATGCTGAAAAAAGTATCAAAACCAGAAATGCAGGACAGGCCATGGAGAAATGGGAGCCTTGCTACACTGATGGGCGGGATGTAAATTGCCAACAGCCACTCTGGAGAAGGGCACGGTGTGTCCTGAAACAGCTAAAAAACACAGCTTAGAGAGCATAGGGCACTTCCACGCATGGGGGTATAAAGTGGGAAAATTAAAAATCAGCAAGACACAAGCACCCCATAGTTTAGGGCTGCTCTTTTGACAAGGACCTCCACTTCAATCCACCTTAAATATCCCAGGAAAGCGAAAAATGGATAAAAAAGTTGTAGTCCTTATGTACAATGGAATATCACTCAGCCATGAAATCAATATCATAAGGCTAGTAGCAGCATGATGAGTGGATTTAGGTACGACGATTCTAAGTGAAATAAGTCACACAGAAAAGGACACTTCTCATAAGGTGTCACTTATAGAGGGAATGTAAAAACCGTTACACTTGAACTGAATTACAAAACAGAACAGAGTCACACATGCAGAAAACACACTACGGCTGCTTAACTGGAAAGATGAGGTGGGGTGATACATAAAACAAGAGTTTCAAATTAGCTCAGATACCGTTCCATAAACCCAATATGTAATAGACAAAACCTACTCCTTGCTCAGAGAACTGGACTCAACACGCCTGATTCACCGCACAAGAATATATCTGACTAGTAATAATCTTAAAACCTATGAATTGATATCTCTCTGTTAGTGTGTCAAGTGGGTGTAAAGCGGCATAAACACAGCCGTGAAAAGCAGCTAAACCCCATTATAAAAATAAATTACTTTTAAAAACCCATGAAACAAAGACAGGGAAAGAGAGAGAAATTCTTACACAATTCGTTCAGGGGCTGTGATGCAACCTGGATTGACCATATCTACACCCACAGCTGGATGAGACATATGGGTGGACACTCTTGGGGCTGAGAGGTTTGGTGAAGTTGGGTGAGCAAACGCAGACCCTTTAAAGTAATACTGCGTGCTACCCATTGCATGGGTCCCAAATCTCCAGGTTCAAGGGCATCTTCCTACATCGAAAACATGCATGAGAAACCCAGAAGATGGTACACCGTGTGATGGGGAAAGGTTTCTAAAACGCACCTCATTTCTCATCTCCTTGTGCTCGGGTTCGCCATTCCAGCCACTTTACTAGCAATCTCCCTACGTGGAGCATCAGCACCTTTAACCTCCTGTTCCGTACAGGTTGCAGTTTGTCCTGAGGATGAATGGGAAGACGGGGAACCAATGAGAGACTAGCTCTTGGTGTTGGGACAGGCACAGGTCACTCTATTTTCCCATCAGGAAGAAGAATTAACCACAGGCTCACCCTGCCCACCGGAACCAGAACAGGGCCTGAAGCCATCCTGCGCTTTTGCGGCCAGCTCCCAAAAAAAGCGAGTTGTAAAATGGAGCTTCAGGGCACAGCAATTCACAAACCTGCAGAGTTATAAATGATAACTCTCGTCCACAAATATATTGAGGGAAGGCAAAGAAGAGGATTTGAAATCAAGGCAGAATTGCAGGAAACAGATTTCAGGAGGTACATTCGAATCGCCTTTAAAGCACATTAAAAGCGGCAAAACGTTGACAATGATGCCCTTGGCCAAAAAGGGCGTATGCGTTTTTTCCTGAATATATTCAGGAAAAAACGCATACGCCCTTTTTGGCCAACCAAGCAACCTGGAAAGGCAAATCAGCGCTACTAAGAAGTCTCGCTTCCCATTGGTCAAAAGGGCCATTCTGAAAAAAGTGTCAAAACCAGAAATGCAGGACAGGCCATGGAGAAATGGGAGCCTTGCTACACTGATGGGCGGGATGTAAATTGCCAACAGCCACTCTGGAGAAGGGTACGGTGTGTCCTGAACCATCTAAAAAACACAGCCTAGAGAGGATAGGGCACTTCCACGCATGGGGGTATAAAGTGGGAAAATTGAAAATCAGCAAGACACAAGCACCCCAACGTTTAGGGCTGCTCTGTTGACAAGGACTTCCACTTCATTCCACCTTAAATATCCCAGGAAAGAGAAAAATGGATAAAAAAGTTGGGGTCCTTATATACGATGGAATATCACTCAGCCATGAAATCAATGTCATAAGGCTAGTAGGAGCATGATGAGTGGATTTAGGTACGACGATTCTAAGTGAAATAAGTCACACAGAAAAGGACACTTCTCATAAGGTGTCACTTATAGAGGGAATGTAAAAACTGTTACACTTGAACTAAATTACAAAACAGAACAGAGTCACACATGCAGAAAACACACTATGGCTGCTTAACTGGAAAGGTGAGGTGGGGTGATACATAAATCAAGAGTTTCAAATTAGCTCAGATACCGTTCCATAAACCCAATATGTAATAGACAAAACCTACTCCTTGCTCAGAGAACTGGACTCAACACGCCTGATTCACCGCACAAGAATATATCTGACTAGTAATAATCTTAAAACCTATGAATTGATATCTCTCTGTTAGTGTGTCAAGTGGGTGTAAAGCGGCATAAACACAGCCGTGAAAAGCAGCTAAACCACATTATAAAAATAAATTACTTTTAAAAACCCATGAAACAAAGACAGTGAAAGAGAGAGAAATTCTTACACAATTCGTTCAGGGGCTGTGATGCAACCTGGATTGACCATATCTAGACCCACAGCTGGATGAGACATAAGGGTGGATACTCTTGGGGCTGAGAGGTTTGGTGAGGTTGGGTGAGCAAACGCAGACCCTTTAAAGTAATACTGCGTGCTACCCGTCCCATGGGTCCCAAATCTCCAGGTTCAAGGGCATCTTCCTACATCGAAAACAGGCATGAGAAACCCAGAAGATGGTACACCGTGTGATGGGGAAAGGTTTCTAAAACGCACCTCATTTCTCATCTCCTTGTGCTCGGGTTTGCCATTCCAGCCACTTTACTAGCAATCTCCCTACTTGGAGCATCAGCACCTTTAACCTCCTGTTCCTTACAGGTTGCAATTTGTCCTGAGGATGAACGGGAAAACGGGGAACCAATGAGAGACTAGCTCTTGGTGTTGGGACAGGCACAGGTCACTCTATTTTCCCATCAGGAAGAAGAATTAACCACAGGCTAAGCCTGCCCCCCGGAACCAGAACAGGGCCTGAAGACATCCTGCGCTTTTGCGGCCACCTCCCAAAAAAGCGAGTTGTAAAATGGAGCTTCAGGGCACTGCAATTCAAAAACCTGCAGAGTTATAAATGATAACTCTCGTCCACAAATATATTGAGGGAAGGCAAAGAAGAGGATTTGCCGTCAAGGCAGAATTGCAGGAAACAGATTTCAGGAGGTAGATTCGAATCGCCTTTAAAGCACATGAAAAGCGGCAAAACGTTGACAATGATGCCCTTGGCCAAAAAGGGCGTATGCGTTTTTTCCTGAATATATTCAGGAAAAAACGCATACGCCCCTTTTGGCCAACCAAGCAACCTGGAAAGGCAAATCAGGGCTACAAAGAAGTCTCGCTTCCCTTCGGTCAAAAGGGCCATGCTGAAAAAAGTTTCAAAACCAGAAATGCAGGACAGGCCATGGAGAAATGGGAGCCTTGCTACACTGATGGGTGGGATGTAAATTGCCAACAGCCAGTCGGGAGAAGGGTACGGTGTGTCCTGAAACAGCTAAAAAACACAGCTTAGAGAGCATAGGGCACTTCCACGCATGGGGGTATAAAGTGGGAAAATTAAAAATCAGCAAGACACAAGCACCCCAAAGTTTAGGGCTGCTCTGTTGACAAGGACCTCCACTTCATTCCACCTTAAATATCTCAGGAAAGCGAAAAATGGATAAAAAAGTTGTAGACCTTATGTACAATGGAATATCACTCAGCCATGAAATCAATATCATAAGGCTAGTAGCAGCATGATGAGTGGATTTAGGTATGACGATTCTAAGTGAAATAAGTCACACAGAAAAGGACACTTCTCATAAGGTGTCACTTATAGAGGGAATGTAAAAACCGTTACACTTGAACTGAATTACAAAACAGAACAGGGTCACACGTGCAGAAAACACACTATGGCTGCTTAACGGGAAAGGTGAGGTGGGGTGATACATAAAACAAGAGTTTCAAATTAGCTCAGATACCGTTCCATAAACCCAATATGTAATAGACAAGACCTACTCCTTGCTCAGAGAACTGGACTCAACACGCCTGATTCACCGCACAAGAATATATCTGACTAGTAATAATCTTAAAACCTATGTATTGATATCTCTCTGTTAGTGTGTCAAGTGGGTGTAAAGCGGCATAAACACAGCCGTGAAAAGCAGCTAAACCCCATTATAAAAATAAATTACTTTTAAAAACCCATGAAACAAAGACAGTGAAAGAGAGAGAAATTCTTACACAATTCGTTCAGGGGCTGTGATGCAACCTGGATTGACCATATCTAGACCCACAGCTGGATGAGACATAAGGGTGGACACTCTTGGGGCTGAGAGGTTTGGTGAAGTTGGGTGAGCAAACCCAGACCCTTTAAAGTAATACTGCGTGCTACCCGTCCCATGGGTCCCAAATCTCCAGGTTCAAAGGCATCTTCCTACATCGAAAACCGGCATGAGAAACCCAGAAAATGGTACACCGTGTGATGGGGAAAGGTTTCTAAAACGCACCTCATTTCTCATCTCCTTGTGCTCGGGTTCGCCATTCCAGCCACTTTACTAGCAATCTCCCTACGTGGAGCATCAGCACCTTTAACCTCCTGTTCCGTACAGGTTGCAATTTGTCCTGAGGATGAATGGGAAGACGGGGAACCAATGAGAGACCTGCTCCTGGTGTTGGGACAGGCACAGGTCACTCTATTTTCCCATCAGGAAGAAGAATTAACCACAGGCTCACCCTGCCAACCGGAACCAGAACAGGGCTTGAAGCCATCCTGCGCTTTTGCGGCCAGCTCCCAAAAAAGCGAGTTCTAAAATGGAGCTTCAGGGCACAGCAATTCACAAACCTGCAGAGTTATAAATGATAACTCTCGTCCACAAATATATTGAGGGAAGGCAAAGAAGAGGATTTGAAATCAAGGCAGAATTGCAGGAAACAGATTTCAGGAGGTAGATTCGAATCGCCTTTAAAGTACATGAAAAGCGGCAAAACGTTGACAATGATGCCCTTGGCTAAAAAGGGCGTATGCGTTTTTTCCTGAATATATTCAGGAAAAAACGCATACGCCCCTTTTGGCCAACCAAGCAACCTGGAAAGGCAAATCAGCGCTACAAAGAAGTCTCGCTTCCCTTCGGTCAAAAGGGCCATGCTGAAAAAAGTTTCAAAACCAGAAATGCAGGACAGGCCATGGAGAAATGGGAGCCTTGCTACACTGATGGGCGGGATGTAAATTGCCAACAGCCAGTCTGGAGAAGGGTACGGTGTGTCCTGAAACAGCTAAAAAACACAGTTTAGAGAGCATAGGGCACTTCCACGCATGGGGGTATAAAGTGGGAAAATTAAAAATCAGCAAGACACAAGCACCCCAAAGTTTAGGGCTGCTCTGTTGACAAGGACCTCCACTTCATTCCACCTTAAATATCCCAGGAAAGCGAAAAATGGATAAAAAAGTTGTAGACCTTATGTACAATGGAATATCACTCAGCCATGAAATCAATATCATAAGGCTAGTAGCAGCATGATGAGTGGATTTAGGTACGACGATTCTAAGTGAAATAAGTCACACAGAAAAGGACACTTCTCATAAGGTGTCACTTATAGAGGGAATGTAAAAACCGTTACACTTGAACTGAATTACAAAACAGAACAGGGTCACACATGCAGAAAACACACTATGGCTGCTTAACGGGAAAGGTGAGGTGGGGTGATACATAAAACAAGAGTTTCAAATTAGCTCAGATACCGTTCCATAAACCCAATATGTAATAGACAAGACCTACTCCTTGCTCAGAGAACTGGACTCAACACGCCTGATTCACCGCACAAGAATATATCTGAGTAGTAATAATCTTAAAACCTATATATTGATATCTCTCTGTTAGTGTGTCAAGTGGGTGTAAAGCGGCATAAACACAGCCGTGAAAAGCAGCTAAACCCCATTATAAAAATAAATTACTTTTAAAAACCCATGAAACAAAGACAGTGAAAGAGAGAGAAATTCTTACACAATTCGTTCAGGGGCTGTGATGCAACCTGGATTGACCATATCTAGACCCACAGCTGGATGAGACATAAGGGTGGACACTCTTGGGGCTGAGAGGTTTGGTGAAGTTGGGTGAGCAAACCCAGACCCTTTAAAGTAATACTGCGTGCTACCCGTCCCATGGGTCCCAAATCTCCAGGTTCAAGGGCATCTTCCTACATCGAAAACCGGCATGAGAAACCCAGAAGATGGTACACCGTGTGATGGGGAAAGGTTTCTAAAACGCACCTCATTTCTCATCTCCTTGTGCTCGGGTTCGCCATTCCAGCCACTTTACTAGCAATCTCCCTACGTGGAGCATCAGCACCTTTAACCTCCTGTTCCGTACAGGTTGCAATTTGTCCTGAGGATGAATGGGAAGACGGGGAAACAATGAGAGACTAGCTCCTGGTGTTGGGACAGGCACAGGTCACTCTATTTTCCCATCAGGAAGAAGAATTAACCACAGGCTCACCCTGCCAACCGGAACCAGAACAGGGCCTGAAGCCATCCTGCGCTTTTGCGGCCAGCTCCCAAAAAAGCGAGTTCTAAAATGGAGCTTCAGGGCACAGCAATTCACAAACCTGCAGAGTTATAAATGATAACTCTCGTCCACAAATATATTGAGGGAAGGCAAAGAAGAGGATTTGAAATCAAGGCAGAATTGCAGGAAACAGATTTCAGGAGGTAGATTCGAATCGCCTTTAAAGCACATGAAAAGCGGCAAAACGTTGACAATGATGCCCTTGGCCAAAAAGGGCGTATGCGTTTTTTCCTGAATATATTCAGGAAAAAACGCATACGCCCTTTTTGGCCAACCAAGCAACCTGGAAAGGCAAATCAGCGCTACAATGAAGTCTCGCTTCCCTTCGGTCAAAAGGGCCATGCTGAAAAAAGTTTCAAAACCAGAAATGCAGGACAGGCCATGGAGAAATGGGAGCCTTGCTACACTGATGGGCGGGATGTAAATTGCCAACAGCCAGTCTGGAGAAGGGTACGGTGTGTCCTGAAACAGCTAAAAAACACAGCTTAGAGAGCATAGGGCACTTCCACGCATGGGGGTATAAAGTGGGAAAATTAAAAATCAGCAAGACACAAGCACCCCAAAGTTTAGGGCTGCTCTGTTGACAAGGACCTCCACTACATTCCACCTTAAATATCCCAGGAAAGCGAAAAATGGATAAAAAAGTTGTAGACCTTATGTACAATGGAATATCACTCAGCAATGAAATCAATATCATAAGGCTAGTAGCAGCATGATGAGTGGATTTAGGTACGACGATTCTAAGTGAAATAAGTCACACAGAAAAGGACACTTCTCATAAGGTGTCACTTATAGAGGGAATGTAAAAACCGTTACACTTGAACTGAATTACAAAACAGAACAGAGTGACACATGCAGAAAACACACTATGGCTGCTTAACGGGAAAGGGGAGGTGGGGAGATACATAAAACAAGAGTTTCAAATTAGCTCAGATACCATTCCATAAACCCAAAATGTAATAGACAAGACCTACTCCTTGCTCAGAGAACTGGACTCAACACGCCTGATTCACCGCACAAGAATATATCTGACTAGTAATAATCTTAAAAACTATGTATTGATATCTCTCTGTTAGTGTGTCAAGTGGGTGTAAAGCGGCATAAACACAGCCGTGAAAAGCAGCTAAACCCCATTATAAAAATAAATTACTTTTAAAAACACATGAAACAAAGACAGTGAAAGAGAGAGAAATTCTTACACAATTCGTTCAGGGGCTGTGATGCAACCTGGATTGACCATATCTAGACCCACAGCTGGATGAGACATAAGGGTGGACACTCTTGGGGCTGAGAGGTTTGGTGAAGTTGGGTGAGCAAACCCAGACCCTTTAAAGTAATACTGCGTGCTACCCGTCCCATGGGTCCCAAATCTCCAGGTTCAAGGGCATCTTCCTACATCGAAAACAGGCATGAGAAACCCAGAAGATGGTACACCATGTGATGGGGAAAGGTTTCTAAAACGCACCTCATTTCTCATCTCCTTGTGCTCGGGTTCGCCATTCCAGCCACTTTACTAGCAATCTCCCTACGTGGAGCAACAGCACCTTTAACCTCTTGTTCCGTACAGGTTGCAATTTGTCCTGAGGATGAACGGGAAGACGGGGAACCAATGAGAGGCTAGCTCTTGGTGTTGGGACAGGCACAGGTCACTCTATTTTCCCATCAGGAAGAAGAATTAACCACAGGCTCAGCCTGCCCCCCGGAACCAGAACAGGGCCTGAAGCCATCCTGCGCTTTTGCGGCCAGCTCCCAAAAAAGCGAGTTCTAAAATGGAGCTTCAGGGCACTGCAATTCAAAAACCTGCAGAGTTATAAATGATAACTCTCGTCCACAAATATATTGAGGGAAGGCAAAGAAGAGGATTTGAAGTCAAGGCAGAATTGCAGGAAACAGATTTCAGGAGGTAGATTCGAATCGCCTTTAAAGCACATGAAAAGCGGCAAAACGTTGACAATGATGCCCTTGGCCAAAAAGGGCGTATGCGTTTTTTCCTGAATATATTCAGGAAAAAACGCATACGCCCTTTTTGGCCAACCAAGCAACCTGGAAAGGCAAATCAGTGCTACAAAGAAGTCGCGCTTCCTATCGGTCAAAAGGGCCATGCTGAAAAAAGTATCAAAACCAGAAATGCAGGACAGGCCATGGAGAAATGGGAGCCTTGCTACACTGATGGGCGGGATGTAAATTGCCAACAGCCACTCTGGAGAAGGGCACGGTGTGTCCTGAAACAGCTAAAAAACACAGCTTAGAGAGCATAGGGCACTTCCACGCATGGGGGTATAAAGTGGGAAAATTAAAAATCAGCAAGACACAAGCACCCCATAGTTTAGGGCTGCTCTTTTGACAAGGACCTCCACTTCAATCCACCTTAAATATCCCAGGAAAGCGAAAAATGGATAAAAAAGTTGTAGTCCTTATGTACAATGGAATATCACTCAGCCATGAAATCAATATCATAAGGCTAGTAGCAGCATGATGAGTGGATTTAGGTACGACGATTCTAAGTGAAATAAGTCACACAGAAAAGGACACTTCTCATAAGGTGTCACTTATAGAGGGAATGTAAAAACCGTTACACTTGAACTGAATTACAAAACAGAACAGAGTCACACATGCAGAAAACACACTACGGCTGCTTAACTGGAAAGATGAGGTGGGGTGATACATAAAACAAGAGTTTCAAATTAGCTCAGATACCGTTCCATAAACCCAATATGTAATAGACAAAACCTACTCCTTGCTCAGAGAACTGGACTCAACACGCCTGATTCACCGCACAAGAATATATCTGACTAGTAATAATCTTAAAACCTATGAATTGATATCTCTCTGTTAGTGTGTCAAGTGGGTGTAAAGCGGCATAAACACAGCCGTGAAAAGCAGCTAAACCCCATTATAAAAATAAATTACTTTTAAAAACCCATGAAACAAAGACAGGGAAAGAGAGAGAAATTCTTACACAATTCGTTCAGGGGCTGTGATGCAACCTGGATTGACCATATCTACACCCACAGCTGGATGAGACATATGGGTGGACACTCTTGGGGCTGAGAGGTTTGGTGAAGTTGGGTGAGCAAACGCAGACCCTTTAAAGTAATACTGCGTGCTACCCATTGCATGGGTCCCAAATCTCCAGGTTCAAGGGCATCTTCCTACATCGAAAACATGCATGAGAAACCCAGAAGATGGTACACCGTGTGATGGAGAAAGGTTTCTAAAACGCACCTCATTTCTCATCTCCTTGTGCTCGGGTTCGCCATTCCAGCCACTTTACTAGCAATCTCCCTACGTGGAGCATCAGCACCTTTAACCTCCTGTTCCGTACAGGTTGCAGTTTGTCCTGAGGATGAATGGGAAGACGGGGAACCAATGAGAGACTAGCTCTTGGTGTTGGGACAGGCACAGGTCACTCTATTTTCCCATCAGGAAGAAGAATTAACCACAGGCTCACCCTGCCCACCGGAACCAGAACAGGGCCTGAAGCCATCCTGCGCTTTTGCGGCCAGCTCCCAAAAAAAGCGAGTTGTAAAATGGAGCTTCAGGGCACAGCAATTCACAAACCTGCAGAGTTATAAATGATAACTCTCGTCCACAAATATATTGAGGGAAGGCAAAGAAGAGGATTTGAAATCAAGGCAGAATTGCAGGAAACAGATTTCAGGAGGTACATTCGAATCGCCTTTAAAGCACATTAAAAGCGGCAAAACGTTGACAATGATGCCCTTGGCCAAAAAGGGCGTATGCGTTTTTTCCTGAATATATTCAGGAAAAAACGCATACGCCCTTTTTGGCCAACCAAGCAACCTGGAAAGGCAAATCAGCGCTACTAAGAAGTCTCGCTTCCCATTGGTCAAAAGGGCCATTCTGAAAAAAGTGTCAAAACCAGAAATGCAGGACAGGCCATGGAGAAATGGGAGCCTTGCTACACTGATGGGCGGGATGTAAATTGCCAACAGCCACTCTGGAGAAGGGTACGGTGTGTCCTGAACCATCTAAAAAACACAGCCTAGAGAGGATAGGGCACTTCCACGCATGGGGGTATAAAGTGGGAAAATTGAAAATCAGCAAGACACAAGCACCCCAACGTTTAGGGCTGCTCTGTTGACAAGGACTTCCACTTCATTCCACCTTAAATATCCCAGGAAAGAGAAAAATGGATAAAAAAGTTGGGGTCCTTATATACGATGGAATATCACTCAGCCATGAAATCAATGTCATAGGGCTAGTAGGAGCATGATGAGTGGATTTAGGTACGACGATTCTAAGTGAAATAAGTCACACAGAAAAGGACACTTCTCATAAGGTGTCACTTATAGAGGGAATGTAAAAACTGTTACACTTGAACTAAATTACAAAACAGAACAGAGTCACACATGCAGAAAACACACTATGGCTGCTTAACTGGAAAGGTGAGGTGGGGTGATACATAAATCAAGAGTTTCAAATTAGCTCAGATACCGTTCCATAAACCCAATATGTAATAGACAAAACCTACTCCTTGCTCAGAGAACTGGACTCAACACGCCTGATTCACCGCACAAGAATATATCTGACTAGTAATAATCTTAAAACCTATGAATTGATATCTCTCTGTTAGTGTGTCAAGTGGGTGTAAAGCGGCATAAACACAGCCGTGAAAAGCAGCTAAACCACATTATAAAAATAAATTACTTTTAAAAACCCATGAAACAAAGACAGTGAAAGAGAGAGAAATTCTTACACAATTCGTTCAGGGGCTGTGATGCAACCTGGATTGACCATATCTAGACCCACAGCTGGATGAGACATAACGGTGGACACTCTTGGGGCTGAGAGGTTTGGTGAAGTTGGGTGAGCAAACGCAGACCCTTTAAAGTAATACTGCGTGCGACCCATCGCATGGGTCCCAAATCTCCAGGTTCAAGGGCATCTTCCTACATCGAAAACAGGCATGAGAAACCCAGAAGATGGTACACCGTGTGATGGGGAAAGGTTTCTAAAACGCACCTCATTTCTCATCTCCTTGTGCTCGGGTTTGCCATTCCAGCCACTTTACTAGCAATCTCCCTACTTGGAGCATCAGCACCTTTAACCTCCTGTTCCTTACAGGTTGCAATTTGTCCTGAGGATGAACGGGAAAAAGGGAACCAATGAGAGACTAGCTCTTGGTGTTGGGACAGGCACAGGTCACTCTATTTTCCCATCAGGAAGAAGAATTAACCACAGGCTCCCCCTGCCCAACGGAACCAGAACAGGGCCTGAAGCCATCCTGCTCTTTTGCGGCCAGCTCCCAAAAAAGCGAGTTGTAAAATGGAGCTTCAGGGCACAGCAATTCACAAACCTGCAGAGTTATAAATGATAACTCTTGTCCACAAATATATTGAGGGAAGGCAAAGAAGAGGATTTGAAATCAAGGCAGAATTGCAGGAAACAGATTTCAGGAGGTACATTCGAATCGCCTTTAAAGCACATTAAAAGCGGCAAAACGTTGACAATGATGCCCTTGGCCAAAAAGGGCGTATGCGTTTTTTCCTGAATATATTCAGGAAAAAACGCATACGCCCTTTTTGGCCAACCAAGCAACCTGGAAAGGCAAATCAGCGCTACAAAGAAGTCTCGCTTCCCATTGGTCAAAAGGGCCATTCTGAAAAAAGTGTCAAAACCAGAAATGCAGGACAGGCCATGGAGAAATGGGAGCCTTGCTACACTGATGGGCGGGATGTAAATTGCCAACAGCCACTCTGGAGAAGGGTACGGTGTGTCCTGAACCATCTAAAAAACACAGCCTAGAGAGGATAGGGCACTTCCACGCATGGGGGTATAAAGTGGGAAAATTGAAAATCAGCAAGACACAAGCACCCCAACGTTTAGGGCTGCTCTGTTGACAAGGACTTCCACTTCATTCCACCTTAAATATCCCAGGAAAGAGAAAAATGGATAAAAAAGTTGGGGTCCTTATATACGATGGAATATCACTCAGCCATGAAATCAATGTCATAAGGCTAGTAGGAGCATGATGAGTGGATTTAGGTACGACGATTCTAAGTGAAATAAGTCACACAGAAAAGGACACTTCTCATAAGGTGTCACTTATAGAGGGAATGTAAAAACTGTTACACTTGAACTAAATTACAAAACAGAACAGAGTCACACATGCAGAAAACACACTATGGCTGCTTAACTGGAAAGGTGAGGTGGGGTGATACATAAAACAAGAGTTTCAAATTAGCTCAGATACCGTTCCATAAACCCAATATGTAATAGACAAAACCTACTCCTTGCTCAGAGAACTGGACTCAACACGCCTGATTCACCGCACAAGAATATATCTGACTAGTAATAATCTTAAAACCTATGAATTGATATCTCTCTGTTAGTGTGTCAAGTGGGTGTAAAGCGGCATAAACACAGCCGTGAAAAGCAGCTAAACCACATTATAAAAATAAATTACTTTGAAAACCCATGAAACAAAGACAGTGAAAGAGAGAGAAATTCTTACACAATTCGTTCAGGGGCTGTGATGCAACCTGGATTGACCATATCTAGACCCACAGCTGGATGAGACATAACGCTGGACACTCTTGGGGCTGAGAGGTTTGGTGAAGTTGGGTGAGCAAACGCAGACCCTTTAAAGTAATACTGCGTGCGACCCATCGCATGGGTCCCAAATCTCCAGGTTCAAGGGCATCTTCCTACATCGAAAACAGGCATGAGAAACCCAGAAGATGGTACACCGTGTGATGGGGAAAGGTTTCTAAAACGCACCTCATTTCTCATCTCCTTGTGCTCGGGTTTGCCATTCCAGCCACTTTACTAGCAATCTCCCTACTTGGAGCATCAGCACCTTTAACCTCCTGTTCCTTACAGGTTGCAATTTGTCCTGAGGATGAACGGGAAAACGGGGAACCAATGAGAGACTAGCTCTTGGTGTTGGGACAGGCACAGGTCACTCTATTTTCCCATCAGGAAGAAGAATTAACCACAGGCTCAGCCTGCCCCCCGGAACCAGAACAGGGCCTGAAGCCATCCTGCGCTTTTGCGGCCACCTCCCAAAAAAGCGAGTTGTAAAATGGAGCTTCAGGGCACTGCAATTCAAAAACCTGCAGAGTTATAAATGATAACTCTCGTCCACAAATATATTGAGGGAAGGCAAAGAAGAGGATTTGCAGTCAAGGCAGAATTGCAGGAAACAGATTTCAGGAGGTAGATTCGAATCGCCTTTAAAGCACATGAAAAGCGGCAAAACGTTGACAATGATGCCCTTGGCCAAAAAGGGCGTATGCGTTTTTTCCTGAATATATTCAGGAAAAAACGCATACGCCCTTTTTGGCCAACCAAGCAACCTGGAAAGGCAAATCAGCGCTACAAAGAAGTCGCGCTTCCTATCGGTCAAAAGGGCCATGCTGAAAAAAGTATCTAAACCAGAAATGCAGGACAGGCCTTGGAGAAATGGGAGCCTTGCTACACTGATGGGCGGGATGTAAATTGCCAACAGCCACTCTGGAGAAGGGTACGGTGTGTCCTGAACCATCTAAAAAACACAGCCTAGAGAGGATAGGGCACTTCCACGCATGGGGGTATAAAGTGGGAAAATTGAAAATCAGCAAGACACAAGCACCCCAACGTTTAGGGCTGCTCTGTTGACAAGGACTTCCACTTCATTCCACCTTAAATATCCCTGGAAAGAGAAAAATGGATAAAAAAGTTGTAGTCCTTATGTACAATGGAATATCACTCAGCCATGAAATCAATGTCATAAGGCTAGTAGGAGCATGATGAGTGGATTTAGGTACGACGATTCTAAGTGAAATAAGTCACACAGAAAAGGACACTTCTCATAAGGTGTCACTTATAGAGGGAATGTAAAAACTGTTACACTTGAACTGAATTACAAAACAGAACAGAGTCACACATGCAGAAAACACACTATGGCTGCTTAACTGGAAAGGTGAGGTGGGGTGATACATAAAACAAGAGTTTCAAATTAGCTCAGATACCGTTCCATAAACCCAATATGTAATAGACAAAACCTACTCCTTGCTCAGAGAACTGGACTCAACACGCCTGATTCTCCGCACAAGAATATATCTGACTAGTAATAATCTTAAAACCTATGAATTGATATCTCTCTGTTAGTGTGTCAAGTGGGTGTAAAGCGGCATAAACACAGCCGTGAAAAGCAGCTAAACCACATTATAAAAATAAATTACTTTTAAAAACCCATGAAACAAAGACAGTGAAAGAGAGAGAAATTCTTACACAATTCGTTCAGGGGCTGTGATGCAACCTGGATTGACCATATCTAGACCCACAGCTGGATGAGACATAACGGTGGACACTCTTGGGGCTGAGAGGTTTGGTGAAGTTGGGTGAGCAAACGCAGACCCTTTAAAGTAATACTGCGTGCGACCCATCGCATGGGTCCCAAATCTCCAGGTTCAAGGGCATCTTCCTACATCGAAAACAGGCATGAGAAACCCAGAAGATGGTACACCGTGTGATGGGGAAAGGTTTCTAAAACGCACCTCATTTCTCATCTCCTTGTGCTCGGGTTTGCCATTCCAGCCACTTTACTAGCAATCTCCCTACTTGGAGCATTAGCACCTTTAACCTCCTGTTCCTTACAGGTTGCAATTTGTCCTGAGGATGAACGGGAAAACGGGGAACCAATGAGAGACTAGCTCTTGGTGTTGGGACAGGCACAGGTCACTCTATTTTCCCATCAGGAAGAAGAATTAACCACAGGCTCAGCCTGCCCCCCGGAACCAGAACAGGGCCTGAAGCCATCCTGCGCTTTTGCGGCCAGCTCCCAAAAAAGCGAGTTGTAAAATGGAGCTTCAGGGCACAGCAATTCACAAACCTGCAGAGTTATAAATGATAACTCTCATCCACAAATATATTGAGGGAAGGCAAAGAAGAGGATTTGAAATCAAGGCAGAATTGCAGGAAACAGATTTCAGGAGGTAGATTAGAATCGCCTTTAAAGCACATGAAAAGCGGCAAAACGTTGACAATGATGCCCTTGGCCAAAAAGGGCGTATGCGTTTTTTCCTGAATATATTCAGGAAAAAACGCATACGCCCTTTTTGGCCAACCAAGCAACCTGGAAAGGCCAATCAGCGCTACAAAGAAGTCTCGCTTCCCATCGGTCAAAAGGGCCATGCTGAAAAAAGTGTCAAAACCAGAAATGCAGGACAGGCCATGGAGAAATGGGAGCCTTGCTACACTGATGGGCGGGATGTAAATTGCCAACAGCCACTCTGGAGAAGTGTACGGTGTGTCCTGAAACATCTAAAAAACACAGCTTAGAGAGCATAGGGCACTTCCACGCATGGGGGTATAAAGTGGGAAAATTAAAAATCAGCAAGACACAAGCACCCCAAAGTTTAGGGCTGCTCTGTTGACAAGGACCTCCACTTCATTCCACCTTAAATATCCCAGGAAAGCGAAAAATGGATAAAAAATTTGAGGTCCTTATGTACAATGGCATACCACTCAGCCATGAAATCAATGTCATAAGGCTAGTAGCAGCATGATGAGTGGATTTAGGTACGACGATTCTAAGTGAAATAAGTCACACAGAAAAGGACACTTCTCATAAGGTGTCACTTATAGAGGGAATGTAAAAACCGTTACACTTGAACTGAGTTACAAAACAGAACAGAGTCACACATGCAGAAAACACACTATGGCTGCTTAACGGGAAAGCGAGGTGGGGTGATACATAAAACAAGAGTTTCAAATTAGCTCAGATACCGTTCCATAAACCCAATATGTAATAGACAAGACCTACTCCTTGCTCAGAGAACTGGACTCAACACGCCCGATTCACCGCACAAGAATATATCTGACTAGTAATAATCTTAAAACCTATGTATTGATATCTCTCTGTTAGTGTGTCAAGTGGGTGTAAAGCGGCATAAACACAGCCGTGAAAAGCAGCTAAACCCCATTATAAAAATAAATTTCTTTTAAAAACCCATGAAACAAAGACAGTGAAAGAGAGAGAAATTCTTACACAATTCGTTCAGGGGCTGTGATGCAACCTGGATTGACCATATCTAGACCCACAGCTGGATGAGACATAAGGGTGGACACTCTTGGGGCTGAGAGGTTTGGTGAGGTTTGGTGAGCAAACGCAGACCCTTTAAAGTAATACTGCGTGCTACCGTCCCATGGGTCCCAAATCTCCAGGTTCAAGGGCATCTTCCTACATCGAAAACATGCATGAGAAACCAAGAAGATGGTACACCGTGTCTTGGGGAAAGGTTTCTAAAATGCACCTCATTTCTCATCTCCTTGTGCTCGGGTTCGCCATTCCAGCCACTTTAGTAGCAATCTCCCTACTTGGAGCATCAGTATCTTTAACCTCCTGTTCCGTACAGGTTGCAATTTGTCCTGAGGATGAACGGGAAGACGGGGAACCAATGAGAGACTAGCTCTTGGTGTTGGGACAGGCACAGGTCACTCTATTTTCCCATCAGGAAGAAGAATTAACCACAGGCTCAGCCTGCCCCCCGGAACCAGAACAGGGCCTGAAGCCATCCTGCGCTTTTGCGGCCACCTCCCAAAAAAGCGAGTTGTAAAATGGAGCTTCAGGGCACTGCAATTCACAATCCTACAGAGTTATAAATGATAACTCTCGTCCACAAATATATTGAGGGAAGGCAAAGACGAGGAATTGAAATCAAGGTAGAATTGCAGGAAACAGATTTCAGGAGGTAGATTCGAATCGCCTTTAAAGCACATGAAAAGCGCCAAAACTTTGACAATGATGCCCTTGGCCAAAAAGGGCGTATGTGTTTTTTCCTGAATATATTCAGGAAAAAACGCATACGCCCCTTTTGGCCAACCAAGCAACCTGGAAAGGCAAATCAGCGCTACAAAGAAGTCTCGCTTCCCTTCGGTCAAAAGGGCCATGCTGAAAAAAGTTTCAAAACCAGAAATGCAGGACAGGCCATGGAGAAATGGGAGCCTTGCTACACTGATGGGCGGGATGTAAATTGCCAACAGCCAGTCTGGAGAAGGGTACGGTGTGTCCTGAAACAGCTAAAAAACACAGTTTAGAGAGCATAGGGCACTTCCATGCATGGGGGTATAAAGTGGGAAAATTAAAAATCAGCAAGACACAAGCACCCCAAATTTTAGGGCTGCTCTGTTGACAAGGACCTCCACTTCATTCCACCTTAAATATCCCAGGAAAGCGAAAAATGGATAAAAAAGTTGTAGACCTTATGTACAATGGAATATCACTCAGCCATGAAATCAATATCATAAGGCTACTAGCAGCATGATGAGTGGATTTAGGTACGACGATTCTAAGTGAAATAAGTCACACAGAAAAGGACACTTCTCATAAGGTGTCACTTATAGAGGGAATGTAAAAACCGTTACACTTGAACTGAATTACAAAACAGAACAGGGTCACACATGCAGAAAACACACTATGGCTGCTTAACGGGAAAGGTGAGGTGGGGTGATACATAAAACAAGAGTTTCAACTTAGCTCAGATACCGTTCCATAAACCCAATATGTAATAGACAAGACCTACTCCTTGCTCAGAGAACTGGACTCAACACGCCTGATTCACCGCACAAGAATATATCTGAGTAGTAATAATCTTAAAACCTATATATTGATATCTCTCTGTTAGTGTGTCAAGTGGGTGTAAAGCGGCATAAACACAGCCGTGAAAAGCAGCTAAACCCCATTATAAAAATAAATTACTTTTAAAAACCCATGAAACAAAGACAGTGAAAGAGAGAGAAATTCTTACACAATTCGTTCAGGGGCTGTGATGCAACCTGGATTGACCATATCTAGACCCACAGCTGGATGAGACATAAGGGTGGACACTCTTGGGGCTGAGAGGTTTGGTGAAGTTGGGTGAGCAAACCCAGACCCTTTAAAGTAATACTGCGTGCTACCCGTCCCATGGGTCCCAAATCTCCAGGTTCAAGGGCATCTTCCTACATCGAAAACCGGCATGAGAAACCCAGAAGATGGTACACCGTGTGATGGGGAAAGGTTTCTAAAACGCACTTCATTTCTCATCTCCTTGTGCTCGGGTTCGCCATTCCACCCACTTTACTAGCAATCTCCCGACGTGGAGCATCAGCACCTTTAACCTCCTGTTCCGTACAGGTTGCAATTTGTCCTGAGGATGAATGGGAAGACGGGGAAACAATGAGAGACTAGCTCCTGGTGTTGGGACAGGCACAGGTCACTCTATTTTCCCATCAGGAAGAAGAATTAACCACAGGCTCACCCTGCCAACCGGAACCAGAACAAGGCCTGAAGCCATCCTGCGCTTTTGCGGCCAGCTCCCAAAAAAGCGAGTTCTAAAATGGAGCTTCAGGGCACAGCAATTCACAAACCTGCAGAGTTATAAATGATAACTCTCGTCCACAAATATATTGAGGGAAGGCAAAGAAGAGGATTTGAAATCAAGGCAGAATTGCAGGAAACAGATTTCAGGAGGTAGATTCGAATCGCCTTTAAAGCACATGAAAAGCGGCAAAACGTTGACAATGATGCCCTTGGCCAAAAAGGGCGTATGCGTTTTTTCCTGAATATATTCAGGAAAAAACGCATACGCCCTTTTTGGCCAACCAAGCAACCTGGAAAGGCAAATCAGCGCTACAAAGAAGTCTCGCTTCCCTTTGGTCAAAAGGGCCATGCTGAAAAAAGTTTCAAAACCAGAAATGCAGGACAGGCCATGGAGAAATGGGAGCCTTGCTACACTGATGGGCGGGATGTAAATTGCCAACAGCCAGTCTGGAGAAGGGTACGGTGTGTCCTGAAACAGCTAAAAAACACAGCTTAGAGAGCATAGGGCACTTCCACGCATGGGGGTATAAAGTGGGAAAATTAAAAATCAGCAAGACACAAGCACCCCAAAGTTTAGGGCTGCTCTGTTGACAAGGACCTCCACTACATTCCACCTTAAATATCCCAGGAAAGCGAAAAATGGATAAAAAAGTTGTAGACCTTATGTACAATGGAATATCACTCAGCCATGAAATCAATATCATAAGGCTAGTAGCAGCATGATGAGTGGATTTAGGTACGACGATTCTAAGTGAAATAAGTCACACAGAAAAGGACACTTCTCATAAGGTGTCACTTATAGAGGGAATGTAAAAACCGTTACACTTGAACTGAATTACAAAACAGAACAGAGTGACACATGCAGAAAACACACTATGGCTGCTTAACGGGAAAGGGGAGGTGGGGAGATACATAAAACAAGAGTTTCAAATTAGCTCAGATACCATTCCATAAACCCAATATGTAATAGACAAGACCTACTCCTTGCTCAGAGAACTGGACTCAACACGCCTGATTCACCGCACAAGAATATATCTGACTAGTAATAATCTTAAAAACTATGTATTGATATCTCTCTGTTAGTGTGTCAAGTGGGTGTAAAGCGGCATAAACACAGCCGTGAAAAGCAGCTAAACCCCATTATAAAAATAAATTACTTTTAAAAACCCATGAAACACAGACAGTGAAAGAGAGAGAAATTCTTACACAATTCGTTCAGGGGCTGTGATGCAACCTGGATTGACCATATCTAGACCCACAGCTGGATGAGACATAAGGGTGGATACTCTTGGGGCTGAGAGGTTTGGTGAGGTTGGGTGAGCAAACGCAGACCCTTTAAAGTAATACTGCGTGCTACCCGTCCCATGGCTCCCAAATCTCCAGGTTCAAGGGCATCTTCCTACATCGAAAACCGGCATGAGAAACCAAGAAGATGGTACACCGTGTGTGGGGGAAAGGTTTCTAAAATGCACCTCATTTCTCATCTCCTTGTGCTCGGGTTCGCCATTCCAGTCACTTTAGTAGCAATCTCCCTACTTGGAGGATCAGCATCTTTAACCTCCTGTTCCGTACAGGTTGCAATTTGTCCTGAGGATGAACGGGAAGACGGGGAACCAATGAGAGATTAGCTCTTGGTGTTGGGACAGGCACAGGTCACTCTATTTTCCCATCAGGAAGAAGAATTAACCACAGGCTCAGCCTGCCCCCCGGAACCAGAACAGGGCCTGAAGCCATCCTGCGCTTTTGCGGCCACCTCCCAAAAAAGCGAGTTGTAAAATGGAGCTTCAGGGCACTGCAATTCACAATCCTACAGAGTTATAAATGATAACTCTCGTCCACAAATATATTGAGGGAAGGCAAAGACGAGGAATTGAAATCAAGGCAGAATTGCAGGAAACAGATTTCAGGAGGTAGATTCGAATCGCCTTTAAAGCACATGAAAAGCGCCAAAACGTTGACAATGATGCCCTTGGCCAAAAAGGGCGTATGCGTTTTTTCCTGAATATATTCAGGAAAAAACCCATACGCCCCTTTTGGCCAACCAAGCAACCTGGAAAGGCAAATCAGCGCTACAAAGAAGTCTCGCTTCCCTTCGGTCAAAAGGGCCATGCTGAAAAAAGTTTCAAAACCAGAAATGCAGGACAGGCCATGGAGAAATGGGAGCCTTGCTACACTGATGGGCGGGATGTAAATTGCCAACAGCCAGTCTGGAGAAGGGTACGGTGTGTCCTGAAACAGCTAAAAAACACAGTTTAGAGATCATAGGGCACTTCCACGCATGGGGGTATAAAGTGGGAAAATTAAAAATCAGCAAGACACAAGCACCCCAAAGTTTAGGGCTGCTCTGTTGACAAGGACCTCCACTTCATTCCACCTTAAATATCCCAGGAAAGCGAAAAATGGATAAAAAAGTTGTAGACCTTATGTACAATGGAATATCACTCAGCCATGAAATCAATATCATAAGGCTACTAGCAGCATGATGAGTGGATATAGGTACGACGATTCTAAGTGAAATAAGTCACACAGAAAAGGACACTTCTCATAAGGTGTCACTTATAGAGGGAATGTAAAAACCGTTACACTTGAACTGAATTACAAAACAGAACAGGGTCACACATGCAGAAAACACACTATGGCTGCTTAACGGGAAAGGTGAGGTGGGGTGATACATAAAACAAGAGTTTCAAATTAGCTCAGATACCGTTCCATAAACCCAATATGTAATAGACAAGACCTACTCCTTGCTCAGAGAACTGGACTCAACACGCCTGATTCACCGCACAAGAATATATCTGAGTAGTAATAATCTTAAAACCTATATATTGATATCTCTCTGTTAGTGTGTCAAGTGGGTGTAAAGCGGCATAAACACAGCCGTGAAAAGCAGCTAAACCCCATTATAAAAATAAATTACTTTTAAAAACCCATGAAACAAAGACAGTGAAAGAGAGAGAAATTCTTACACAATTCGTTCAGGGGCTGTGATGCATCCTGGATTGACCATATCTAGACCCACAGCTGGATGAGACATAAGGGTGGACACTCTTGGGGCTGAGAGGTTTGGTGAAGTTGGGTGAGCAAACCCAGACCCTTTAAAGTAATACTGCGTGCTACCCGTCCCATGGGTCCCAAATCTCCAGGTTCAAGGGCATCTTCCTACATCGAAAACCGGCATGAGAAACCCAGAAGATGGTACACCGTGTGATGGGGAAAGGTTTCTAAAACGCACCTCATTTCTCATCTCCTTGTGCTCGGGTTCGCCATTCCACCCACTTTACTAGCAATCTCCCTACATGGAGCATCAGCACCTTTAACCTCCTGTTCCGTACAGGTTGCAATTTGTCCTGAGGATGAATGGGAAGACGGGGAAACAATGAGAGACTAGCTCCTGGTGTTGGGACAGGCACAGGTCACTCTATTTTCCCATCAGGAAGAAGAATTAACCACAGGCTCACCCTGCCAACCGGAACCAGAACAGGGCCTGAAGCCATCCTGCGCTTTTGCGGCCAGCTCCCAAAAAAGCGAGTTCTAAAATGGAGCTTCAGGGCACAGCAATTCACAAACCTGCAGAGTTATAAATGATAACTCTCGTCCACAAATATATTGAGGGAAGGCAAAGAAGAGGATTTGAAATCAAGGCAGAATTGCAGGAAACAGATTTCAGGAGGTAGATTCGAATCGCCTTTAAAGCACATGAAAAGCGGCAAAACGTTGACAATGATGCCCTTGGCCAAAAAGGGCGTATGCGTTTTTTCCTGAATATATTCAGGAAAAAACGCATACGCCCTTTTTGGCCAACCAAGCAACCTGGAAAGGCAAATCAGCGCTACAAAGAAGTCTCGCTTCCCTTCGGTCAAAAGGGCCATGCTGAAAAAAGTTTCAAAACCAGAAATGCAGGACTGGCCATGGAGAAATGGGAGCCTTGCTACACTGATGGGCGGGATGTAAATTGCCAACAGCCAGTCTGGAGAAGGGTACGGTGTGTCCTGAAACAGCTAAAAAACACAGCTTAGAGAGCATAGGGCACTTCCACGCATGGGGGTATAAAGTGGGAAAATTAAAAATCAGCAAGACACAAGCACCCCAAAGTTTAGGGCTGCTCTGTTGACAAGGACCTCCACTACATTCCACCTTAAATATCCCAGGAAAGCGAAAAATGGATAAAAAAGTTGTAGACCTTATGTACAATGGAATATCACTCAGCCATGAAATCAATATCATAAGGCTAGTAGCAGCATGATGAGTGGATTTAGGTACGACGATTCTAAGTGAAATAAGTCACACAGAAAAGGACACTTCTCATAAGGTGTCACTTATAGAGGGAATGTAAAAACCGTTACACTTGAACTGAATTAAAAAACAGAACAGAGTGACACATGCAGAAAACACACTATGGCTGCTTAACGGGAAAGGGGAGGTGGGGAGATACATAAAACAAGAGTTTCAAATTAGCTCAGATACCATTCCATAAACCCAATATGTAATAGACAAGACCTACTCCTTGCTCAGAGAACTGGACTCAACACGCCTGATTCACCGCACAAGAATATATCTGACTAGTAATAATCTTAAAAACTATGTATTGATATCTCTCTGTTAGTGTGTCAAGTGGGTGTAAAGCGGCATAAACACAGCCGTGAAAAGCAGCTAAACCCCATTATAAAAATAAATTACTTTTAAAAACACATGAAACAAAGACAGTGAAAGAGAGAGAAATTCTTACACAATTCGTTCAGGGGCTGTGATGCAACCTGGATTGACCATATCTAGACCCACAGCTGGATGAGACATAAGGGTGGACACTCTTGGGGCTGAGAGGTTTGGTGAAGTTGGGTGAGCAAACCCAGACCCTTTAAAGTAATACTGCGTGCTACCCGTCCCATGGGTCCCAAATCTCCAGGTTCAAGGGCATCTTCCTACATCGAAAACAGGCATGAGAAACCCAGAAGATGGTACACCATGTGATGGGGAAAGGTTTCTAAAACGCACCTCATTTCTCATCTCCTTGTGCTCGGGTTCGCCATTCCAGCCACTTTACTAGCAATCTCCCTACGTGGAGCAACAGCACCTTTAACCTCCTGTTCCGTACAGGTTGCAATTTGTCCTGAGGATGAACGGGAAGACGGGGAACCAATGAGAGACTAGCTCTTGGTGTTGGGACAGGCACAGGTCACTCTATTTTCCCATCAGGAAGAAGAATTAACCACAGGCTCAGCCTGCCCCCCGGAACCAGAACAGGGCCTGAAGCCATCCTGCGCTTTTGCGGCCAGCTCCCAAAAAAGCGAGTTGTAAAATGGAGCTTCAGGGCACTGCAATTCAAAAACCTGCAGAGTTATAAATGATAACTCTCGTCCACAAATATATTGAGGGAAGGCAAAGAAGAGGATTTGAAGTCAAGGCAGAATTGCAGGAAACAGATTTCAGGAGGTAGATTCGAATCGCCTTTAAAGCACATGAAAAGCGGCAAAACGTTGACAATGATGCCCTTGGCCAAAAAGGGCGTATGCGTTTTTTCCTGAATATATTCAGGAAAAAACGCATACGCCCTTTTTGGCCAACCAAGCAACCTGGAAAGGCAAATCAGCGCTACAAAGAAGTCGCGCTTCCTATCGGTCAAAAGGGCCATGCTGAAAAAAGTATCAAAACCAGAAATGCAGGACAGGCCATGGAGAAATGGGAGCCTTGCTACACTGATGGGCGGGATGTAAATTGCCAACAGCCACTCTGGAGAAGGGCACGGTGTGTCCTGAAACAGCTAAAAAACACAGCTTAGAGAGCATAGGGCACTTCCACGCATGGGGGTATAAAGTGGGAAAATTAAAAATCAGCAAGACACAAGCACCCCATAGTTTAGGGCTGCTCTTTTGACAAGGACCTCCACTTCAATCCACCTTAAATATCCCAGGAAAGCGAAAAATGGATAAAAAAGTTGTAGTCCTTATGTACAATGGAATATCACTCAGCCATGAAATCAATATCATAAGGCTAGTAGCAGCATGATGAGTGGATTTAGGTACGACGATTCTAAGTGAAATAAGTCACACAGAAAAGGACACTTCTCATAAGGTGTCACTTATAGAGGGAATGTAAAAACCGTTACACTTGAACTGAATTACAAAACAGAACAGAGTCACACATGCAGAAAACACACTACGGCTGCTTAACTGGAAAGATGAGGTGGGGTGATACATAAAACAAGAGTTTCAAATTAGCTCAGATACCGTTCCATAAACCCAATATGTAATAGACAAAACCTACTCCTTGCTCAGAGAACTGGACTCAACACGCCTGATTCACCGCACAAGAATATATCTGACTAGTAATAATCTTAAAACCTATGAATTGATATCTCTCTGTTAGTGTGTCAAGTGGGTGTAAAGCGGCATAAACACAGCCGTGAAAAGCAGCTAAACCCCATTATAAAAATAAATTACTTTTAAAAACCCATGAAACAAAGACAGGGAAAGAGAGAGAAATTCTTACACA
This sequence comes from Balaenoptera physalus, assembly GCF_965194825.1. Lineage (NCBI taxonomy): Eukaryota > Metazoa > Chordata > Mammalia > Artiodactyla > Balaenopteridae > Balaenoptera > Balaenoptera physalus. The sequence goes on from NW_028126175.1 coordinate 355,679, forward strand.
ATTCGTTCAGGGGCTGTGATGCAACCTGGATTGACCATATCTACACCCACAGCTGGATGAGACATAAGGGTGGACACTCTTGGGGCTGAGAGGTTTGGTGAAGTTGGGTGAGCAAACGCAGACCCTTTAAAGTAATACTGCGTGCTACCCATTGCATGGGTCCCAAATCTCCAGGTTCAAGGGCATCTTCCTACATCGAAAACATGCATGAGAAACCCAGAAGATGGTACACCGTGTGATGGGGAAAGGTTTCTAAAACGCACCTCATTTCTCATCTCCTTGTGCTCGGGTTCGCCATTCCAGCCACTTTACTAGCAATCTCCCTACGTGGAGCATCAGCACCTTTAACCTCCTGTTCCGTACAGGTTGCAGTTTGTCCTGAGGATGAATGGGAAGACGGGGAACCAATGAGAGACTAGCTCTTGTTGTTGGGACAGGCACAGGTCACTCTATTTTCCCATCAGGAAGAAGAATTAACCACAGGCTCACCCTGCCCACCGGAACCAGAACAGGGCCTGAAGCCATCCTGCGCTTTTGCGGCCAGCTCCCAAAAAAAGCGAGTTGTAAAATGGAGCTTCAGGGCACAGCAATTCACAAACCTGCAGAGTTATAAATGATAACTCTCGTCCACAAATATATTGAGGGAAGGCAAAGAAGAGGATTTGAAATCAACGCAGAATTGCAGGAAACAGATTTCAGGAGGTACATTCGAATCGCCTTTAAAGCACATTAAAAGCGGCAAAACGTTGACAATGATGCCCTTGGCCAAAAAGGGCGTATGCGTTTTTTCCTGAATATATTCAGGAAAAAACGCATACGCCCTTTTTGGCCAACCAAGCAACCTGGAAAGGCAAATCAGAGCTACTAAGAAGTCTCGCTTCCCATTGGTCAAAAGGGCCATTCTGAAAAAAGTGTCAAAACCAGAAATGCAGGACAGGCCATGGAGAAATGGGAGCCTTGCTACACTGATGGGCGGGATGTAAATTGCCAACAGCCACTCTGGAGAAGGGTACGGTGTGTCCTGAACCATCTAAAAAACACAGCCTAGAGAGGATAGGGCACTTCCACGCATGGGGGTATAAAGTGGGAAAATTGAAAATCAGCAAGACACAAGCACCCCAACGTTTAGGGCTGCTCTGTTGACAAGGACTTCCACTTCATTCCACCTTAAATATCCCAGGAAAGAGAAAAATGGATAAAAAAGTTGGGGTCCTTATATACGATGGAATATCACTCAACCATGAAATCAATGTCATAAGGCTAGTAGGAGCATGATGAGTGGATTTAGGTACGACGATTCTAAGTGAAATAAGTCACACAGAAAAGGACACTTCTCATAAGGTGTCACTTATAGAGGGAATGTAAAAACTGTTACACTTGAACTGAATTACAAAACAGAACAGAGTCACACATGCAGAAAACACACTATGGCTGCTTAACTGGAAAGGTGAGGTGGGGTGATACATAAAACAAGAGTTTCAAATTAGCTCAGATACCGTTCCATAAACCCAATATGTAATAGACAAAACCTACTCCTTGCTCAGAGAACTGGACTCAACACGCCTGATTCACCGCACAAGAATATATCTGACTAGTAATAATCTTAAAACCTATGAATTGATATCTCTCTGTTAGTGTGTCAAGTGGGTGTAAAGCGGCATAAACACAGCCGTGAAAAGCAGCTAAACCACATTATAAAAATAAATTACTTTTAAAAACCCATGAAACAAAGACAGTGAAAGAGAGAGAAATTCTTACACAATTCGTTCAGGGGCTGTGATGCAACCTGGATTGACCATATCTAGACCCACAGCTGGATGAGACATAACGGTGGACACTCTTGGGGCTGAGAGGTTTGGTGAAGTTGGGTGAGCAAACGCAGACCCTTTAAAGTAATACTGCGTGCGACCCATCGCATGGGTCCCATATCTCCAGGTTCAAGGGCATCTTCCTACATCGAAAACAGGTATGAGAAACCCAGAAGATGGTACACCGTGTGATGGGGAAAGGTTTCTAAAACGCACCTCATTTCTCATCTCCTTGTGCTCGGGTTTGCCATTCTAGCCACTTTACTAGCAATCTCCCTACTTGGAGCATCAGCACCTTTAACCTCCTGTTCCTTACAGGTTGCAATTTGTCCTGAGGATGAACGGGAAAACGGGGAACCAATGAGAGACTAGCTCTTGGTGTTAGGACAGGCACAGGTCACTCTATTTTCCCATCAGGAAGAAGAATTAACCACAGGCTCAGCCTGCCCCCGGAACCAGAACAGGGCCTGAAGCCATCCTGCGCTTTTGCGGCCACCTCCCAAAAAAGCGAGTTGTAAAATGGAGCTTCAGGGCACTGCAATTCACAAACCTGCGGAGTTATAAATGATAACTGTCGTCCACAAATATATTGAGTGAAGGCAAAGAAGAGGATTTGAAGTAAAGGCAGAATTGCAGGAAACAGATTTTAGGAGGTAGATTCGAATCGCCTTTAAAGCACATGAAAAGCGGCAAAACGTTGACAATGATGCCCTTGGCCAAAAAGGGCGTATGCGTTTTTTCCTGAATATATTCAGGAAAAAACGCATACGCCCTTTTTGGCCAACCAAGCAACCTGGAAAGGCAAATCAGCGCTACAAAGAAGTCTCGCTTCCCTTCGGTCAAAAGGGCCATGCTGAAAAAAGTTTCAAAACCAGAAATGCAGGACAGGCCATAGAGAAATGGGAGCCTTGCTACACTGATGGGCGGGATGTAAATTGCCAACAGCCACTCCGGAGAAGGGTACGGTGTGTCCTGAAACAGCTAAAAACACAGCTTAGAGAGCATAGGGCACTTCCACGCATAGGGGTATAAAGTGGGAAAATTAAAAATCAGCAAGACACAAGCATCCCATAGTTTAGGGCTGCTCTTTTGACAAGGACCTCCACTTCATTCCACCTTAAATATCCCAGGAAAGCGAAAAATGGATAAAAAAGTTGTAGTCCTTGTGTACAATGGAATATCACTCAGCCATGAAATCAATATCATAAGGCTAGTAGCAGCATGATGAGTGGATTTAGGTACGACGATTCTAAGTGAAATAAGTCACACAGAAAAGGACACTTCTCATAAGGTGTCACTTATAGAGGGAATGTAAAAACCGTTACACTTGAACTGAATTACAAAACAGAACAGAGTCACACATGCAGAAAACACACTATGGCTGCTTAACTGGAAAGGTGAGGTGGGGTGATACATAAAACAAGAGTTTCAAATTAGCTCAGATACCGTTCCATAAACCCAATATGTAATAGACAAGACCTACTCCTTGCTCAGAGAACTGGACTCAACACGCCCGATTCACCGCACAAGAATATATCTGACTAGTAATAATCTTAAAACCTATGTATTGATATCTCTCTATTAGTGTGTCAAGTGGGTGTAAAGTGGCATAAAAACAGCCGTGAAAAGCAGCTAAACCCCATTATAAAAATAAATTACTTTTAAAAACCCATGAAACAAAGACAGGGAAAGAGAGAGAAATTCTTACACAATTCGTTCAGAGGCTTTGAAGCAACCTGGATTGACCATATCTAGACCTACAGCTGGATGAGACATAAGGGTGGACACTCTTGGGGCTGAGAGGTTTGGTGAGGTTGGGTGAGCAAACACAGACCCTTTAAAGTAATACTGCGTGCTACCCATCGCATGGGTCCCAAATCTCCAGGTTCAAGGGCATCTTCCTACATTGAAAACATGCATGAGAAACCCAGAAGATGGTACACCGTGTGATGGGGAAAGGTTTCTAAAACGCACCTCATTTCTCATCTCCTTGTGCTCGGGTTTGCCATTCCAGCCACTTTACTAGCAATCTCCCTACTTGGAGCATCAGCACCTTTAACCTCCTGTTCTGTACAGGTTGCAATTTGTCCTGAGGATGAACGGGAAGACGGGGAACCAATGAGAGACTAGCTCTTGGTGTTGGGACAGGCACAGGTCACTCTATTTTCCCATCAGGAAGAAGAATTAACCACAGGCTCAGCCTGCCTCCCGGAACCAGAACAGGGCCTGAAGCCATCCTGCGCTTTTGTGGCCACCTCCCAAAAAAGCGAGTTGTAAAATGGAGCTTCAGGGCACTGCAATTCACAAACCTGCAGAGTTATAAATGATAACTCTCGTCCACAAATATATTGAGTGAAGGCAAAGAAGAGGATTTGAAGTCAAGGCAGAATTTCAGGAAACAGATTTTAGGAGGTAGATTCGAATCGCCTTTAAAGCACATGAAAAGCGACAAAACGTTGACAATGATGCCCTTGGCCAAAAAGGGCGTATGCGTTTTTTCCTGAATATATTCAGGAAAAAACGCATACGCCCTTTTTGGCCAACCAAGCAACCTGGAAAGGCAAATCAGCGCTACAAAGAAGTCTCGCTTCCCATCGGTCAAAAGGGCCATGCTGAAAAAAGTTTCAAAACCAGAAATGCAGGACAGGCCATAGAGAAATGGGAGCCTTGCTACACTGATGGGCGGGATGTAAATTGCCAACAGCCACTCTGGAGAAGGGTACGGTGTGTCCTGAAACAGCTAAAAACACAGCTTAGAGAGCATAGGGCACTTCCACGCATGGGGGTATAAAGTGGGAAAATTAAAAATCAGCAAGACACAAGCACCCCATAGTTTAGGGCTGCTCTTTTGACAAGGACCTCCACTTCATTCCACCTTAAATATCCCAGGAAAGCGAAAAATGGATAAAAAAGTTGTAGTCCTTATTTACAATGGAATGTCACTCAGCCATGAAATCAATATCATAAGGCTAGTAGCAGCATGATGAGTGGATTTAGGTACGACGATTCTAAGTGAAATAAGTCACACAGAAAAGGACACTTCTCATAAGGTGTCACTTATAGAGGGAATGTAAAAACCGTTACACTTGAACTGAATTACAAAACAGAACAGAGTCACACATGCAGAAAACACACTATGGCTGCTTAACTGGAAAGGTGAGGTGGGGTGATACATAAAACAAGAGTTTCAAATTAGCTCAGATACCGTTCCATAAACCCAATATGTTATAGACAAAACCTACTCCTTGCTCAGAGAACTGGACTCAACACGCCTGATTCACCGCACAAGAATATATCTGACTAGTAATAATCTTAAAACCTATGAATTGATATCTCTCTGTTAGTGTGTCAAGTGGGTGTAAAGCGGCATAAACACAGCCGTGAAAAGCAGCTAAAGCCCATTATAAAAATAAATTACTTTTAAAAACCCATGAAACAAAGACAGTGAAAGAGAGAGAAATTCTTACACAATTCGTTCAGGGGCTGTGATGCAACCTGGATTGACCATATCTAGACCCACAGCTGGATGAGACATAAGGGTGGACTCTCTTGGGGCTGAGAGGTTTGGTGAAGGTGGGTGAGCAAACGCAGACCCTTTAAAGTAATACTGCCTGCTACCCATCGCATGGGTCCCAAATCTCCAGGTTCAAGGGCATCTTCCTACATCGAAAACAGGCATGAGAAACCCAGAAGATGGTACACCGTGTGATGGGGAAAGGTTTCTAAAACGCACCTCATTTCTCATCTCCTTGTGCTCGGGTTCGCCATTCCAGCCACTTTACTAGCAATCTCCCTACGTGGAGCAACAGCACCTTTAACCTCCTGTTCCGTACAGGTTGCAATTTGTCCTGAGGATGAACGGGAAGATGGGGAACCAATGAGAGACTAGCTCTTGGTGTTGGGACAGGCACAGGTCACTCTATTTTCCCATCAGGAAGAAGAATTAACCACAGGCTCAGCCTGCCCCCCGGAACCAGAACAGGGCCTGAAGCCATCCTGCGCTTTTGCGGCCAGCTCCCAAAAAAGCGAGTTGTAAAATGGAGCTTCAGGGCACTGCAATTCAAAAACCTGCAGAGTTATAAATGATAACTCTCGTCCACAAATATATTGAGGGAAGGCAAAGAAGAGGATTTGAAGTCAAGGCAGAATTGCAGGAAACAGATTTCAGGAGGTAGATTCGAATCGCCTTTAAAGCACATGAAAAGCGGCAAAACGTTGACAATGATGCCCTTGGCCAAAAAGGGCGTATGCGTTTTTTCCTGAATATATTCAGGAAAAAACGCATACGCCCTTTTTGGCCAACCAAGCAACCTGGAAAGGCAAATCAGCGCTACAAAGAAGTCGCGCTTCCTATCGGTCAAAAGGGCCATGCTGAAAAAAGTATCAAAACCAGAAATGCAGGACAGGCCATGGAGAAATGGGAGCCTTGCTACACTGATGGGCGGGATGTAAATTGCCAACAGCCACTCTGGAGAAGGGCACGGTGTGTCCTGAAACAGCTAAAAAACACAGCTTAGAGAGCATAGGGCACTTCCACGCATGGGGGTATAAAGTGGGAAAATTAAAAATCAGCAAGACACAAGCACCCCATAGTTTAGGGCTGCTCTTTTGACAAGGACCTCCACTTCAATCCACCTTAAATATCCCAGGAAAGCGAAAAATGGATAAAAAAGTTGTAGTCCTTATGTACAATGGAATATCACTCAGCCATGAAATCAATATCATAAGGCTAGTAGCAGCATGATGAGTGGATTTAGGTACGACGATTCTAAGTGAAATAAGTCACACAGAAAAGGACACTTCTCATAAGGTGTCACTTATAGAGGGAATGTAAAAACCGTTACACTTGAACTGAATTACAAAACAGAACAGAGTCACACATGCAGAAAACACACTACGGCTGCTTAACTGGAAAGATGAGGTGGGGTGATACATAAAACAAGAGTTTCAAATTAGCTCAGATACCGTTCCATAAACCCAATATGTAATAGACAAAACCTACTCCTTGCTCAGAGAACTGGACTCAACACGCCTGATTCACCGCACAAGAATATATCTGACTAGTAATAATCTTAAAACCTATGAATTGATATCTCTCTGTTAGTGTGTCAAGTGGGTGTAAAGCGGCATAAACACAGCCGTGAAAAGCAGCTAAACCCCATTATAAAAATAAATTACTTTTAAAAACCCATGAAACAAAGACAGGGAAAGAGAGAGAAATTCTTACACAATTCGTTCAGGGGCTGTGATGCAACCTGGATTGACCATATCTACACCCACAGCTGGATGAGACATAAGGGTGGACACTCTTGGGGCTGAGAGGTTTGGTGAAGTTGGGTGAGCAAACGCAGACCCTTTAAAGTAATACTGCGTGCTACCCATTGCATGGGTCCCAAATCTCCAGGTTCAAGGGCATCTTCCTACATCGAAAACATGCATGAGAAACCCAGAAGATGGTACACCGTGTGATGGGGAAAGGTTTCTAAAACGCACCTCATTTCTCATCTCCTTGTGCTCGGGTTCGCCATTCCAGCCACTTTACTAGCAATCTCCCTACGTGGAGCATCAGCACCTTTAACCTCCTGTTCCGTACAGGTTGCAGTTTGTCCTGAGGATGAATGGGAAGACGGGGAACCAATGAGAGACTAGCTCTTGTTGTTGGGACAGGCACAGGTCACTCTATTTTCCCATCAGGAAGAAGAATTAACCACAGGCTCACCCTGCCCACCGGAACCAGAACAGGGCCTGAAGCCATCCTGCGCTTTTGCGGCCAGCTCCCAAAAAAAGCGAGTTGTAAAATGGAGCTTCAGGGCACAGCAATTCACAAACCTGCAGAGTTATAAATGATAACTCTCGTCCACAAATATATTGAGGGAAGGCAAAGAAGAGGATTTGAAATCAACGCAGAATTGCAGGAAACAGATTTCAGGAGGTACATTCGAATCGCCTTTAAAGCACATTAAAAGCGGCAAAACGTTGACAATGATGCCCTTGGCCAAAAAGGGCGTATGCGTTTTTTCCTGAATATATTCAGGAAAAAACGCATACGCCCTTTTTGGCCAACCAAGCAACCTGGAAAGGCAAATCAGAGCTACTAAGAAGTCTCGCTTCCCATTGGTCAAAAGGGCCATTCTGAAAAAAGTGTCAAAACCAGAAATGCAGGCCAGGCCATGGAGAAATGGGAGCCTTGCTACACTGATGGGCGGGATGTAAATTGCCAACAGCCACTCTGGAGAAGGGTACGGTGTGTCCTGAACCATCTAAAAAACACAGCCTAGAGAGGATAGGGCACTTCCACGCATGGGGGTATAAAGTGGGAAAATTGAAAATCAGCAAGACACAAGCACCCCAACGTTTAGGGCTGCTCTGTTGACAAGGACTTCCACTTCATTCCACCTTAAATATCCCAGGAAAGAGAAAAATGGATAAAAAAGTTGGGGTCCTTATATACGATGGAATATCACTCAACCATGAAATCAATGTCATAAGGCTAGTAGGAGCATGATGAGTGGATTTAGGTACGACGATTCTAAGTGAAATAAGTCACACAGAAAAGGACACTTCTCATAAGGTGTCACTTATAGAGGGAATGTAAAAACCGTTACACTTGAACTGAATTACAAAACAGAACAGAGTCACACATGCAGAAAACACACTACGGCTGCTTAACTGGAAAGATGAGGTGGGGTGATACATAAAACAAGAGTTTCAAATTAGCTCAGATACCGTTCCATAAACCCAATATGTAATAGACAAAACCTACTCCTTGCTCAGAGAACTGGACTCAACACGCCTGATTCACCGCACAAGAATATATCTGACTAGTAATAATCTTAAAACCTATGAATTGATATCTCTCTGTTAGTGTGTCAAGTGGGTGTAAAGCGGCATAAACACAGCCGTGAAAAGCAGCTAAACCCCATTATAAAAATAAATTACTTTTAAAAACCCATGAAACAAAGACAGGGAAAGAGAGAGAAATTCTTACACAATTCGTTCAGGGGCTGTGATGCAACCTGGATTGACCATATCTACACCCACAGCTGGATGAGACATAAGGGTGGACACTCTTGGGGCTGAGAGGTTTGGTGAAGTTGGGTGAGCAAACGCAGACCCTTTAAAGTAATACTGCGTGCTACCCATTGCATGGGTCCCAAATCTCCAGGTTCAAGGGCATCTTCCTACATCGAAAACATGCATGAGAAACCCAGAAGATGGTACACCGTGTGATGGGGAAAGGTTTCTAAAACGCACCTCATTTCTCATCTCCTTGTGCTCGGGTTCGCCATTCCAGCCACTTTACTAGCAATCTCCCTACGTGGAGCATCAGCACCTTTAACCTCCTGTTCCGTACAGGTTGCAGTTTGTCCTGAGGATGAATGGGAAGACGGGGAACCAATGAGAGACTAGCTCTTGTTGTTGGGACAGGCACAGGTCACTCTATTTTCCCATCAGGAAGAAGAATTAACCACAGGCTCACCCTGCCCACCGGAACCAGAACAGGGCCTGAAGCCATCCTGCGCTTTTGCGGCCAGCTCCCAAAAAAAGCGAGTTGTAAAATGGAGCTTCAGGGCACAGCAATTCACAAACCTGCAGAGTTATAAATGATAACTCTCGTCCACAAATATATTGAGGGAAGGCAAAGAAGAGGATTTGAAATCAACGCAGAATTGCAGGAAACAGATTTCAGGAGGTACATTCGAATCGCCTTTAAAGCACATTAAAAGCGGCAAAACGTTGACAATGATGCCCTTGGCCAAAAAGGGCGTATGCGTTTTTTCCTGAATATATTCAGGAAAAAACGCATACGCCCTTTTTGGCCAACCAAGCAACCTGGAAAGGCAAATCAGAGCTACTAAGAAGTCTCGCTTCCCATTGGTCAAAAGGGCCATTCTGAAAAAAGTGTCAAAACCAGAAATGCAGGACAGGCCATGGAGAAATGGGAGCCTTGCTACACTGATGGGCGGGATGTAAATTGCCAACAGCCACTCTGGAGAAGGGTACGGTGTGTCCTGAACCATCTAAAAAACACAGCCTAGAGAGGATAGGGCACTTCCACGCATGGGGGTATAAAGTGGGAAAATTGAAAATCAGCAAGACACAAGCACCCCAACGTTTAGGGCTGCTCTGTTGACAAGGACTTCCACTTCATTCCACCTTAAATATCCCAGGAAAGAGAAAAATGGATAAAAAAGTTGGGGTCCTTATATACGATGGAATATCACTCAACCATGAAATCAATGTCATAAGGCTAGTAGGAGCATGATGAGTGGATTTAGGTACGACGATTCTAAGTGAAATAAGTCACACAGAAAAGGACACTTCTCATAAGGTGTCACTTATAGAGGGAATGTAAAAACTGTTACACTTGAACTGAATTACAAAACAGAACAGAGTCACACATGCAGAAAACACACTATGGCTGCTTAACTGGAAAGGTGAGGTGGGGTGATACATAAAACAAGAGTTTCAAATTAGCTCAGATACCGTTCCATAAACCCAATATGTAATAGACAAAACCTACTCCTTGCTCAGAGAACTGGACTCAACACGCCTGATTCACCGCACAAGAATATATCTGACTAGTAATAATCTTAAAACCTATGAATTGATATCTCTCTGTTAGTGTGTCAAGTGGGTGTAAAGCGGCATAAACACAGCCGTGAAAAGCAGCTAAACCACATTATAAAAATAAATTACTTTTAAAAACCCATGAAACAAAGACAGTGAAAGAGAGAGAAATTCTTACACAATTCGTTCAGGGGCTGTGATGCAACCTGGATTGACCATATCTAGACCCACAGCTGGATGAGACATAACGGTGGACACTCTTGGGGCTGAGAGGTTTGGTGAAGTTGGGTGAGCAAACGCAGACCCTTTAAAGTAATACTGCGTGCGACCCATCGCATGGGTCCCATATCTCCAGGTTCAAGGGCATCTTCCTACATCGAAAACAGGTATGAGAAACCCAGAAGATGGTACACCGTGTGATGGGGAAAGGTTTCTAAAACGCACCTCATTTCTCATCTCCTTGTGCTCGGGTTTGCCATTCTAGCCACTTTACTAGCAATCTCCCTACTTGGAGCATCAGCACCTTTAACCTCCTGTTCCTTACAGGTTGCAATTTGTCCTGAGGATGAACGGGAAAACGGGGAACCAATGAGAGACTAGCTCTTGGTGTTAGGACAGGCACAGGTCACTCTATTTTCCCATCAGGAAGAAGAATTAACCACAGGCTCAGCCTGCCCCCGGAACCAGAACAGGGCCTGAAGCCATCCTGCGCTTTTGCGGCCACCTCCCAAAAAAGCGAGTTGTAAAATGGAGCTTCAGGGCACTGCAATTCACAAACCTGCGGAGTTATAAATGATAACTGTCGTCCACAAATATATTGAGTGAAGGCAAAGAAGAGGATTTGAAGTAAAGGCAGAATTGCAGGAAACAGATTTTAGGAGGTAGATTCGAATCGCCTTTAAAGCACATGAAAAGCGGCAAAACGTTGACAATGATGCCCTTGGCCAAAAAGGGCGTATGCGTTTTTTCCTGAATATATTCAGGAAAAAACGCATACGCCCTTTTTGGCCAACCAAGCAACCTGGAAAGGCAAATCAGCGCTACAAAGAAGTCTCGCTTCCCTTCGGTCAAAAGGGCCATGCTGAAAAAAGTTTCAAAACCAGAAATGCAGGACAGGCCATAGAGAAATGGGAGCCTTGCTACACTGATGGGCGGGATGTAAATTGCCAACAGCCACTCCGGAGAAGGGTACGGTGTGTCCTGAAACAGCTAAAAACACAGCTTAGAGAGCATAGGGCACTTCCACGCATAGGGGTATAAAGTGGGAAAATTAAAAATCAGCAAGACACAAGCATCCCATAGTTTAGGGCTGCTCTTTTGACAAGGACCTCCACTTCATTCCACCTTAAATATCCCAGGAAAGCGAAAAATGGATAAAAAAGTTGTAGTCCTTGTGTACAATGGAATATCACTCAGCCATGAAATCAATATCATAAGGCTAGTAGCAGCATGATGAGTGGATTTAGGTACGACGATTCTAAGTGAAATAAGTCACACAGAAAAGGACACTTCTCATAAGGTGTCACTTATAGAGGGAATGTAAAAACCGTTACACTTGAACTGAATTACAAAACAGAACAGAGTCACACATGCAGAAAACACACTATGGCTGCTTAACTGGAAAGGTGAGGTGGGGTGATACATAAAACAAGAGTTTCAAATTAGCTCAGATACCGTTCCATAAACCCAATATGTAATAGACAAGACCTACTCCTTGCTCAGAGAACTGGACTCAACACGCCCGATTCACCGCACAAGAATATATCTGACTAGTAATAATCTTAAAACCTATGTATTGATATCTCTCTATTAGTGTGTCAAGTGGGTGTAAAGTGGCATAAAAACAGCCGTGAAAAGCAGCTAAACCCCATTATAAAAATAAATTACTTTTAAAAACCCATGAAACAAAGACAGGGAAAGAGAGAGAAATTCTTACACAATTCGTTCAGAGGCTTTGAAGCAACCTGGATTGACCATATCTAGACCTACAGCTGGATGAGACATAAGGGTGGACACTCTTGGGGCTGAGAGGTTTGGTGAGGTTGGGTGAGCAAACACAGACCCTTTAAAGTAATACTGCGTGCTACCCATCGCATGGGTCCCAAATCTCCAGGTTCAAGGGCATCTTCCTACATTGAAAACATGCATGAGAAACCCAGAAGATGGTACACCGTGTGATGGGGAAAGGTTTCTAAAACGCACCTCATTTCTCATCTCCTTGTGCTCGGGTTTGCCATTCCAGCCACTTTACTAGCAATCTCCCTACTTGGAGCATCAGCACCTTTAACCTCCTGTTCTGTACAGGTTGCAATTTGTCCTGAGGATGAACGGGAAGACGGGGAACCAATGAGAGACTAGCTCTTGGTGTTGGGACAGGCACAGGTCACTCTATTTTCCCATCAGGAAGAAGAATTAACCACAGGCTCAGCCTGCCTCCCGGAACCAGAACAGGGCCTGAAGCCATCCTGCGCTTTTGTGGCCACCTCCCAAAAAAGCGAGTTGTAAAATGGAGCTTCAGGGCACTGCAATTCACAAACCTGCAGAGTTATAAATGATAACTCTCGTCCACAAATATATTGAGTGAAGGCAAAGAAGAGGATTTGAAGTCAAGGCAGAATTTCAGGAAACAGATTTTAGGAGGTAGATTCGAATCGCCTTTAAAGCACATGAAAAGCGACAAAACGTTGACAATGATGCCCTTGGCCAAAAAGGGCGTATGCGTTTTTTCCTGAATATATTCAGGAAAAAACGCATACGCCCTTTTTGGCCAACCAAGCAACCTGGAAAGGCAAATCAGCGCTACAAAGAAGTCTCGCTTCCCATCGGTCAAAAGGGCCATGCTGAAAAAAGTTTCAAAACCAGAAATGCAGGACAGGCCATAGAGAAATGGGAGCCTTGCTACACTGATGGGCGGGATGTAAATTGCCAACAGCCACTCTGGAGAAGGGTACGGTGTGTCCTGAAACAGCTAAAAACACAGCTTAGAGAGCATAGGGCACTTCCACGCATGGGGGTATAAAGTGGGAAAATTAAAAATCAGCAAGACACAAGCACCCCATAGTTTAGGGCTGCTCTTTTGACAAGGACCTCCACTTCATTCCACCTTAAATATCCCAGGAAAGCGAAAAATGGATAAAAAAGTTGTAGTCCTTATTTACAATGGAATGTCACTCAGCCATGAAATCAATATCATAAGGCTAGTAGCAGCATGATGAGTGGATTTAGGTACGACGATTCTAAGTGAAATAAGTCACACAGAAAAGGACACTTCTCATAAGGTGTCACTTATAGAGGGAATGTAAAAACCGTTACACTTGAACTGAATTACAAAACAGAACAGAGTCACACATGCAGAAAACACACTATGGCTGCTTAACTGGAAAGGTGAGGTGGGGTGATACATAAAACAAGAGTTTCAAATTAGCTCAGATACCGTTCCATAAACCCAATATGTTATAGACAAAACCTACTCCTTGCTCAGAGAACTGGACTCAACACGCCTGATTCACCGCACAAGAATATATCTGACTAGTAATAATCTTAAAACCTATGAATTGATATCTCTCTGTTAGTGTGTCAAGTGGGTGTAAAGCGGCATAAACACAGCCGTGAAAAGCAGCTAAAGCCCATTATAAAAATAAATTACTTTTAAAAACCCATGAAACAAAGACAGTGAAAGAGAGAGAAATTCTTACACAATTCGTTCAGGGGCTGTGATGCAACCTGGATTGACCATATCTAGACCCACAGCTGGATGAGACATAAGGGTGGACTCTCTTGGGGCTGAGAGGTTTGGTGAAGGTGGGTGAGCAAACGCAGACCCTTTAAAGTAATACTGCCTGCTACCCATCGCATGGGTCCCAAATCTCCAGGTTCAAGGGCATCTTCCTACATCGAAAACAGGCATGAGAAACCCAGAAGATGGTACACCGTGTGATGGGGAAAGGTTTCTAAAACGCACCTCATTTCTCATCTCCTTGTGCTCGGGTTCGCCATTCCAGCCACTTTACTAGCAATCTCCCTACGTGGAGCATCAGCACCTTTAACCTCCTGTTCCGTACAGGTTGCAATTTGTCCTGAGGATGAATGGGAAGACGGGGAACCAATGAGAGACTAGCCCTTGGTGTTGGGACAGGCACAGGTCACTCTATTTTCCCATCAGGAAGAAGAATTAACCACAGGCTCACCCTGCGCACCGGAACCAGAACAGGGCCTGAAGCCATCCTGCGCTTTTGCGGCCAGCTCCCAAAAAAGCGAGTTGTAAAATGGAGCTTCAGGGCACAGCAATTCACAAACCTGCAGAGTTATAAATGATAACTCTCGTCCACAAATATATTGAGGGAAGGCAAAGAAGAGGATTTGAAATCAAGGCAGAATTGCAGGAAACAGATTTCAGGAGGTAGATTCGAATCGCCTTTAAAGCACATGAAAAGCGGCAAAACGTTGACAATGATGCCCTTGGCCAAAAAGGGCGTATGCGTTTTTTCCTGAATATATTCAGGAAAAAACGCATACGCCCTTTTTGGCCAACCAAGCAACCTGGAAAGGCAAATCAGCGCTACAAAGAAGTCTCGCTTCCCATTGGTCAAAAGGGCCATTCTGAAAAAAGTGTCAAAACCAGAAATGCAGGACAGGCCATGGAGAAATGGGAGCCTTGCTACACTGATGGGCGGGATGTAAATTGCCAACAGCCACTCTGGAGAAGGGTACGGTGTGTCCTGAACCATCTAAAACACACAGCCTAGAGAGGATAGGGCACTTCCACGCATGGGGGTATAAAGTGGGAAAATTGAAAATCAGCAAGACACAAGCACCCCAACGTTTAGGGCTGCTCTGTTGACAAGGACTTCCACTTCATTCCACCTTAAATATCCCAGGAAAGAGAAAAATGGATAAAAAAGTTGTGGTCCTTATGTACGATGGAATATCACTCAGCCATGAAATCAATGTCATAAGGCTAGTAGCAGCATGATGAGTGGATTTAGGTACGACGATTCTAAGTGAAATAAGTCACACAGAAAAGGACACTTCTCATAAGGTGTCACTTATAGAGGGAATGTAAAAACCGTTACACTTGAACTGAATTACAAAACAGAACAGAGTGACACATGCAGAAAACACACTATGGCTGCTTAACGGGAAAGGGGAGGTGGGGAGATAAATAAAACAAGAGTTTCAAATTAGATCAGATACCGTTCCATAAACCCAATATGTAACAGACAAGACCTACTCCTTGCTCAGAGAACTGGACTCAACACGCCCGATTCACCGCACAAGAATATATCTGACTAGTAATAATCTTAAAACCTATGTATTGATATCTCTCTATTAGTGTGTCAAGTGGGTGTAAAGCGGCATAAACACAGCCGTGAAAAGCAGCTAAACCCCATTATAAAAATAAATTACTTTTAAAAACCCATGAAACAAAGACAGGGAAAGAGAGAGAAATTCTTACACAATTCGTTCAGGGGCTTTGAAGCAACCTGGATTGACCATATCTAGACCTACAGCTGGATGAGACATAAGGGTGGACACTCTTGGGGCTGAGAGGTTTGGTGAGGTTGGGTGAGCAAACACAGACCCTTTAAAGTAATACTGCGTGGTACCCATCGCATGGGTCCCAAATCTCCAGGTTCAAGGGCATCTTCCTACATCGAAAACATGCATGAGAAACCCAGAAGATGGTACACCGTGTGATTGGGAAAGGTTTCTAAAACGCACCTCATTTCTCATCTCCTTGTGCTCGGGTTTGCCATTCCAGCCACTTTACTAGCAATCTCCCTACTTGGAGCATCAGCACCTTTAACCTCCTGTTCTGTACAGGTTGCAATTTGTCCTGAGGATGAACGGGAAGACGGGGAACCAATGAGAGACTAGCTCTTGGTGTTGGGACAGGCACAGGTCACTCTATTTTCCCATCAGGAAGAAGAATTAACCACAGGCTCAGCCTGCCACCCGGAACCAGAACATGGCCTGAAGCCATCCTGCGCTTTTGCGGCCACCTCCCAAAAAAGCGAGTTGTAAAATGGAGCTTCAGGGCACTGCAATTCACAAACCTGCAGAGTTATAAATGATAACTCTCGTCCACAAATATATTGAGTGAAGGCAAAGAAGAGGATTTGAAGTCAAGGCAGAATTTCAGGAAACAGATTTTAGGAGGTAGATTCGAATCGCCTTTAAAGCACATGAAAAGCGACAAAACGTTGACAATGATGCCCTTGGCCAAAAAGGGCGTATGCGTTTTTTCCTGAATATATTCAGGAAAAAACGCATACGCCCTTTTTGGCCAACCAAGCAACCTGGAAAGGCAAATCAGCGCTACAAAGAAGTCTCGCTTCCCATCGGTCAAAAGGGCCATGCTGAAAAAAGTTTCAAAACCAGAAATGCAGGACAGGCCATAGAGAAATGGGAGCCTTGCTACACTGATGGGCGGGATGTAAATTGCCAACAGCCACTCTGGAGAAGGGTACGGTGTGTCCTGAAACAGCTAAAAACACAGCTTAGAGAGCATAGGGCACTTCCACGCATGGGGGTATAAAGTGGGAAAATTAAAAATCAGCAAGACACAAGCACCCCAAAGTTTAGGGCTGCTCTGTTGACAAGGACCTCCACTTCATTCCACCTTAAATATCCCAGGAAAGCGAAAAATGGATAAAAAAGTTGTAGTCCTTATTTACAATGGAATATCACTCAGCCATGAAATCAATATCATAAGGCTAGTAGCAGCATGATGAGTGGATTTAGGTACGACGATTCTAAGTGAAATAAGTCACACAGAAAAGGACACTTCTCATAAGGTGTCACTTATAGAGGGAATGTAAAAACCGTTACACTTGAACTGAATTACAAAACAGAACAGAGTCACACATGCAGAAAACACACTATGGCTGCTTAACTGGAAAGGTGAGGTGGGGTGATACATAAAACAAGAGTTTCAAATTAGCTCAGATACCGTTCCATAAACCCAATATGTTATAGACAAAACCTACTCCTTGCTCAGAGAACTGGACTCAACACGCCTGATTCACCGCACAAGAATATATCTGACTAGTAATAATCTTAAAACCTATGAATTGATATCTCTCTGTTAGTGTGTCAAGTGGGTGTAAAGCGGCATAAACAAAGCCGTGAAAAGCAGCTAAAGCCCATTATAAAAATAAATTACTTTTAAAAACCCATGAAACAAAGACAGTGAAAGAGAGAGAAATTCTTACACAATTCGTTCAGGGGCTGGGATGCAACCTGGATTGACCATATCTAGACCCACAGCTGGATGAGACATAAGGGTGGACACTCTTGGGGCTGAGAGGTTTGGTGAAGGTGGGTGAGCAAACGCAGACCCTTTAAAGTAATACTGCGTGCTACCCATCGCATGGGTCCCAAATCTCCAGGTTCAAGGGCATCTTCCTACATCGAAAACAGGCATGAGAAACCCAGAAGATGGTACACCGTGTGATGGGGAAAGGTTTCTAAAACGCACCTCATTTCTCATCTCCTTGTGCTCGGGTTCGCCATTCCAGCCACTTTACTAGCAATCGCCCTACGTGGAGCATCAGCACCTTTAACCTCCTGTTCCGTACAGGTTGCAATTTGTCCTGAGGATGAATGGGAAGACGGGGAACCAATGAGAGACTAGCTCTTGGTGTTGGGACAGGCACAGGTCACTCTATTTTCCCATCAAGAAGAAGAATTAACCACAGGCTCAGCCTGCCCCCCGGAACCAGAACAGGGCCTGAAGCCATCCTGCGCTTTTGCGGCCAGCTCCCAAAAAAGCGAGTTGTAAAATGGAGCTTCAGGGCACTGCAATTCACAAACCTGCAGAGTTATAAATGATAACTCTCGTCCACAAATATATTGAGGGAAGGCAAAGAAGAGGATTTGAAATGAAGGCAGAATTGCAGGAAACAGATTTCAGGAGGTAGATTCGAATCGCCTTTAAAGCACATGAAAAGTGGCAAAACGTTGAAAATGATGCACTTGGCCAAAAAGGGCGTATGCGTTTTTTCCTGAATATATTCAGGAAAAAACGCATACGCCCTTTTTGGCCAACCAAGCAACCTGGAAAGGCAAATCAGCGCTACAAAGAAGTCTCGCTTCCCATCCATCAAAAAGGCCATGCTGAAAAAAGTATCAAAACCAGAAATGCAGGACAGGCCAAGGAGAAATGGGAGCCTTGCTACACTGATGGGCGGGATGTAAATTGCCAACAGCCAGTCGGGAGAAAGGTACGGTGTGTCCTGAAACAGCTAAAAAACACAGCTTAGAGAGCATAGGGCACTTCCACGCATGGGGGTATAAAGACGGAAAATTAAAAATCAGCAAGACACAAGCACCCCAAAGTTTAGGGCTGCTCTGTTGACAAGGACCTCCAGTTCATTCCACCTTAAATATCCCAGGAAAGCGAAAAATGGATAAAAAAGTTGTAGACCTTATATACAATGGAATATCACTCAGCCATGAAATCAATATCATAAGGCTAGTAGCAGCATGATGAGTGGATTTAGGTACGACGATTCTAAGTGAAATAAGTCACACAGAAAAGGACACTTCTCATAAGGTGTCACTTATAGAGGGAATGTAAAAACCGTTACACTTGAACTGAATTACAAAACAGAACAGAGTCACACATGCAGAAAACACACTATGGCTGCTTAACGGGAAAGGTGAGGTGGGGTGATACATAAAACAAGAGTTTCAAATCAGCTCAGATACCGTTCCATAAACCCAATATGTAATAGACAAGACCTACTCCTTGCTCAGAGAACTGGACTCAACACGCCTGATTCACCGCACAAGAATATATCTGAGTAGTAATAATCTTAAAACCTATATATTGGTATCTCTCTGTTAGTGTGTCAAGTGGGTGTAAAGCGGCATAAACACAGCCGTGAAAAGCAGCTAAACCCCATTATAAAAATAAATTACTTTTAAAAACCCATGAAACAAAGACAGTGAAAGAGAGAGAAATTCTTACACAATTCGTTCAGGGGCTGTGATGCAACCTGGATTGACCATATCTAGACCCACAGCTGGATGAGACATAAGGGTGGATACTCTTGGGGCTGAGAGGTTTGGTGAGGTTGGGTGAGCAAACGCAGACCCTTTAAAGTAATACTGCGTGCTACCCATCGCATGGGTCCCAAATCTGAAGGTTCAAGGGCATCTTCATACATCGAAAACATGCATGAGAAACCAAGAAGATGGTACACCGTGTGATGGGGAAAGGTTTCTAAAATGCACCTCATTTCTCATATCCTTGTGCTCGGGTTCGCCATTCCAGCCACTTTAGTAGCAATCTCCCTACGTGGAGCATCAGCACCTTTAACCTCCTGTTCCGTACAGGTTGCAATTTGTCCTGAGGATGAATGGGAAGACGGGGAACCAATGAGAGACTAGCTCTTGGTGTTGGGACAGGCACAGGTCACTCTATTTTCCCATCAGGAAGAAGAATTAACCACAGGCTCACCCTGCGCACCGGAACCAGAACAGGGCCTGAAGCCATCCTGCGCTTTTGCGGCCAGCTCCCAAAAAAGCGAGTTGTAAAATGGAGCTTCAGGGCACAGCAATTCACAAACCTGCAGAGTTATAAATGATAACTCTCGTCCACAAATATATTGAGGGAAGGCAAAGAAGAGGATTTGAAATCAAGGCAGAATTGCAGGAAACAGATTTCAGGAGGTAGATTCGAATCGCCTTTAAAGCACAGGAAAAGCGGCAAAACGTTGACAATGATGCCCTTGGCCAAAAAGGGCGTATGCGTTTTTTCCTGAATATATTCAGGAAAAAACGCATACGCCCTTTTTGGCCAACCAAGCAACCTGGAAAGGCAAATCAGCGCTACAAAGAAGTCTCGCTTCCCATTGGTCAAAAGGGCCATTCTGAAAAAAGTGTCAAAACCAGAAATGCAGGACAGGCCATGGAGAAATGGGAGCCTTGCTACACTGATGGGCGGGATGTAAATTGCCAACAGCCACTCTGGAGAAGGGTACGGTGTGTCCTGAACCATCTAAAACACACAGCCTAGAGAGGATAGGGCACTTTCACGCATGGGGGTATAAAGTGGGAAAATTGAAAATCAGCAAGACACAAGCACCCCAACGTTTAGGGCTGCTCTGTTGACAAGGACTTCCACTTCATTCCACCTTAAATATCCCAGGAAAGAGAAAAATGGATAAAAAAGTTGTGGTCCTTATGTACGATGGAATATCACTCAGCCATGAAATCAATGTCATAAGGCTAGTAGCAGCATGATGAGTGGATTTAGGTACGACGATTCTAAATGAAATAAGTCACACAGAAAAGGACACTTCTCATAAGGTGTCACTTATAGAGGGAATGTTAAAACCGTTACACTTGAACTGAATTACAAAACAGAACAGAGTGACACATGCAGAAAACACACTATGGCTGCTTAACGGGAAAGGGGAGGTGGGGAGATACATAAAACAAGAGTTTCAAATTAGATCAGATACCGTTCCATAAACCCAATATGTAACAGACAAGACCTACTCCTTGCTCAGAGAACTGGACTCAACACGCCCGATTCACCGCACAAGAATATATCTGACTAGTAATAATCTTAAAACCTATGTATTGATATCTCTCTATTAGTGTGTCAAGTGGGTGTAAAGCGGCATAAACACAGCCGTGAAAAGCAGCTAAACCCCATTATAAAAATAAATTACTTTTAAAAACCCATGAAACAAAGACAGGGAAAGAGAGAGAAATTCTTACACAATTCGTTCAGGGGCTGGGATGCAACCTGGATTGACCATATCTAGACCCACAGCTGGATGAGACATAAGGGTGGACACTCTTGGGGCTGAGAGGTTTGGTGAAGGTGGGTGAGCAAACGCAGACCCTTTAAAGTAATACTGCGTGCTACCCATCGCATGGGTCCCAAATCTCCAGGTTCAAGGGCATCTTCCTACATCGAAAACAGGCATGAGAAACCCAGAAGATGGTACACCGTGTGATGGGGAAAGGTTTCTAAAACGCACCTCATTTCTCATCTCCTTGTGCTCGGGTTCGCCATTCCAGCCTCTTTACTAGCAATCGCCCTACGTGGAGCATCAGCACCTTTAACCTCCTGTTCCATACAGGTTGCAATTTGTCCTGAGGATGAATGGGAAGACGGGGAACCAATGAGAGACTAGCTCTTGGTGTTGGGACAGGCACAGGTCACTCTATTTTCCCATCAAGAAGAAGAATTAACCACAGGCTCAGCCTGCCCCCCGGAACCAGAACAGGGCCTGAAGCCATCCTGCGCTTTTGCGGCCAGCTCCCAAAAAAGCGAGTTGTAAAATGGAGCTTCAGGGCACTGCAATTCACAAACCTGCAGAGTTATAAATGATAACTCTCGTCCACAAATATATTGAGGGAAGGCAAAGAAGAGGATTTGAAATCAAGGCAGAATTGCAGGAAACAGATTTCAGGAGGTAGATTCGAATCGCCTTTAAAGCACATGAAAAGTGGCAAAACGTTGACATTGATGCCCTTGGCCAAAAAGGGCGTATGCGTTTTTTCCTGAATATATTCAGGAAAAAACGCATACGCCCTTTTTGGCCAACCAAGCAACCTGGAAAGGCAAATCAGCGCTACAAAGTAGTCTCGCTTCCCATCCATCAAAAAGGCCATGCTGAAAAAAGTATCAAAACCAGAAATGCAGGACAGGCCATGGAGAAATGGGAGCCTTGCTACACTGATGGGCGGGATGTAAATTGCCAACAGCCAGTCTGGAGAAAGGTACGGTGTGTCCTGAAACAGCTAAAAAACACAGCTTAGAGAGCATAGGGCACTTCCACGCATGGGGGTATAAAGAGGGAAAATTAAAAATCAGCAAGACACAAGCACCCCAAAGTTTAGGGCTGCTCTGTTGACAAGGACCTCCAGTTCATTCCACCTTAAATATCCCAGGAAAGAGAAAAATGGATAAAGAATTTGTGGTAATTATGTACAATGGAATATCACTCATCCATGAAATCAATGTCATAAGGCTAGTAGCAGCATGATGAGTGGATTTAGGTACGACGATTCTAAGTGAAATAAGTCACACAGAAAAGGTCATTTCTCATAAGATATCACTTATAGAGGGAATGTAAAAACCGTTACACTTGAACTGAATTACAAAACAGAACAGAGTCACACATGCAGAAAACACACTATGGCTGCTTAACGGGAAAGGTGAGGTGGGGTGATACATAAAACAAGGGTTTCAAATTAGCTCAGATACCGTTCCTTAAACCCAATATGGAATAGACAAGACCTACTCCTTGCTCAGGTAATGGACTCTACACCCCCTATTAACCGCAAAAGGATATATCTGACTAGTAAGAATCTTAAAACCTGTGTATTGATATATCACTGTAAATGTGTAAAGTGGCATAATCACAGGAGTGAAAAGCAGCTATACCGCATCATAAAAATAAATTATTTTAAAACCCCATTGAACAAAGACAGTGAAAAAGAGAGAAATTCTTACAGAATTCGTTCAGGGGCTTTGATGCCACCTGGATTGACCATATCTAGACCTACAGCTGGATGAGTCATATGGGTGGACACTCTTGGGGCTGAGAGGTTTGGTGAGGTTGGATGAACAAACGCAGACCCTTAAAATAATACTGCGAGTTACCCCTCCTATGGGTCCCTAATCTCCAGGTTCAAGGGCATCTTCCTACATCGAAAACATGCATGAGAAACCCAGAAGATGGTACAGCGTGTGATGGCGAAAGGTTTCTAAAACGCACCTCATTTCTCATCTCCTTGTGCTAGGGTTCCCCATTCCAGTCGCTTTACTAGCAATTTCCCTACTTGGAGCATCAGCACCTTTAACCTCCTGTTCCGTACAGATGGCAATTTGTCCTGAGGGTGAACGGGAATAGGGGCAACCAATGAGAGACTAGCTCTAGGTGTTGGAAGAGGCACAGGTCACTCTATTTTCCCATCGGGAAGAAAAATTAAACATAGGCTCAGCCTTCCCCCTGGAACCAGAATAGGGCCTGAAGCAATCCTGTGCTTCTACAGTCAGCTCCCTAAAAAGCGAGTTGTAAAATGGGGGTCAGGGTCACTGCAATTCACAAACCTGCAGAGTTATAAATGATAACTCTCATCCACAAATATATTGAGGGAAGGCAGCGAAGAGGATTTGAAAGCAAGGCAGAATTGTCGGAAACAGATTTCAGAAGGTAGATTCGAATCGCCTTTAACGCACATGAAAAGAGGCAAAACGTCGACAATGATGCCCTTGGCCAAAAGGGCGTATGCGGTTTTTCCTGAATATATTCAGGAAAAAACGCACACGCCCTTTTTGGCCAACCAAGCAACCTGGATATGCAAATCAGCGGTACAAAGAAGTATCGCTTCCATTTGGTCAAAAGTGCCATGCTGAAAAAACTGAACAAACCAGAAATGCAGGACAGGCCATGGAGAAATGGGAGCCTTGCTCTTCTGATGGACGGGATGTAAATTGCCAACAGCCACTCTGGAGAAGTGTACGGTGTGTCCTGAAACTTCTAAAAAACACAGCTTAGAGAGCATAGGGCACTTCCACTCATGGGTGTATAAATTGGGAAAACCAAAAATCAGCAGGACACAGGCACCACAAAGTTTAGGGCTACTCTGTTGACAGGATCCTCCACTTCATTCCACCTTAAATATCCAAGGAAAGAGAAAAATGGATAAAGAAGTTGTGTTCCTTATGTACAATGGAATATCATTCAGCCATGAAATCAATGTCATAAGGCTAGTAGCAGCAGGAGGAGTGGATTTAGGTACGACGATTCTAAGTGAAATTAGTCACACAGAAAAAGACACTTATCATAAGATATCACTTATAGAGAGAATGTAAAATCCGTTACACTTGAACTGATTTACAAAATAGAACAGAGTCACACATGCAGAAAACACACGATGGCTGCTTAATGGGAAAGGTGAGGTGAGGTAATGCATATAACAAGGGTTTCAAATTAGCTCAGATACCATTCCATAAACCAAATATGTAATAGACAAGACCCACTCCATGCTCAGAGAACTGAACACAACACCCACTATTCACCGCATAAGAATATATCTGACTAGTAAGAATCTTAAAATATGTATTGATATCTCTCTGTAAGTGTGTCAAGTGGCTGTAAAGCGTCATAAACAGAGCCGTGAAAAGCAGCCAAACCCCATTATAAAAATAAATTACTTTTAAAAACCCATGAAAAAAGACAGTGAAAGAGCAAGAAATACTTACACAATTCGTTCAGGGGCAGTGATGCAAACTGGATTTACCATATCTAGACCCACAGCTGGATGAGACATAAGGGTGGACACTCTTGGGGCTGAGAGGTTTGGTGAGGTTGGGTAAGCAAACGCAGACCCTTCACAGTAATACTGCGTGGTACCCATCCCAAGTGTCCCAAATCTCCAAGTCCAATGGCGTCTTCCTACCTCGAAAACATGCAAGAGAAACCCAGAAGATGGTACACCGTGTGATGGGGAAAGGTTTCAAAAACGTACCTCATTCCTCATCTCCTTGTGCTTGGGTTCGCCATTCCAGCCACTATACTAGCAATCTCACTACTTGGAGCATCAGCACCTTTAACCTCTTGTTCCGTACAGTTTGCAATTTGTCCTGAGGGTGAACGGGAAGAGGGGGAACCAATGAGAGACTAGCTCTAGGTGTTGGAACAGGCACAGGTCACTCTATTTTCCCATCGGGAAGAAGAATTAAACATAGGCTCTGCCTTCCCTCCGGAACCAGAATAGTGCCTGAAACAAACCTGCGCTTTTGCGGAGAGCTCCCAAAAAAGTGAGTTGAAAAATGGAGCTCAAGGGCACAGCAATTCACAAACCTGCAGAGTTATAAATGATATCACTCATTCACAAATATATTGAGGGAAGGCAACGAAGAGGATTTGAAAGCAAGGCAGAATTGCAGGAAACAGATTTCAGGAGGTAGATGCGAATCGCCTTTAAAGCACATGAAAAGCTGCAAAACGTGGACAATGATGCCCTTGGCCAAAAAGGGCGTATGCGTTTTTTCCTGAATATATTCAGGAAAAAACGCATACGCCCTTTTTGGCCAACCAAGCAACCTGGAAATGCAAATCAGCGCTACAAAGAAGTCTCGCTTCCCATCGGTCAAAAGGGCCATGCTGAAAAACGTGTAAAATCCAGAAATGCAGGACAGACCGTGGAGAAATGTGAGCCTTGCTATGCTCCTGGGTGGGATGTAAATTGCCAACAGCCACTCTGGAGAAGTGTACGGTGTGTCCTGAAACATCTAAAAAACACAGCTTAGAGAGCATAGGGCACTTCCACGCATGGGGTATAAATCGGGAAAATGAAAAATCAGCAAGATACAGGCACCCCAACGTTTAGGGGTACTCTGTTGACAAGGACCTCCACTTCATTCCACCTTAAATATCCAGGAAAGAGAAAAATGGATAAAGAAGTTGTGGTCCTTATGTACAATGGAATATCATTCAGCCATGAAATCAATGTCATAATGCTAGTAGCTGCATGATGAGTGGATTTAGGTACGACGATTCTAAGTGAAATAAGTCACACAGAAAATGGCACTTATCATAAGATATCACTTATAGAGGGAATGTAAAAACCGTTACACTTGAACTGAATTACTAAACAGAACAGAGTCACATATTTAGAAAACAGACTATGGCTGCTTAACGGGAAAGCTGAGGTGGGGTGATACATAAAACAAGAGTTTCAAATTAGCTCAGATACTGTTCCATAAACCCAATATGTAATAGACAAGACCTACTCCTTGCTCAGTGAAGTGGACGCAACACCCCCTATTTAACGAAGAAGAATATATCTGACTAGTAAAAATCTTAAAACCTATGTATTGATATCTCTCTGTAAGTGAAAGAATTGGATGTAAAGTGGCATAAACACAGCAGTGAAAATCAGGTAAACCCCATTATGAAAATAAATTACTTTAAAAAACCCAAAAAACAAAGAGAGTGATAGAGGGAGAAATTTTTACATAATTCGTTCCGGGGCTGTGATGCAACCTGGTGTGACCATATCTAGACCCACAGCTGGATGAGAAATAAAGCTGGACACTCTTGGGGTGAAGGTCTCTTTCCCTAGTTACCAGATTGGGGAACGTAGAAAGGCTGCCGCCCTCTTGCCGTTACCTGTAAAAGCAGCTTTAAAACCTGTGCTAATGGTCACTTCATATGAACAAGTACTTCAGGGCTGTAAATGAAACCTGCCCTCAAAATGTCTTGACGGAGGTAATGGCCAAAAATTTTCAAAATGTGACACTTACTTTAAGAAAACACTTTGAACAACTAAGCTGTAATCACAGTTTGATAAATAAAAAGGGCATGCTTTAAAGCTCCATTTCAACAGATTATGGGACACATGCAAATTCAACCACAGAGAGGTATCAGCTCACACCTGTTAGAATAACCATCAGCAAGAAAACTACAAACAATAAATATTGAAGGTGTTTTGGAGAAATGCATACCCTCAATTTTAAGTGGGACGTAACCTGGAAAGAGCCACTAATGAACACTGAATGGTGGTGCCTTTAAAACGTACACACTGCGCTACCATATGATACAGCAAGCCCACTCCTTGGCCTATAACATAAGAAGATAGAACTGGAAAGACACAGGCAAGCAAATGTGCATTGCAGCAGTATTACAATAGCCAAGACATGGAGGCAACCAGAAAGTCCATCAACAGGTGCGTGGCCAAAGAAGAACTGGTACACGTACAGATGGACTATTAGCCAGGGAAAAAAATGAAACAATGCCATTTGCAGCACCATGTATGATTCTTGAGGTAATCAGGCAAATTGTACTAAGTCAGAAAGCAAAAGACACATATCCTATAATATCACTTATAGGTCTTAGCTAAAAATTGATACCAATGAAGATATTTCCACAGAGAAATGCAATCACAGGTTCATTAAACAAACTTATGGTTCACCAAATGGAAAGGTGTGAGGATTGGAGACATTAGGATATTGGGGTTAAGATAGATATAGAAACACATGTGAAATATGTAATCACCAAAGACCTACGTAATACCAAGGCAAGACTACTCAACATTGTATCATAACCTACATGGGAAAATGATCCAAAGAAGAATAGATATATGTATATGTTTAAAAGAACCACATCTTGCACACCTAGAAGAAACAAAACATTTTAATTACACTTGCTCTGACAAAAAATAAAAATTAAATTAAAAAAAGAACAAGAAGTAATGAGACATAAACTTAAGGGGCTTTTTGCTGGCACATTGCATTCTAATTTACAATCAGAACATGACTTCCATTAAGGCTCTGTCATCACTAATAAAGCAGCTTTATAAGCAATGTTGAAGGTAGCTTAAAAGAAGTCTCACTAATTATTGATAGTAACAAGGAAACAAAGAAAAGTAAAAATCTCACTGCAAAAAGTATACATAGGGTAAGGATAGTAGATCAAACACTTATTAAACTTCTGTAAAGAATAAAAGACAACAGTCGTATGTTTTTTTAAAAAGAGAGGGCCCAAATAAATCTGAAATGAAAGAGATGATGTTACAACAGACACCACAGAAATACAAAGGATCCTAAGATACACACAGGGTAACTCAGGGCTCAGACTGGACAGAGCCCACTCTTCAGTCCCCTGTACATGACTTACAGGAGCCTCAGGAACTGAGGAGGGGCTCCCTGAGGAGAGGCTCAAGATAGAATATGGTAGGCATTAACATGACTGCATTCATCTTAAACATGCCTGAACTACATTCACACGAGATGATTTTGTCCTGTATGTACATCGGCACCTCTAGTTGGAACTGCAGATCTTTGGCTTCAACACCTCTACTGACAACATTAGTGTCACCTGCTGTGGACCGTCTCCTATAGGATTTCTAGAATCAGAAAACATCGAAGCTTCACAGGACCCAGAGTCTGTGCGACTCCACACAGAGAATCAGAGTCTCAACTCCACTCAGATACTCCACTCTTGGAAGGCACACACAAAGTAGTGTGCACATCAGGACCCAGGGGAAGGAGCAGTGACCCCGTAGGAGAATGACCAGAATTACCTGCTACTTTTAGAGGGTCTCCTGCAGAGGCAGGTGGTGTCTGTGGCTGTGGCTCACCATGAGGACAACGACACTGGCAGCAGAAGTTCTGGGAAATACTCCTTGGTGTGAGCCCTCCCAGAGTCCGCCGTTAGCCCCACCAAGAGCAAGGTAGGCTCCAGTGCTGGGTCGCCTCAGGCCAAACAACCAACAGGGAGGGAACCCAGCCCCATGCATCAGCAGACAAGCGGATTAAACTTTTTATTAAAGTTTTATTTAATCCGTAGACAAGCAGATTAAAGCTCTGTCCACCAAAGCAACACCCAGCTCTACCCACCACCAGTCCCTCCCATCAGGAAGCTTGCACAAGCCTCTAAGATAGACTCATCCACCAGAGAGCAGACAGCAGAAGCAAGAAGAACTACAATTCTGCAGCCTGTGGAAGGAAAACCACATTCACAGAAAGATAGACAAAATGAAAAGGCAGAGGACATTATACCAGATCAAGGAACAAGATAAAACCCCAGAAAAAAAATGAAATGAGGTGGAGATAGGGAACCTTCCAGAAAAAGAATTCAGAATAATGATAGTGAAGTTGAGCCAAGACCTTGGAAAAAGAAAGGAGGCAAAGATCGAGAAGACGCAAGAAATGCTTAACAAAGACCTAGAAGAATTAAGGAACAAACACCTAGAAGAATTAAAGAACAAACAAACAGAGGTGAACAATGGAATAACTGAAATGAAAAATACACTAGAAGGAATCAGTAGCAGAATAACTGTGGCAGAAGAACGGATAAGTGACCTGGAAGACAGAAAGGTGGAAATCACTGCCATGGAACAGATTAAAGAAAAAGAATGAAAATAAATGAAGACACCCCAAGAGTCCTCTGGGACAACATTAAACGCAACAACATTCGCATTATAGGGGTCCCAGAAGGAGAAGAGAGAGAGAAAGGACCCGAGAATATATTTGAAGAGATTATGGTCAAAAACTTCCCTAGCATGGGAAAAGAAATAGCCACCCAAGTCCAGAAGCACAGAGTGTCCCAGGCAGGATAAACCAAAGGAGAAAAATGACAAGACACATAGTAATCAAATTGACAAAAATTAATGACAAAGAGAAATGATTGAAAGCAGCAAGGGAAAAATGACAAATAACATACAAGGGAACTCCCATAAGGATAACAGCTGATTTCTCAGTAGAAAATCTACAAGCCAGAAGGAAGTGGCATGATAAATTTAAAGTGATGAAAGGGAAGAACCTACAACCAAGAGTACTCCACCCTGCAAAGAGCTCATTCAGATTTGATGGAGAAATCAAAAGCCTTACAGACAAGCAAAAGCTAAGAGAATTCAGCACCATGAAACCAGCTCTACACCAAATGCTGAAGGAACTTCTCTAAGTGGGAAACACAAGAGAAGAAAAGGACCCACCAAGACAAACCTATAACAATTAAGAAAATAGTACTAGGAACATACATATCGATAATTACCTTAAAGGTGAATGCACTAAATGTTCCAACCAAAAGACACAGGCTCGCTGAATGGATACAAAAACAAGACCCATATATATGCTGTCTACAAGAGATCCATTTCAGAGCTAGGGACACATACAGACTCAAAGTGAGGCGATGGAAAAATATATTTTATGCAAATGAAAATCGAAAGAAAGCTGGAGTAGCAATACTCATATCAGATAAAATAGACTTTAAAATAAAGAATGTTACAAGAGACAAGGAAAGACACTACATAATGGTCAAGGGATCAATCCAAGAAGAAGATATAACAATTATAAATATATATGTACCCAAAATAGGAGCACCTCAATGTATAAGGCAACTGCTAACAGCTATAAAAGAGGAAATCGACAGTAACACAATAATAGCGGGGGACTTTAACAGCTCATTTACACCAGTGGAGATCAGCCAGACAGAAAATTAATAAGGAAACACAAGCTTTAAATGACACAATAGACCAGATAGAGTTAATTGATATTTATAGGACATTCCATCCAAAAGCAGCAGATTACACGTTCTTCTCAACTGCACACGGAACATGCTCCAGGATAGATCACATCTTGGGTCACAGATAAAGCCTCAGTAAATTTAAGAAAAGTGAAATCATATCAAGCAGCTGTTCCGACCACAATGCTATGAGATTAGAAATCAATTACATGAAAAAAAAAAAAAAGAAATCAATTACATGGAAAAAAACGTAAAAAACACAAACACATGGAGGCTAAACAATACGTTAATAAATAACCAAGGGATCACTTAGGAAATCAAAGAGGAAATCAAAAACTACCTAGAGACAAATGACAACAAAAACACGATGATCCAAAACCTATGGGATGCAGCAAAAGGAGTTCTAAGAGGGAAGTTTATAGCAATACAAGCCTACCTCAAGAAACAAGAAAAATCTCAAATAAATAATCTAACCTTACACCTAGAGGAACTAGAGAAAGAAGAACAAAACCCAAAGTTAGTAGAAGGAAAGAAATCATAAAGATCAGAGCGGAAATAAATGAAATAGAAACAAAGAAAACGAAAGCAAAGATCAATAAAACTAAAAGCTGGTTCTTTGAGAAGATAAGCAAAAATGATCAACCTTTAGCCAGACTCCAGAAAAAGAGGGAGAGGACGCAAATCAACAAAATTAGAAGTGAAAAAGCAGAAGTTACAACAGACACCACAGGAGTACAAAGCATCCTAAGAGACTACTACAAGCAACTCTAGGGCAATAAAATGGACAATCTGGAAGAAATGGGCAAATTCTTAGAAAGGGATAACCTTCTAAGACTGAACCAGGAAGAAATAGAAAATGTGAACAAACCTATCGCAAGCAATGAAATTGAAACTGTGATTAAAAATCTTCCAACAAACAAAAGTTCAGAACCAGATGGCATCACAGGTGAATTCTATCAAACATTTAGAGAAGAGCTAACACCCAACCTTCTCAAATTCTTCAAAACAATTGCAGGGGAAGGAACACTCCCAAACTCATTCTATGAGACCACCATCACCCTGATACCAAAATCAGACAGAGATACTACAAGGAAAGAAAATTATAGACCAATATCACTGATGAATATAGATGTAAAAATCCTCAACAAAATACTAGCAAACAGAATCGAACAACACATTAAAAGGATCATACACCATGATCAAGTGGGGTTTATCCCAGGGATGCAAGGATTCTTCAATATACACGAATCAATGTGATACACCATATTAACAAATTGTAGAATAAAACCATATGATCATCTCAATAGATGAAGGAAAAGATTTTGAGAAAATTCAACACTCATTTACGATAAAAACTCTGCAGAGTGTGGGCATAGAGGGAAACTACCTCAACATAATAAAGGCCATATATGACAAACCCACAGCAAACAGCATTCTCAATGGTGAAAAACTGAAAGCGTTTCCTCTAAGATCAGGAACAAGACGAGGATGTCCACTCTCACCACTGCTATTCAACATAGTTTTGGAAGTCCTAGCCATGGCAATCAGAGAAGAAAAAGAAATAAAAGGAATACAAAAAGGAAAAGAAGAAGTAAAATTGTCACTGTTTGCAGATGACATGATATCA
The DNA here is from genome assembly GCF_965194825.1 of Balaenoptera physalus. NCBI lineage: Eukaryota > Metazoa > Chordata > Mammalia > Artiodactyla > Balaenopteridae > Balaenoptera > Balaenoptera physalus. The sequence continues at coordinate 387,688 of NW_028126175.1, forward strand.
TAGATAGAGAATCCTAAAGATGCCACCAGAAAACCACTGGAGCTAATCAATGAATTTGGTAAAGTTGCAGGATACAAAATTAATGCACAGAAATTGCTTGCATTCCTATACACTAACAATGAAAGATCAGAAAGAGAGATTAAGGAAACAATCCCATTACCACTGCAACAAAAAGAATAAAATACCTAGGAATAAACCTACCTAAGGAAGTAAAAGACCTGTACTCAGAAAACTATAAGACACTGATGAAAGAAATCAAAGATGATATAAACAGATGGAGACATATACCATGTTCTCGGATTAGAAGAATCAATATTGTGAAAATGACTATACTACCCAAAGCAATCTACATATTCAATGCAATCCCGATCAAAATACCTTTGGCATTTTCTACAGAACAAGAAAAAAAAATCTTAAAATTTGTAGGGAGACACAAAAGACCCTGGATAGCCAAAGCAGTCTTGAGGGGGAAAAAAAAGAGCTGGAGGAATCAGACTTCCAGACTTCAGACTATATTACAAAGCTACAGTAATCAAGATATTATGGTACTGACAGAAAAACAGAAATATAGGTCAATAGAACAGGATAGAAAGCACAGAGATAAACCCACGTACCTATGGTTCACTAATCTATGACAAAGGAGGCAAGGGTATACAATGGAGAAAAGACAGTGTCTTCAGTAAGTGGTGCTGGGAAAACTGGACAGTTACATGTAAAAGAATGAAATTAGTACACTCCCTAACACCATACACAAAAGTAAACTCAAAATGCATTAGAGACCTAAATATAAGACCAGCCACTATAAAACTCTTAGAGGAAAACATAAGCAGAACAGTCTATGACATAAATCACAGCAAGATCCTTTTTGACCCACCTCCTAGAGAAATGGAAATAAAAACAAAAATTAAAAAATGGGACCGAATGAAACATAAATTCTTTTGCACAGCAAAGGAAAACATTAGCAAGATGAAAAGACAACCATCAGAATGGGAGAAAATATTTTCAAATGAAGCAAATGGCAAAGGATTAATCTCCAAAAAGCAGCTCATGTAGCTCAATATCACAAAACCAAACAACCCAATCCAAAAATGGGCAGAAGACCTAAATAGACATTTCTCCAAAGAAGATATACAGGTTGCCAACAAACACATGAAAGGATGCTGAACATCACTAATCATTAGAAAAATGCAAATCAAAACTACAGTGAGGTATCACCTCACACCAGTCAGATTGGCCATCATCAAAAAATCTACCAACAATAAATGCTGGAGAGGCATTTATTGGAGCAAAGGGAACCCTCTTGCACTGTTGGTGGGAATGTAAATTGATATAGCCACTAGGGAGAACGGTATGGGGGTTCCTTAAAAACTAAAAATAGAACTACCATACAACCCAGCAAACCCACTCCTCGACATTTACCCTGAGAAAACCATAATTCAAAAAGAGTCATGTACCACAATGTTCACTGTAGCTCTATTTACAATAGCCAGGACATGGAAGCAACCTAAGTGTCCAACAACAGATAAATGGATAAAGAAGATGTGGCACATATATACAATGGAACATTATTCAGCCATAAAAAGAAACGAAATTGAGTTATTTTTAGTGAGGTGGATGGATCTAGAGTCTGTCCTACATAGTGAAGTAAGTCAGAAAGAGAAAAACAAATACCGTATGCTAACACATATATATGGAATCTAAAAAAAAAAGTTTATGAAGAACCTAGGGGCAGGAAAGGATTAAGGACACAGACGTAGAGAAAGGACTTGAGGACATGGGGAGAGGGAAGGGTAAGCTGGGACAAAGTGAGAGAGTGGTATGGACAAATATACACTACCAAATGTAAAATTGATAGCTACTGGGAAGCAGCCACATAGCACAGGGAGATCAGCTCTGTGCTTTGTGACCACCTAAAAGGGTGGGATAAGGGAGAGAGAGGGAGGTGCAAGAGGTAGGGGATATGGTGTTATATGTATACGCAGAGCTGATTCACTTTTTTATACAGCAGAAACTAACACACAATTGTAAAGCAATTATACTCCAATAAAGATATAAAAGTAAAAAAAAAAAAGAAAGCCCAGAGATAAACCTACACACCTATGGCCCACTAATCTATGACAAAGGAGGCAAGGGTATACAAAGGAGAAAAGACAGTCTCTTCAATAAGTGGTGCTGGGAAAAATGGACAGCTACATGTAAAAGAATGAAATTAGAACACTCCCTAACACCATACACAAAAAATAAACTCAAAATGGATTAGAGACCAAAATGTAAGACCGGACTCTATAAAACTCTTAGAGGAAAACATAGGAAGAATACTCTTTGACATAAATCACAGCAAGATCTTTTTTGATCCACCTTGTAGAGTAATGGAATAAAAAAAAAATAAACATATGGGAGCAAATGAAACCTAAAAGCTTTTGCAAAGCAAAGGAAACTACAAACAAGACGAAAAGACAACCCTCACAATGGGAGAAAATATTTGCAAATGAATCAATGGACAAAGGAGTAATCTCCAATGTATATAAACAGCTCATGCAGCTCAACAGTAAAAAAACAAACAACCCAATCCAAAAATGGGCAGATGATGTAAATAGACATTTGTCCCAAGAAGACATACAGATGACTAAGAAGCACATGAAAAGCTGCTCAACATCACTAATTATTAGAGAAATATAAACCAAAACTACAATGAGGTATCACTTCACACGAGTTAGAATGGGCATCATCAGAAAATCTACAAGCAACAAATGCTGGAGAGGGTGTGGAGAAAAGGGAACCCTCTTACACTATTTGTGGGAATGTAAATTGATACAGTCACTATGGAGAACAGTATGGAGGTTCCTTAAAAAACTAAAAATAGAATTACCATATGACCCAGCAATCCCACTACTGGCCATATACCCAGAGAAAACCATAATTCAAAAAGACATATTCACCACAATATTCATTGCAGCACTATTTATAATAGCCAGGTCATGGAAGCAACTTAAATGCCCATAGACAGACGAACAGAAAAGATGTGCTACATGTATAAAATGGAATTTTACTCAGCCATAAAAAGGAATGAAATTGGGTCATTTGTAGAGACGTGGATAGATCTAGAGACTGTCATACAGAGTGAAGTAAGTCAGAAAGAGAAAACAAATATCGTATATTAATGCATACATGGGGAACCTAGAAAAATGGTAAAGATGAACCGGTTTGCAAGGGAGAAATAGAGACACAGATGTAGAGAACAAATGTATGGACACCAAGGGGGGAAAGTGGCAGGGTGGTGGTGGTGGGATGAATTGCGAGCCTGGGATTGACATATATACACTTATATGTATAAAATAGATAACCAATAAGAGCCTGCTGTATAAAAAAATGAATAAAATAAATTCAAAAATTAAAAAATAAATAATACTTAAAGAAATAAAACAGAAAAAAAAAGTTCTGTCCTTCCCATAGACGTATTTATATGAATGAATTATTTCCATGCTTATATCCATAAATACAAAATGAGGAATAAAACTTACCTTGAACCAAAAAAGAAAAAAAAAAAAAAAACAGAACCCACTGGTCATACAGAGGAAAACCCTATCAGGGCACTTGCTCCAGTGGTAAACAATTCTGAAGTTGGTCACAGGTGGGGAATCATCTCCCATGCAGCCAGCAGCCCCCACACGAGGAGCGTCCTCATTGCAAAGCTGGGGGACCGTGAGGAGGCGTCTCTGAGTAAACGTGAGCTGAGCCCCAGGCCAGCTGCTGCTGAACTTTTCCAACCCTTCCCAGGTAAAACACCTGAATGTGTGCAAAGACTTTAAAAACTAGAGGAAGGGGCTTGGAGTCACACCAGTGACAGCACGCAGGCCGACGTGGTGCCTGCAGGCCAGCCAGGATGGTCCTGGCCCCGGGTGCTCGTCTGGAAGCTTTCCATTTCCCTGCCTGAGGTACCCCTCCTGTCCCGGCCCCCACTGCTTTTTTCCTTCCTCACCTCTGCCCGGGGAGAAATTCCAGCAGCAAGTATGGGTGACACATCCTCTTCTTTAGCAGGTGGCAGCCCGGCAACTCCTGCAGAAAGTCCAGCAGAGCCCCAGTCACACCGGGCCACTCATAGAGCCGTGGGCCCTACTCCCTCCCACCAGCCCAACCCCGAGACTGCTGACGGGGCAGAGAATATGGCGTCAGGCACAGCTGCAGAGGCTTTTGCTGCCTGGAGGGGTGTTTATATTGACCTCAACCCAGGCACACCTGGGAAGGGCTGGCCGGCCGGGTCAGGCTGCCCAGGTCAGCCAATCCTCGCCCCTCAGGGGCTCAGAGTTGCAGAGAATGGGCCTTGCTGCACCGGCCAGATCCAAGGAACAGGTGTAGGGTCCCGAGAGTCAGGATAGATAAGGGGCGGCAGCCCTGGCTTGTTTTCTAATCATTTTATCTGGTCCATGAGTGGGAGACAACTTCAAGAAGACCCTCTGCTAATGAGAGGAACCCAGGAGTCAGGGAGAGGAGGGGTGGTGGGTGGAGACAGAGGCCTGGTGCCCCAGCTGCAGTGGAAGCCCCTGGAAGACCAGGCAGAGGGAGGCTGCACAGAGTGAAGCCTAGGGTCACAGACCTGTTGGAGCTGCTGTTTGTTAGTTCAAGCTCTGCTCTGAGGTGCTCTGTGTCAGCTCTGAGTGACAGGTGTGCTGGGGGTGCTCTGCAATGAGGGCTATGTGCACGGATCCTGTGTGCCCAGCCCTGCCGGGGTACCTGTCCACGGGAGCTCCATATCCAGGGAGGGGCCTGCCAACGAGAGCCCCGTGGGCTGCTGCGTACCTGCCCAGGTGAGCTCCATATCCTGGGAGGGGCCTGACCATGAGGGCCCCATGGGCTGCTGGGTACCTGCCCAGGTGAGCTCCATATCCTGGGAGCGGCCTAACCACCAGAGCCCCGTGGGCCGCTGGGTACCTGCCCAGGTAAGCTCCATATCCTGGGAGGGGCCTGACCACAAGAGCCCCGTGGGCTGCTGGGGACCTGGTAGAGGACGCCAGGACAGTCAGTGAAGCCACAGAGGATATACATCTAGTAGTTCCTAATTCCTACACCCTGCTGGTCATTCTACCATCCACCAGGACATGGTATTCTGTATTAGACTTCAATGATGCCTTCTTCTGTATTCCATTACTCCCAGAGTCACAAGAAATTTTGGCTGTGAGTGGCAGGACTCAACATACAACAAAAACAATACTGCTGGGCCGTCCTGCCCCAGGGGTTCAAAAATTCCCACACCATCTTTGGGGAAACGTTAGCTAAAGACCTAAAAGATCTACCTCTGGAGAAGGGAACCCTCCTTCAATATGCAGATGACATTCTGATCACCAGCCCGACTAAGGAGGCCTCTGAACTACCTAGCCAATAAAAGATAGAAGGTGTCCAAGGAAAAGGCTCAAATATCACAAACTAAAGTGGCCTTCCTGGGCTTCATTCGCACAGAAGGTCGGAGAAGCCCACCCCAGGAAAGGGAAGAAGCCATTTGCAGCCTCAGCCTTCCTGAAACTAGAAGACAGCTTAGGGGTTCCTGGGGAGACCGGGGTTTGCTGCATCTGGATCCCTAACTAGAGTCTAATAGCTGGGCCTCTATATGAAACACTGAAAGGAAAAGATGATGATCCTTTTGAATAGAATCCAGAAGCGGCCTTTCAAGAATGGAAAGAGCAGTCAATTCAGACCCTGGCCCTGGACCTCCCTAAGATAGCTAAACCCTTTGACCTTTACATTCCTGGTCCAAGGCGAATCGCCCTTGGAGTATTAGTGCAAAAACTGGGACCACTTGAAATGGAACAATGCAAGAATGCCCTCCAGGCATTGGCCAGCCACCCCATCCGACCAGGATACTGGGGGTATCTAAAAACCTGGAAATCAGCAGCCCGCAAGGCCAGCTCCCTCCTAAGGGAAAAGGACACCACTTGGTGATCCTAACCACCCACCATGCCCTGAAGTTGCAGGGATTGCTCCGTGGGCACAATGACCTCGAGTGAGGAGGCCCTCCAACACCAACCTCCAGAGAGACAACCTGGGGCAATGGGCCCCCATGACGACTCGTGTGACCATCACTTGACCTGGAGCTTCTCTCAGAAAACAACAAGAGTGTGCCCCTAAAGAGCTGACTATTGCTTACAGGACTTACTGCACCCAGAGCGGAGCTAATAAACTTGGCAGGGGAACCGTAAATAACGCTGCCACCATAGAAAAGCCTACAGACACCGTGGTGACGGGGGCTAATGAGACCGGCTGTACTCCTGGCTACTTCAAAAGGCCGTTGACTGAGTGGCCGTCATGGTCCTGGATCACCACCGGCCCTGGAATGTCTGGGAGTTGAGCAAGCAGGGCTCTGACACCTGGTGCTGTTTGTACGTTAATTCAGTTGGCCTAACTGAAGAAAGCGCAGACTACTGGTCAGAGCATCTAGGCTGGCAGAAACCGTCAGCCTAAGGGGGCCGAACCAATGTGGAGCAGGGTAAAACCGCCCACCCCCTCAGCGTCTCTGCACATCTCTTTCCTGGACCCTTAAAGGTCATTAGAATCTATAAAACTTCCAATGCTGGTGCTCAGGCAGACGAGCAGTGAGGGAGGAGGCCTGCGGACAATCAACCTCACCTGGAGGCTGCTGGGGAGAAGTCCTGCCCCTCCCCCCGGGTATGAGGACACCCAACTCAGCACGAAGCATTTACAGAAGACGTGTCTGCACCCTCAGCGCCCCAAGAATGAGGAATGGGACAAAAGGCAGAGGAGGGCTTTGTCACTGGCAAAGCCCATTAAAAATTCCTGGGAGATAAAAATAGAATCTGGGCAATAAAATAAAGTCTAACCATTTTTTCCTTTGTGCTTTGTCTAATTTCACTTGCTCCTAGGTTTCCACATGCAGAGGTCCCACACCCGACACTTCAGACCCGATTTCCTAGTGCAAAATGGCTGGGCCGACACCTCAGCTCGTGGGGCCCCGTGCAGACTCTGCGACATAGAGCCTGAGCTCCAGGCAACCCAGCCCTCGAGAGCTCCGCCCCCTCCCTCCCGCTGATGCTGACAGGATCCCTACACAGCAGCCCAGCCCACAACCCGCAGGGGAGCACACACTATCACCTCTCCATTCTCTGATCAAAATATAAAGATTTCCTTTGCTTCTGAACCAAAGTCAGTCTCGATCTGTTGGCTCCAATGACACTGTGCAGGGAGACCCTTGTTGGGGCCCACTCTGCAGGATCAGTAACAGAATTTGAGAACATTGTAACTTCAATGAACAGATGTGTGAGCCAAACTGTAATTAACATAGAGCAGTGTATAAGGCTCGTGTAAAATAAGATGTTTCTAACACTTCCATTTGATATTTCCATCACTTTATTATAAGCAAGTTCAGTGGAGGGGTTTGTCTTATTTGTCAGGTCAACAGTAGAGAAATGCAGTGATTTCTTTCCAAGGATGTACATCTAATAATCTTGGTTGAAGTTTAAACCTTGTTTCGAATGATTTTCCATTGAAAATGATACCTGTCTTTCAGCTCCTAGATTTCTGAGAAGTATAAAATCTTATATTTTTTATTACCAAAGGGGAAAGGTGGGAGGAGGGATAAATTAACAGTTTCAGATTAACATATACACACTGCTATGTATAAAATATATCATCAACAAGGAACTACTGTATAGCACAGGGAACTATACTCAATATTTTGTAATGACCCCTGAGGGGAAATAATCTGAAAAACCATAGATATCTATATCGACATCATCTATCAACTACAGATAAAATGGAAACTAAAGGAGGCCGATGGTGAGCGTTTCTGAACCTGAAGACTTCAATCATCTAAAGTTCGGACTCTGCCTATGGCCCAAGTCCCTTAATGAACACACATGTACCAGTAGCTTAAAAATTCCCCAGATTGGAGTTCGGGGAGACACTGATTTGGAAAAATGCCTTGTGTTCTCCTTACATACACGGGACCTTTCCTACAGCTACAACATGCCTGTGACACTCAGAAGATGGAACACGGTTGGATCAGGAAGATTTTGGAAAAGGCACTAAAATTCCTAATTTCCTGGTTGTTGGGTTCACCCCTCCAGCCTTTTTCCTTAAAATCTCCCCACTTGAGGATGTCAGCACCTTCAAAAACCAGTTGCACAGAAATTGGAATTTGTCCAAAGGAAGAAGGGGAAGGAGGAGAAACAAGGAGAGCCAAGCCCTAGATGTTCAAAGAGGCACATGTCACTCTACTTTCCAGTCAGGAAGAAGAATTAAGCAAAGGCTTAGCCTGCAACTGGGAACCAGAGTAGGGCCAAAAGCAAACCAGCGGTTCTGCGGAAAGCTCCCAAAAAAGCGAGTTGAAAAATGGAGCTCAGGGGCCCTGCAATTCACAAACCTGCAGAGTTATAAATAATAACTCTCGTCCACAAATATATTGAGGGAAGACAACGAAGAGGATTTGAAATCAAGGCAGAATTGCAGGAAACAGATTTCAGGAGTTAGATTCGAATCGCCCCTAAAGCACAAGAAAAGCGGCCAAACGTCCACAATGATGCACTTGGCCAAAAAGACAATATGCGTTTTTTTCGGAATAAATTCAGGAAAAAACCCATAGGCCCTTTTTGGCCAACCAAGCAAGCCGGAAATGCAATTCAGCACTACAAAGAAGTCTCACTTCCCATCGGTCAAAAGGTCCTTCCTAAAAAAGTGTAAAAACAAGAAATGCAGGAGAGGCCAGGGAGGAAAGGGAGCCTTGTTACACTGATGGGTGGGATGTAAATTGCCAATGACAACTCTGGAGAAGGGTATGGTGTTTCCTAAAACATCTAAAAAACACAGCTAGAGAGAAAGGGGCACATCCACTCATGGGGGTATAAATTTGGAAAACTAAAAATCAGCAAGACACAGGCACCCCAAAGTTTAGGGCTGCTCTGTTGACAAGAACCTCCACTTCATTCCACCTTAAATGTCCCAGGAAAGAGAAAAATGGATAAATAATTTGTGGTCCTTATGTACAATACAATATCACTCGGGCGTGAAATCAATATCATAAGGCTACTAGCAGCATGATGAGTGCATTTAGGTACGACAATTCTAAGTGAAATAAGTCACACAGAAAAAGACACTTATCATAAGATATCACTAACAGAATGAATGTAAAAACCGTTACACTGAACAGAATTACAAAACAGAACAGAGTCACACATTTAGAAAACACACTATGGTTGCTTAATGGGAAAGGTGAGCTGGGGTGATGCAAAAACAAGGATTTCAAATTAGCTCAGGTAACGTTCCATAAACCCAATATGTAATAGACAAGACTTACTCCTTGCTCAGTGAACTGGACTCAACACTCCCTATTCACCGCACAAGAACATATCTGACTAGTAAGAATCTTAAAACCTATGTATTGATATCTCTCTGTAAGTGTGTCAAGTGGGTGTAAAGCGGCATAAACACAGCAGTGAAAAGCAGCTAAACCCCATTATAAAAACAAACTACTTTTAAAACCCCATGAAACAAAGACAGTGAAAGAGAGCGAAATATGTACACAATTCATTCAGAGGCTGTGATGCAACCTGGATTGATCGTATCTAGACCCACAGCTGGATGAGACATAAAGGTGGACACTCTTGGGGCTGAGAGGTTTGGTGAGGTTGGGTGAGCAAACGCAGACCCTTTAAAATAATACTGCGTGGTACCCATCACATGGGTCCCAAATCTCCAGGTTAAAGGGCATCTTCCTACATCGAAAACATGCATTTGAAACCCAGAATATGGTACACCATGTGAACGGGAAAGGATTCTAAAACGCACCTCATTTCTCACGTCCTTGTGCTCGGATTCGCCATTCCAGCCACTTTAATAGCAATCTCCCTACTTGGAGAATCAGCACCTTTAACCTCCTGTTCCGTACACGTGGCAATTTGTAATGAGGATAAATGGGAAGAGGGAGAACCAATGAGAGACTAGCTCTAAGTTTTGGGACAGGCACAGGTCACTCTATTTTCCCATCAGGAAGAAGAATTAACCACAGGATCAGCTTGCCACCGGAACCAGAATAGGGCCTGAAACCATTCTGAGCTTTTGCGGCCAGCTCCCATAAAAGCGAGTTGAAAAATGGAGCTCAGGGGCACTGCAATTCAAAAAACTGCAGAGATATAAATGATAACTGTCGTCCACAAATATATTGAGGGAAGGCAACGAAGAGGATTTGAAAGCAAGGCAGAATTGCAGGAAAAAGATTTCAAGAGGTAGATGCGAATCGCATTTAAAGCCCATGAAAAGCGGCAAAAGTTCAACAAATATGCCCTTGACCAAAAAGGGTGTATGCGTTTTTTCCTGAATATACTCAGGAAAAAAGCATATGCCCTTTTTGGCTAAGCAAGCAAACTGGAAAGGCAATTCAGTGCTACAAAGAAGTCTCGCTTCCCATCGGTCAAAAGGGCCATGCTGAAAAAAGTGTCAAAACCAGAAATGCAGGACAGGCCATGGAGAAATGGGAGCCTTGCTATGCTGATGGGCGGGATGTAAATTGCCAACAGCCACTGTGGAGAAGTGTACGGTGTGTCCTGAAACATGTAAGAAACACAGCTTAGAGAGCATAGGGCACTTCCACTCATGGGTGTATAATTTGGGAAAACTAAAAATCAGCATGACACAGGCACACCAAAGTTTAGGGCTGCTCTGTTGAAAAGAACGTCCACTTCTTTCCACCTAAATATCTCAGGAAAGAGAAAAATGGATAAAGAAGTTCTGATCTATATGTACAATGGAATATCACACAGCCATGAACTCAATGTCATAAGGGTAGTGGGAGAATCATGAGTGGAGTAAGCTATGACAATTCTAAATGAAATAAGTCACACATAAAACGACACTTATCATAAGATATCACTTATAGAGGGAATGTAAAAATCATTACACTTGAACTGAATTAAAAAAGAATACAGAGTCACACATGCAGAAAACACACTATGGCTGCATAACGGGAAATGTGAGGTGGGGTGATGCATAAAACAAGGGTTTCAAATTAGCTCAGATACCGTTCCTTAATCCCAATATGTTATAGACAAGAAATACTCTTGTTCAGGAAATGGACTCAACACCCCCTATTCACCGCACAAGAATATATCTGACTAGTAAGAAAGTTAAAACCCTTGTATTGATATCTCACTGTAAGAGTGTCAAGTGGGTGTAAAGTGGCATAAACACAGCAGTGAAAAGCAGCTACACCCCATTAGAAAAATAAATTACTTTTAAAACCCCATGAAACAAAGACAGTGAAAGAGAGAGAAATTCTTAAAACATTTGTTCAAAGGCTGTGATACAACCTGGATTGACCATATGTAGACACACAGCTGTATGAGACACAAGGGTGGACACTCTTGGGGATGAGAGGTTTGGTGAGGTTAGGTGAGCAAACGCAGATCCTTTAAAATAATACTGCGTGGTACCCATCCCATGGGTCCTAAAACTCCAGGTTCAACGGCATCTTCCTACATAGAAAACATGCATGGGAAACCCAGAAGATGGTACACCGTGTTATCGGGAAAGGTTTCTAAAACACACCTCATTTCTCATGTCCTTGTGCTCGGATTCGCCATTCAAGCCGCTTTACTAGAAATCTCTCTACTTGGAGCATCAGCTCCTTTAACCTCCTGTTTCGTACAGGTTGCAATTTGTCCTGAGGATGAATAGGATGAGGGGCAACAAATGAGAGACTAGCTCTAGGTGTTCGGAGCGGCACAGGTCACTCTATTTTCCCATCAGGAAGAAGAATTAACCACAGGCTCAGCCTGCCACCCGGAACCAGTACAGCACCTGAAGCAATCGTGCGCTTTTGCGGACAGCTCCCAAAAAAGTGAGTTGAAAAATGGAGCTCTGGGGCACTGCAATTTACAAAACTGCAGACTTATAAATGACAACTCTCATCCAAAAATATACTGAGGGAAGGCATCGAAGAGGATATGAAATCAATTCAGAATTGCAGGAAACAGATTTCAGGAGGTAGATGCGAATCGCCTTTAAAGCACATGAAAAGCGGCAAAACGTTGACAATGATGCCCTTGGCCAAAAAGGGCGTATGCGTTTTTTCCTGAATATATTCAGGAGAAAACGCATACGCCCTTTTTGGCCAACCAAGCAACCTGGAAAGGCAAATCAGCGCTACAAAGAAGTCTCGCTTCCCATCGGTCAAAAGGGCCATGCTGAAAAAAGTGTCAAAACCAGAAATGCAGGACAGGCCATGGAGAAATGGGAGCCTTGCTACACTGATGGGCGGGATGTAAATTGCCAACAGCCACTCTGGAGAAGTGTACGGTGTGTCCTGAAACATGTAAAAAACACAGCTTAGAGAGCATAGGGCACTTCCTCTCATGGGTGAATAAAATGTGAAAAGTAAAAATCAGCAAGACACAGGCACCCCAAAGTTTAGGGCTGCTCTGTTGACAGAAACATCCACTTCATTCCACCTTAAATATCCCAGGAAAGAGAACAATGGATAAAGAAGTTGTGATCCTTATGTACAGTGGAGTATGAAACAGCCATGAAATCAATGTCATAACGCTAGTAGCAGCATGATGAGTGGATTTAGGTACGACGATTCTAAGTGACATAAGTCACACAGAAAAAGACACTTATCATAAGATATCACTTATAGAGGGAATGTAAAAACCGTTACACTTGAACTGAATTACAAAATAGAACAGAGTCACACATGCCGAAAACACACTATGGCTGCTTAACGGGAAAGGTGAGGTAGGGTGATGCATAAAAGAAGTGTTTCAAATTAGCTCAGATACCGTTCCATAAACCCAATATGTAATAGACAAGACCTACTCCTTGCTCAGAAAACTGGACTCAACATGCCCGATTCACCGCACAAGAATATATCTGACTAGTAATAATCTTAAAACCTATGTATTGATATCTCTCTGTTAGTGTGTCAAGTGGGTGTAAAGCGGCATAAACACAGCCGTGAAAAGCAGCTAAACCCCATTATAAAAATAAATTACTTTTAAAAACCCATGAAACAAAGACAGTGAAAGAGAGAGAAATTCTTACACAATTCGTTCAGGGGCTGTGATGCAAACTGGATTGACCATATCTAGACCCACAGCTGGATGAGACATATGGGAGGACACTCTTGTTGCTGAGAGGTTTGGTGAGGTTGGGTGAGCAAACGCAGACCATTTAAAGTAATACTGCATGATACCAATCCCATGGGTTCCAAATCTCCAGGTTCAAGGGAATCTTGCTACATAGAAAACATGCAAGAGAAACCCAGAAGATGGTACTCCGTGTGATGGGTAAAGGTTTCTAAAACACACCTCATTTCTCATCTACTTGTGCTCACGTTCACCATTCCACCCGCTCTACTAGCAATCTCCCTAGTTTGAGCATCAGCACCTTTAACCTCCTGTTCCGTACAGGTTGCAATTTGTCCTGAGGATGAACGGGAAGGCGGGGAACCAGTAAGAGACTAGCTCTAGGTTTCGGGACAGGCACAGGTCACTCTATTTTCCCATCAGGAAGAAGAATTAACCCCAGGCTCAGCCTGCCCCCCGGAAGCAGAACAGGGCCTGAAGCAATCCTGCGCTTTTGCGGCCAGCTCCCAAAAAAGTGAATTGAAAAATGGAGGTCAGGGGCACTGCAATTCACAAAGCTGCAGAGTTATAAATTGTAACTCTCATCCACAAATATATTGAGGGAAGGCAACGAAGAGGATTTGAAAGCAAGGCAGAATTGCAGGAAACACATTTCAGGAAGTAGATGTGAATCGCCTTTAAAGCCCATGAAAAGCGGCAAAGGTTCGACAAATATGCCCTTGGCCAAAAAGGGCGTATGCGTTTTTTCCTGAATATATTCAGGAAAAAACGCATACGCCCTTTTTGGCCAACCAAGCAACCTGGAAAGGCAAATCAGCGCTACAAAGAAGTCTCACTTCCCATCGGTCAAAAGGGCCATGCTGAAAAAAGTGTACAAACTAGAAATGCAGGCTAGGCCATGGAGAAATGGGAGCCTTGCTACTCTGATGGGCGGAATGTAAATTGCCAACAGCCACACTGGAGAAGTGTACAGTGTGTCCTGAAATATGTAAGAAACACAGCTTAGAGAGCATACGGCACTTGTACTCATTTGTGTATAAATTGGGAAAACTAAAATCAGCAAGACACAGGCAACCCAAAGTTTAGCGCTACTCTGTTGACAGGAAACTCCACTTCATTCCACGTTAAATATCCCAGGAAAGAGAAAAATGGATAAAGAAGTTGTGGTCCTTATGTTCAATAGAATATCACTCAGCCATGGAATTAATGTCATAAGACTAGTAGCAGCATGATGAGTGGAGTTACGTACGACGATTTTAAGTGAAATAAGTCACAGAGAAAAAGACACTTATCATAAGATATCAGTTATAGAGCGATTGTAAAAACCGTTACACTTGAACTTAATTACAAAACAGAACAGAGTCACACATGTAGAAAACACACTATTGCTGCTTAACGGGAAAGGTGAAGTGGGGTGATGCATAAAACAAGGGTTTCAAATTAGCTCAGATACCGTTCCATAAACCCAATATGTAATAGACAAGACCTACTCCTTGCTCAGGAAATGGACTCAACACCCCCTATTCACCACAAAGGAATATATCTGACTATTAAGAATCTTAAACCTATATACTGATATATCACTGTAAGTGTGTCAATTTGGTGTAAAGCGGCATAAACACAGCAGTGAAAAGCAGCTTAACCCCAATAAAAAAATAAATTACTTTTAAAAACCCATGAAACAAAGACAGTGATAGAGGGAGAAATTCTTACACAATTCATTCTGGGGATGTGATGCAACCTGGATTGACCATACCTAGACCCACAGCTGGATGTGACATAAGGTTGGACACTCTTGGGGCTGAGAGTTTTGATGAGGTTGGGGGAGCAAATGCAGTACCTTCAAAGTAATACTGCACGGTACCCACCCCATGGGTCCGAATTCTCCAGGTTCAAGGGCATCTTCCTACATCGAAAACATGCATGAGAAACCCAGAATATGGTACACTGGGTGATGGGGAAACCTTTCTAAAACGCACCTCATTTTTCATCTCCTTCTGCTCGGATTCGCCATTCCAGCCGCTTTACTGGCAATCTCCCTACTTGGAGCATCAGCACCTTTCACCTCCTGTTCCGTACAGCTTGCAATTTGTCCTGTGGATGAACGGGAAGAGGGGGAACCAATGAGAGACTAGCTCTAGGTGTTGGGACAGGCACAGGTCACTCTATTTTCCCATCAGGAAGAAGAATTAACCACAGGCTCAGACTGCCCTCCGGAACCAGAATAGGGCCTGAAGCAATCCTCTGCTTTTGCGGACAGCTCCCAAAAAAGCGAGTTGAAAAATGGGGGTCAGGGGCACTGCAATTCACAAACCTGCAGAGTTATAAATGATAACTCTCATCCACAAATATATTGAGGGAAGGCAACGAAGGGGATTTGAAAGCAAGGCAGAATTGCAGGAAACAGATTTCAGGAGGCAGATTCGAATCGCATTTAAGTCACAAGAAAACAGGCCAAAGGTCGACAATGATGCACTTAGCCAAAAAGGGCGTATGCGTTTTTTCCTGAATATATTCAGGAAAAAACGCATACGCCCTTTTTGCCCAACCAAGCAACCTGGAAAGGGAAATCAGCGGTACAAAGCAGTCTCGCTTCCCATTTGTCAAAAGTGCCATTCTGAAAAAAGTGTACAAACCAGAAATGCAGGAAAGGCCATGTAGAAATGGGAGCCTTTCTATTCTGATGGACTGGATGTAAATTGCCAACAGCCACTCTGGAGAAGTGTACGGTGTGTCCTGAAACATCTAAAAAACAAAGCTTAGAGAGCATAGGGCACTTCCACTCATGGGGGTATAAATAGGGAAAACCAAAAATCAGCAAGACACAGGCACCCCAAAGTTTAGGGCTCCTCTCTTGACAGGATCCTCCACTTCATTCCACCTTAAATATCCCAGGAAAGAGAAAAATGGATAAAGAAGTTTTGTTCCTTATGTACAATGGAATATCACTCAGCCATGAAATCAATGTCATAAGGCTAGTAGCAGCAGGAGGACTGGATTTAGGTACGACGATTCTAACTGAAATTAGTCTCACAGGAAAAGACACTTATCATAAGATATAACTTATAGAGGGAATGTAAAATCCGTTACACTTGAACTGAATTACAAAACAGAACAGAGTCACACATGCAGAAAACACACGGTGGCTGCTTAATGGGAAAGATGAGGTGAGGTAATGCATAAAACAAGGGTTTCATATTAGCTCAGATACCATTCCATAAACCAAATATGTAATAGACAAGACCTACTCCTTGCTCAGAGAACTGAACTCAACACCCGCTATGCACCGCATATGAAAATATCTGACTAGTAAGAATCTTAAAACATATGTATTGATATCTCTCTGTAAGTGTGTCAAGTGGCTGTAAAGCGGCATAAACACAGCCGTGAAAAGCAGTCAAACCCCATTATAAAAAAAATTACATTTAAAAACCCATGAAAAAAGACAGTGAAGGATCTAGAAATACTTACACAATTCGTTCAGGGGCAGTGATGCAACCTGGATTGACCATATCTAGACCCACAGCTGGATGAGACATAAGGGTGGACACTCTTGGGGCTGAGAGATTTGGTGAGGTTGGGTGAGCAAGCGCAGACCCTTTAAAGTTATACTGCGTGGTACCCATCCCATGGGTCCCAAATCTCCAGGTTAAAGGACATCTTCCTACATCGAAAACATGCATGATAAACCCAGAAGATGGTACACCGTGTGATGGGGAAAGGTTTCTAAAACGCACCTCGTTTCTCATCTCCTTTTGCCCGGGTTCGCCATTCCAGCCGCTTTACTAGCAATCTCCCTACTTGGAGCATCAGCACCTTTAACCTCCTGTTCCGTACAGGTTGCAATTTGTCCTGAGGATGAACGGGAAGACGTGGAACCAATGAGAGACTAGCTGTTGGTGTTGGGACAGGCACAGGTCACTCTATTTTCCCATCAGGAAGAAGAATTAACAACAGGCTCAGCCTGCCACCCCGGAACCTGAATAGGGCCTGAGGCAATCCTGCGCTTCTGCGGCCAGCTCCCCAAAAACGAGTTGAAAAATAGAGCTTCAGGGCACTGCAATTCACAAACCTGCAGAGTTATAAATGGTATCTCTCGTCCCCAAATATATTGAGGGAAGGCAAAGAAGAGGATTTGAAAGCAAGGCAGAATTGCAGGAAAAAGATTTCAAAAGGTAGATGCGAATCACCTTTAAACCCCATGAAAAGCGGCAAAGGTTCGACAAATATGCCCTTGGCCAAAAAGGGCGTAGGCGTTTTTTCCTGAATATATTCAGGAAAAAATGCCTACGCCCTTTTTGGCCAACCAAGCAACCTGGAAAGGCAAATCAGCGCTACAAAGAAGTCTCGCTTCCCATCGGTCAAAAGGGCCATGCTGAAAAAAGTGTCAAAACCAGAAATGCAGGACAGGCCTTGGAGAAATGGGAGCCTTGCTACACTGATAGGCGGGATGTAAACTGCCAACAGCCACTCTGGAGAAGTGTATGGTGTGTCCTGAAACATCTAAAAACCACAGCTTAGAGAGCATAGGGCACTTCCACTCATGGGGGTATAAATTTGGAAAATGAAAAATCAGCAAAACACAAGCACTCCAAAATTTAGGGCTGCTCTGTTGACAAGGACCTCCACTTCATTCCACCTTAAATATCCCAGGAAAGAGAAAAATGGATAAAGAAGTTGTGGTCCTTATGTACAATGGTATATCACTCAGCCATGAAATCAATGTCATAAGGCTAGTAGCAGCATGATTATTGGATTTAGGTACGACGATTCTAAGTGAAATAAGTCACACACAAAAGGACACTTCTCATAAGGTATCACTTATAGAGGGAATGTAAAAACCGTTACACTTGAAGTGAATTACAAAACAGAACAGAATCACACATGCAGAGAACACACTATGGCTGCTTAACGGGAAAGGTGAGGTGGGGTGATACATAAAACAAGGGTTTCAAATTAGCTCAGATACCGTTCCATAAACCCAATATGTAATAGACAAGACCTACTCCTTGCTCAGAGAACTGGACTCAACACGCCCTATTCACCGCACAAGAATATATCTGACTAGTAATAATCTTAAAACCAATGTATTATTATCTCTCTGTTAGTGTGTCAAGTGGGTGCAAAGCGGCATAAATACAGCAGTGAAAAGCAGCTAAACCCCATTATAAAAATAAATTACTTTTAGGGGGCCTCGGGAAGATGGCGGAAGAGTAAGACGCGGAGATCACCTTCCTTCCCACAGGTACAGTAGAAATACATCTACACGTGGAACTGCTCCTACAGAACACCCACTGAACGCTGGCAGAAAACGTCCGACCTCCGAAAAGGCAAGAAACTCCCCCCGTACTTGGGTAGGGCAAAAGAAAATAGAAATAACAGAGACAAAAGAATAGGGACGGCACCTGCACTAGTGGGAGGGAGCCGTGAAGGAGGAAAGATTTCCACGCACTAGGAAGCCCCTTCGCGGGCAAAGACTGCGGGTGGCAGAGGGGGGAAGCTTCGGAGCCACGGAGGAGAGCGCAGCCACAGGGGTGCGGAGGGCAAAGCGAAGAGGTTCCCACGGAGGAGCGGTGCCGACCAGCACTCTCCAGCCCGAGAGGCTTGTCTGCTCCCCCGCTGGGGCGGGCGGGGCTGGGAGCTGAGGCTCGGGTTCGGTCGGATCGCAGGGAGAGGAATGAGGCTGGCAGCGTGAACACAGCCTGAAGGGATTAGCGCACAACAGCTGGCTGGGAGGGAGACCGGGAAAAAGTCTGCAGCTGCCGAAGAGGCAAGAGACTTTTTCTTGCCTCTTTGTTTCGCGGCGCGCAAGGAGAGGGGATTCAGAGCGCCGCCTAAACGAACTGCAGAGAAGGGCGCGAGCCGCGGCGATCAACGCAGACCCCACAGCAACAGGGGCGCAGAGGAAAAAAACAGAGAGACTCCCGCACAGAGGCTCGGCGCCGAGCAGCACTCACCAGCCCAAGAGGCTTGTCTGCTCGGCGGGCGGGGCTGGGAGCTGAGGCTCGGGCTTCGGTTGGATCGCAGGGAGAGGACTTGGGCTGGCGGCGTGAACACAGCCTGAAGGGGTTAGCGCACCACAGCTGGCTGGGAGGGAGACCGGGAAAAGGTCTGCAGCTGCCGAAGAGGCAAGAGACTTTTTCTTGCCTCTTTGTTTCGCTGAGCGCAAGGAGAGGGGATTCAGAGTGCCGCCTAAACGAACTCCAGAGAAAGGCGCGAGCCGCGGCGATCAGCACGGACCCCAGAGACGGGCGTGAGACGCTGGGGCTGATGCTGCCGCCTCCAAAAAGCCTGTGTGTGAGCACAGGTCACTCTCCACATCGCCCCTCCCGGGAGCCTTTGCAGCCCGCCACTGCCAGGGTCCCGTGATCCGGGGACAAGTTCCCCGGGAGAACGCACTGCCCGCCTCAGGCTGGTGCAACGTCACGCCGGCCTCGGCCACCGCAGGCTCACCCCGCCTCCTCTGTACACCTCCCTCCCCGCGACCTGAGTGAGCCAGAGCCCCCGAACAGCTGCTCCTTTAACCCCGTCCTGTCTGGGCGGGGAATAGACGCCCTCAGGTGACCTACATGCAGAGGCGGGTCCAAATCCAAAGCTGAACCCCAGGAGCTGTGCGAACAGGGAAAATAAGGGGAAATCTCTCCCAGCAGCCTTAGAAGCAGCGGATTAAGACTCCACAAACAACTTGATGTGCCTGCATCTGTTGAATACCTGAATAGACAACGAATCATCCCAAATTCAGGAGGTGGACTTTGGGAGCAGGATATATTAATTTTTCCCCTTTTCCTTTTATTTGTGAGTGTATATGTATATGCTTCTGGGTGCGATTTTGTCTGTATAGCTTTGCTTTACAATAGCTTTATTTTACTTCATTATATTATAGCCTCTTTCCTTCTTTTTTTCTTTCTATTTTTTCTCCCTTTTACTCTGAGCTGTGTGGACGAAAGGCTCTTGGTGCTCCAGCCAGGCATGAGGGCCGTGCCTCTGAGGTGGGAGAGCCAACGTCAGGACACTGGTCCACAAGAGACCTCCCAGCTCCACGTAATACCAAACGGCAAAAATCTCTCAGAGATCTCCATCTCAACATCAAGACCCAGCTTCACTCAACGACGAGCAAGCTACAGTGCTGGACACCCTATGCCAAACAACTAGCAAGACAGGAACACAGCCCCATCCATTAGCAGAGAGGCTGCCTAAAATCATAATAAGGCCACAGACACCCCAAAATACACCACCAGACGTGGACGTGCCCACCAGAAAGACAAGATCCAACCTCATCCACCAGAGCTCAGGCACTAGTTCCCTCCACCAGGAAGTCTACACAACCCACTGAACCAACCTTAGCCACTGGGGACAGATACCAAAAACAACAGGAACTACGAACCTGCAGCCTGTGAAAAGGAGACCCCAAACACAGTAAGATAAGCAAAATGAGACGACAGAAAAACACACAGCAGATGAAGGAGCAGGGTCAGAACATACCAGACTTAACAAATGAAGAGGAAATAGGTAGTCTACCTGAAAAAGAATTCAGAATAATGATAGTAAGGATGATCCAAAATATTGGAAACAGAATAGACAAAATGCAAGAAACATTTAACAAGGACGTAGAAGAACTAAAGAGGAACCAAGCAATGATGAAAACCACAGTAAATGAAATTAAAAATACTCTAGATGGGATCAATAGCAGAATAACTGAGGCAGAAGAAAGGATAAGTGACCTGGAAGATAAAATGGTGGAAATAACTACTGCAGAGCAGGATAAAGAAAAAAGAATGAAAAGAACTGAGGACAGTCTCAGAGACCTCTGGGACAACATTAAACGCGCCAACATTCGAATTATAGGGGTCCCAGAAGAAGAAGAGAAAAAGAAAGGGACTGAGAAGATATTTGAAGAGATTATAGTTGAAAACTTCCCTAATATGGGAAAGGAAATAGTTAATCAAGTCCTGGAAGCACAGAGAGTCCCATACAGGATAAACCCAAGGAGAAACACACCAAGACACATATTAATCAAACTGTCAAAAATTAAATATAAGGAAAACATATTAAAGGCAGCAAGGGAAAAAAAACAAATAACACACAAGGGAATCCCCATAAGGTTAACATCTGATCTTTCAGCAGAAACTCTGCAAGCCAGAAGGGAGTGGCAGGATATACTTAAAGTGATGAAGGAGAAAAACCTACAACCAAGATTACACTACCCAGCAAGGATCTCATTCAGATTCGATGGAGAAATTAAAACCTTTACAGACAAGCAAAAGCTGAGAGAGTTCAGCACCACCAAACCAGCTTTACAACAAATGCTAAAGGAACTTTTCTAGGCAAGAAACACAAGAGAAGGAAAACACCTACAATAACAAACCCAAAACATTTAAGAAAATGGGAATAGGAACATACATATCGATAATTACCTTGAATGTAAATGGATTAAATGCTCCCACCAAAAGACACAGGCTGGCTGAATGGATACAAAAACAAGACCCATATATATGCTGTCTACAAGAGACCCACTTCAGACCTAGAGACACATATAGACTGAAAGTGAGGGGATGGAAAAAGATATTCCATGCAAATGGAAATCAAAAGAAAGCTGGAGTAGCAATTCTCATATCAGACAAAATAGACTTTAAAATAAAGACTATTACAAGAGACAAAGAAGGACACTATATAATGATCAAGGGATCGATACAAGAGGAAGGTATAACAATTGTAAATATTTATGCACCCAACATAGGAGCACCTCAATACATAAGGCAAATACTAACAGCCATAAAAGGGGAAATCGACAGCAACACAATCATAGTAGGGGACTTTAACACCCCACTCTCACCAATGGACAGATCATCCAAAATGAAAATAAATAAGGAAACACAAGCTTTAAATGATACATTAAACAAGATGGACTTAATTGATATTTATAGGACATTCCATCCAAAAACAACAGAATACACATTTTTCTCAAGTGCTCATGGAACATTCTCCAGGATAGATCATATCTTGGGTCACAAATCAAGCCTTGGTAAATTTAAGAAAATTGAAATCGTATCAAGTATCTTTTCCGACCACAACGCTATGAGACTAGATATCAATTACAGGAAAAGATCTGTAAAAAATACAAACACATGGAGGCTACACAATACATTACTTAATAACGAAGTGATCACTGAAGAAATCAAAGGGGAAATCAAAAAATACCTAGAAACAAATGACAATGGAGATACGACGACCCAAAACCTATGGGACGCAGCAAAAGCAGTGCTAAGAGGGAAGTTTATAGCAATACAAGCCTACCTCAAGAAACAGGAAACATCTCGAATAAACAACCTAACCTTGCACCTAAAGCAATTAGAGAAAGAAGAACAAAAAAAACCCAAAGCCAGCAGAAGGAAAGAAATTATAAAGATCAGGTCAGTAATAAATGAAAAAGAAATGAAGGAAACAATAGCAAAAATCAATGAAACTAAAAGCTGGTTCTTTGAGAAGATAAACAAAATTGATAAACCATTAGCCACACTCATCAAGAGAAAAAGGGAGAAGACTCAGATCAATAGAATTAGAAATGAAAAAGGAGAAGTAACCACTGACACTGCAGAAATACAAAAGATCATGAGAGATTACTACAAGCAACTCTATGCCAATAAAATGGACAACCTGGAAGAAATGGACAGATTCTTAGAAATGCACAAACTGCCGAGACTGAACCAGGAAGAAATAGAAAATATGAACAGACCAATCACAAGCACTGAAATTGAAACTGTGATTAAAAACCTTCCAACAAACAAAAGCCCAGGACCAGATGGCTTCACAGGTGAATTCTATCAAACATTTAGAGAAGAGCTAACACCTATCCTTCTCAAACTCTTCCAAAATATTGCAGAGGGAGGAACACTCCCAAACTCATTCTACGAGGCCACCATCACCCTGATACCAAAACCAGACAAAGATTCACAAAGAAAGAAAACTACAGGCCAATATCACTGATGAACATAGATGCAAAAATCCTCAACAAAATACTAGCAAACAGAATCCAACAGCACATTAAAAGGATCATACACCATGATCAAGTGGGGTTTATCCCAGGAATGCAAGGATTCTTCAATATACGCAAATCAATCAATGTGATACATCATATTAACAAACTGAAGGAGAAAAACCATATGATCATCTCAATAGATGCAGAGAAAGCTTTCGACAAAATTCAACACCCATTTATGATAAAAGCCCTGCAGAAAGTAGGCATAGAGGGAACTTTCCTCAACATAATAAAGGCCATATATGACAAACCCACAGCCAACATTGTCCTCAATGGTGAAAAACTGAAACCATTTCCACTAAGATCAGGAACAAGACAAGGTTGCCCACTCTCACCACTATTATTCAACATAGTTTTGGAAGTGTTAGACACAGCAATCAGAGAAGACAAAGAAATAAAAGGAATCCAAATCGGAAAAGAAGAAGTAAAGCTGTCACTATTTGCAGATGACATGATACTATACATAGAGAATCCTAAAGATGCTACCAGAAAACTCCTAGAGCTAATCAATGAATTTGGTAAAGTAGCAGGATACAAAATTAATGCACAGAAATCTCTTGCATTTCTATACACTAATGACGAAAAATCTGAAAGTGAAATTAAGAAAACACTCCCATTTACCATTGGAACAAAAAGAATAAAATATCTAGGAATAAACCTACCTAAGGAGACAAAAGACCTGTATGCAGAAAATTATAAGACACTGATGAAAGAAATTAAAGATGATACAAATAGATGGAGAGATATACCATGTTCCTGGATTGGAAGAATCAACATTGTGAAAATGACTCTACTACCCAAAGCAATCTACAGATTCAATGCAATCCCTATCAAACTACCACTGGCATTTTTCACAGAACTAGAACAAAAAATTTCACAATTTGTATGGAAACACAAAAGACCCCGAATAGCCAAAGCAATCTTGAGAACGAAAAATGGAGCTGGGGGAATCAGGCTCCCTGAATTCAGACTATATTACAAAGCTTCAGTAATCAAGACAGTGTGGTACTGGCACAAAAACAGAAATATAGATCAATGGAACAGGATAGAAAGCCCAGAGATAAACCCACACACATATGGGCACCTTATTTTTGATAAAGGAGGCAAGCATATACAGTGGAGAAAAGACAGCCTCTTCAATAAGTGGTGCTGGGAAAATTGGACAGGTACATGTAAAAGTATGAAAATAGAACACTCCCTGACACCATGCACAAAAATAAACTCAAAATGAATTAAAGACCTAAGTGTAAGGGCAGACACTATCAAACTCTTAGAGGAAAACATAGGCAGAACACTCTATGACATACATCACAGCAAGATTCTTTTTGACCCAGCTCCCAGAGAAATGGAAATAAGAACACAAATAAACAAATGGGACCTAATGAAACTTAAAAGCTTTTGCACAGCAAAGGAAACCATAAACAAGACCAAAAGACAACCATCAGAATGGGAGAAAATATTTGCAAATGAAGCAACTGACAAAGGATTAATCTCCAAGATTTACAAGCAGCTCATGCAGCTCAATAACAAAAAAACGAACAACCCAATCCAAAAATGGGCCGAAGACCTAAATAGACATTTCTCCAAAGAACATATACAAATGGCCTACAGACACATGAAAGAATGCTCAACATCATTAATCATTAGAGAAATGCAAATCAAAACTACAATGAGATATCATCTCACACCAGTCAGAATGGCCATCATCAAAAAATCTAGAAACAATAAATGCTGGAGAGGGTGTGGAGGAAAGGGAACACTCTTGCACTGTTGGTGGGAATGTAAATTGATACAGCCACTATGGAGAACAGTATGGAGGTTCCTTGAAAAACTACAAATAGAACTACCATACGACGCAGCAATCCCACTAATGGGCATATACCCTGAGAAAACCATAGGTCAAAAAGAGTCATGTACCAAAATGTTCATTGCAGCTCTATTTACAATAGCCAGAACATGGAAGCAATCTAAATGTCCATCGACAGATGAATGGATAAAGAAGATGTGGCACATATATACAATGGAATATTACTCAGCCATAAAAAGAAAAGAAATGGAGGTATTTGTAATGAGGTGGATGGAGTCAGAGTCTGTCATACAGAGTGAAGTAAGTCAGAAAGAGAAAAACAAATACAGTATGCTAACACATATATACGGAATCTAAGGGAAAAAAAAAAGGCCATGAAGAACCTAGTGGCGAGACGGGAATAAAGACACAGACCTACTAGAGAATGGACTTGAGGATATGAGGAGGGGGTGGGGTGAGATGTGACAGGGTAAGAGAGTGTCATGGACATATATGCACTACCAAATGTAAAATAGATAAATAGTGGGAAGCAGCCGCATAGCACAGGGAAATCAGCTCGGTGCTTTCTGACCACCTAGAGGGATGGGAAGGGGAGGGTAGGAGGGAGGGAGATGCAAGAGGGAAGAGAAATGGGAACATATTGTATATGTATTACTGATTCACTTTGTTATAAAGCAGAAGATAACACACCACTGTAAGGCAATTATACTTCAATAAAGATTTAAAAAAAAAATAAAAAATAAATAAATAAATAAATAAATTACTTTTAAAAACACATGAAACAAAGACACTATGGCTGCTTAACGGGAAAGGTGAGGTGGGGTGATACATAAAACAAGAGCTTCAAATTAGCTCAGATACCGTTCCATAAACCCAATATGTAATAGACAAGACCTACTCCTTGCTCAGAGAACTGGACTCAACACGCCCATTTCACCGCACAAGAATATATCTGACTAGTAATAATCTTAAAACCTATGTATTGATATCTCTCTGTTAGTGTGTCAAGTGGGTGTAAAGCGGCATAAACACAGCCGTGAAAAGCAGCTAAACCCCATTATAAAAATAAATTAGTTTTAAAAACCCATGAAACAAAGACAGGGAAAGAGAGAGAAATTCTTACACAATTTGTTCAGGGGCTGTGATGCAACCTGGACTGACCATATCTAGACCCACAGCTGGATGAGACATAAGGGTGGACACTCTTGGGGCTGAGAGGTTTGGTGAAGTTGGGTGAGCAAACGCAGACCCTTTAAAGTAGTACTGCGTGCTACCCGTCCCATGGGTCCCAAATCTCCAGGTTCAAGGGCATCTTCCTACATCGAAAACAGGCATGAGAAACCCAGAAGATGGTACACCGTGTGATGGGGAAAGGGTTTTAAAACGCACCTCATTTCTCATCTCCTTGTGCTCGGGTTCGCCATTCCCGCCACTTTACTAGCAATCTCCCTACTTGGAGCCTCAGCACCTTTAACCTCCTGTTCCGTACAGGTTGCAATTTGTCCTGAGGATGAACGGGAAGACGGGGAACCAATGAGAGTCTAGCTCTTGGTGTTGGGACAGGCACAGGTCACTCTATTTTCCCATCAGGAAGAAGAATTAACCACAGGCTCAGCCTGCCCCCCGGAACCAGAACAGGTCCTGAAGCCATCCTGCGCTTTTGCGGCCAGCTCCCAAAAAAGCGACTTGTAAAATGGAGCTTCAGGGCACTGCAATTCACAAACCTGCAGAGTTATAAATGATAACTCTCGTCCACAAATATATTGAGGGAAGGCAAAGAAGAGGATTTGAAATCAAGGCAGAATTGCAGGAAACAGATTTCAGGAGGTAGATTCGAATCGCCTTTAAAGTTCATGAAAAGCGCAAAACGTTGACAATGATGCCCTTGGCCAAAAAGGGCGTATGCGTTTTTTCCTGAATATATTCAGGAAAAAACGCATACGCCCTTTTTGGCCAACCAAGCAACCTGGAAAGGCAAATCAGCGCTACAAAGAAGTCTCGCTTCCCATCGGTCAAAAGGGCCATGCTGAAAAAACTGTCAAAACCAGAAATGCAGGACAGGCCATGGAGAAATGGGAGCCTTGCTACACTGATGGGCGGGATGTAAATTGCCAACAGCCACTCTGGAGAAGTGTACGGTGTGTCCTGAAACATCTAAAAAACACAGCTTAGAGAGCATAGGGCACTTCCACGCATGGGGGGATAAAGTGGGAAAATTGAAAATCAGCAAGACACAAGCACCCCAAAGTTTAGGGCTGCTCTGTTGACAAGGACCTCCACTTCATTCCACCTTAAATATCCCAGGAAAGCGAAAAATGGATAAAAAAGTTGTGGTCCTTATGTACAATGGAATATCACTCAGCCATGAAATCAATGTCATAAGGCTAGTAGCAGCATGATGAGTGGATTTAGGTAAGACGATTCTAAGTGAAATAAGTCACACAGAAAAGGACACTTCTCATAAGGTGTCACTTATAGAGGGAATGTAAAAACCGTTACACTTGAACTGAATTACAAAACAGAACACAGTCACACATGCAGAAAACACACTATGGCTGCGTAACGGGAAAGGTGAGGTGGGGTGATACATAAAACAAGAGCTTCAAATTAGCTCAGATACCGTTCCATAAACCCAATATGTAATAGACAAGACCTACTCCTTGCTCAGAGAACTGGACTCAACACGCCCGATTCACCGCACAAGAATATATCTGACTATTAATAATCTTAAAACCTATGTATTGATATCTCTCTGTTAGTGTGTCAAGTGGGTGTAAGGCAGCATAAACACAGCCGTGAAAAGCAGCTAAACCCCATTATAAAAATAAATTACTTTTAAAAACCCATGAAACAAAGACAGGGAAAGAGAGAGAAATTCTTACACAATTTGTTCAGGGGCTGTGATGCAACCTGGACTGACCATATCTAGACCCACAGCTGGATGAGACATAAGGGTGGACACTCTTGGGGCTGAGAGGTTTGGTGAAGTTGGGTGAGCAAACGCAGACCCTTTAAAGTAGTACTGCGTGCTACCCGTCCCATGGGTCCCAAATCTCCAGGTTCAAGGGCAACTTCCTACATCGAAAACAGGCATGAGAAACCCAGAAGATGGTACACCGTGTGATGGGGAAAGGGTTTTAAAACGCACCTCATTTCTCATCTCCTTGTGCTCGGGTTCGCCATTCCAGCCACTTTACTAGCAATCTCCCTACTTGGAGCCTCAGCACCTTTAACCTCCTGTTCCGTACAGGTTGCAATTTGTCCTGAGGATGAACGGGAAGACGGGGAACCAATGAGAGACTAGCTCTTGGTGTTGGGACAGGCACAGGTCACTCTATTTTCCCATCAGGAAGAAGAATTAACCACGGGCTCAGCCTGACCCCCGGAACCAGAACAGGGCCTGAAGCCATCCTGCGCTTTTGCGGCCAGCTCCCAAAAAAGCGACTTGTAAAATGGAGCTTCAGGGCACTGCAATTCACAAACCTGCAGAGTTATAAATGATAACTCTCGTCCACAAATATATTGAGGGAAGGCAAAGAAGAGGATTTGAAATCAAGGCAGAATTGCAGGAAACAGATTTCAGGAGGTAGATTGGAATCGCCTTTAAAGCACATGAAAAGCGGCAAAACGTTGACAATGATGCCCTTGGCTAAAAAGGGCGTATGCGTTTTTTCCTGAATATATTCAGGAAAAAACGCATACGCCCTTTTTGGCCAACCAAGCAACCTGGAAAGGCAAATCAGCGCTACAAAGAAGTCTCGCTTCCCATCGGTCAAAAGGGCCATGCTGAAAAAAGTGTCAAAACCAGAAATGCAGGACAGGCCATGGAGAAATGGGAGCCTTGCTACACTGATGGGCGGGATGTAAATTGCCAACAGCCACTCTGGAGAAGTGTACGGTGTGTCCTGAAACATCTAAAAAACACAGCTTAGAGAGCATAGGGCACTTCCACGCATGGGGGGATAAAGTGGGAAAATTGAAAATCAGCAAGACAAAAGCACCCCAAAGTTTAGGGCTGCTCTGTTGAAAAGGACCTCCACTTCATTCCACCTTAAATATCCCAGGAAAGCGAAAAATGGATAAAAAAGTTGTGGTCTTTATGTACAATGGAATATCACTCAGACATGAAATCAATGTCATAAGGCTAGTAGCAGCATGATGAGTGGATTTAGGTAAGACGATTCTAAGTGAAATAAGTCACACAGAAAAGGACACTTCTCATAAGGTGTCACTTATAGAGGGAATGTAAAAACCGTTACACTTGAACTGAATTACAAAACAGAACAGAGTCACACATGCAGAAAACACACTATGGCTGCTTAACGGGAAAGGTGAGGTGGGGTGATACATAAAACAAGAGTTTCAAATTAGCTCAGATACCGTTCCATAAACCCAATATGTAATAGACAAGACCTACTCCTTGCTCAGAGAACTGGACTCAACACGCCCGATTCACCGCACAAGAATATATCTGAGTAGTAATAATCTTAAAACCTATGTATTGATATCTCTCTGTTAGTGTGTCAAGTGGGTGTAAAGCGGCATAAACACAGCCGTGAAAAGCAGCTAAACCCCATTATAAAAATAAATTACCTTTAAAAACCCATGAAACAAAGACAGGGAAAGAGAGAGAAATTCTTACACAATTCTTTCAGGGGCTGTGATGCAACCTGGATTGACCATATCTAGACCCACAGCTGGATGAGACATAAGGGTCGACACTCTTGGGGCTGAGAAGTTTTGTGAGGTTGGGTGAGCAAACGCAGACCCTTTAAAGTAATACTGCGTGCTACCCATCGCATGGGTCCCAAATCTCCAGGTTCAAGGGCATCTTCCTACATCGAAAACATGCATGAGAAACCCAGAAGATGGTACACCGTGTGATGGGGAAAGGTTTCTAAAACGCACCTCATTTCTCATCTCCTTGTGCTCGGGTTCGCCATTCCAGCCACTTTACCAGCAATCTCCCTTCTTGGAGCATCAGCACCTTTAACCTCCTGTTCCGTACAGGTTGCAATTTGTCCTGAGGATGAATGGGAAGACGGGGAACCAATGAGAGACTAGCTCTTGGTGTTGGGACAGGCACAGGTCACTCTATTTTCCCATCAGGAAGAAGAATTAACCACAGGCTCACCCTGCGCACTGGAACCAGAACAGGGCCTGAAGCCATCCTGCGCTTTTGCGGCCAGCTCCCAAAAAAGCGAGTTGTAAAATGGAGCTTCAGGGCACAGCAATTCACAAATCTGCAGAGTTATAAATGATAACTCTCGTCCACAAATATATTGAGGGAAAGCAAAGAAGAGGATTTGAAATCAAGGCAGAATTGCAGGAAACAGATTTCAGGAGGTAGATTCGAATCGCCTTTAAAGCACATGAAAAGCGGCAAAATGTTGACAATGATGCTTTTGGCCAAAAAGTGCGTATGCGTTATTCCTGAATATATTCAGAAAAAAACGCATACGCCCTTTTGGGCCAACCAAGCAACCTGGAAAGGCAAATCAGCACTACAAAGAAGTCTCACTTCCCATCGGTCAAAAGGGCCATGCTGAAAAAAGTGTCAAAACCAGAAATGCAGGACAGGCCATGGAGAAATGGGAGCCTTGCTACACTGATGGGCGGGATGTAAATTGCCAACAGCCACTCTGGAGAAGTGTACGGTGTGTCCTGAAACATCTAAAAACCACAGCTTAGAGAGCATAGGGCACTTCCACACATGGGGGTATAAATTGGGAAAATGAAAAATCAGCAAGACACAAGCACCCCAAAGTTTAGGGCTGCTCTGTTGCCTAGGACCTCCACTTCATTCCACCTTAAATATCCCAGGAAAGAGAAAAATGGATAAAGAAGTTGGGGTCCTTATGTACAATGGAATATCACTCAGCCATGAAATCAATGTCATAAGGCTAGTAGCAGCATGATGAGTGGATTTAGGTACGACGATTCTAAGTGAAATAAGTCACACAGAAAAGGACACTTCTCATAAGGTGTCACTTATAGAGGGAATGTAAAAACCGTTACATTTGAACTGAATTACAAAACAGAACAGAGTCACACATGCAGAAAACACACTACGGCTGCTTAACGGGAAAGGTGAGGTGGGGTGATACATAAAACAAGAGTTTCAAATTAGCTCAGATACCGTTCCATAAACCCAATATGTAATAGACAAGACCTACTCCTTGCTCAGAGAACTGGACTCAACACGCCCGATTCACTGCACAAGAATATATCTGACTAGTAATAATCTTAAAACCTATGTATTGATATCTCTCTGTTAGTGTGTCAAGTGGGTGTAAAGCGGCATAAACACAGCCGTGAAAAGCAGCTAAACCCCATTATAAAAATAAATTACTTTTAAAAACCCATGAAACAAAGACAGTGAAAGAGAGAGAAATTCTTACACAATTCGTTCAGAGGCTGTGATGCAACCTGGATTGACCATATCTAGACCCACAGCTGGATGAGACATAAGGGTGGACACTCTTGGGGCTGAGAGGTTTGGTGAGGTTGGGTGAGCAAACGCAGACCCTTTAAAGTAATACTGCGTGCTACCCATCGCATGGGTCCCAAATCTCCAGGTTCAAGAGCATCTTCCTACATCGAAAACATGCATGAAAAACCAAGAAGATGGTACACCGTGTGATGGGGAAAGGTTTCTAAAATGCACCTCATTTCTCATCTCCTTGTGCTCGGGTTAGCCATTCCAGCCACTTTAGTAGCAATCTCCCTACTTGGAGCATCAGCACGTTTAACCTCCTGTTCCGTACAGGTTGCAATTTGTCCTGAGGATGAACGGGAAGATGGGGAACCAATGAGAGATTAGCTCTTTGTGTTGGGACAGGCACAGGTCACTCTATTTTCCCCTCAGGAAGAAGAATTAACCACAGGCTCAGCCTGCCCCCCGGAACCAGAACAGGGCCTGAAGACATCCTGCGCTTTTGCGGCCACCTCCCAAAAAAGCGAGTTGTAAAATGGAGCTTCAGGGCACTGCAATTCACAATCCTACAGAGTTATAAATGATAACTCTCGTCCACAAATATATTGAGGGAAGGCAAAGACGAGGAATTGAAATCAAGGCAGAATTGCAGCAAACAGATTTCAGGAGGTAGATTCGAATCGCCTTTAAAGCACATGAAAAGCGCCAAAACGTTGACAATGATGCCCTTGGCCAAAAAGGGCGTATGCGTTTTTTCCTGAATATATTCAGGAAAAAACGCATACGCCCTTTTTGGCCAACCAAGCAACCTGGAAAGGCAAATCAGCGCTACAAAGAAGTCTCGCTTCCCATCGGTCAAAAGGGCCATGCTGAAAAAAGTGTCAAAACCAGAAATGCAGGACAGGCCATGGAGAAATGGGAGCCTTGCTACACTGATGGGCGTGATGTAAATTGCCAAGAGCCACTCTGGAGAAGTGTACGGTGTGTCCTGAAACATCTAAAAAACACAGCTTAGAGAGCATAGGGCACTTCCACTCATGGGGGTATAAAGTGGGAAAATTAAAAATCAGCAAGACACAAGCACCCCAAAGTTTAGGGATGCTCTGTTGACAAGGACCTCCACTTCATTCCACCTTAAATATCCCAGGAAAGCGAAAAATGGATAAAAAATTTGAGGTCCTTATGTACAATGGAATACCACTCAGCCATGAAATCAATGTCATAAGGCTAGTAGCAGCATGATGAGTGGATTTAGGTATGACGATTCTAAGTGAAATAAGTCACACAGAAAAGAACACTTCTCATAAGGTGTCACTTATAGAGGGAATGTATAAACCGTTACACTTGAACTGAATTACAAAACAGAACAGAGTCACACATGCAGAAAACACACTATGGCTGCTTAACGGGAAAGGTGAGGTGGGGTGATACATAAAGCAAGAGTTTCAAATTAGCTCAGATACCGTTCCATAAAGCCAATATGTAATAGACAAGACCTACTCCTTTCTCAGAGAACTGGACTCAACACGCCCGATTCACCGCACAAGAATATATCTGACTATTAATAATCTTAAAACCTATATATTGATATCTCTCTGTTAGTGTGTCAAGTGGGTGTAAAGCGGCATAAACACAGCCGTGAAAAGCAGCTAAACCCCATTATAAAAATAAATTTCTTTTAAAAACCCATGAAACAAAGACAGTGAAAGAGAGAGAAATTCTTACACAATTCGTTCAGGGGCTGTGATGCAACCTGGATTGACCATATCTAGACCCACAGCTGGATGAGACATAAGGGTGGACACTCTTGGGGCTGAGAGGTTTGGTGAGGTTGGGTGAGCAAACGCAGACCCTTTAAAGTAATACTGCGTGCTACCCATCGCATGGGTCCCAAATCTCAGGTTCAAGGGCATCTTCCTACATCGAAAACATGCATGAGAAACCAAGAAGATGGTACACCGTGTGATGGGGAAAGGTTTCTAAAATGCACCTCATTTCTCATCTCCTTGTGCTCGGGTTCGCCATTCCAGCCACTTTAGTAGCAATCTCCCTACTTGGAGCATCAGCACCTTTAACCTCCTGTTCCGTACAGGTTGCAATTTGTCCTGAGGATGAACGGGAAGACGGGGAACCAATGAGAGATTAGCTCTTGGTGTTGGGACAGGCACAGGTCACTCTATTTTCCCATCAGGAAGAAGAATTAACCACAGGCTCAGCCTGCCCCCCGGAACCAGAACAGGGCCTGAAGCCATCCTGCGCTTTTGCGGCCACCTCCCAAAAAAGCGAGTTGTAAAATGGAGCTTCAGGGCACTGCAATTCACAATCCTACAGAGTTATAAATGATAACTCTCGTCCACAAATATATTGAGGGAAGGCAAAGACGAGGAATTGAAATCAAGGCAGAATTGCAGGAAACAGATTTCAGGAGGTAGATTCGAATCGCCTTTAAAGCACATGAAAAGCGCCAAAACGTTGACAATGATGCCCTTGGCCAAAAAGGGCGTATGCGTTTTTTCCTGAATATATTCAGGAAAAAACGCATACGCCCTTTTTGGCCAACCAAGCAACCTGGAAAGGCAAATCAGCGCTACAAAGAAGTCTTGCTTCCCATCAGTCAAAAGGGCCATGCTGAAAAAAGTGTCAAAACCAGAAATGCAGGACAGGCCATGGAGAAATGGGAGCCTTGCTACACTGATGGGCGGGATGTAAATTGCCAACAGCCACTCTGGAGAAGTGTACGGTGTGTCCTGAAACATCTAAAAAACACAGCTTAGAGAGCATAGGGCACTTCCACGCATGGGGGTATAAAGTGGGAAAATTAAAAATCAGCAAGACACAAGCACCCCAAAGTTTAGGGAGGCTCTGTTGACAAGGACCTCCACTTCATTCCACCATAAATATCCCAGG
This sequence comes from Balaenoptera physalus, assembly GCF_965194825.1. Lineage (NCBI taxonomy): Eukaryota > Metazoa > Chordata > Mammalia > Artiodactyla > Balaenopteridae > Balaenoptera > Balaenoptera physalus. The sequence continues at coordinate 421,959 of NW_028126175.1, forward strand.
AAAGCGAAAAATGGATAAAAAATTTGAGGTCCTTATGTACAATGGAATACCACTCAGCCATGAAATCAATGTCATAAGGCTAGTAGCAGCAGGATGAGTGGATTTAGGTATGACGATTCTAAGTGAAATAAGTCACACAGAAAAGGACACTTCTCATAAGGTGTCACTTATAGAGGGAATGTAAAAACCGTTACACTTGAGCTGAATTACAAAACAGAACAGAGTCACACATGCAGAAAACACACTATTGCTGCTTAACGGGAAAGGTGAGGTGGGGTGATACATAAAGCAAGAGTTTCAAATTAGCTCAGATACCGTTCCATAAACCCAATATGTAATAGACAAGACCTACTCCTTGCTCAGAGAACTGCACTCAACACGCCCGATTCACCGCATAAGTATATATCTGACTAGTAATAATCTGAAAACCTATATATTGATATCTCTCTGTTAGTGTGTCAAGTGGGTGTAAAGCGGCATAAACACAGCCGTGAAAAGCAGCTAAACCCCATTATAAAAATAAATTACTTTTAAAAACCCATGAAACAAAGACAGTGAAAGAGAGAGAAATTCTTACACAATTCGTTCAGGGGCTGGGATGCAACCTTGATTGACCATATCTAGACCCACAGCTGGATGAGACATAAGGGTGGACACTCTTGGGGCTGAGAGGTTTGGTGAGGTTGGGTGAGCAAACGCAGACCCTTTAAAGTAATACTGCATGCTACCCATCGCATGGGTCTCAAATCTCCAGGTTCAAGGGCATCTTCCTACATTGAAAACATGCATGAGAAACCCAGAAGATGGTACACCGTGTGATGGGGAAAGGTTTCTAAAACGCACCTCATTTCTCATCTCCTTGTTCTCGGGTTCGCAATTCCAGCCACTTTACTAGCAATCTCCCTACTTGGAGCATCAGCATCTTTAACCTCCTGTTCCGTACAGGTTGCAATTTGTCCTGAGGATGAAGGGGAAGAAGGGGAACCAATGAGAGACTAGCTCTTGGTGTTGGGACAGGCACAGGTCACTCTATTTTCCCATCAGGAAGAAGAATTAACCACAGGCTCAGCCTGCCCCCCGGAACCAGAACAGGGCCTGAAGCCATCCTGCGCTTTTGCAGCCACCTCCCAAAAAAGCGAGTTGTAAAATGGAGCATCAGGGCTTTGCAATTCACAATCCTACAGAGTTATAAATGATAACTCTCGTCCCCAAATATATTGAGGGAAGGCAAAGACGAGGAATTGAAATCAAGGCAGAATTGCAGGAAACAGATTTCAGGAGGTAGATTCGAATCTCCTTTAAAGCACATGAAAAGCGGGAAAACGTTGACAATGATGCCCTTGGCCAAAAAGGGCGTATTCGTTTTTTCCTGAATATATTCAGGAAAAAACGCATACGCCCTTTTTGGCCAACCAAGCAACCTGGAAAGGCAAATCAGCGCTACAAAGAAGTCTAGCTTCCCATCGGTCAAAAGGGCCATGCTGAAAAAAGTGTCAAAACCAGAAATGCAGGACAGGCCATGGAGAAATGGGAGCCTTGCTACACTGATGGGCGGGATGTAAATTGCCAACAGCCACTCTGGAGAAGTGTACCGTGTGTCCTGAAACATCTAAAAAACACAGCTTAGAGAGCATAGGGCACTTCCACGCATGGGGTTATAAAGTGGGAAAATTGAAAATCAGCAAGACACAAGCACCCCAAAGTTTAGGGCTGCTCTGTTGACAATGACCTCCACTTTATTCCACCTTAAATATCCCAGGAAAGAGAAAAATGGATAAAAAAGTTGTGGTCCTTATGTACAATGGAATATCACTCAGCCATGAAATCAATGTCATAAGGCTAGTAGCAGCATGATGAGTGGATTTAGGTATGACGATTCTAAGTGAAATAAGTCACACAGAAAAGGACACTTCTCATACGGTGTCACTTATAGAGGGAATGTAAAAACCTTTACACTTGAACTGAATTACAAAACAGAACAGAGTCACACATGCAGAAAACACACTATGGCTGCTTAACGGGAAAGGTGAGGTGGGGTGATACATAAAACAAGAGTTTCAAATTAGCTCAGATACCGTTCCATAAACCCAATATGTAATAGACAAGACCTACTCCTTGCTCAGAGAACTGGACTCAACACGCCCGATTCACCACACAAGAATATATCTGACTAGTAATAATCTTAAAACCTATGTATTGATATCTCTCTGTTAGTTTGTCAAGTGGGTGTAAAGCGGAATAAACACAGCCGTGAAAAGCAGCTAAACCCCATTATAAAAATAAATTACTTTTAAAAACCCATGAAACAAAGACAGTGAATGAGAGAGAAATTCTTACACAATTCGTTCAGGGGCTGTGATGCAACCTGGATTGACCATATCTAGACCCACAGCTGGATGAGACATAAGGGTGGACACTCTTGGGGCTGAGAGGTTTGGTGAGGTTGGGTGAGCAAACGCAGACCCTTTAAAGTAATACTGCGTGCTACCCATCGCATGGGTCCCAAATCTCCAGGTTCAAGGGCATCTTCCTACATCGAAAACATGCATGAGAAACCCAGAAGATGGTACACCATGTGATGGGGAAAGGTTTCTAAAACGCACCTCATTTCTCATCTCCTTGTTCTCGGGTTCTCAATTCCAGCCACTTTACTAGCAATCTCCCTAATTGGAGCATCAGCACCTTTAACCTCCTGTTCCGTACAGGTTGCAATTTGTCCTGAGGATGAATGGGAAGACGGGGAACCAATGAGAGACTAGCTCTTGGTGTTGGGACAGGCACAGGTCACTCTATTTTCCCATCAGGAAGAAGACTGAACCACAGGCTCAGCCTGCCCCCCGGAACCAGAACAGGGCCTGAAGACATTCTGCGCTTTTGCGGCCACCTCCCAAAAAAGCGAGTTGTAAAATGGAGCTTCAGGGCACTGCAATTCACAATCCTACAGAGTTATAAATGATAACTCTCGTCCACAAATATATTGAGGGAAGGCAAAGACGAGGAATTGAAATCAAGGCAGAATTGCAGGAAACAGATTTCAGGAGGTAGATTGGAATCGCCTTTAAAGCACATGAAAAGCGGCAAAACGTTGACAATGATGCCCTTGGCTAAAAAGGGCGTATGCGTTTTTTCCTGAATATATTCAGGAAAAAACGCATACGCCCTTTTTGGCCAACCAAGCAACCTGGAAAGGCAAATCAGCGCTACAAAGAAGTCTCGCTTCCCATCGGTCAAAAGGGCCATGCTGAAAAAAGTGTCAAAACCAGAAATGCAGGACAGGCCATGGAGAAATGGGAGCCTTGCTACACTGATGGGCGGGATGTAAATTGCCAACAGCCACTCTGGAGAAGTGTACGGTGTGTCCTGAAACATCTAAAAAACACAGCTTAGAGAGCATAGGGCACTTCCACGCATGGGGGGATAAAGTGGGAAAATTGAAAATCAGCAAGACAAAAGCACCCCAAAGTTTAGGGCTGCTCTGTTGAAAAGGACCTCCACTTCATTCCACCTTAAACATCCCAGGAAAGCGAAAAATGGATAAAAAAGTTGTGGTCCTTATGTACAATGGAATATCACTCAGACATGAATTCAATGTCATAAGGCTAGTAGCAGCATGATGAGTGGATTTAGGTAAGACGATTCTAAGTGAAATAAGTCACACAGAAAAGGACACTTCTCATAAGGTGTCACTTATAGAGGGAATGTAAAAACCGTTACACTTGAACTGAATTACAAAACAGAACAGAGTCACACATGCAGAAAACACACTATGGCTGCTTAACGGGAAAGGTGAGGTGGGGTGATACATAAAACAAGAGTTTCAAATTAGCTCAGATACCGTTCCATAAACCCAATATGTAATAGACAAGACCTACTCCTTGCTCAGAGAACTGGACTCAACACGCCCGATTCACCGCACAAGAATATATCTGAGTAGTAATAATCTTAAAACCTATGTATTGATATCTCTCTGTTAGTGTGTCAAGTGGGTGTAAAGCGGCATAAACACAGCCGTGAAAAGCAGCTAAACCCCATTATAAAAATAAATTACCTTTAAAAACCCATGAAACAAAGACAGGGAAAGAGAGAGAAATTCTTACACAATTCTTTCAGGGGCTGTGATGCAACCTGGATTGACCATATCTAGACCCACAGCTGGATGAGACATAAGGGTCGACACTCTTGGGGCTGAGAAGTTTTGTGAGGTTGGGTGAGCAAACGCAGACCCTTTAAAGTAATACTGCGTGCTACCCATCGCATGGGTCCCAAATCTCCAGGTTCAAGGGCATCTTCCTACATCGAAAACATGCATGAGAAACCCAGAAGATGGTACACCGTGTGATGGGGAAAGATTTCTTAAACGCACCTCATTTCTCATCTCCTTTTGCTCGGGTTCGCCATTCCAGCCACTTTACCAGCAATCTCCCTTCTTGGAGCATCAGCACCTTTAACCTCCTGTTCCGTACAGGTTGCAATTTGTCCTGAGGATGAATGGGAAGACGGGGAACCAATGAGAGACTAGCTCTTGGTGTTGGGACAGGCACAGGTCACTCTATTTTCCCATCAGGAAGAAGAATTAACCACAGGCTCACCCTGCGCACTGGAACCAGAACAGGGCCTGAAGCCATCCTGCGCTTTTGCGGCCAGCTCCCAAAAAAGCGAGTTGTAAAATGGAGCTTCAGGGCACAGCAATTCACAAATCTGCAGAGTTATAAATGATAACTCTCGTCCACAAATATATTGAGGGAAAGCAAAGAAGAGGATTTGAAATCAAGGCAGAATTGCAGGAAACAGATTTCAGGAGGTAGATTCGAATCGCCTTTAAAGCACATGAAAAGCGGCAAAATGTTGACAATGATGCTTTTGGCCAAAAAGTGCGTATGCGTTATTCCTGAATATATTCAGAAAAAAACGCATACGCCCTTTTGGGCCAACCAAGCAACCTGGAAAGGCAAATCAGCACTACAAAGAAGTCTCACTTCCCATCGGTCAAAAGGGCCATGCTGAAAAAAGTGTCAAAACCAGAAATGCAGGACAGGCCATGGAGAAATGGGAGCCTTGCTACACTGATGGGCGGGATGTAAATTGCCAACAGCCACTCTGGAGAAGTGTACGGTGTGTCCTGAAACATCTAAAAACCACAGCTTAGAGAGCATAGGGCACTTCCACACATGGGGGTATAAATTGGGAAAATGAAAAATCAGCAAGACACAAGCACCCCAAAGTTTAGGGCTTCTCTGTTGCCTAGGACCTCCACTTCATTCCACCTTAAATATCCCAGGAAAGAGAAAAATGGATAAAGAAGTTGGGGTCCTTATGTACAATGGAATATCACTCAGCCATGAAATCAATGTCATAAGGCTAGTAGCAGCATGATGAGTGGATTTAGGTACGACGATTCTAAGTGAAATAAGTCACACAGAAAAGGACACTTCTCATAAGGTGTCACTTATAGAGGGAATGTAAAAACCGTTACATTTGAACTGAATTACAAAACAGAACAGAGTCACACATGCAGAAAACACACTACGGCTGCTTAACGGGAAAGGTGAGGTGGGGTGATACATAAAACAAGAGTTTCAAATTAGCTCAGATACCGTTCCATAAACCCAATATGTAATAGACAAGACCTACTCCTTGCTCAGAGAACTGGACTCAACACGCCCGATTCACTGCACAAGAATATATCTGACTAGTAATAATCTTAAAACCTATGTATTGATATCTCTCTGTTAGTGTGTCAAGTGGGTGTAAAGCGGCATAAACACAGCCGTGAAAAGCAGCTAAACCCCATTATAAAAATAAATTACTTTTAAAAACCCATGAAACAAAGACAGTGAAAGAGAGAGAAATTCTTACACAATTCGTTCAGAGGCTGTGATGCAACCTGGATTGACCATATCTAGACCCACAGCTGGATGAGACATAAGGGTGGACACTCTTGGGGCTGAGAGGTTTGGTGAGGTTGGGTGAGCAAACGCAGACCCTTTAAAGTAATACTGCGTGCTACCCATCGCATGGGTCCCAAATCTCCAGGTTCAAGAGCATCTTCCTACATCGAAAACATGCATGAAAAACCAAGAAGATGGTACACCGTGTGATGGGGAAAGGTTTCTAAAATGCACCTCATTTCTCATCTCCTTGTGCTCGGGTTAGCCATTCCAGCCACTTTAGTAGCAATCTCCCTACTTGGAGCATCAGCACGTTTAACCTCCTGTTCCGTACAGGTTGCAATTTGTCCTGAGGATGAACGGGAAGATGGGGAACCAATGAGAGATTAGCTCTTTGTGTTGGGACAGGCACAGGTCACTCTATTTTCCCCTCAGGAAGAAGAACTAACCACAGGCTCAGCCTGCCCCCCGGAACCAGAACAGGGCCTGAAGACATCCTGCGCTTTTGCGGCCACCTCCCAAAAAAGGGAGTTGTAAAATGGAGCTTCAGGGCACTGCAATTCACAATCCTACAGAGTTATAAATGATAACTCTCGTCCACAAATATATTGAGGGAAGGCAAAGACGAGGAATTGAAATCAAGGCAGAATTGCAGCAAACAGATTTCAGGAGGTAGATTCGAATCGCCTTTAAAGCACATGAAAAGCGCCAAAACGTTGACAATGATGCCCTTGGCCAAAAAGGGCGTATGCGTTTTTTCCTGAATATATTCAGGAAAAAACGCATACGCCCTTTTTGGCCAACCAAGCAACCTGGAAAGGCAAATCAGCGCTACAAAGAAGTCTCGCTTCCCATCGGTCAAAAGGGCCATGCTGAAAAAAGTGTCAAAACCAGAAATGCAGGACAGGCCATGGAGAAATGGGAGCCTTGCTACACTGATGGGCGTGATGTAAATTGCCAAGAGCCACTCTGGAGAAGTGTACGGTGTGTCCTGAAACATCTAAAAAACACAGCTTAGAGAGCATAGGGCACTTCCACTCATGGGGGTATAAAGTGGGAAAATTAAAAATCAGCAAGACACAAGCACCCCAAAGTTTAGGGATGCTCTGTTGACAAGGACCTCCACTTCATTCCACCTTAAATATCCCAGGAAAGCGAAAAATGGATAAAAAATTTGAGGTCCTTATGTACAATGGAATACCACTCAGCCATGAAATCAATGTCATAAGGCTAGTAGCAGCATGATGAGTGGATTTAGGTATGACGATTCTAAGTGAAATAAGTCACACAGAAAAGAACACTTCTCATAAGGTGTCACTTATAGAGGGAATGTATAAACCGTTACACTTGAACTGAATTACAAAACAGAACAGAGTCACACATGCAGAAAACACACTATGGCTGCTTAACGGGAAAGGTGAGGTGGGGTGATACATAAAGCAAGAGTTTCAAATTAGCTCAGATACCGTTCCATAAAGCCAATATGTAATAGACAAGACCTACTCCTTTCTCAGAGAACTGGACTCAACACGCCCGATTCACCGCACAAGAATATATCTGACTATTAATAATCTTAAAACCTATATATTGATATCTCTCTGTTAGTGTGTCAAGTGGGTGTAAAGCGGCATAAACACAGCCGTGAAAAGCAGCTAAACCCCATTATAAAAATAAATTTCTTTTAAAAACCCATGAAACAAAGACAGTGAAAGAGAGAGAAATTCTTACACAATTCGTTCAGGGGCTGTGATGCAACCTGGATTGACCATATCTAGACCCACAGCTGGATGAGACATAAGGGTGGACACTCTTGGGGCTGAGAGGTTTGGTGAGGTTGGGTGAGCAAACGCAGACCCTTTAAAGTAATACTGCGTGCTACCCATCGCATGGGTCCCAAATCTCAGGTTCAAGGGCATCTTCCTACATCGAAAACATGCATGAGAAACCAAGAAGATGGTACACCGTGTGATGGGGAAAGGTTTCTAAAATGCACCTCATTTCTCATCTCCTTGTGCTCGGGTTCGCCATTCCAGCCACTTTAGTAGCAATCTCCCTACTTGGAGCATCAGCACCTTTAACCTCCTGTTCCGTACAGGTTGCAATTTGTCCTGAGGATGAACGGGAAGACGGGGAACCAATGAGAGATTAGCTCTTGGTGTTGGGACAGGCACAGGTCACTCTATTTTCCCATCAGGAAGAAGAATTAACCACAGGCTCAGCCTGCCCCCCGGAACCAGAACAGGGCCTGAAGCCATCCTGCGCTTTTGCGGCCACCTCCCAAAAAAGCGAGTTGTAAAATGGAGCTTCAGGGCACTGCAATTCACAATCCTACAGAGTTATAAATGATAACTCTCGTCCACAAATATATTGAGGGAAGGCAAAGACGAGGAATTGAAATCAAGGCAGAATTGCAGGAAACAGATTTCAGGAGGTAGATTCGAATCGCCTTTAAAGCACATGAAAAGCGCCAAAACGTTGACAATGATGCCCTTGGCCAAAAAGGGCGTATGCGTTTTTTCCTGAATATATTCAGGAAAAAACGCATACGCCCTTTTTGGCCAACCAAGCAACCTGGAAAGGCAAATCAGCGCTACAAAGAAGTCTTGCTTCCCATCAGTCAAAAGGGCCATGCTGAAAAAAGTGTCAAAACCAGAAATGCAGGACAGGCCATGGAGAAATGGGAGCCTTGCTACACTGATGGGCGGGATGTAAATTGCCAACAGCCACTCTGGAGAAGTGTACGGTGTGTCCTGAAACATCTAAAAAACACAGCTTAGAGAGCATAGGGCACTTCCACGCATGGGGGTATAAAGTGGGAAAATTAAAAATCAGCAAGACACAAGCACCCCAAAGTTTAGGGAGGCTCTGTTGACAAGGACCTCCACTTCATTCCACCATAAATATCCCAGGAAAGCGAAAAATGGATAAAAAATTTGAGGTCCTTATGTACAATGGAATACCACTCAGCCATGAAATCAATGTCATAAGGCTAGTAGCAGCAGGATGAGTGGATTTAGGTATGACGATTCTAAGTGAAATAAGTCACACAGAAAAGGACACTTCTCATAAGGTGTCACTTATAGAGGGAATGTAAAAACCGTTACACTTGAGCTGAATTACAAAACAGAACAGAGTCACACATGCAGAAAACACACTATTGCTGCTTAACGGGAAAGGTGAGGTGGGGTGATACATAAAGCAAGAGTTTCAAATTAGCTCAGATACCGTTCCATAAACCCAATATGTAATAGACAAGACCTACTCCTTGCTCAGAGAACTGCACTCAACACGCCCGATTCACCGCATAAGTATATATCTGACTAGTAATAATCTGAAAACCTATATATTGATATCTCTCTGTTAGTGTGTCAAGTGGGTGTAAAGCGGCATAAACACAGCCGTGAAAAGCAGCTAAACCCCATTATAAAAATAAATTACTTTTAAAAACCCATGAAACAAAGACAGTGAAAGAGAGAGAAATTCTTACACAATTCGTTCAGGGGCTGGGATGCAACCTTGATTGACCATATCTAGACCCACAGCTGGATGAGACATAAGGGTGGACACTCTTGGGGCTGAGAGGTTTGGTGAGGTTGGGTGAGCAAACGCAGACCCTTTAAAGTAATACTGCATGCTACCCATCGCATGGGTCTCAAATCTCCAGGTTCAAGGGCATCTTCCTACATTGAAAACATGCATGAGAAACCCAGAAGATGGTACACCGTGTGATGGGGAAAGGTTTCTAAAACGCACCTCATTTCTCATCTCCTTGTTCTCGGGTTCGCAATTCCAGCCACTTTACTAGCAATCTCCCTACTTGGAGCATCAGCATCTTTAACCTCCTGTTCCGTACAGGTTGCAATTTGTCCTGAGGATGAAGGGGAAGAAGGGGAACCAATGAGAGACTAGCTCTTGGTGTTGGGACAGGCACAGGTCACTCTATTTTCCCATCAGGAAGAAGAATTAACCACAGGCTCAGCCTGCCCCCCGGAACCAGAACAGGGCCTGAAGCCATCCTGCGCTTTTGCAGCCACCTCCCAAAAAAGCGAGTTGTAAAATGGAGCATCAGGGCTTTGCAATTCACAATCCTACAGAGTTATAAATGATAACTCTCGTCCCCAAATATATTGAGGGAAGGCAAAGACGAGGAATTGAAATCAAGGCAGAATTGCAGGAAACAGATTTCAGGAGGTAGATTCGAATCTCCTTTAAAGCACATGAAAAGCGGGAAAACGTTGACAATGATGCCCTTGGCCAAAAAGGGCGTATTCGTTTTTTCCTGAATATATTCAGGAAAAAACGCATACGCCCTTTTTGGCCAACCAAGCAACCTGGAAAGGCAAATCAGCGCTACAAAGAAGTCTAGCTTCCCATCGGTCAAAAGGGCCATGCTGAAAAAAGTGTCAAAACCAGAAATGCAGGACAGGCCATGGAGAAATGGGAGCCTTGCTACACTGATGGGCGGGATGTAAATTGCCAACAGCCACTCTGGAGAAGTGTACCGTGTGTCCTGAAACATCTAAAAAACACAGCTTAGAGAGCATAGGGCACTTCCACGCATGGGGTTATAAAGTGGGAAAATTGAAAATCAGCAAGACACAAGCACCCCAAAGTTTAGGGCTGCTCTGTTGACAATGACCTCCACTTTATTCCACCTTAAATATCCCAGGAAAGAGAAAAATGGATAAAAAAGTTGTGGTCCTTATGTACAATGGAATATCACTCAGCCATGAAATCAATGTCATAAGGCTAGTAGCAGCATGATGAGTGGATTTAGGTATGACGATTCTAAGTGAAATAAGTCACACAGAAAAGGACACTTCTCATACGGTGTCACTTATAGAGGGAATGTAAAAACCTTTACACTTGAACTGAATTACAAAACAGAACAGAGTCACACATGCAGAAAACACACTATGGCTGCTTAACGGGAAAGGTGAGGTGGGGTGATACATAAAACAAGAGTTTCAAATTAGCTCAGATACCGTTCCATAAACCCAATATGTAATAGACAAGACCTACTCCTTGCTCAGAGAACTGGACTCAACACGCCCGATTCACCACACAAGAATATATCTGACTAGTAATAATCTTAAAACCTATGTATTGATATCTCTCTGTTAGTTTGTCAAGTGGGTGTAAAGCGGAATAAACACAGCCGTGAAAAGCAGCTAAACCCCATTATAAAAATAAATTACTTTTAAAAACCCATGAAACAAAGACAGTGAATGAGAGAGAAATTCTTACACAATTCGTTCAGGGGCTGTGATGCAACCTGGATTGACCATATCTAGACCCACAGCTGGATGAGACATAAGGGTGGACACTCTTGGGGCTGAGAGGTTTGGTGAGGTTGGGTGAGCAAACGCAGACCCTTTAAAGTAATACTGCGTGCTACCCATCGCATGGGTCCCAAATCTCCAGGTTCAAGGGCATCTTCCTACATCGAAAACATGCATGAGAAACCCAGAAGATGGTACACCATGTGATGGGGAAAGGTTTCTAAAACGCACCTCATTTCTCATCTCCTTGTTCTCGGGTTCTCAATTCCAGCCACTTTACTAGCAATCTCCCTAATTGGAGCATCAGCACCTTTAACCTCCTGTTCCGTACAGGTTGCAATTTGTCCTGAGGATGAACGGGAAGACGGGGAACCAATGAGAGACTAGCTCTTGGTGTTGGGACAGGCACAGGTCACTCTATTTTCCCATCAGGAAGAAGACTGAACCACAGGCTCAGCCTGCCCCCCGGAACCAGAATAGGGCCTGAAGCCATCCTGCGCTTTTGCGGCCAGCTCCCAAATAAGCGAGTTGTAAAATTGAGCTTCAGGGCACTGCAATTCACAAACCTGCAGAGTTATAAATGATAACTCTCGTCCACAAATATATTGAGAGAAGGCAAAGAAGAGGATTTGAAATCAAGGCAGAATTGCAGGAAACAGATTTCAGGAGGTAGATTCGAATCGCCTTTAAAGCACATGAAAAGCGGCAAAATGTTGACAATGATGCTTTTGGCCAAAAAGTGCGTATGCGTTATTCCTGAATATATTCAGAAAAAAACGCATACGCCCTTTTGGGCCAACCAAGCAACCTGTAAAGGCAAATCAGCACTACAAAGAAGTCTCACTTCCCATCGTTCAAAAGGGCCATGCTGAAAAAAGTGTCAAAACCAGAAATGCAGGACAGGCCATGGAGAAATGGGAGCCTTGCTACACTGATGGGCGGGATGTAAATTGCCAACAGCCACTCTGGAGAAGTGTACGGTGTGTCCTGAAACATCTAAAAACCACAGCTTAGAGAGCATAGGGCACTTCCACACATGGGGGTATAAATTGGGAAAATGAAAAATCAGCAAGACACAAGCACCCCAAAGTTTAGGGCTGCTCTGTTGCCTAGGACCTCCACTTCATTCCACCTTAAATATCCCAGGAAAGAGAAAAATGGATAAAGAAGTTGGGGTCCTTATGTACAATGGAATATCACTCAGCCATGAAATCAATGTCATAAGGCTAGTAGCAGCATGATGAGTGGATTTAGGAACGACGATTCTAAGTGAAATAAGTCACACAGAAAAGGACACTTCTCATAAGGTGTCACTTATAGAGGGAATGTAAAAACCGTTACATTTGAACTGAATTACAAAACAGAACAGAGTCACACATGCAGAAAACACACTATGGCTGCTTAACGGGAAAGGTGAGGTGGGGTGATACATAAAACAAGAGTTTCAAATTAGTTCAGATACCGTTCCATAAACCCAATATGTAATAGACAAGACCTACTCCTTGCTCAGAGAACTGGACTCAACACGCCCGATTCACTGCACAAGAATATATCTGACTAGTAATAATCTTAAAACCTATGTATTGATATCTCTCTGTTAGTGTGTCAAGTGGGTGTAAAGCGGCATAAACACAGCCGTGAAAAGCAGCTAAACCCCATTATAAAAATAAATTACTTTTAAAACCCCATGAAACAAAGACAGTGAAAGAGAGAGAAATTCTTACACAATTCGTTCAGGGGCTGTGATGCAACCTGGATTGACCATATCTAGACCCACAGCTGGATGAGACATAAGGGTGGACACTCTTGGGGCTGAGAGGTTTGGTGAGGTTGGGTGAGCAAACGCAGACCCTTTAAAGTAGTACTGCGTGCTACCCATCGCATGTGTCCCAAATCTCCAGGTTCAAGGGCATCTTCCTACATCGAAAACATGCATGAAAAACCAAGAAGATGGTACACCGTGTGATGGGGAAAGGTTTCTAAAATGCACCTCATTTCTCATCTCCTTGTGCTCGGGTTAGCCATTCCAGCCACTTTAGTAGCAATCTCCCTACTTGGAGCATCAGCACGTTTAACCTCCTGTTCCGTACAGGTTGCAATTTGTCCTGAGGATGAACGGGAAGATGGGGAACCAATGAGAGATTAGCTCTTTGTGTTGGGACAGGCACAGGTCACTCTATTTTCCCCTCAGGAAGAAGAATTAACCACAGGCTCAGCCTGCCCCCCGGAACCAGAACAGGGCCTGAAGACATCCTGCGCTTTTGCGGCCACCTCCCAAAAAAGCGAGTTGTAAAATGGAGCTTCAGGGCACTGCAATTCACAATCCTACAGAGTTATAAATGATAACTCTCGTCCACAAATATATTGAGGGAAGGCAAAGACGAGGAATTGAAATCAAGGCAGAATTGCAGGAAACAGATTTCAGGAGGTAGATTCGAATCGCCTTTAAAGCACATGAAAAGCGCCAAAACGTTGACAATGATGCCCTTGGCCAAAAAGGGCGTATGCGTTTTTTCCTGAATATATTCAGGAAAAAACGCATACGCCCTTTTTGACCAACCAAGCAACCTGGAAAGGCAAATCAGCGCTACAAAGAAGTCTCGCTTCCCATCGGTCAAAAGGGCCATGCTGAAAAAAGTGTCAAAACCAGAAATGCAGGACAGGCCATGGAGAAATGGGAGCCTTGCTACACTGATGGGCAGGATGTAAATTGCCAACAGCCACTCTGGAGAAGTGTACCGTGTGTCCTGAAACATCTAAAAAACACAGCTTAGAGAGCATAGGGCACTTCCACGCATGGGGGTATAAAGTGGGAAAATTAAAAATCAGCAAGACACAAGCACCCCAAAGTTTAGGGCTGCTCTGTTGCCTAGGACCTCCACTTCATTCCACCTTAAATATCCCAGGAAAGCGAAAAATGGATAAAAAATTTGAGGTCCTTATGTACAATGGAATACCACTCAGCCATGAAATCAATGTCATAAGGCTAGTAGCAGCATGATGAGTGGATTTAGGTATGACGATTCTAAGTGAAATAAGTCACACAGAAAAGGACACTTCTCATAAGGTGTCACTTATAGAGGGAATGTAAAAACCGTTACACTTGAACTGAATTACAAAACAGAACAGAGTCACACATGCAGAAAACACACTATGGCTGCTTAACGGGAAAGGTGAGGTGGGGTGATACATAAAGCAAGAGTTTCAAATTAGCTCAGATACCGTTCCATAAACCCAATATGTAATAGACAAGACCTACTCCTTTCTCAGAGAACTGGACTCAACACGCCCGATTCACCGCACAAGAATATATCTGACTATTAATAATCTTAAAACCTATATATTGATATCTCTCTGTTAGTGTGTCAAGTGGGTGTAAAGCGGCATAAACACAGCCGTGAAAAGCAGCTAAACCCCATTATAAAAATAAATTTCTTTTAAAAACCCATGAAACAAAGACAGTGAAAGAGAGAGAAATTCTTACACAATTCGTTCAGGGGCTGTGATGCAACCTGGATTGACCATATCTAGACCCACAGCTGGATGAGACATAAGGGTGGACACTCTTGGGGCTGAGAGGTTTGGTGAGGTTGGGTGAGCAAACGCAGACCCTTTAAAGTAATACTGCGTGCTACCCATCGCATGGGTCCCAAATCTCAGGTTCAAGGGCATCTTCCTACATCGAAAACATGCATGAGAAACCAAGAAGATGGTACACCGTGTGATGGGGAAAGGTTTCTAAAATGCACCTCATTTCTCATCTCCTTGTGCTCGGGTTCGCCATTCCAGCCACTTTAGTAGCAATCTCCCTACTTGGAGCATCAGCACCTTTAACCTCCTGTTCCGTACAGGTTGCAATTCGTCCTGAGGATGAACGGGAAGACGGGGAACCAATGAGAGATTAGCTCTTGGTGTTGGGACAGGCACAGGTCACTCTATTTTCCCATCAGGAAGAAGAATTAACCACATGCTCAGCCTGCCCCCCGGAACCAGAACAGGGCCTGAAGCCATCCTGCGCTTTTGCAGCCACCTCACAAAAAAGCGAGTTGTAAAATGGAGCATCAGGGCTTTGCAATTCACAATCCTACAGAGTTATAAATGATAACTCTCGTCCCCAAATATATTGAGGGAAGGCAAAGACGAGGAATTGAAATCAAGGCAGAATTGCAGGAAACAGATTTCAGGAGGTAGATTCGAATCTCCTTTAAAGCACATGAAAAGCGGGAAAACGTTGACAATGATGCCCTTGGCCAAAAAGGGCGTATGCGTTTTTTCCTGAATATATTCAGGAAAAAACGCATACGCCCTTTTTGGCCAACCAAGCAACCTGGAAAGGCAAATCAGCGCTACAAAGAAGTCTAGCTTCCCATCGGTCAAAAGGGCCATGCTGAAAAAAGTGTCAAAACCAGAAATGCAGGACAGGCCATGGAGAAATGGGAGCCTTGCTACACTGATGGGCGGGATGTAAATTGCCAACAGCCACTCTGGAGAAGTGTACCGTGTGTCCTGAAACATCTAAAAAACACAGCTTAGAGAGCATAGGGCACTTCCACGCATGGGGTTATAAAGTGGGAAAATTGAAAATCAGCAAGACACAAGCACCCCAAAGTTTAGGGCTGCTCTGTTGACAATGACCTCCAGTTTATTCCACCTTAAATATCCCAGGAAAAAGAAAAATGGATAAAAAAGTTGTGGTCCTTATGTACAATGGAATATCACTCAGCCATGAAATCAATGTCATAAGGCTAGTAGCAGCATGATGAGTGGATTTAGGTATGACGATTCTAAGTGAAATAAGTCACACAGAAAAGAACACTTCTCATACGGTGTCACTTATAGAGGGAATGTAAAAACCTTTACACTTGAACTGAATTACAAAACAGAACAGAGTCACACATGCAGAAAACACACTATGGCTGCTTAACGGGAAAGGTGAGGTGGGGTGATACATAAAACAAGAGTTTCAAATTAGCTCAGATACCGTTCCATAAACCCAATATGTAATAGACAAGACCTACTCCTTGCTCAGAGAACTGGACTCAACACGCCCGATTCACCACACAAGAATATATCTGACTAGTAATAATCTTAAAACCTATGTATTGATATCTCTCTGTTAGTTTGTCAAGTGGGTGTAAAGCGGAATAAACACAGCCGTGAAAAGCAGCTAAACCCCATTATAAAAATAAATTACTTTTAAAAACCCATGAAACAAAGACAGTGAATGAGAGAGAAATTCTTACACAATTCGTTCAGGGGCTGTGATGCAACCTGGATTGACCATATCTAGACCCACAGCTGGATGAGACATAAGGGTGGACACTCTTGGGGCTGAGAGGTTTGGTGAGGTTGGGTGAGCAAACGCAGACCCTTTAAAGTAATACTGCGTGCTACCCATCGCATGGGTCCCAAATCTCCAGGTTCAAGGGCATCTTCCTACATCGAAAACATGCATGAGAAACCCAGAAGATGGTACACCATGTGATGGGGAAAGGTTTCTAAAACGCACCTCATTTCTCATCTCCTTGTTCTCGGGTTCTCAATTCCAGCCACTTTACTAGCAATCTCCCTAATTGGAGCATCAGCACCTTTAACCTCCTGTTCCGTACAGGTTGCAATTTGTCCTGAGGATGAACGGGAAGACGGGGAACCAATGAGAGACTAGCTCTTGGTGTTGGGACAGGCACAGGTCACTCTATTTTCCCATCAGGAAGAAGACTTAACCACAGGCTCAGCCTGCCCCCCGGAACCAGAATAGGGCCTGAAGCCATCCTGCGCTTTTGCGGCCAGCTCCCAAATAAGCGAGTTGTAAAATTGAGCTTCAGGGCACTGCAATTCACAAACCTGCAGAGATATAAATGATAACTCTCGTCCACAAATATATTGAGAGAAGACAAAGAAGAGGATTTGAAATCAAGGCAGAATTGCAGGAAACAGATTTCAGGAGGTAGATTCGAATCGCCTTTAAAGCACATGAAAAGCGGCAAAATGTTGACAATGATGCTTTTGGCCAAAAAGTGCGTATGCGTTATTCCTGAATATATTCAGAAAAAAACGCATACGCCCTTTTGGGCCAACCAAGCAACCTGGAAAGGCAAATCAGCACTACAAAGAAGTCTCACTTCCCATCGGTCAAAAGGGCCATGCTGAAAAAAGTGTCAAAACCAGAAATGCAGGACAGGCCATGGAGAAATGGGAGCCTTGCTACACTGATGGGCGGGATGTAAATTGCCAACAGCCACTCTGGAGAAGTGTACGGTGTGTCCTGAAACATCTAAAAACCACAGCTTAGAGAGCATAGGGCACTTCCACACATGGGGGTATAAATTGGGAAAATGAAAAATCAGCAAGACACAAGCACCCCAAAGTTTAGGGCTGCTCTGTTGCCTAGGACCTCCACTTCATTCCACCTTAAATATCCCAGGAAAGAGAAAAATGGATAAAGAAGTTGGGGTCCTTATGTACAATGGAATATCACTCAGCCATGAAATCAATGTCATAAGGCTAGTAGCAGCATGATGAGTGGATTTAGGAACGACGATTCTAAGTGAAATAAGTCACACAGAAAAGGACACTTCTCATAAGGTGTCACTTATAGAGGGAATGTAAAAACCGTTACATTTGAACTGAATTACAAAACAGAACAGAGTCACACATGCAGAAAACACACTATGGCTGCTTAACGGGAAAGGTGAGGTGGGGTGATACATAAAACAAGAGTTTCAAATTAGTTCAGATACCGTTCCATAAACCCAATATGTAATAGACAAGACCTACTCCTTGCTCAGAGAACTGCACTCAACACGCCCGATTCACCGCATAAGTATATATCTGACTAGTAATAATCTGAAAACCTATATATTGATATCTCTCTGTTAGTGTGTCAAGTGGGTGTAAAGCGGCATAAACACAGCCGTGAAAAGCAGCTAAACCCCATTATAAAAATAAATTACTTTTAAAAACCCATGAAACAAAGACAGTGAAAGAGAGAGAAATTCTTACACAATTCGTTCAGGGGCTGGGATGCAACCTTGATTGACCATATCTAGACCCACAGCGGGATGAGACATAAGGGTGGACACTCTTGGGGCTGAGAGGTTTGGTGAGGTTGGGTGAGCAAACGCAGACCCTTTAAAGTAATACTGCGTGCTACCCATCGCATGGGTCCCAAATCTCCAGGTTCAAGGGCATCTTCCTACATTGAAAACATGCATGAGAAACCCAGAAGATGGTACACCGTGTGATGGGGAAAGGTTTCTAAAACGCACCTCATTTCTCATCTCCTTGTTCTCGGGTTCGCAATTCCAGCCACTTTACTAGCAATCTCCCTACTTGGAGCATCAGCATCTTTAACCTCCTGTTCCGTACAGGTTGCAATTTGTCCTGAGGATGAAGGGGAAGAAGGGGAACCAATGAGAGACTAGCTCTTGGTGTTGGGACAGGCACAGGTCACTCTATTTTCCCATCAGGAAGAAGAATTAACCACAGGCTCAGCCTGCCCCCCGGAACCAGAACAGGGCCTGAAGCCATCCTGCGCTTTTGCAGCCACCTCCCAAAAAAGCGAGTTGTAAAATGGAGCATCAGGGCTTTGCAATTCACAATCCTACAGAGTTATAAATGATAACTCTCGTCCCCAAATATATTGAGGGAAGGCAAAGACGAAGAATTGAAATCAAGGCAGAATTGCAGGAAACAGATTTCAGGAGGTAGATTCGAATCTCCTTTAAAGCACATGAAAAGCGGGAAAACGTTGACAATGATGCCCTTGGCCAAAAAGGGCGTATGCGTTTTTTCCTGAATATATTCAGGAAAAAACGCATACGCCCTTTTTGGCCAACCAAGCAACCTGGAAAGGCAAATCAGCGCTACAAAGAAGTCTAGCTTCCCATCGGTCAAAAGGGCCATGCTGACAAAAGTGTCAAAACCAGAAATGCAGGACAGGCCATGGAGAAATGGGAGCCTTGCTACACTGATGGGCGGGATGTAAATTGCCAACAGCCACTCTGGAGAAGTGTACCGTGTGTCCTGAAACATCTAAAAAACACAGCTTAGAGAGCATAGGGCACTTCCACGCATGGGGTTATAAAGTTGGAAAATTGAAAATCAGCAAGACACAAGCACCCCAAAGTTTAGGGCTGCTCTGTTGACAATGACCTCCACTTTATTCCACCTTAAATATCCCAGGAAAGAGAAAAATGGATAAAAAAGTTGTGGTCCTTATGTACAATGGAATATCACTCAGCCATGAAATCAATGTCATAAGGCTAGTAGCAGCATGATGAGTGGATTTAGGTATGACGATTCTAAGTGAAATAAGTCACACAGAAAAGGACACTTCTCATACGGTGTCACTTATAGAGGGAATGTAAAAACCTTTACACTTGAACTGAATTACAAAACAGAACAGAGTCACACATGCAGAAAACACACTATGGCTGCTTAACGGGAAAGGTGAGGTGGGGTGATACATAAAACAAGAGTTTCAAATTAGCTCAGATACCGTTCCATAAACCCAATATGTAATAGACAAGACCTACTCCTTGCTCAGAGAACTGGACTCAACACGCCCGATTCACCACACAAGAATATATCTGACTAGTAATAATCTTAAAACCTATGTATTGATATCTCTCTGTTAGTTTGTCAAGTGGGTGTAAAGCGGAATAAACACAGCCGTGAAAAGCAGCTAAACCCCATTATAAAAATAAATTACTTTTAAAAACCCATGAAACAAAGACAGTGAATGAGAGAGAAATTCTTACACAATTCGTTCAGGGGCTGTGATGCAACCTGGATTGACCATATCTAGACCCACAGCTGGATGAGACATAAGGGTGGACACTCTTGGGGCTGAGAGGTTTGGTGAGGTTGGGTGAGCAAACGCAGACCCTTTAAAGTAATACTGCGTGCTACCCATCGCATGGGTCCCAAATCTCCAGGTTCAAGGGCATCTTCCTACATCGAAAACATGCATGAGAAACCCAGAAGATGGTACACCATGTGATGGGGAAAGGTTTCTAAAACGCACCTCATTTCTCATCTCCTTGTTCTCGGGTTCTCAATTCCAGCCACTTTACTAGCAATCTCCCTAATTGGAGCATCAGCACCTTTAACCTCCTGTTCCGTACAGGTTGCAATTTGTCCTGAGGATGAACGGGAAGACGGGGAACCAATGAGAGACTAGCTCTTGGTGTTGGGACAGGCACAGGTCACTCTATTTTCCCATCAGGAAGAAGACTTAACCACAGGCTCAGCCTGCCCCCCGGAACCAGAATAGGGCCTGAAGCCATCCTGCGCTTTTGCGGCCAGCTCCCAAATAAGCGAGTTGTAAAATTGAGCTTCAGGGCACTGCAATTCACAAACCTGCAGAGATATAAATTATAACTCTCGTCCACAAATATATTGAGAGAAGGCAAAGAAGAGGATTTGAAATCAAGGCAGAATTGCAGGAAACAGATTTCAGGAGGTAGATTCGAATCGCCTTTAAAGCACATGAAAAGCGGCAAAATGTTGACAATGATGCTTTTGGCCAAAAAGTGCGTATGCGTTATTCCTGAATATATTCAGAAAAAAACGCATACGCCCTTTTGGGCCAACCAAGCAACCTGGAAAGGCAAATCAGCACTACAAAGAAGTCTCACTTCCCATCGGTCAAAAGGGCCATGCTGAAAAAAGTGTCAAAACCAGAAATGCAGGACAGGCCATGGAGAAATGGGAGCCTTGCTACACTGATGGGCGGGATGTAAATTGCCAACAGCCACTCTGGAGAAGTGTACGGTGTGTCCTGAAACATCTAAAAACCACAGCTTAGAGAGCATAGGGCACTTCCACACATGGGGGTATAAATTGGGAAAATGAAAAATCAGCAAGACACAAGCACCCCAAAGTTTAGGGCTGCTCTGTTGCCTAGGACCTCCACTTCATTCCACCTTAAATATCCCAGGAAAGAGAAAAATGGATAAAGAAGTTGGGGTCCTTATGTACAATGGAATATCACTCAGCCATGAAATCAATGTCATAAGGCTAGTAGCAGCATGATGAGTGGATTTAGGTACGACGATTCTAAGTGAAATAAGTCACACAGAAAAGGACACTTCTCATAAGGTGTCACTTATAGAGGGAATGTAAAAACCGTTACATTTGAACTGAATTACAAAACAGAACAGAGTCACACATGCAGAAAACACACTATGGCTGCTTAACGGGAAAGGTGAGGTGGGGTGATACATAAAACAAGAGTTTCAAATTAGCTCAGATACCGTTCCATAAACCCAATATGTAATAGACAAGACCTACTCCTTGCTCAGAGAACTGGACTGAACACGCCCGATTCACTGCACAAGAATATATCTGACTAGTAATAATCTTAAAACCTATGTATTGATATCTCTCTGTTAGTGTGTCAAGTGGGTGTAAAGCGGCATAAACACAGCCGTGAAAAGCAGCTAAACCCCATTATAAAAATAAATTACTTTTAAAAACCCATGAAACAAAGACAGTGAAAGAGAGAGAAATTCTTACACAATTCGTTCAGGGGCTGTGATGCAACCTGGATTGACCATATCTAGACCCACAGCTGGATGAGACATAAGGGTGGACACTCTTGGGGCTGAGAGGTTTGGTGAGGTTGGGTGAGCAAACGCAGACCCTTTAAAGTAATACTGCGTGCTACCCATCGCATGGGTCCCAAATCTCCAGGTTCAAGGGCATCTTCCTACATCGAAAACATGCATGAGAAACCCAGAAGATGGTACACCGTGTGATGGGGAAGGGTTTCTAAAATGCACCTCATTTCTCATCTCCTTGTGCTCGGGTTAGCCATTCCAGCCACTTTAGTAGCAATCTCCCTACTTGGAGCATCAGCACCTTTAACCTCCTGTTCCGTACAGGTTGCAATTTGTCCTGAGGATGAACGGGAAGACGGGGAACCAATGAGAGATTAGCTCTTGGTGTTGGGACAGGCACAGGTCACTCTATTTTCCCATCAGGAAGAAGAATTAACAACAGGCTCAGCCTGCCCCCCGGAACCAGAACAGGGCCTGAAGCCATCCTGCGCTTTTGCGGCCACCTCCCAAAAAAGCGAGTTGTAAAATGGAGCTTCAGGGCACTGCAATTCACAATCCTACAGAGTTATAAATGATAACTCTCGTCCACAAATATATTGAGGGAAGGCAAAGACGAGGAATTGAAATCAAGGCAGAATTGCAGGAAACAGATTTCAGGAGGTAGATTCGAATCGCCTTTAAAGCACATGAAAAGCGCCAAAACGTTGACAATGATGCCCTTGGCCAAAAAGGGCGTATGCGTTTTTTCCTGAATATATTCAGGAAAAAACGCATACGCCCTTTTTGGCCAACCAAGCAACCTGGAAAGGCAAATCAGCGCTACAAAGAAGTCTCGCTTCCCATCAGTCAAAAGGGCCATGCTGAAAAAAGTGTCAAAACCAGAAATGCAGGACAGGCCATGGAGAAATGGGAGCCTTGCTACACTGATGGGCGGGATGTAAATTGCCAACAGCCACTCTGGAGAAGTGTACGGTGTGTCCTGAAACATCTAAAAAACACAGCTTAGAGAGCATAGGGCACTTCCACGCATGGGGGTATAAAGTGGGAAAATTAAAATTCAGCAAGACACAAGCACCCCAAAGTTTAGGCTTGCTCTGTTGACAAGGACCTCCACTTCATTCCACCATAAATATCCCAGGAAAGCGAAAAATGGATAAAAAATTTGAGGTCCTTATGTACAATGGAATACCACTCAGCCATGAAATCAATGTCATAAGGCTAGTAGCAGCATGACGAGTGGATTTAGGTATGACGATTCTAAGTGAAATAAGTCACACAGAAAAGGACACTTCTCATAAGGTGTCACTTATAGAGGGAATGTAAAAACCGTTACACTTGAGCTGAATTACAAAACAGAACAGAGTCACACATGCAGAAAACACACTATTGCTGCATAACGGGAAAGGTGAGGTGGGGTGATACATAAAACAAGAGTTTCAAATTAGCTCAGATACCGTTCCATAAACCCAATATGTAATAGACAAGACCTACTCCTTGCTCAGAGAACTGGACTCAACACGCCCGATTCACCACACAAGAATATATCTGACTAGTAATAATCTTAAAACCTATGTATTGATATCTCTCTGTTAGTTTGTCAAGTGGGTGTAAAGCGGAATAAACACAGCCGTGAAAAGCAGCTAAACCCCATTATAAAAATAAATTACTTTTAAAAACCCATGAAACAAAGACAGTGAATGAGAGAGAAATTCTTACACAATTCGTTCAGGGGCTGTGATGCAACCTGGATTGACCATATCTAGACCCACAGCTGGATGAGACATAAGGGTGGACACTCTTGGGGCTGAGAGGTTTGGTGAGGTTGGGTGAGCAAACGCAGACCCTTTAAAGTAATACTGCGTGCTACCCATCGCATGGGTCCCAAATCTCCAGGTTCAAGGGCATCTTCCTACATCGAAAACATGCATGAGAAACCCAGAAGATGGTACACCATGTGATGGGGAAAGGTTTCTAAAACGCACCTCATTTCTCATCTCCTTGTTCTCGGGTTCTCAATTCCAGCCACTTTACTAGCAATCTCCCTAATTGGAGCATCAGCACCTTTAACCTCCTGTTCCGTACAGGTTGCAATTTGTCCTGAGGATGAACGGGAAGACGGGGAACCAATGAGAGACTAGCTCTTGGTGTTGGGACAGGCACAGGTCACTCTATTTTCCCATCAGGAAGAAGACTTAACCACAGGCTCAGCCTGCCCCCCGGAACCAGAATAGGGCCTGAAGCCATCCTGCGCTTTTGCGGCCAGCTCCCAAATAAGCGAGTTGTAAAATTGAGCTTCAGGGCACTGCAATTCACAAACCTGCAGAGTTATAAATGATAACTCTCGTCCACAAATATATTGAGAGAAGGCAAAGAAGAGGATTTGAAATCAAGGCAGAATTGCAGGAAACAGATTTCAGGAGGTAGATTCGAATCGCCTTTAAAGCACATGAAAAGCGGCAAAATGTTGACAATGATGCTTTTGGCCAAAAAGTGCGTATGCGTTATTCCTGAATATATTCAGAAAAAAACGCATACGCCCTTTTGGGCCAACCAAGCAACCTGGAAAGGCAAATCAGCACTACAAAGAAGTCTCACTTCCCATCGGTCAAAAGGGCCATGCTGAAAAAAGTGTCAAAACCAGAAATGCAGGACAGGCCATGGAGAAATGGGAGCCTTGCTACACTGATGGGCGGGATGTAAATTGCCAACAGCCACTCTGGAGAAGTGTACGGTGTGTCCTGAAACATCTAAAAACCACAGCTTAGAGAGCATAGGGCACTTCCACACATGGGGGTATAAATTGGGAAAATGAAAAATCAGCAAGACACAAGCACCCCAAAGTTTAGGGCTGCTCTGTTGCCTAGGACCTCCACTTCATTCCACCTTAAATATCCCAGGAAAGAGAAAAATGGATAAAGAAGTTGGGGTCCTTATGTACAATGGAATATCACTCAGCCATGAAATCAATGTCATAAGGCTAGTAGCAGCATGATGAGTGGATTTAGGTACGACGATTCTAAGTGAAATAAGTCACACAGAAAAGGACACTTCTCATAAGGTGTCACTTATAGAGGGAATGTAAAAACCGTTACATTTGAACTGAATTACAAAACAGAACAGAGTCACACATGCAGAAAACACACTATGGCTGCTTAACGGGAAAGGTGAGGTGGGGTGATACATAAAACAAGAGTTTCAAATTAGCCCAGATACCGTTCCATAAACCCACTATGTAATAGACAAGACCTACTCCTTGCTCAGAGAACTGGACTCAACACGCACGATTCACTGCACAAGAATATATCTGACTAGTAATAATCTTAAAACCTATGTATTGATATCTCTCTGTTAGTGTGTCAAGTGGGTGTAAAGCGGCATAAACACAGCCGTGAAAAGCAGCTAAACCCCATTATAAAAATAAATTACTTTTAAAAACCCATGAAACAAAGACAGTGAAAGAGAGAGAAATTCTTACACAATTCGTTCAGGGGCTGTGATGCAACCTGGATTGACCATATCTAGACCCACAGCTGGATGAGACATAAGGGTGGACACTCTTGGGGCTGAGAGGTTTGGTGAGGTTGGGTGAGCAAACGCAGACCCTTTAAAGTAATACTGCGTGCTACCCATCGCATGGGTCCCAAATCTCAGGTTCAAGGGCATCTTCCTACATCGAAAACATGCATGAGAAACCAAGAAGATGGTACACCGTGTGATGGGGAAAGGTTTCTAAAATGCACCTCATTATTCATCTCCTTGTGCTCGGGTTCGCCATTCCAGCCACTTTAGTAGCAATCTCCCTACTTGGAGCATCAGCACCTTTAACCTCCTGTTCCGTACAGGTTGCAATTCGTCCTGAGGATGAACGGGAAGACGGGGAACCAATGAGAGATTAGCTCTTGGTGTTGGGACAGGCACAGGTCACTCTATTTTCCCATCAGGAAGAAGAATTAACCACAGGCTCAGCCTGCCCCCCGGAACCAGAACAGGGCCTGAAGCCATCCTGCGCTTTTGCGGCCACCTCCCAAAAAAGCGAGTTGTAAAATGGAGCTTCAGGGCACTGCAATTCACAATCCTACAGAGTTATAAATGATAACTCTCGTCCACAAATATATTGAGGGAAGGCAAAGACGCGGAATTGAAATCAAGGCAGAATTGCAGGAAACAGATTTCAGGAGGTAGATTCGAATCGCCTTTAAAGCACATGAAAAGCGCCAAAACTTTGACAATGATGCCCTTGGCCAAAAAGGGCGTATGCGTTTTTTCCTGAATATATTCAGGAAAAAACGCATACGCCCTTTTTGGCCAACCAAGCAACCTGGAAAGGCAAATCAGCGCTACAAAGAAGTCTCGCTTCCCATCGGTCAAAAGGGCCATGCTGAAAAAAGTGTCAAAACCAGAAATGCAGGACAGGCCATGGAGAAATGGGAGCCTTGCTACACTGATGGGCGGGATGTAAATTGCCAACAGCCACTCTGGAGAAGTGTACGGTGTGTCCTGAAACATCTAAAAAACACAGCTTAGAGAGCATAGGGCACTTCCACGCATGGGGGTATAAAGTGGGAAAATTAAAAATCAGCAAGACACAAGCACCCCAAAGTTTAGGCTTGCTCTGTTGACAAGGACCTCCACTTCATTCCACCATAAATATCCCAGGAAAGCGAAAAATGGATAAAAAATTTGAGGTCCTTATGTGCAATGGAATACCACTCAGCCATGAAATCAATGTCATAAGGCTAGTAGCAGCAGGATGAGTGGATTTAGGTATGACGATTCTAAGTGAAATAAGTCACACAGAAAAGGACACTTCTCATAAGGTGTCACTTATAGAGGGAATGTAAAAACCGTTACACTTGAGCTGAATTACAAAACAGAACAGAGTCACACATGCAGAAAACACACTATTGCTGCTTAACGGGAAAGGTGAGGTGGGGTGATACATAAAGCAAGAGTTTCAAATTAGCTCAGATACCGTTCCATAAACCCAATATGTAATAGACAAGACCTACTCCTTGCTCAGAGAACTGCACTCAACACGCCCGATTCACCGCATAAGTATATATCTGACTAGTAATAATCTGAAAACCTATATATTGATATCTCTCTGTTAGTGTGTCAAGTGGGTGTAAAGCGGCATAAACACAGCCGTGAAAAGCAGCTAAACCCCATTATAAAAATAAATTACTTTTAAAAACCCATGAAACAAAGACAGTGAAAGAGAGAGAAATTCTTACACAAGTCGTTCAGGGGCTGGGATGCAACCTTGATTGACCATATCTAGACCCACAGCTGGATGAGACATAAGGGTGGACACTCTTGGGGCTGAGAGGTTTGGTGAGGTTGGGTGAGCAAACGCAGACCCTTTAAAGTAATACTGCGTGCTACCCATCGCATGGGTCCCAAATCTCCAGGTTCAAGGGCATCTTCCTACATTGAAAACATGCATGAGAAACCCAGAAGATGGTACACCGTGTGATGGGGAAAGGTTTCTAAAACGCACCTCATTTCTCATCTCCTTGTTCTCGGGTTCGCAATTCCAGCCACTTTACTAGCAATCTCCCTACTTGGAGCATCAGCATCTTTAACCTCCTGTTCCGTACAGGTTGCAATTTGTCCTGAGGATGAAGGGGAAGAAGGGGAACCAATGAGAGACTAGCTCTTGGTGTTGGGACAGGCACAGGTCACTCTATTTTCCCATCAGGAAGAAGAATTAACCACAGGCTCAGCCTGCCCCCCGGAACCAGAACAGGGCCTGAAGCCATCCTGCGCTTTTGCAGCCACCTCCCAAAAAAGCGAGTTGTAAAATGGAGCATCAGGGCTTTGCAATTCACAATCCTACAGAGTTATAAATGATAACTCTCGTCCCCAAATATATTGAGGGAAGGCAAAGACGAGGAATTGAAATCAAGGCAGAATTGCAGGAAACAGATTTCAGGAGGTAGATTCGAATCTCCTTTAAAGCACATGAAAAGCGGGAAAACGTTGACAATGATGCCCTTGGCCAAAAAGGGCGTATGCGTTTTTTCCTGAATATATTCAGGAAAAAACGCATACGCCCTTTTTGGCCAACCAAGCAACCTGGAAAGGCAAATCAGCGCTACAAAGAAGTCTAGCTTCCCATCGGTCAAAAGGGCCATGCTGAAAAAAGTGTCAAAACCAGAAATGCAGGACAGGCCATGGAGAAATGGGAGCCTTGCTACACTGATGGGCGGGATGTAAATTGCCAACAGCCACTCTGGAGAAGTGTACCGTGTGTCCTGAAACATCTAAAAAACACAGCTTAGAGAGCATAGGGCACTTCCACGCATGGGGTTATAAAGTGGGAAAATTGAAAATCAGCAAGACACAAGCACCCCAAAGTTTAGGGCTGCTCTGTTGACAATGACCTCCACTTTATTCCACCTTAAATATCCCAGGAAAGAGAAAAATGGATAAAAAAGTTGTGGTCCTTATGTACAATGGAATATCACTCAGCCATGAAATCAATGTCATAAGGCTAGTAGCAGCATGATGAGTGGATTTAGGTATGACGATTCTAAGTGAAATAAGTCACACAGAAAAGGACACTTCTCATAAGGTGTCACTTATAGAGGGAATGTAAAAACCGTTACACTTGAGCTGAATTACAAAACAGAACAGAGTCACACATGCAGAAAACACACTATTGCTGCATAACGGGAAAGGTGAGGTGGGGTGATACATAAAACAAGAGTTTCAAATTAGCTCAGATACCGTTCCATAAACCCAATATGTAATAGACAAGACCTACTCCTTGCTCAGAGAACTGGACTCAACACGCCCGATTCACTGCACAAGAATATATCTGACTAGTAATAATCTTAAAACCTATGTATTGATATCTCTCTGTTAGTGTGTCAAGTGGGTGTAAAGCGGCATAAACACAGCCGTGAAAAGCAGCTAAACCCCATTATAAAAATAAATTACTTTTAAAAACCCATGAAACAAAGACAGTGAAAGAGAGAGAAATTCTTACACAATTCGTTCAGGGGCTGTGATGCAACCTGGATTGACCATATCTAGACCCACAGCTGGATGAGACATAAGGGTGGACACTCTTGGGGCTGAGAGGTTTGGTGAGGTTGGGTGAGCAAACGCAGACCCTTTAAAGTAATACTGCGTGCTACCCATCGCATGGGTCCCAAATCTCCAGGTTCAAGGGCATCTTCCTACATCGAAAACATGCATGAGAAACCCAGAAGATGGTACACCGTGTGATGGGGAAGGGTTTCTAAAATGCACCTCATTTCTCATCTCCTTGTGCTCGGGTTAGCCATTCCAGCCACTTTAGTAGCAATCTCCCTACTTGGAGCATCAGCACCTTTAACCTCCTGTTCCGTACAGGTTGCAATTTGTCCTGAGGATGAACGGGAAGACGGGGAACCAATGAGAGATTAGCTCTTGGTGTTGGGACAGGCACAGGTCACTCTATTTTCCCATCAGGAAGAAGAATTAACCACAGGCTCAGCCTGCCCCCCGGAACCAGAACAGGGCCTGAAGCCATCCTGCGCTTTTGCGGCCACCTCCCAAAAAAGCGAGTTGTAAAATGGAGCTTCAGGGCACTGCAATTCACAATCCTACAGAGTTATAAATGATAACTCTCGTCCACCAATATATTGAGGGAAGGCAAAGACGAGGAATTGAAATCAAGGCAGAATTGCAGGAAACAGATTTCAGGAGGTAGATTCGAATCGCCTTTAAAGCACATGAAAAGCGCCAAAACGTTGACAATGATGCCCTTGGCCAAAAAGGGCGTATGCGTTTTTTCCTGAATATATTCAGGAAAAAACGCATACGCCCTTTTTGGCCAACCAAGCAACCTGGAAAGGCAAATCAGCGCTACAAAGAAGTCTCGCTTCCCATCAGTCAAAAGGGCCATGCTGAAAAAAGTGTCAAAACCAGAAATGCAGGACAGGCCATGGAGAAATGGGAGCCTTGCTACACTGATGGGCGGGATGTAAATTGCCAAGAGCCACTCTGGAGAAGTGTACGGTGTGTCCTGAAACATCTAAAAAACACAGCTTAGAGAGCATAGGGCACTTCCACGCATGGGGGTATAAAGTGGGAAAATTAAAATTCAGCAAGACACAAGCACCCCAAAGTTTAGGCTTGCTCTGTTGACAAGGACCTCCACTTCATTCCACCATAAATATCCCAGGAAAGCGAAAAATGGATAAAAAATTTGAGGTCCTTATGTACAATGGAATACCACTCAGCCATGAAATCAATGTCATAAGGCTAGTAGCAGCAGGATGAGTGGATTTAGGTATGACGATTCTAAGTGAAATAAGTCACACAGAAAAGGACACTTCTCATAAGGTGTCACTTATAGAGGGAATGTAAAAACCGTTACACTTGAGCTGAATTACAAAACAGAACAGAGTCACACATGCAGAAAACACACTATTGCTGCATAACGGGAAAGGTGAGGTGGGGTGATACATAAAACAAGAGTTTCAAATTAGCTCAGATACCGTTCCATAAACCCAATATGTAATAGACAAGACCTACTCCTTGCTCAGAGAACTGGACTCAACACGCCCGATTCACCACACAAGAATATATCTGACTAGTAATAATCTTAAAACCTATGTATTGATATCTCTCTGTTAGTTTGTCAAGTGGGTGTAAAGCGGAATAAACACAGCCGTGAAAAGCAGCTAAACCCCATTATAAAAATAAATTACTTTTAAAAACCCATGAAACAAAGACAGTGAATGAGAGAGAAATTCTTACACAATTCGTTCAGGGGCTGTGATGCAACCTGGATTGACCATATCTAGACCCACAGCTGGATGAGACATAAGGGTGGACACTCTTGGGGCTGAGAGGTTTGGTGAGGTTGGGTGAGCAAACGCAGACCCTTTAAAGTAATACTGCGTGCTACCCATCGCATGGGTCCCAAATCTCCAGGTTCAAGGGCATCTTCCTACATCGAAAACATGCATGAGAAACCCAGAAGATGGTACACCATGTGATGGGGAAAGGTTTCTAAAACGCACCTCATTTCTCATCTCCTTGTTCTCGGGTTCTCAATTCCAGCCACTTTACTAGCAATCTCCCTAATTGGAGCATCAGCACCTTTAACCTCCTGTTCCGTACAGGTTGCAATTTGTCCTGAGGATGAACGGGAAGACGGGGAACCAATGAGAGACTAGCTCTTGGTGTTGGGACAGGCACAGGTCACTCTATTTTCCCATCAGGAAGAAGACTTAACTACAGGCTCAGCCTGCCCCCCGGAACCAGAACAGGGCCTGAAGCCATCCTGCGCTTTTGCGGCCACCTCCCAAAAAAGCGAGTTGTAAAATGGAGCTTCAGGGCACTGCAATTCACAATCCTACAGAGTTATAAATGATAACTCTCGTCCACAAATATATTGAGGGAAGGCAAAGACGCGGAATTGAAATCAAGGCAGAATTGCAGGAAACAGATTTCAGGAGGTAGATTCGAATCGCCTTTAAAGCACATGAAAAGCGCCAAAACTTTGACAATGATGCCCTTGGCCAAAAAGGGCGTATGCGTTTTTTCCTGAATATATTCAGGAAAAAACGCATACGCCCTTTTTGGCCAACCAAGCAACCTGGAAAGGCAAATCAGCGCTACAAAGAAGTCTCGCTTCCCATCGGTCAAAAGGGCCATGCTGAAAAAAGTGTCAAAACCAGAAATGCAGGACAGGCCATGGAGAAATGGGAGCCTTGCTACACTGATGGGCGGGATGTAAATTGCCAACAGCCACTCTGGAGAAGTGTACGGTGTGTCCTGAAACATCTAAAAAACACAGCTTAGAGAGCATAGGGCACTTCCACGCATGGGGGTATAAAGTGGGAAAATTAAAAATCAGCAAGACACAAGCACCCCAAAGTTTAGGCTTGCTCTGTTGACAAGGACCTCCACTTCATTCCACCATAAATATCCCAGGAAAGCGAAAAATGGATAAAAAATTTGAGGTCCTTATGTGCAATGGAATACCACTCAGCCATGAAATCAATGTCATAAGGCTAGTAGCAGCAGGATGAGTGGATTTAGGTATGACGATTCTAAGTGAAATAAGTCACACAGAAAAGGACACTTCTCATAAGGTGTCACTTATAGAGGGAATGTAAAAACCGTTACACTTGAGCTGAATTACAAAACAGAACAGAGTCACACATGCAGAAAACACACTATTGCTGCTTAACGGGAAAGGTGAGGTGGGGTGATACATAAAGCAAGAGTTTCAAATTAGCTCAGATACCGTTCCATAAACCCAATATGTAATAGACAAGACCTACTCCTTGCTCAGAGAACTGCACTCAACACGCCCGATTCACCGCATAAGTATATATCTGACTAGTAATAATCTGAAAACCTATATATTGATATCTCTCTGTTAGTGTGTCAAGTGGGTGTAAAGCGGCATAAACACAGCCGTGAAAAGCAGCTAAACCCCATTATAAAAATAAATTACTTTTAAAAACCCATGAAACAAAGACAGTGAAAGAGAGAGAAATTCTTACACAAGTCGTTCAGGGGCTGGGATGCAACCTTGATTGACCATATCTAGACCCACAGCTGGATGAGACATAAGGGTGGACACTCTTGGGGCTGAGAGGTTTGGTGAGGTTGGGTGAGCAAACGCAGACCCTTTAAAGTAATACTGCGTGCTACCCATCGCATGGGTCCCAAATCTCCAGGTTCAAGGGCATCTTCCTACATTGAAAACATGCATGAGAAACCCAGAAGATGGTACACCGTGTGATGGGGAAAGGTTTCTAAAACGCACCTCATTTCTCATCTCCTTGTTCTCGGGTTCGCAATTCCAGCCACTTTACTAGCAATCTCCCTACTTGGAGCATCAGCATCTTTAACCTCCTGTTCCGTACAGGTTGCAATTTGTCCTGAGGATGAAGGGGAAGAAGGGGAACCAATGAGAGACTAGCTCTTGGTGTTGGGACAGGCACAGGTCACTCTATTTTCCCATCAGGAAGAAGAATTAACCACAGGCTCAGCCTGCCCCCCGGAACCAGAACAGGGCCTGAAGCCATCCTGCGCTTTTGCAGCCACCTCCCAAAAAAGCGAGTTGTAAAATGGAGCATCAGGGCTTTGCAATTCACAATCCTACAGAGTTATAAATGATAACTCTCGTCCCCAAATATATTGAGGGAAGGCAAAGACGAGGAATTGAAATCAAGGCAGAATTGCAGGAAACAGATTTCAGGAGGTAGATTCGAATCTCCTTTAAAGCACATGAAAAGCGGGAAAACGTTGACAATGATGCCCTTGGCCAAAAAGGGCGTATGCGTTTTTTCCTGAATATATTCAGGAAAAAACGCATACGCCCTTTTTGGCCAACCAAGCAACCTGGAAAGGCAAATCAGCGCTACAAAGAAGTCTAGCTTCCCATCGGTCAAAAGGGCCATGCTGAAAAAAGTGTCAAAACCAGAAATGCAGGACAGGCCATGGAGAAATGGGAGCCTCGCTACACTGATGGGCGGGATGTAAATTGCCAACAGCCACTCTGGAGAAGTGTACCGTGTGTCCTGAAACATCTAAAAAACACAGCTTAGAGAGCATAGGGCACTTCCACGCATGGGGTTATAAAGTGGGAAAATTGAAAATCAGCAAGACACAAGCACCCCAAAGTTTAGGGCTGCTCTGTTGACAATGACCTCCACTTTATTCCACCTTAAATATCCCAGGAAAGAGAAAAATGGATAAAAAAGTTGTGGTCCTTATGTACAATGGAATATCACTCAGCCATGAAATCAATGTCATAAGGCTAGTAGCAGCATGATGAGTGGATTTAGGTATGACGATTCTAAGTGAAATAAGTCACACAGAAAAGGACACTTCTCATAAGGTGTCACTTATAGAGGGAATGTAAAAACCGTTACACTTGAGCTGAATTACAAAACAGAACAGAGTCACACATGCAGAAAACACACTATTGCTGCATAACGGGAAAGGTGAGGTGGGGTGATACATAAAACAAGAGTTTCAAATTAGCTCAGATACCGTTCCATAAACCCAATATGTAATAGACAAGACCTACTCCTTGCTCAGAGAACTGGACTCAACACGCCCGATTCACCACACAAGAATATATCTGACTAGTAATAATCTTAAAACCTATGTATTGATATCTCTCTGTTAGTTTGTCAAGTGGGTGTAAAGCGGAATAAACACAGCCGTGAAAAGCAGCTAAACCCCATTATAAAAATAAATTACTTTTAAAAACCCATGAAACAAAGACAGTGAATGAGAGAGAAATTCTTACACAATTCGTTCAGGGGCTGTGATGCAACCTGGATTGACCATATCTAGACCCACAGCTGGATGAGACATAAGGGTGGACACTCTTGGGGCTGAGAGGTTTGGTGAGGTTGGGTGAGCAAACGCAGACCCTTTAAAGTAATACTGCGTGCTACCCATCGCATGGGTCCCAAATCTCCAGGTTCAAGGGCATCTTCCTACATCGAAAACATGCATGAGAAACCCAGAAGATGGTACACCGTGTGAAGGAAAAGGTTTCTAAAACGCACCTCATTTCTCATCTCCTTGTTCTCGGGTTCGCAATTCCAGCCACTTTACTAGCAATCTCCCTACTTGGAGCATCAGCATCTTTAACCTCCTGTTCCGTACAGGTTGAAATTTGTCCTGAGGATGAAGGGGAAGAAGGGGAACCAATGAGAGACTAGCTCTTGGTGTTGGGACAGGCACAGGTCACTCTATTTTCCCATCAGGAAGAAGACTTAACCACAGGCTCAGCCTGCCCCCCGGAACCAGAATAGGGCCTGAAGCCATCCTGCGCTTTTGCGGCCAGCTCCCAAATAAGCGAGTTGTAAAATTGAGCTTCAGGGCACTGCAATTCACAAACCTGCAGAGTTATAAATGATAACTCTCGTCCACAAATATATTGAGAGAAGGCAAAGAAGAGGATTTGAAATCAAGGCAGAATTGCAGGAAACAGATTTCAGGAGGTAGATTCGAATCGCCTTTAAAGCACATGAAAAGCGGCAAAATGTTGACAATGATGCTTTTGGCCAAAAAGTGCGTATGCGTTATTCCTGAATATATTCAGAAAAAAACGCATACGCCCTTTTGGGCCAACCAAGCAACCTGGAAAGGCAAATCAGCACTACAAAGAAGTCTCACTTCCCATCGGTCAAAAGGGCCATGCTGAAAAAAGTGTCAAAACCAGAAATGCAGGACAGGCCATGGAGAAATGGGAGCCTTGCTACACTGATGGGCGGGATGTAAATTGCCAACAGCCACTCTGGAGAAGTGTACGGTGTGTCCTGAAACATCTAAAAACCACAGCTTAGAGAGCATAGGGCACTTCCACACATGGGGGTATAAATTGGGAAAATGAAAAATCAGCAAGACACAAGCACCCCAAAGTTTAGGGCTGCTCTGTTGCCTAGGACCTCCACTTCATTCCACCTTAAATATCCCAGGAAAGAGAAAAATGGATAAAGAAGTTGGGGTCCTTATGTACAATGGAATATCACTCAGCCATGAAATCAATGTCATAAGGCTAGTAGCAGCATGATGAGTGGATTTAGGTACGACGATTCTAAGTGAAATAAGTCACAGAGAAAAGGACACTTCTCATAAGGTGTCACTTATAGAGGGAATGTAAAAACCGTTACATTTGAACTGAATTACAAAACAGAACAGAGTCACACATGCAGAAAACACACTATGGCTGCTTAACGGGAAAGGTGAGGTGGGGTGATACATAAAACAAGAGTTTCAAATTAGCTCAGATACCGTTCCATAAACCCAATATGTAATAGACAAGACCTACTCCTTGCTCAGAGAACTGGACTCAACATGCCCGATTCACTGCACAAGAATATATCTGACTAGTAATAATCTTAAAACCTATGTATTGATATCTCTCTGTTAGTGTGTCAAGTGGGTGTAAAGCGGCATAAACACAGCCGTGAAAAGCAGCTAAACCCCATTATAAAAATAAATTACTTTTAAAAACCCATGAAACAAAGACAGTGAAAGAGAGAGAAATTCTTACACAATTCGTTCAGGGGCTGTGATGCAACCTGGATTGACCATATCTAGACCCACAGCTGGATGAGACATAAGGGTGGACACTCTTGGGGCTGAGAGGTTTGGTGAGGTTGGGTGAGCAAACGCAGACCCTTTAAAGTAATACTGCGTGCTACCCATCGCATGGGTCCCAAATCTCCAGGTTCAAGGGCATCTTCCTACATCGAAAACATGCATGGAAAACCAAGAAGATGGTACACCGTGTGATGGGGAAAGGTTTCTAAAATGCACCTCATTTCTCATCTCCTTGTGCTCGGGTTCGCCATTCCAGCCACTTTAGTAGCAATCTCCCTACTTGGAGCATCAGCACGTTTAACCTCCTGTTCCGTACAGGTTGCAATTTGTCCTGAGGATGAACGGGAAGATGGGGAACCAATGAGAGATTAGCTCTTTGTGTTGGGACAGGCACAGGTCACTCTATTTTCCCCTCAGGAAGAAGAATTAACCACAGGCTCAGCCTGCCCCCCGGAACCAGAACAGGGCCTGAAGACATCCTGCGCTTTTGCGGCCACCTCCCAAAAAAGCGAGTTGTAAAATGGAGCTTCAGGGCACTGCAATTCACAATCCTACAGAGTTATAAATGATAACTCTCGTCCACAAATATATTGAGGGAAGGCAAAGACGAGGAATTGAAATCAAGGCAGAATTGCAGGAAACAGATTTCAGGAGGTAGATTCGAATCGCCTTTAAAGCACATGAAAAGCGCCAAAACGTTGACAATGATGCCCTTGGCCAAAAAGGGCGTATGCGTTTTTTCCTGAATATATTCAGGAAAAAACGCATACGCCCTTTCTGGCCAACCAAGCAACCTGGAAAGGCAAATCAGCGCTACAAAGAAGTCTCGCTTCCCATCGCTCAAAAGGGCCATGCTGAAAAAAGTGTCAAAACCAGAAATGCAGGACAGGCCATGGAGAAATGGGAGCCTTGCTACACTGATGGGCGGGATGTAAATTGCCAAGAGCCACTCTGGAGAAGTGTACGGTGTGTCCTGAAACATCTAAAAAACACAGCTTAGAGAGCATAGGGCACTTCCACGCATGGGGGTATAAAGTGGGAAAATTAAAAATCAGCAAGACACAAGCACCCCAAAGTTTAGGGATGCTCTGTTGACAAGGACGTCCACTTCATTCCACCTTAAATATCCCAGGAAAGCGAAAAATGGATAAAAAATTTGAGGTCCTTATGTACAATGGAATACCACTCCGCCATGAAATCAATGTCATAAGGCTAGTAGCAGCATGATGAGTGGATTTAGGTATGACGATTCTAAGTGAAATAAGTCACACAGAAAAGGACACTTCTATTAAGGTGTCACTTATAGAGGGAATGTAAAAACCGTTACACTTGAACTGAATTACAAAACAGAACAGAGTCACACATGCAGAAAACACACTATGGCTGCTTAACGGGAAAGGTGAGGTGGGGTGATACATAAAGCAAGAGTTTCAAATTAGCTCAGATATCGTTCCATAAACCCAATATGTAATAGACAAGACCTACTCCTTGCTCAGAGAACTGCACTCAACACGCCCGATTCACCGCATAAGTATATATCTGACTAGTAATAATCTGAAAACCTATATATTGATATCTCTCTGTTAGTGTGTCAAGTGGGTGTAAAGCGGCATAAACACAGCCGTGAAAAGCAGCTAAACCCCATTATAAAAATAAATTACTTTTAAAAACCCATGAAACAAAGACAGTGAAAGAGAGAGAAATTCTTACACAAGTCGTTCAGGGGCTGTGATGCAACCTGGATTGACCGTATCTAGACCCACAGCTGGATGAGACATAAGGGTGGACACTCTTCGGGCTGAGAGGTTTGGTGAGGTTGGGTGAGCAAACGCAGACCCTTTAAAGTAATACTGCGTGCTACCCATCGCATGGGTCCCAAATCTCCAGGTTCAAGGGCATCTTCCTACATCGAAAACATGCATGAGAAACCAAGAAGATGGTACACCGTGTGATGGGGAAAGGTTTCTAAAATGCACCTCATTTCTCATCTCCTTGTGCTCGGGTTCGCCATTCCAGCCACTTTAGTAGCAATCTCCCTACTTGGAGCATCAGCACCTTTAACCTCCTGTTCCGTACAGGTTGCAATTTGTCCTGAGGATGAACGGGAAGACGGGGAACCAATGAGAGATTAGCTCTTGGTGTTGGGACAGGCACAGGTCACTCTATTTTCCCATCAGGAAGAAGAATTAACCACAGGCTCAGCCTGCCCCCCGGAACCAGAACAGGGCCTGAAGCCATCCTGCGCTTTTGCGGCCACCTCCCAAAAAAGCGAGTTGTAAAATGGAGCTTCAGGGCACTGCAATTCACAATCCTACAGAGTTATAAATGATAACTCTCGTCCACAAATATATTGAGGGAAGGCAAAGACGAGGAATTGAAATCAAGGCAGAATTGCAGGAAACAGATTTCAGGAGGTAGATTCGAATCGCCTTTAAAGCACATGAAAAGCGCCAAAACGTTGACAATGATGCCCTTGGCCAAAAAGGGCGTATGCGTTTTTTCCTGAATATATTCAGGAAAAAACGCATACGCCCTTTTTGGCCAACCAAGCAACCTGGAAAGGCAAATCAGCGCTACAAAGAAGTCTAGCTTCCCATCGGTCAAAAGGGCCATGCTGAAAAAAGTGTCAAAACCAGAAATGCAGGACAGGCCATGGAGAAATGGGAGCCTTGCTACACTGATGGGCGGGATGTAAATTGCCAACAGCCACTCTGGAGAAGTGTACCGTGTGTCCTGAAACATCTAAAAAACACAGCTTAGAGAGCATAGGGCACTTCCACGCATGGGGTTATAAAGTGGGAAAATTGAAAATCAGCAAGACACAAGCACCCCAAAGTTTAGGGCTGCTCTGTTGACAATGACCTCCACTTTATTCCACCTTAAATATCCCAGGAAAGAGAAAAATGGATAAAAAAGTTGTGGTCCTTATGTACAATGGAATATCACTCAGCCATGAAATCAATGTCATAAGGCTAGTAGCAGCATGATGAGTGGATTTAGGTATGACGATTCTAAGTGAAATAAGTCACACAGAAAAGGACACTTCTCATAAGGTGTCACTTATAGAGGGAATGTAAAAACCGTTACACTTGAGCTGAATTACAAAACAGAACAGAGTCACACATGCAGAAAACACACTATTGCTGCATAACGGGAAAGGTGAGGTGGGGTGATACATAAAACAAGAGTTTCAAATTAGCTCAGATACCGTTCCATAAACCCAATATGTAATAGACAAGACCTACTCCTTGCTCAGAGAACTGGACTCAACACGCCCGATTCACTGCACAAGAATATATCTGACTAGTAATAATCTTAAAACCTATGTATTGATATCTCTCTGTTAGTGTGTCAAGTGGGTGTAAAGCGGCATAAACACAGCCGTGAAAAGCAGCTAAACCCCATTATAAAAATAAATTACTTTTAAAAACCCATGAAACAAAGACAGTGAAAGAGAGAGAAATTCTTACACAATTCGTTCAGGGGCTGTGATGCAACCTGGATTGACCATATCTAGACCCACAGCTGGATGAGACATAAGGGTGGACACTCTTGGGGCTGAGAGGTTTGGTGAGGTTGGGTGAGCAAACGCAGACCCTTTAAAGTAATACTGCGTGCTACCCATCGCATGGGTCCCAAATCTCCAGGTTCAAGGGCATCTTCCTACATCGAAAACATGCATGAGAAACCCAGAAGATGGTACACCGTGTGATGGGGAAGGGTTTCTAAAATGCACCTCATTTCTCATCTCCTTGTGCTCGGGTTAGCCATTCCAGCCACTTTAGTAGCAATCTCCCTACTTGGAGCATCAGCACCTTTAACCTCCTGTTCCGTACAGGTTGCAATTTGTCCTGAGGATGAACGGGAAGACGGGGAACCAATGAGAGATTAGCTCTTGGTGTTGGGACAGGCACAGGTCACTCTATTTTCCCATCAGGAAGAAGAATTAACCACAGGCTCAGCCTGCCCCCCGGAACCAGAACAGGGCCTGAAGCCATCCTGCGCTTTTGCGGCCACCTCCCAAAAAAGCGAGTTGTAAAATGGAGCTTCAGGGCACTGCAATTCACAATCCTACAGAGTTATAAATGATAACTCTCGTCCACAAATATATTGAGGGAAGGCAAAGACGAGGAATTGAAATCAAGGCAGAATTGCAGGAAACAGATTTCAGGAGGTAGATTCGAATCGCCTTTAAAGCACATGAAAAGCGCCAAAACGTTGACAATGATGCCCTTGGCCAAAAAGGGCGTATGCGTTTTTTCCTGAATATATTCAGGAAAAAACGCATACGCCCTTTTTGGCCAACCAAGCAACCTGGAAAGGCAAATCAGCGCTACAAAGAAGTCTCGCTTCCCATCAGTCAAAAGGGCCATGCTGAAAAAAGTGTCAAAACCAGAAATGCAGGACAGGCCATGGAGAAATGGGAGCCTTGCTACACTGATGGGCGGGATGTAAATTGCCAAGAGCCACTCTGGAGAAGTGTACGGTGTGTCCTGAAACATCTAAAAAACACAGCTTAGAGAGCATAGGGCACTTCCACGCATGGGGGTATAAAGTGGGAAAATTAAAATTCAGCAAGACACAAGCACCCCAAAGTTTAGGCTTGCTCTGTTGACAAGGACCTCCACTTCATTCCACCATAAATATCCCAGGAAAGCGAAAAATGGATAAAAAATTTGAGGTCCTTATGTACAATGGAATACCACTCAGCCATGAAATCAATGTCATAAGGCTAGTAGCAGCAGGATGAGTGGATTTAGGTATGACGATTCTAAGTGAAATAAGTCACACAGAAAAGGACACTTCTCATAAGGTGTCACTTATAGAGGGAATGTAAAAACCGTTACACTTGAGCTGAATTACAAAACAGAACAGAGTCACACATGCAGAAAACACACTATTGCTGCATAACGGGAAAGGTGAGGTGGGGTGATACATAAAACAAGAGTTTCAAATTAGCTCAGATACCGTTCCATAAACCCAATATGTAATAGACAAGACCTACTCCTTGCTCAGAGAACTGGACTCAACACGCCCGATTCACCACACAAGAATATATCTGACTAGTAATAATCTTAAAACCTATGTATTGATATCTCTCTGTTAGTTTGTCAAGTGGGTGTAAAGCGGAATAAACACAGCCGTGAAAAGCAGCTAAACCCCATTATAAAAATAAATTACTTTTAAAAACCCATGAAACAAAGACAGTGAATGAGAGAGAAATTCTTACACAATTCGTTCAGGGGCTGTGATGCAACCTGGATTGACCATATCTAGACCCACAGCTGGATGAGACATAAGGGTGGACACTCTTGGGGCTGAGAGGTTTGGTGAGGTTGGGTGAGCAAACGCAGACCCTTTAAAGTAATACTGCGTGCTACCCATCGCATGGGTCCCAAATCTCCAGGTTCAAGGGCATCTTCCTACATCGAAAACATGCATGAGAAACCCAGAAGATGGTACACCATGTGATGGGGAAAGGTTTCTAAAACGCACCTCATTTCTCATCTCCTTGTTCTCGGGTTCTCAATTCCAGCCACTTTACTAGCAATCTCCCTAATTGGAGCATCAGCACCTTTAACCTCCTGTTCCGTACAGGTTGCAATTTGTCCTGAGGATGAACGGGAAGACGGGGAACCAATGAGAGACTAGCTCTTGGTGTTGGGACAGGCACAGGTCACTCTATTTTCCCATCAGGAAGAAGACTTAACCACAGGCTCAGCCTGCCCCCCGGAACCAGAATAGGGCCTGAAGCCATCCTGCGCTTTTGCGGCCAGCTCCCAAATAAGCGAGTTGTAAAATTGAGCTTCAGGGCACTGCAATTCACAAACCTGCAGAGTTATAAATGATAACTCTCGTCCACAAATATATTGAGAGAAGGCAAAGAAGAGGATTTGAAATCAAGGCAAAATTGCAGGAAACAGATTTCAGGAGGTAGATTCGAATCGCCTTTAAAGCACATGAAAAGCGGCAAAATGTTGACAATGATGCTTTTGGCCAAAAAGTGCGTATGCGTTATTCCTGAATATATTCAGAAAAAAACGCATACGCCCTTTTGGGCCAACCAAGCAACCTGGAAAGGCAAATCAGCACTACAAAGAAGTCTCACTTCCCATCGGTCAAAAGGGCCATGCTGAAAAAAGTGTCAAAACCAGAAATGCAGGACAGGCCATGGAGAAATGGGAGCCTTGCTACACTGATGGGCGGGATGTAAATTGCCAACAGCCACTCTGGAGAAGTGTACGGTGTGTCCTGAAACATCTAAAAACCACAGCTTAGAGAGCATAGGGCACTTCCACACATGGGGGTATAAATTGGGAAAATGAAAAATCAGCAAGAAACAAGCACCCCAAAGTTTAGGGCTGCTCTGTTGCCTAGGACCTCCACTTCATTCCACCTTAAATATCCCAGGAAAGAGAAAAATGGATAAAGAAGTTGGGGTCCTTATGTACAATGGAATATCACTCAGCCATGAAATCAATGTCATAAGGCTAGTAGCAGCATGATGAGTGGATTTAGGTACGACGATTCTAAGTGAAATAAGTCACACAGAAAAGGACACTTCTCATAAGGTGTCACTTATAGAGGGAATGTAAAAACCGTTACATTTGAACTGAATTACAAAACAGAACAGAGTCACACATGCAGAAAACACACTATGGCTGCTTAACGGGAAAGGTGAGGTGGGGTGATACATAAAACAAGAGTTTCAAATTAGCCCAGATACCGTTCCATAAACCCACTATGTAATAGACAAGACCTACTCCTTGCTCAGAGAACTGGACTCAACATGCACGATTCACTGCACAAGAATATATCTGACTAGTAATAATCTTAAAACCTATGTATTGATATCTCTCTGTTAGTGTGTCAAGTGGGTGTAAAGCGGCATAAAAACAGCCGTGAAAAGCAGCTAAACCCCATTATAAAAATAAATTACTTTTAAAAACCCATGAAACAAAGACAGTGAAAGAGAGAGAAATTCTTACACAATTCGTTCAGGGGCTGTGATGCAACCTGGATTGACCATATCTAGACCCACAGCTGGATGAGACATAAGGGTGGACACTCTTGGGGCTGAGAGGTTTGGTGAGGTTGGGTGAGCAAACGCAGACCCTTTAAAGTAATACTGCGTGCTACCCATCGCATGGGTCCCAAATCTCAGGTTCAAGGGCATCTTCCTACATCGAAAACATGCATGAGAAACCAAGAAGATGGTACACCGTGTGATGGGGAAAGGTTTCTAAAATGCACCTCATTATTCATCTCCTTGTGCTCGGGTTCGCCATTCCAGCCACTTTAGTAGCAATCTCCCTACTTGGAGCATCAGCACCTTTAACCTCCTTTTCCGTACAGGTTGCAATTCGTCCTGAGGATGAACGGGAAGACGGGGAACCAATGAGAGATTAGCTCTTGGTGTTGGGACAGGCACAGGTCACTCTATTTTCCCATCAGGAAGAAGAATTAACCACAGGCTCAGCCTGCCCCCCGGAACCAGAACAGGGCCT
Organism: Balaenoptera physalus; assembly: GCF_965194825.1. Taxonomy (NCBI): domain Eukaryota; kingdom Metazoa; phylum Chordata; class Mammalia; order Artiodactyla; family Balaenopteridae; genus Balaenoptera; species Balaenoptera physalus. The sequence goes on from NW_028126175.1 coordinate 465,284, forward strand.
GAAGCCATCCTGCGCTTTTGCGGCCACCTCCCAAAAAAGCGAGTTGTAAAATGGAGCTTCAGGGCACTGCAATTCACAATCCTACAGAGTTATAAATGATAACTCTCGTCCACAAATATATTGAGGGAAGGCAAAGACGCGGAATTGAAATCAAGGCAGAATTGCAGGAAACAGATTTCAGGAGGTAGATTCGAATCGCCTTTAAAGCACATGAAAAGCGCCAAAACTTTGACAATGATGCCCTTGGCCAAAAAGGGCGTATGCGTTTTTTCCTGAATATATTCAGGAAAAAACGCATACGCCCTTTTTGGCCAACCAAGCAACCTGGAAAGGCAAATCAGCGCTACAAAGAAGTCTCGCTTCCCATCGGTCAAAAGGGCCATGCTGAAAAAAGTGTCAAAACCAGAAATGCAGGACAGGCCATGGAGAAATGGGAGCCTTGCTACACTGATGGGCGGGATGTAAATTGCCAACAGCCACTCTGGAGAAGTGTACGGTGTGTCCTGAAACATCTAAAAAACACAGCTTAGAGAGCATAGGGCACTTCCACGCATGGGGGTATAAAGTGGGAAAATTAAAAATCAGCAAGACACAAGCACCCCAAAGTTTAGGCTTGCTCTGTTGACAAGGACCTCCACTTCATTCCACCATAAATATCCCAGGAAAGCGAAAAATGGATAAAAAATTTGAGGTCCTTATGTGCAATGGAATACCACTCAGCCATGAAATCAATGTCATAAGGCTAGTAGCAGCAGGATGAGTGGATTTAGGTATGACGATTCTAAGTGAAATAAGTCACACAGAAAAGGACACTTCTCATAAGGTGTCACTTATAGAGGGAATGTAAAAACCGTTACACTTGAGCTGAATTACAAAACAGAACAGAGTCACACATGCAGAAAACACACTATTGCTGCTTAACGGGAAAGGTGAGGTGGGGTGATACATAAAGCAAGAGTTTCAAATTAGCTCAGATACCGTTCCATAAACCCAATATGTAATAGACAAGACCTACTCCTTGCTCAGAGAACTGCACTCAACACGCCCGATTCACCGCATAAGTATATATCTGACTAGTAATAATCTGAAAACCTATATATTGATATCTCTCTGTTAGTGTGTCAAGTGGGTGTAAAGCGGCATAAACACAGCCGTGAAAAGCAGCTAAACCCCATTATAAAAATAAATTACTTTTAAAAACCCATGAAACAAAGACAGTGAAAGAGAGAGAAATTCTTACACAAGTCGTTCAGGGGCTGGGATGCAACCTTGATTGACCATATCTAGACCCACAGCTGGATGAGACATAAGGGTGGACACTCTTGGGGCTGAGAGGTTTGGTGAGGTTGGGTGAGCAAACGCAGACCCTTTAAAGTAATACTGCGTGCTACCCATCGCATGGGTCCCAAATCTCCAGGTTCAAGGGCATCTTCCTACATTGAAAACATGCATGAGAAACCCAGAAGATGGTACACCGTGTGATGGGGAAAGGTTTCTAAAACGCACCTCATTTCTCATCTCCTTGTTCTCGGGTTCGCAATTCCAGCCACTTTACTAGCAATCTCCCTACTTGGAGCATCAGCATCTTTAACCTCCTGTTCCGTACAGGTTGCAATTTGTCCTGAGGATGAAGGGGAAGAAGGGGAACCAATGAGAGACTAGCTCTTGGTGTTGGGACAGGCACAGGTCACTCTATTTTCCCATCAGGAAGAAGAATTAACCACAGGCTCAGCCTGCCCCCCGGAACCAGAACAGGGCCTGAAGCCATCCTGCGCTTTTGCAGCCACCTCCCAAAAAAGCGAGTTGTAAAATGGAGCATCAGGGCTTTGCAATTCACAATCCTACAGAGTTATAAATGATAACTCTCGTCCCCAAATATATTGAGGGAAGGCAAAGACGAGGAATTGAAATCAAGGCAGAATTGCAGGAAACAGATTTCAGGAGGTAGATTCGAATCTCCTTTAAAGCACATGAAAAGCGGGAAAACGTTGACAATGATGCCCTTGGCCAAAAAGGGCGTATGCGTTTTTTCCTGAATATATTCAGGAAAAAACGCATACGCCCTTTTTGGCCAACCAAGCAACCTGGAAAGGCAAATCAGCGCTACAAAGAAGTCTAGCTTCCCATCGGTCAAAAGGGCCATGCTGAAAAAAGTGTCAAAACCAGAAATGCAGGACAGGCCATGGAGAAATGGGAGCCTTGCTACACTGATGGGCGGGATGTAAATTGCCAACAGCCACTCTGGAGAAGTGTACCGTGTGTCCTGAAACATCTAAAAAACACAGCTTAGAGAGCATAGGGCACTTCCACGCATGGGGTTATAAAGTGGGAAAATTGAAAATCAGCAAGACACAAGCACCCCAAAGTTTAGGGCTGCTCTGTTGACAATGACCTCCACTTTATTCCACCTTAAATATCCCAGGAAAGAGAAAAATGGATAAAAAAGTTGTGGTCCTTATGTACAATGGAATATCACTCAGCCATGAAATCAATGTCATAAGGCTAGTAGCAGCATGATGAGTGGATTTAGGTATGACGATTCTAAGTGAAATAAGTCACACAGAAAAGGACACTTCTCATAAGGTGTCACTTATAGAGGGAATGTAAAAACCGTTACACTTGAGCTGAATTACAAAACAGAACAGAGTCACACATGCAGAAAACACACTATTGCTGCATAACGGGAAAGGTGAGGTGGGGTGATACATAAAACAAGAGTTTCAAATTAGCTCAGATACCGTTCCATAAACCCAATATGTAATAGACAAGACCTACTCCTTGCTCAGAGAACTGGACTCAACACGCCCGATTCACCACACAAGAATATATCTGACTAGTAATAATCTTAAAACCTATGTATTGATATCTCTCTGTTAGTTTGTCAAGTGGGTGTAAAGCGGAATAAACACAGCCGTGAAAAGCAGCTAAACCCCATTATAAAAATAAATTACTTTTAAAAACCCATGAAACAAAGACAGTGAATGAGAGAGAAATTCTTACACAATTCGTTCAGGGGCTGTGATGCAACCTGGATTGACCATATCTAGACCCACAGCTGGATGAGACATAAGGGTGGACACTCTTGGGGCTGAGAGGTTTGGTGAGGTTGGGTGAGCAAACGCAGACCCTTTAAAGTAATACTGCGTGCTACCCATCGCATGGGTCCCAAATCTCCAGGTTCAAGGGCATCTTCCTACATCGAAAACATGCATGAGAAACCCAGAAGATGGTACACCGTGTGAAGGAAAAGGTTTCTAAAACGCACCTCATTTCTCATCTCCTTGTTCTCGGGTTCGCAATTCCAGCCACTTTACTAGCAATCTCCCTACTTGGAGCATCAGCATCTTTAACCTCCTGTTCCGTACAGGTTGAAATTTGTCCTGAGGATGAAGGGGAAGAAGGGGAACCAATGAGAGACTAGCTCTTGGTGTTGGGACAGGCACAGGTCACTCTATTTTCCCATCAGGAAGAAGACTTAACCACAGGCTCAGCCTGCCCCCCGGAACCAGAATAGGGCCTGAAGCCATCCTGCGCTTTTGCGGCCAGCTCCCAAATAAGCGAGTTGTAAAATTGAGCTTCAGGGCACTGCAATTCACAAACCTGCAGAGTTATAAATGATAACTCTCGTCCACAAATATATTGAGAGAAGGCAAAGAAGAGGATTTGAAATCAAGGCAGAATTGCAGGAAACAGATTTCAGGAGGTAGATTCGAATCGCCTTTAAAGCACATGAAAAGCGGCAAAATGTTGACAATGATGCTTTTGGCCAAAAAGTGCGTATGCGTTATTCCTGAATATATTCAGAAAAAAACGCATACGCCCTTTTGGGCCAACCAAGCAACCTGGAAAGGCAAATCAGCACTACAAAGAAGTCTCACTTCCCATCGGTCAAAAGGGCCATGCTGAAAAAAGTGTCAAAACCAGAAATGCAGGACAGGCCATGGAGAAATGGGAGCCTTGCTACACTGATGGGCGGGATGTAAATTGCCAACAGCCACTCTGGAGAAGTGTACGGTGTGTCCTGAAACATCTAAAAACCACAGCTTAGAGAGCATAGGGCACTTCCACACATGGGGGTATAAATTGGGAAAATGAAAAATCAGCAAGACACAAGCACCCCAAAGTTTAGGGCTGCTCTGTTGCCTAGGACCTCCACTTCATTCCACCTTAAATATCCCAGGAAAGAGAAAAATGGATAAAGAAGTTGGGGTCCTTATGTACAATGGAATATCACTCAGCCATGAAATCAATGTCATAAGGCTAGTAGCAGCATGATGAGTGGATTTAGGTACGACGATTCTAAGTGAAATAAGTCACAGAGAAAAGGACACTTCTCATAAGGTGTCACTTATAGAGGGAATGTAAAAACCGTTACATTTGAACTGAATTACAAAACAGAACAGAGTCACACATGCAGAAAACACACTATGGCTGCTTAACGGGAAAGGTGAGGTGGGGTGATACATAAAACAAGAGTTTCAAATTAGCTCAGATACCGTTCCATAAACCCAATATGTAATAGACAAGACCTACTCCTTGCTCAGAGAACTGGAATCAACATGCCCGATTCACTGCACAAGAATATATCTGACTAGTAATAATCTTAAAACCTATGTATTGATATCTCTCTGTTAGTGTGTCAAGTGGGTGTAAAGCGGCATAAACACAGCCGTGAAAAGCAGCTAAACCCCATTATAAAAATAAATTACTTTTAAAAACCCATGAAACAAAGACAGTGAAAGAGAGAGAAATTCTTACACAATTTGTTCAGGGGCTGTGATGCAACCTGGATTGACCATATCTAGACCCACAGCTGGATGAGACATAAGGGTGGACACTCTTGGGGCTGAGAGGTTTGGTGAGGTTGGGTGAGCAAACGCAGACCCTTTAAAGTAATACTGCGTGCTACCCATCGCATGGGTCCCAAATCTCCAGGTTCAAGGGCATCTTCCTACATCGAAAACATGCATGGAAAACCAAGAAGATGGTACACCGTGTGATGGGGAAAGGTTTCTAAAATGCACCTCATTTCTCATCTCCTTGTGCTCGGGTTCGCCATTCCAGCCACTTTAGTAGCAATCTCCCTACTTGGAGCATCAGCACGTTTAACCTCCTGTTCCGTACAGGTTGCAATTTGTCCTGAGGATGAACGGGAAGATGGGGAACCAATGAGAGATTAGCTCTTTGTGTTGGGACAGGCACAGGTCACTCTATTTTCCCCTCAGGAAGAAGAATTAACCACAGGCTCAGCCTGCCCCCCGGAACCAGAACAGGGCCTGAAGACATCCTGCGCTTTTGCGGCCACCTCCCAAAAAAGCGAGTTGTAAAATGGAGCTTCAGGGCACTGCAATTCACAATCCTACAGAGTTATAAATGATAACTCTCGTCCACAAATATATTGAGGGAAGGCAAAGACGAGGAATTGAAATCAAGGCAGAATTGCAGGAAACAGATTTCAGGAGGTAGATTCGAATCGCCTTTAAAGCACATGAAAAGCGCCAAAACGTTGACAATGATGCCCTTGGCCAAAAAGGGCGTATGCGTTTTTTCCTGAATATATTCAGGAAAAAACGCATACGCCCTTTCTGGCCAACCAAGCAACCTGGAAAGGCAAATCAGCGCTACAAAGAAGTCTCGCTTCCCATCGCTCAAAAGGGCCATGCTGAAAAAAGTGTCAAAACCAGAAATGCAGGACAGGCCATGGAGAAATGGGAGCCTTGCTACACTGATGGGCGGGATGTAAATTGCCAAGAGCCACTCTGGAGAAGTGTACGGTGTGTCCTGAAACATCTAAAAAACACAGCTTAGAGAGCATAGGGCACTTCCACGCATGGGGGTATAAAGTGGGAAAATTAAAAATCAGCAAGACACAAGCACCCCAAAGTTTAGGGATGCTCTGTTGACAAGGACGTCCACTTCATTCCACCTTAAATATCCCAGGAAAGCGAAAAATGGATAAAAAATTTGAGGTCCTTATGTACAATGGAATACCACTCCGCCATGAAATCAATGTCATAAGGCTAGTAGCAGCATGATGAGTGGATTTAGGTATGACGATTCTAAGTGAAATAAGTCACACAGAAAAGGACACTTCTATTAAGGTGTCACTTATAGAGGGAATGTAAAAACCGTTACACTTGAACTGAATTACAAAACAGAACAGAGTCACACATGCAGAAAACACACTATGGCTGCTTAACGGGAAAGGTGAGGTGGGGTGATACATAAAGCAAGAGTTTCAAATTAGCTCAGATATCGTTCCATAAACCCAATATGTAATAGACAAGACCTACTCCTTGCTCAGAGAACTGCACTCAACACGCCCGATTCACCGCATAAGTATATATCTGACTAGTAATAATCTGAAAACCTATATATTGATATCTCTCTGTTAGTGTGTCAAGTGGGTGTAAAGCGGCATAAACACAGCCGTGAAAAGCAGCTAAACCCCATTATAAAAATAAATTACTTTTAAAAACCCATGAAACAAAGACAGTGAAAGAGAGAGAAATTCTTACACAAGTCGTTCAGGGGCTGTGATGCAACCTGGATTGACCGTATCTAGACCCACAGCTGGATGAGACATAAGGGTGGACACTCTTCGGGCTGAGAGGTTTGGTGAGGTTGGGTGAGCAAACGCAGACCCTTTAAAGTAATACTGCGTGCTACCCATCGCATGGGTCCCAAATCTCCAGGTTCAAGGGCATCTTCCTACATCGAAAACATGCATGAGAAACCAAGAAGATGGTACACCGTGTGATGGGGAAAGGTTTCTAAAATGCACCTCATTTCTCATCTCCTTGTGCTCGGGTTCGCCATTCCAGCCACTTTAGTAGCAATCTCCCTACTTGGAGCATCAGCACCTTTAACCTCCTGTTCCGTACAGGTTGCAATTTGTCCTGAGGATGAACGGGAAGACGGGGAACCAATGAGAGATTAGCTCTTGGTGTTGGGACAGGCACAGGTCACTCTATTTTCCCATCAGGAAGAAGAATTAACCACAGGCTCAGCCTGCCCCCCGGAACCAGAACAGGGCCTGAAGCCATCCTGCGCTTTTGCGGCCACCTCCCAAAAAAGCGAGTTGTAAAATGGAGCTTCAGGGCACTGCAATTCACAATCCTACAGAGTTATAAATGATAACTCTCGTCCACAAATATATTGAGGGAAGGCAAAGACGAGGAATTGAAATCAAGGCAGAATTGCAGGAAACAGATTTCAGGAGGTAGATTCGAATCGCCTTTAAAGCACATGAAAAGCGCCAAAACGTTGACAATGATGCCCTTGGCCAAAAAGGGCGTATGCGTTTTTTCCTGAATATATTCAGGAAAAAACGCATACGCCCTTTTTGGCCAACCAAGCAACCTGGAAAGGCAAATCAGCGCTACAAAGAAGTCTCGCTTCCCATCAGTCAAAAGGGCCATGCTGAAAAAAGTGTCAAAACCAGAAATGCAGGACAGGCCATGGAGAAATGGGAGCCTTGCTACACTGATGGGCGGGATGTAAATTGCCAAGAGCCACTCTGGAGAAGTGTACGGTGTGTCCTGAAACATCTAAAAAACACAGCTTAGAGAGCATAGGGCACTTCCACGCATGGGGGTATAAAGTGGGAAAATTAAAAATCAGCAAGACACAAGCACCCCAAAGTTTAGGGTTGCTCTGTTGACAAGGACCTCCACTTCATTCCACCATAAATATCCCAGGAAAGCGAAAAATGGATAAAAAATTTGAGGTCCTTATGTACAATGGAATACCACTCAGCCATGAAATCAATGTCATAAGGCTAGTAGCAGCATGATGAGTGGATTTAGGTATGACGATTCTAAGTGAAATAAGTCACACAGAAAAGGACACTTCTCATAAGGTGTCACTTATAGAGGGAATGTAAAAACCGTTACACTTGAACTGAATTACAAAACAGAACAGATTCACACATGCAGAAAACACACTATGGCTGCTTAACGGGAAAGGTGAGGTGGGGTGATACATAAAGCAAGAGTTTCAAATTAGCTCAGATACCGTTCCATAAACCCAATATGTAATAGACAAGACCTACTCCTTTCTCAGAGAACTGGACTCAACACGCCCGATTCACCGCACAAGAATATATCTGACTATTAATAATCTTAAAACCTATATATTGATATCTCTCTGTTAGTGTGTCAAGTGGGTGTAAAGCGGCATAAACACAGCCGTGAAAAGCAGCTAAACCCCATTATAAAAATAAATTTCTTTTAAAAACCCATGAAACAAAGACAGTGAAAGAGAGAGAAATTCTTACACAATTCGTTCAGGGGCTGTGATGCAACCTGGATTGACCATATCTAGACCCACAGCTGGATGAGACATAAGGGTGGACACTCTTGGGGCTGAGAGGTTTGGTGAGGTTGGGTGAGCAAACGCAGACCCTTTAAAGTAATACTGCGTGCTACCCATCGCATGGGTCCCAAATCTCAGGTTCAAGGGCATCTTCCTACATCGAAAACATGCATGAGAAACCAAGAAGATGGTACACTGTGTGATGGGGAAAGGTTTCTAAAATGCACCTCATTTCTCATCTCCTTGTTCTCGGGTTCGCCATTCCAGCCACTTTAGTAGCAATCTCCCTACTTGGAGCATCAGCACCTTTAACCTCCTGTTCCGTACAGGTTGCAATTTGTCCTGAGGATGAACGGGAAGACGGGGAACCAATGAGAGATTAGCTCTTGGTGTTGGGACAGGCACAGGTCACTCTATTTTCCCATCAGGAAGAAGAATTAACCACAGGCTCAGCCTGCCCCCCGGAACCAGAACAGGGCCTGAAGCCATCCTGCGCTTTTGCGGCCACCTCCCAAAAAAGCGAGTTGTAAAATGGAGCTTCAGGGCACTGCAATTCACAATCCTACAGAGTTATAAATGATAACTCTCGTCCACAAATATATTGAGGGAAGGCAAAGACGAGGAATTGAAATCAAGGCAGAATTGCAGGAAACAGATTTCAGGAGGTAGATTCGAATCGCCTTTAAAGTACATGAAAAGCGCCAAAACGTTGACAATGATGCCCTTGGCCAAAAAGGGCGTATGCGTTTTTTCCTGAATATATTCAGGAAAAAACGCATACGCCCTTTTTGGCCAACCAAGCAACCTGGAAAGGCAAATCAGCGCTACAAAGAAGTCTCGCTTCCAATCAGTCAAAAGGGCCATGCTGAAAAAAGTGTCAAAACCAGAAATGCAGGACAGGCCATGGAGAAATGGGAGCCTTGCTACACTGATGGGCGGGATGTAAATTGCCAACAGCCACTCTGGAGAAGTGTACGGTGTGTCCTGAAACATCTAAAAAACACAGCTTAGAGAGCATAGGGCACTTCCACGCATGGGGGTATAAAGTGGGAAAATTAAAATTCAGCAAGACACAAGCACCCCAAAGTTTAGTCTTGCTCTGTTGACAAGGACCTCCACTTCATTCCACCATAAATATCCCAGGAAAGCGAAAAATGGATAAAAAATTTGAGGTCCTTATGTACAATGGAATACCACTCAGCCATGAAATCAATGTCATAAGGCTAGTAGCAGCAGGATGAGTGGATTTAGGTATGACGATTCTAAGTGAAATAAGTCACACAGAAAAGGACACTTCTCATAAGGTGTCACTTATAGAGGGAATGTAAAAACCGTTACACTTGAGCTGAATTACAAAACAGAACAGAGTCACACATGCAGAAAACACACTATTGCTGCTTAACGGGAAAGGTGAGGTGGGGTGATACATAAAGCAAGAGTTTCAAATTAGCTCAGATACCGTTCCATAAACCCAATATGTAATAGACAAGACCTACTCCTTGCTCAGAGAACTGCACTCAACACGCCCGATTCACCGCACAAGAATATATCTGACTAGTAATAATCTTAAAACCTATATATTGACATCTCTCTGTTAGTGTGTCAAGTGGGTGTAAAGCGGCATAAACACAGCCGTGAAAAGCAGCTAAACCCCATTATAAAAATAAATTACTTTTAAAAACCCATGAAACAAAGACAGTGAAAGAGAGAGAAATTCTTACACAATTCGTTCAGGGGCTGTGATGCAACCTGGATTGACCATATCTAGACCCACAGCTGGATGAGACATAAGGGTGGACACTCTTGGGGCTGAGAGGTTTGGTGAGGTTGGGTGAGCAAACGCAGACCCTTTAAAGTAATACTGCGTGCTACCCATCGCATGGGTCCCAAATCTCCAGGTTCAAGGGCATCTTCCTACATCGAAAACATGCATGAAAAACCAAGAAGATGGTACACCGTGTGATGGGGAAAGGTTTCTAAAATGCACCTCATTTCTCATCTCCTTGTGCTCGGGTTCGCCATTCCAGCCACTTTAGTAGCAATCTCCCTACTTGGAGCATCAGCACGTTTAACCTCCTGTTCCGTACAGGTTGCAATTTGTCCAGAGGATGAACGGGAAGATGGGGAACCAATGAGAGATTAGCTCTTGGTGTTGGGACAGGCACAGGTCACTCTATTTTCCCCTCAGGAAGAAGAATTAACCACAGGCTCAGCCTGCCCCCCGGAACCAGAACAGGGCCTGAAGACATCCTGCGCTTTTGCGGCCACCTCCCAAAAAAGCGAGTTGTAAAATGGAGCTTCAGGGCACTGCAATTCACAATCCTACAGAGTTATAAATGATAACTCTCGTCCACAAATATATTGAGGGAAGGCAAAGACGAGGAATTGAAATCAAGGCAGAATTGCAGGAAACAGATTTCAGGAGGTAGATTCGAATCGCCTTTAAAGCACATGAAAAGCGCCAAAACGTTGACAATGATGCCCTTGGCCAAAAAGGGCGTATGCGTTTTTTCCTGAATATATTCAGGAAAAAACGCATACGCCCTTTTTGGCCAACCAAGCAACCTGGAAAGGCAAATCAGCGCTACAAAGAAGTCTCGCTTCCCATCGGTCAAAAGGGCCATGCTGAAAAAAGTGTCAAAATCAGAAATGCAGGACAGGCCATGGAGAAATGGGAGCCTTGCTACACTGATGGGCGGGATGTAAATTGCCAAGAGCCACTCTGGAGAAGTGTACGGTGTGTCCTGAAACATCTAAAAAACACAGCTTAGAGAGCATAGGGCACTTCCACGCATGGGGGTATAAAGTGGGAAAATTAAAAATCAGCAAGACACAAGCACCCCAAAGTTTAGGGATGCTCTGTTGACAAGGACCTCCACTTCATTCCACCTTAAATATCCCAGGAAAGCGAAAAATGGATAAAAAGTTTGAGGTCCTTATGTACAATGGAATACCACTCAGCCATGAAATCAATGTCATAAGTCTAGTAGCAGCATGATGAGTGGATTTAGGTATGACGATGCTAAGTGAAATAAGTCACACAGAAAAGGACACTTCTCATAAGGTGTCACTTATAGAGGGAATGTAAAAACCGTTACACTTGAACTGAATTACAAAACAGAACAGAGTCACACATGCAGAAAACACACTATGGCTGCTTAACGGGAAAGGTGAGGTGGGGTGATACATAAAGCAAGAGTTTCAAATTAGCTCAGATACCGTTCCATAAACCCAATATGTAATAGACAAGACCTACTCCTTGCTCAGAGAACTGGACTCAACACGCCCGATTCACTGCACAAGAATATATCTGACTAGTAATAATCTTAAAACCTATGTATTGATATCTCTCTGTTAGTGTGTCAAGTGGGTGTAAAGCGGCATAAACACAGCCGTGAAAAGCAGCTAAACCCCATTATAAAAATAAATTACTTTTAAAAACCCATGAAACAAAGACAGTGAAAGAGAGAGAAATTCTTACACAATTCGTTCAGGGGCTGTGATGCAACCTGGATTGACCGTATCTAGACCCACAGCTGGATGAGACATAAGGGTGGACACTCTTCGGGCTGAGAGGTTTGGTGAGGTTGGGTGAGCAAACGCAGACCCTTTAAAGTAATACTGCGTGCTACCCATCGCATGGGTCCCAAATCTCCAGGTTCAAAGGCATCTTCCTACATCGAAAACATGCATGAGAAACCAAGAAGATGGTACACCGTGTGATGGGGAAAGGTTTCTAAAATGCACCTCATTTCTCATCTCCTTGTGCTCGGGTTCGCCATTCCAGCCACTTTAGTAGCAATCTCCCTACTTGGAGCATCAGCACCTTTAACCTCCTGTTCCGTACAGGTTGCAATTTGTCCTGAGGATGAACGGGAAGACGGGGAACCAATGAGAGATTAGCTCTTGGTGTTGGGACAGGCACAGGTCACTCTATTTTCCCATCAGGAAGAAGAATTAACCACAGGCTCAGCCTGCCCCCCGGAACCAGAACAGGGCCTGAAGCCATCCTGCGCTTTTGCGGCCACCTCCCAAAAAAGCGAGTTGTAAAATGGAGCTTCAGGGCACTGCAATTCACAATCCTACAGAGTTATAAATGATAACTCTCGTCCACAAATATATTGAGGGAAGGCAAAGACGAGGAATTGAAATCAAGGCAGAATTGCAGGAAACAGATTTCAGGAGGTAGATTCGAATCGCCTTTAAAGCACATGAAAAGCGCCAAAACGTTGACAATGATGCCCTTGGCCAAAAAGGGCGTATGCGTTTTTTCCTGAATATATTCAGGAAAAAACGCATACGCCCTTTTTGGCCAACCAAGCAACCTGGAAAGGCAAATCAGCGCTACAAAGAAGTCTCGCTTCCCATCAGTCAAAAGGGCCATGCTGAAAAAAGTGTCAAAACCAGAAATGCAGGACAGGCCATGGAGAAATGGGAGCCTTGCTACACTGATGGGCGGGATGTAAATTGCCAAGAGCCACTCTGGAGAAGTGTACGGTGTGTCCTGAAACATCTAAAAAACACAGCTTAGAGAGCATAGGGCACTTCCACGCATGGGGGTATAAAGTGGGAAAATTAAAAATCAGCAAGACACAAGCACCCCAAAGTTTAGGGTTGCTCTGTTGACAAGGACCTCCACTTCATTCCACCATAAATATCCCAGGAAAGCGAAAAATGGATAAAAAATTTGAGGTCCTTATGTACAATGGAATACCACTCAGCCATGAAATCAATGTCATAAGGCTAGTAGCAGCATGATGAGTGGATTTAGGTATGACGATTCTAAGTGAAATAAGTCACACAGAAAAGGACACTTCTCATAAGGTGTCACTTATAGAGGGAATGTAAAAACCGTTACACTTGAGCTGAATTACAAAACAGAACAGAGTCACACATGCAGAAAACACACTATTGCTGCTTAACGGGAAAGGTGAGGTGGGGTGATACATAAAGCAAGAGTTTCAAATTAGCTCAGATACCATTCCATAAACCCAATATGTAATAGACAAGACCTACTCCTTGCTCAGAGAACTGCACTCAACACGCCCGATTCACCGCACAAGAATATATCTGACTATTAATAATCTTAAAACCTATATATTGATATCTCTCTGTTAGTGTGTCAAGTGGGTGTAAAGCGGCATAAACACAGCCGTGAAAAGCAGCTAAACCCCATTATAAAAATAAATTTCTTTTAAAAACCCATGAAACAAAGACAGTGAAAGAGAGAGAAATTCTTACACAATTCGTTCAGGGGCTGTGATGCAACCTGGATTGACCATATCTAGACCCACAGCTGGATGAGACATAAGGGTGGACACTCTTGGGGCTGAGAGGTTTGGTGAGGTTGGGTGAGCAAACGCAGACCCTTTAAAGTAATACTGCGTGCTACCCATCTCATGGGTCCCAAATCTCAGGTTCAAGGGCATCTTCCTACATCGAAAACATGCATGAGAAACCCAGAAGATGGTACACCGTGTGATGGGGAAAGGTTTCTAAAATGCACCTCATTTCTCATCTCCTTGTGCTCGGGTTCGCCATTCCAGCCACTTTAGTAGCAATCTCCCTACTTGGAGCATCAGCACCTTTAACCTCCTGTTCCGTACAGGTTGCAATTTGTCCTGAGGATGAACGGGAAGACGGGGAACCAATGAGAGATTAGCTCTTGGTGTTGGGACAGGCACAGGTCACTCTATTTTCCCATCAGGAAGAAGAATTAACCACAGGCTCAGCCTGCCCCCCGGAACCAGAACAGGGCCTGAAGCCATCCTGCGCTTTTGCGGCCACCTCCCAAAAAAGCGAGTTGTAAAATGGAGCTTCAGGGCACTGCAATTCACAATCCTACAGAGTTATAAATGATAACTCTCGTCCACAAATATATTGAGGGAAGGCAAAGACGAGGAATTGAAATCAAGGCAGAATTGCAGGAAACAGATTTCAGGAGGTAGATTCGAATCGCCTTTAAAGCACATGAAAAGCGCCAAAACGTTGACAATGATGCCCTTGGCCAAAAAGGGCGTATGCGTTTTTTCCTGAATATATTCAGGAAAAAACGCATACGCCCTTTTTGGCCAACCAAGCAACCTGGAAAGGCAAATCAGCGCTACAAAGAAGTCTCGCTTCCCATCAGTCAAAAGGGCCATGCTGAAAAAAGTGTCAAAACCAGAAATGCAGGACAGGCCATGGAGAAATGGGAGCCTTGCTACACTGATGGGCGGGATGTAAATTGCCAAGAGCCACTCTGGAGAAGTGTACGGTGTGTCCTGAAACATCTAAAAAACACAGCTTAGAGAGCATAGGGCACTTCCACGCATGGGGGTATAAAGTGGGAAAATTAAAAATCAGCAAGACACAAGCACCCCAAAGTTTAAGGTTGCTCTGTTGACAAGGACCTCCACTTCATTCCACCATAAATATCCCAGGAAAGCGAAAAATGGATAAAAAATTTGAGGTCCTTATGTACAATGGAATACCACTCAGCCATGAAATCAATGTCATAAGGCTAGTAGCAGCATGATGAGTGGATTTAGGTATGACGATTCTAAGTGAAATAAGTCACACAGAAAAGGACACTTCTCATAAGGTGTCACTTATAGAGGGAATGTAAAAACCGTTACACTTGAGCTGAATTACAAAACAGAACAGAGTCACACATGCAGAAAACACACTATTGCTGCTTAACGGGAAAGGTGAGGTGGGGTGATACATAAAGCAAGAGTTTCAAATTAGCTCAGATACCATTCCATAAACCCAATATGTAATAGACAAGACCTACTCCTTGCTCAGAGAACTGCACTCAACACGCCCGATTCACCGCATAAGTATATATCTGACTAGTAATAATCTGAAAACCTATATATTGATATCTCTCTGTTAGTGTGTCAAGTGGGTGTAAAGCGGCATAAAAACAGCCGTGAAAAGCAGCTAAACCCCATTATAAAAATAAATTACTTTTAAAAACCCATGAAACAAAGACAGTGAAAGAGAGAGAAATTCTTACACAATTCGTTCAGGGGCTGTGATGCAACCTTGATTGACCATATCTAGACCCACAGCTGGATGAGACATAAGGGTGGACACTCTTTGGGCTGAGAGGTTTGGTGAGGTTGGGTGAGCAAACGCAGACCCTTTAAAGTAATACTGCGTGCTACCCATCGCATGGGTCCCAAATCTCCAGGTTCAAGGGCATCTTCCTACATCGAAAACATGCATGAAAAACTAAGAAGATGGTACACTGTGTGATGGGGAAAGGTTTCTAAAATGCACCTCATTTCTCATCTCCTTGTGCTCGGGTTAGCCATTCCAGCCACTTTAGTAGCAATCTCCCTACTTGGAGCATCAGCACGTTTAACCTCCTGTTCCGTACAGGTTGCAATTTGTCCTGAGGATGAACGGGAAGATGGGGAACCAATGAGAGATTAGCTCTTGGTGTTGGGACAGGCACAGGTCACTCTATTTTCCCCTCAGGAAGAAGAATAAACCACAGGCTCAGCCTGCCCGCCGGAACCAGAACAGGGCCTGAAGACATCCTGCGCTTTTGCGGCCACCTCCCAAAAAAGCGAGTTGTAAAATGGAGCTTCAGGGCACTGCAATTCACAATCCTACAGAGTTATAAATGATAACTCTCGTCCACAAATATATTGAGGGAAGGCAAAGACGAGGAATTGAAATCAAGGCAGAATTGCAGGAAACAGATTTCAGGAGGTAGATTCGAATCGCCTTTAAAGCACATGAAAAGCGCCAAAACGTTGACAATGATGCCCTTGGCCAAAAAGGGCGTATGCGTTTTTTCCTGAATATATTCAGGAAAAAACGCATACGCCCTTTTTGGCCAACCAAGCAACCTGGAAAGGCAAATCAGCGCTACAAAGAAGTCTCGCTTCCCATCGGTCAAAAGGGCCATGCTGAAAAAAGTGTCAAAACCAGAAATGCAGGACAGGCCATGGAGAAATGGGAGCCTTGCTACACTGATGGGCGGGATGTAAATTGCCAAGAGCCACTCTGGAGAAGTGTACGGTGTGTCCTGAAACATCTAAAAAACACAGCTTAGAGAGCATAGGGCACTTCCACGCATGGGGGTATAAAGTGGGAAAATTAAAAATCAGCAAGACACAAGCACCCCAAAGTTTAGGGATGCTCTGTTGACAAGGACCTCCACTTCATTCCACCTTAAATATCCCAGGAAAGCGAAAAATGGATAAAAAATTTGAGGTCCTTATGTACAATGGAATACCACTCAGCCATGAAATCAATGTCATAAGGCTAGTAGCAGCATGATGAGTGGATTTAGGTATGACGATTCTAAGTGAAATAAGTCAAACAGAAAAGGACACTTCTCATAAGGTGTCACTTATAGAGGGAATGTAAAAACCGTTACACTTGAACTGAATTACAAAACAGAACAGATTCACACATGCAGAAAACACACTATGGCTGCTTAACGGGAAAGGTGAGGTGGGGTGATACATAAAGCAAGAGTTTCAAATTAGCTCAGATACCGTTCCATAAACCCAATATGTAATAGACAAGACCTACTCCTTTCTCAGAGAACTGGACTCAACACGCCCGATTCACCGCACAAGAATATATCTGACTATTAATAATCTTAAAACCTATATATTGATATCTCTCTGTTAGTGTGTCAAGTGGGTGTAAAGCGGCATAAACACAGCCGTGAAAAGCAGCTAAACCCCATTATAAAAATAAATTTCTTTTAAAAACCCATGAAACAAAGACAGTGAAAGAGAGAGAAATTCTTACACAATTCGTTCAGGGGCTGTGATGCAACCTGGATTGACCATATCTAGACCCACAGCTGGATGAGACATAAGGGTGGACACTCTTGGGGCTGAGAGGTTTGGTGAGGTTGGGTGAGCAAACGCAGACCCTTTAAAGTAATACTGCGTGCTACCCATCGCATGGGTCCCAAATCTCAGGTTCAAGGGCATCTTCCTACATCGAAAACATGCATGAGAAACCAAGAAGATGGTACACTGTGTGATGGGGAAAGGTTTCTAAAATGCACCTCATTTCTCATCTCCTTGTGCTCGGGTTCGCCATTCCAGCCACTTTAGTAGCAATCTCCCTACTTGGAGCATCAGCACCTTTAACCTCCTGTTCCGTACAGGTTGCAATTTGTCCTGAGGATGAACGGGAAGACGGGGAACCAATGAGAGATTAGCTCTTGGTGTTGGGACAGGCACAGGTCACTCTATTTTCCCATCAGGAAGAAGAATTAACCACAGGCTCAGCCTGCCCCCCGGAAGCAGAACAGGGCCTGAAGCCATCCTGCGCTTTTGCGGCCACCTCCCAAAAAAGCGAGTTGTAAAATGGAGCTTCAGGGCACTGCAATTCACAATCCTACAGAGTTATAAATGATAACTCTCGTCCACAAATATATTGAGGGAAGGCAAAGACGAGGAATTGAAATCAAGGCAGAATTGCAGGAAACAGATTTCAGGAGGTAGATTCGAATCGCCTTTAAAGCACATGAAAAGCGCCAAAACGTTGACAATGATGCCCTTGGCCAAAAAGGGCGTATGCGTTTTTTCCTGAATATATTCAGGAAAAAACGCATACGCCCTTTTTGGCCAACCAAGCAACCTGGAAAGGCAAATCAGCGCTACAAAGAAGTCTCGCTTCCCATCGGTCAAAAGGGCCATGCTGAAAAAAGTGTCAAAATCAGAAATGCAGGACAGGCCATGGAGAAATGGGAGCCTTGCTACACTGATGGGCGGGATGTAAATTGCCAAGAGCCACTCTGGAGAAGTGTACGGTGTGTCCTGAAACATCTAAAAAACACAGCTTAGAGAGCATAGGGCACTTCCACGCATGGGGGTATAAAGTGGGAAAATTAAAAATCAGCAAGACACAAGCACCCCAAAGTTTAGGGATGCTCTGTTGACAAGGACCTCCACTTCATTCCACCTTAAATATCCCAGGAAAGCGAAAAATGGATAAAAAGTTTGAGGTCCTTATGTACAATGGAATACCACTCAGCCATGAAATCAATGTCATAAGTCTAGTAGCAGCATGATGAGTGGATTTAGGTATGACGATTCTAAGTGAAATAAGTCACACAGAAAAGGACACTTCTCATAAGGTGTCACTTATAGAGGGAATGTAAAAACCGTTACACTTGAACTGAATTACAAAACAGAACAGAGTCACACATGCAGAAAACACACTATGGCTGCTTAACGGGAAAGGTGAGGTGGGGTGATACATAAAGCAAGAGTTTCAAATTAGCTCAGATACCGTTCCATAAACCCAATATGTAATAGACAAGACCTACTCCTTGCTCAGAGAACTGGACTCAACACGCCCGATTCACTGCACAAGAATATATCTGACTAGTAATAATCTTAAAACCTATGTATTGATATCTCTCTGTTAGTGTGTCAAGTGGGTGTAAAGCGGCATAAACACAGCCGTGAAAAGCAGCTAAACCCCATTATAAAAATAAATTACTTTTAAAAACCCATGAAACAAAGACAGTGAAAGAGAGAGAAATTCTTACACAATTCGTTCAGGGGCTGTGATGCAACCTGGATTGACCGTATCTAGACCCACAGCTGGATGAGACATAAGGGTGGACACTCTTCGGGCTGAGAGGTTTGGTGAGGTTGGGTGAGCAAACGCAGACCCTTTAAAGTAATACTGCGTGCTACCCATCGCATGGGTCCCAAATCTCCAGGTTCAAGGGCATCTTCCTACATCGAAAACATGCATGAGAAACCAAGAAGATGGTACACCGTGTGATGGGGAAAGGTTTCTAAAATGCACCTCATTTCTCATCTCCTTGTGCTCGGGTTCGCCATTCCAGCCACTTTAGTAGCAATCTCCCTACTTGGAGCATCAGCACCTTTAACCTCCTGTTCCGTACAGGTTGCAATTTGTCCTGAGGATGAACGGGAAGACGGGGAACCAATGAGAGATTAGCTCTTGGTGTTGGGACAGGCACAGGTCACTCTATTTTCCCATCAGGAAGAAGAATTAACCACAGGCTCAGCCTGCCCCCCGGAACCAGAACAGGGCCTGAAGCCATCCTGCGCTTTTGCGGCCACCTCCCAAAAAAGCGAGTTGTAAAATGGAGCTTCAGGGCACTGCAATTCACAATCCTACAGAGTTATAAATGATAACTCTCGTCCACAAATATATTGAGGGAAGGCAAAGACGAGGAATTGAAATCAAGGCAGAATTGCAGGAAACAGATTTCAGGAGGTAGATTCGAATCGCCTTTAAAGCACATGAAAAGCGCCAAAACGTTGACAATGATGCCCTTGGCCAAAAAGGGCGTATGCGTTTTTTCCTGAATATATTCAGGAAAAAACGCATACGCCCTTTTTGGCCAACCAAGCAACCTGGAAAGGCAAATCAGCGCTACAAAGAAGTCTCGCTTCCCATCAGTCAAAAGGGCCATGCTGAAAAAAGTGTCAAAACCAGAAATGCAGGACAGGCCATGGAGAAATGGGAGCCTTGCTACACTGATGGGCGGGATGTAAATTGCCAAGAGCCACTCTGGAGAAGTGTACGGTGTGTCCTGAAACATCTAAAAAACACAGCTTAGAGAGCATAGGGCACTTCCACGCATGGGGGTATAAAGTGGGAAAATTAAAATTCAGCAAGACACAAGCACCCCAAAGTTTAGGCTTGCTCTGTTGACAAGGACCTCCACTTCATTCCACCATAAATATCCCAGGAAAGCGAAAAATGGATAAAAAATTTGAGGTCCTTATGTACAATGGAATACCACTCAGCCATGAAATCAATGTCATAAGGCTAGTAGCAGCAGGATGAGTGGATTTAGGTATGACGATTCTAAGTGAAATAAGTCACACAGAAAAGGACACTTCTCATAAGGTGTCACTTATAGAGGGAATGTAAAAACCGTTACACTTGAGCTGAATTACAAAACAGAACAGAGTCACACATGCAGAAAACACACTATTGCTGCTTAACGGGAAAGGTGAGGTGGGGTGATACATAAAGCAAGAGTTTCAAATTAGCTCAGATACCGTTCCATAAACCCAATATGTAATAGACAAGACCTACTCCTTGCTCAGAGAACTGCACTCAACACGCCCGATTCACCGCATAAGTATATATCTGACTAGTAATAATGTGAAAACCTATATATTGACATCTCTCTGTTAGTGTGTCAAGTGGGTGTAAAGCGGCATAAACACAGCCGTGAAAAGCAGCTAAACCCCATTATAAAAATAAATTACTTTTAAAAACCCATGAAACAAAGACAGTGAAAGAGAGAGAAATTCTTACACAATTCGTTCAGGGGCTGGGATGCAACCTGGATTGACCATATCTAGACCCACAGCTGGATGAGACATAAGGGTGGACACTCTTGGGGCTGAGAGGTTTGGTGAGGTTGGGTGAGCAAACGCAGACCCTTTAAAGTAATACTGCGTGCTACCCATCGCATGGGTCCCAAATCTCCAGGTTCAAGGGCATCTTCCTACATTGAAAACATGCATGAGAAACCCAGAAGATGGTACACCGTGTGATGGGGAAAGGTTTCTAAAACGCACCTCATTTCTCATCTCCTTGTTCTCGGGTTCGCAATTCCAGCCACTTTACTAGCAATCTCCCTACTTGGAGCATCAGCATCTTTAACCTCCTGTTCCGTACAGGTTGCAATTTGTCTTGAGGATGAAGGGGAAGAAGGGGAACCAATGAGAGACTAGCTCTTGGTGTTGGGACAGGCACAGGTCACTCTATTTTCCCATCAGGAAGAAGAATTAACCACAGGCTCAGCCTGCCCCCCGGAACCAGAACAGGGCCTGAAGCCATCCTGCGCTTTTGCAGCCACCTCCCAAAAAAGCGAGTTGTAAAATGGAGCATCAGGGCTTTGCAATTCACAATCCTACAGAGTTATAAATGATAACTCTCGTCCCCAAATATATTGAGGGAAGGCAAAGACGAGGAATTGAAATCAAGGCAGAATTGCAGGAAACAGATTTCAGGAGGTAGATTCGAATCTCCTTTAAAGCACATGAAAAGCGGGAAAACGTTGACAATGATGCCCTTGGCCAAAAAGGGCGTATGCGTTTTTTCCTGAATATATTCAGGAAAAAACGCATACGCCCTTTTTGGCCAACCAAGCAACCTGGAAAGGCAAATCAGCGCTACAAAGAAGTCTAGCTTCCCATCGGTCAAAAGGGCCATGCTGAAAAAAGTGTCAAAACCAGAAATGCAGGAGAGGCCATGGAGAAATGGGAGCCTTGCTACACTGATGGGCGGGATGTAAATTGCCAACAGCCACTCTGGAGAAGTGTACCGTGTGTCCTGAAACATCTAAAAAACACAGCTTAGAGAGCATAGGGCACTTCCACGCATGGGGTTATAAAGTGGGAAAATTGAAAATCAGCAAGACACAAGCACCCCAAAGTTTAGGGCTGCTCTGTTGACAATGACCTCCACTTTATTCCACCTTAAATATCACAGGAAAGAGAAAAATGGATAAAAAAGTTGTGGTCCTTATGTACAATGGAATATCACTCAGCCATGAAATCAATGTCATAAGGCTAGTAGCAGCATGATGAGTGGATTTAGGTACGACGATTCTAAGTGAAATAAGTCACACAGAAAAGGACACTTCTCATAAGGTGTCACTTATAGAGGGAATGTAAAAACCGTTACATTTGAACTGAATTACAAAACAGAACAGAGTCACACATGCAGAAAACACACTATGGCTGCTTAACCGGAAAGGTGAGGTGGGGTGATACATAAAACAAGAGTTTCAAATTAGCTCAGATACCGTTCCATAAACCCAATATGTAATAGACAAGACCTACTCCTTGCTCAGAGAACTGGACTCAACACGCCCGATTCACCACACAAGAATATATCTGACTAGTAATAATCTTAAAACCTATGTATTGATATCTCTCTGTTAGTTTGTCAAGTGGGTGTAAAGCGGAATAAACACAGCCGTGAAAAGCAGCTAAACCCCATTATAAAAATAAATTACTTTTAAAAACCCATGAAACAAAGACAGTGAATGAGAGAGAAATTCTTACACAATTCGTTCAGGGGCTGTGATGCAACCTGGCTTGACCATATCTAGACCCACAGCTGGATGAGACATAAGGGTGGACACTCTTGGGGCTGAGAGGTTTGGTGAGGTTGGGTGAGCAAACGCAGACCCTTTAAAGTAATACTGCGTGCTACCCATCGCATGGGTCCCAAATCTCCAGGTTCAAGGGCATCTTCCTACATCGAAAACATGCATGAGAAACCCAGAAGATGGTACACCATGTGATGGGGAAAGGTTTCTAAAACGCACCTCATTTCTCATCTCCTTGTTCTCGGGTTCTCAATTCCAGCCACTTTACTAGCAATCTCCCTAATTGGAGCATCAGCACCTTTAACCTCCTGTTCCGTACAGGTTGCAATTTGTCCTGAGGATGAACGGGAAGACGGGGAACCAATGAGAGACTAGCTCTTGGTGTTGGGACAGGCACAGGTCACTCTATTTTCCCATCAGGAAGAAGACTTAACCACAGGCTCAGCCTGCCCCCCGGAACCAGAATAGGGCCTGAAGCCATCCTGCGCTTTTGCGGCCAGCTCCCAAATAAGCGAGTTGTAAAATTGAGCTTCAGGGCACTGCAATTCACAAACCTGCAGAGATATAAATTATAACTCTCGTCCACAAATATATTGAGAGAAGGCAAAGAAGAGGATTTGAAATCAAGGCAGAATTGCAGGAAACAGATTTCAGGAGGTAGATTCGAATCGCCTTTAAAGCACATGAAAAGCGGCAAAATGTTGACAATGATGCTTTTGGCCAAAAAGTGCGTATGCGTTATTCCTGAATATATTCAGAAAAAAACGCATACGCCCTTTTTGGCCAACCAAGCAACCTGGAAAGGCAAATCAGCACTACAAAGAAGTCTCACTTACCATCGGTCAAAAGGGCCATGCTGAAAAAAGTGTCAAAACCAGAAATGCAGGACAGGCCATGGAGAAATGGGAGCCTTGCTACACTGATGGGCGGGATGTAAATTGCCAACAGCCACTCTGGAGAAGTGTACGGTGTGTCCTGAAACATCTAAAAACCACAGCTTAGAGAGCATAGGGCACTTCCACACATGGGGGTATAAATTGGGAAAATGAAAAATCAGCAAAACACAAGCACCCCAAAGTTTAGGGCTGCTCTGTTGCCTAGGACCTCCACTTCATTCCACCTTAAATATCCCAGGAAAGAGAAAAATGGATAAAGAAGTTGGGGTCCTTATGTACAATGGAATATCACTCAGCCATGAAATCAATGTCATAAGGCTAGTAGCAGCATGATGAGTGGATTTAGGTACGACGATTCTAAGTGAAATAAGTCACACAGAAAAGGACACTTCTCATAAGGTATCACTTATAGAGGGAATGTAAAAACCGTTACATTTGAACTGAATTACAAAACAGAACAGAGTCACACATGCAGAAAACACACTATGGCTGCTTAACGGGAAAGGGGAGGTGGGGAGATACATAAAACAAGAGTTTCAAATTAGCTCAGATACCGTTCCATAAACCCAATATGTAATAGACAAGACCTACTCCTTGCTCAGAGAACTGGACTCAACACGCCCGATTCACTGCACAAGAATATATCTGACTAGTAATAATCTTAAAACCTATGTATTGATATCTCTCTGTTAGTGTGTCAAGTGTGTGTAAAGCGGCATAAACACAGCCGTGAAAAGCAGCTAAACCCCATTATAAAAATAAATTACTTTTAAAAACCCATGAAACAAAGACAGTGAAAGAGAGAGAAATTCTTACACAATTCGTTCAGGGGCTGTGATGCAACCTGGATTGACCATATCTAGACCCACAGCTGGATGAGACATAAGGGTGGACACTCTTGGGGCTGAGAGGTTTGGTGAGGTTGGGTGAGCAAACGCAGACCCTTTAAAGTAATACTGCGTGCTACCCATCGCATGGGTCCCAAATCTCCCGGTTCAAGGGCATCTTCCTACATCGAAAACATGCATGGAAAACCAAGAAGATGGTACACCGTGTGATGGGGAAAGGTTTCTAAAATGCACCTCATTTCTCATCTCCTTGTGCTCGGGTTCGCCATTCCAGCCACTTTAGTAGCAATCTCCCTACTTGGAGCATCAGCACGTTTAACCTCCTGTTCCGTACAGGTTGCAATTTGTCCTGAGGATGAACGGGAAGATGGGGAACCAATGAGAGATTAGCTCTTTGTGTTGGGACAGGCACAGGTCACTCTATTTTCCCCTCAGGAAGAAGAATTAACCACAGGCTCAGCCTGCCCCCCGGAACCAGAACAGGGCCTGAAGACATCCTGCGCTTTTGCGGCCACCTCCCAAAAAAGCGAGTTGTAAAATGGAGCTTCAGGGCACTGCAATTCACAATCCTACAGAGTTATAAATGATAACTCTCGTCCACAAATATATTGAGGGAAGGCAAAGACGAGGAATTGAAATCAAGGCAGAATTGCAGGAAACAGATTTCAGGAGGTAGATTCGAATCGCCTTTAAAGCACATGAAAAGCGCCAAAACGTTGACAATGATGCCCTTGGCCAAAAAGGGCGTATGCGTTTTTTCCTGAATATATTCAGGAAAAAACGCATGCGCCCTTTTTGGCCAACCAAGCAACCTGGAAAGGCAAATCAGCGCTACAAAGAAGTCTCGCTTCCCATCGGTCAAAAGGGCCATGCTGAAAAAAGTGTCAAAACCAGAAATGCAGGACAGGCCATGGAGAAATGGGAGCCTTGCTACACTGATGGGCGGGATGTAAATTGCCAAGAGCCACTCTGGAGAAGTGTACGGTGTGTCCTGAAACATCTAAAAAACACAGCTTAGAGAGCATAGGGCACTTCCACGCATGGGGGTATAAAGTGGGAAAATTAAAAATCAGCAAGACACAAGCACCCCAAAGTTTAGGGATGCTCTGTTGACAAGGACCTCCACTTCATTCCACCTTAAATATCCCAGGAAAGCGAAAAATGGATAAAAAATTTGAGGTCCTTATGTACAATGGAATACCACTCAGCCATGAAATCAATGTCATAAGGCTAGTAGCAGCATGATGAGTGGATTTAGGTATGACGATTCTAAGTGAAATAAGTCACACAGAAAAGGACACTTCTCATAAGGTGTCACTTATAGAGGGAATGTAAAAACCGTTACACTTGAACTGAATTACAAAACAGAACAGAGTCACACATGCAGAAAACACACTATGGCTGCTTAACGGGAAAGGTGAGGTGGGGTGATACATAAAGCAAGAGTTTCAAATTAGCTCAGATACCGTTCCATAAACCCAATATGTAATAGACAAGACCTACTCCTTGCTCAGAGAACTGGACTCAACACGCCCGATTCACTGCACAAGAATATATCTGACTAGTAATAATCTTAAAACCTATGTATTGATATCTCTCTGTTAGTGTGTCAAGTGGGTGTAAAGCGGCATAAACACAGCCGTGAAAAGCAGCTAAACCCCATTATAAAAATAAATTACTTTTAAAAACCCATGAAACAAAGACAGTGAAAGAGAGAGAAATTCTTACACAATTCGTTCAGGGGCTGTGATGCAACCTGGATTGACCATATCTAGACCCACAGCTGGATGAGACATAAGGGTGGACACTCTTGGGGCTGAGAGGTTTGGTGAGGTTGGGTGAGCAAACGCAGACCCTTTAAAGTCATACTGCGTGCTACCCATCGCATGGGTCCCAAATCTCCAGGTTCAAGGGCATCTTCCTACATCGAAAACATGCATGGAAAACCAAGAAGATGGTACACCGTGTGATGGGGAAAGGTTTCTAAAACGCACCTCATTTCTCATCTCCTTGTGCTCGGGTTAGCCATTCCAGCCACTTTAGTAGCAATCGCCCTACTTGGAGCATCAGCACTTTTAACCTCCTGTTCCGTACAGGTTGCAATTTGTCCTGAGGATGAACGGGAAGATGGGGAACCAATGAGAGATTAGCTCTTGGTGTTGGGACAGGCACAGGTCACTCTATTTTCCCCTCAGGAAGAAGAATTAACCACAGGCTCAGCCTGCCCCCCGGAACCAGAACAGGGCCTGAAGACATCCTGCGCTTTTGCGGCCACCTCCCAAAAAAGCGAGTTGTTAAATGGAGCTTCAGGGCACTGCAATTCACAATCCTACAGAGTTATAAATGATAACTCTCGTCCACAAATATATTGAGGGAAGGCAAAGACGAGGAATTGAAATCAAGGCAGAATTGCAGGAAACAGATTTCAGGAGGTAGATACGAATCGCCTTTAAAGCACATGAAAAGCGCCAAAACGTTGACAATGATGCCCTTGGCCAAAAAGGGCGTATGCGTTTTTTCCTGAATATATTCAGGAAAAAACGCATACGCCCTTTTTGGCCAAGCAAGGAACCTGGAAAGGCAAATCAGCGCTATAAAGAAGTCTCGCTTCCCATCGGTCAAAAGGGCCATGCTGAAAAAAGTGTCAAAACCAGAAATGCAGGACAGGCCATGGAGAAATGGGAGCCTTGCTACACTGATGGGCGTGATGTAAATTGCCAAGAGCCACTCTGGAGAAGTGTACGGTGTGTCCTGAAACATCTAAAAAACACAGCTTAGAGAGCATAGGGCACTTCCATGCATGGGGGTATAAAGTGGGAAAATTAAAAATCAGCAAGACACAAGCACCCCAAAGTTTAGGGATGCTCTGTTGACAAGGACCTCCACTTCATTCCACCTTAAATATCCCAGGAAAGCGAAAAATGGATAAAAAATTTGAGGTCCTTATGTACAATGGAATACCACTCAGCCATGAAATCAATGTCATAAGGCTAGTAGCAGCATGATGAGTGGATTTAGGTATGACGATTCTAAGTGAAATAAGTCACACAGAAAAGGACACTTCTCATAAGGTGTCACTTATAGAGGGAATGTAAAAACCGTTACACTTGAACTGAATTACAAAACAGAACAGAGTCACACATGCAGAAAACACACTATGGCTGCTTAACGGGAAAGGTGAGGTGGGGTGATACATAAAGCAAGAGTTTCAAATTAGCTCAGATACCGTTCCATAAACCCAATATGTAATAGACAAGACCTACTCCTTTCTCAGAGAACTGGACTCAACACGCCCGATTCACTGCACAAGAATATATCTGACTAGTAATAATCTTAAAACCTATGTATTGATATCTCTCTGTTAGTGTGTCAAGTGGGTGTAAAGCGGCATAAACACAGCCGTGAAAAGCAGCTAAACCCCATTATAAAAATAAATTACTTTTAAAAACCCATGAAACAAAGACAGTGAAAGAGAGAGAAATTCTTACACAATTCGTTCAGGGGCTGTGATGCAACCTGGATTGACCGTATCTAGACCCACAGCTGGATGAGACATAAGGGTGGACACTCTTGGGGCTGAGAGGTTTGGTGAGGTTGGGTGAGCAAACGCAGACCCTTTAAAGTAATACTGCGTGCTACCCATCGCATGGGTCCCAAATCTCCAGGTTCAAGGGCATCTTCCTACATCGAAAACATGCATGAGAAACCAAGAAGATGGTACACCGTGTGATGGGGAAAGGTTTCTAAAACGCACCTCATTTCTCATCTCCTTGTGCTCGGGTTCGCCATTCCAGCCACTTTAGTAGCAATCTCCCTACTTGGAGCATCAGCACGTTTAACCTCCTGTTCCGTACAGGTTGCAATTTGTCCTGAGGATGAACGGGAAGATGGGGAACCAATGAGAGATTAGCTCTTTGTGTTGGGACAGGCACAGGTCACTCTATTTTCCCCTCAGGAAGAAGAATTAACCACAGGCTCAGCCTGCCCCCCGGAACCAGAACAGGGCCTGAAGACATCCTGCGCTTTTGCGGCCACCTCCCAAAAAAGCGAGTTGTAAAATGGAGCTTCAGGGCACTGCAATTCACAATCCTACAGAGTTATAAATGATAACTCTCGTCCACAAATATATTGAGGGAAGGCAAAGACGAGGAATTGAAATCAAGGCAGAATTGCAGGAAACAGATTTCAGGAGGTAGATTCGAATCGCCTTTAAAGCACATGAAAAGCGCCAAAACGTTGACAATGATGCCCTTGGCCAAAAAGGGCGTATGCGTTTTTTCCTGAATATATTCAGGAAAAAACGCATGCGCCCTTTTTGGCCAACCAAGCAACCTGGAAAGGCAAATCAGCGCTACAAAGAAGTCTCGCTTCCCATCGGTCAAAAGGGCCATGCTGAAAAAAGTGTCAAAACCAGAAATGCAGGACAGGCCATGGAGAAATGGGAGCCTTGCTACACTGATGGGCGGGATGTAAATTGCCAAGAGCCACTCTGGAGAAGTGTACGGTGTGTCCTGAAACATCTAAAAAACACAGCTTAGAGAGCATAGGGCACTTCCACGCATGGGGGTATAAAGTGGGAAAATTAAAAATCAGCAAGACACAAGCACCCCAAAGTTTAGGGATGCTCTGTTGACAAGGACCTCCACTTCATTCCACCTTAAATATCCCAGGAAAGCGAAAAATGGATAAAAAATTTGAGGTCCTTATGTACAATGGAATACCACTCAGCCATGAAATCAATGTCATAAGGCTAGTAGCAGCATGATGAGTGGATTTAGGTATGACGATTCTAAGTGAAATAAGTCACACAGAAAAGGACACTTCTCATAAGGTGTCACTTATAGAGGGAATGTAAAAACCGTTACACTTGAACTGAATTACAAAACAGAACAGAGTCACACATGCAGAAAACACACTATGGCTGCTTAACGGGAAAGGTGAGGTGGGGTGATACATAAAGCAAGAGTTTCAAATTAGCTCAGATACCGTTCCATAAACCCAATATGTAATAGACAAGACCTACTCCTTGCTCAGAGAACTGGACTCAACACGCCCGATTCACTGCACAAGAATATATCTGACTAGTAATAATCTTAAAACCTATGTATTGATATCTCTCTGTTAGTGTGTCAAGTGGGTGTAAAGCGGCATAAACACAGCCGTGAAAAGCAGCTAAACCCCATTATAAAAATAAATTACTTTTAAAAACCCATGAAACAAAGACAGTGAAAGAGAGAGAAATTCTTACACAATTCGTTCAGGGGCTGTGATGCAACCTGGATTGAACATATCTAGACCCACAGCTGGATGAGACATAAGGGTGGACACTCTTGGGGCTGAGAGGTTTGGTGAGGTTGGGTGAGCAAACGCAGACCCTTTAAAGTCATACTGCGTGCTACCCATCGCATGGGTCCCAAATCTCCAGGTTCAAGGGCATCTTCCTACATCGAAAACATGCATGGAAAACCAAGAAGATGGTACACCGTGTGATGGGGAAAGGTTTCTAAAACGCACCTCATTTCTCATCTCCTTGTGCTCGGGTTAGCCATTCCAGCCACTTTAGTAGCAATCGCCCTACTTGGAGCATCAGCACTTTTAACCTCCTGTTCCGTACAGGTTGCAATTTGTCCTGAGGATGAACGGGAAGATGGGGAACCAATGAGAGATTAGCTCTTGGTGTTGGGACAGGCACAGGTCACTCTATTTTCCCCTCAGGAAGAAGAATTAACCACAGGCTCAGCCTGCCCCCCGGAACCAGAACAGGGCCTGAAGACATCCTGCGCTTTTGCGGCCACCTCCCAAAAAAGCGAGTTGTTAAATGGAGCTTCAGGGCACTGCAATTCACAATCCTACAGAGTTATAAATGATAACTCTCGTCCACAAATATATTGAGGGAAGGCAAAGACGAGGAATTGAAATCAAGGCAGAATTGCAGGAAACAGATTTCAGGAGGTAGATACGAATCGCCTTTAAAGCACATGAAAAGCGCCAAAACGTTGACAATGATGCCCTTGGCCAAAAAGGGCGTATGCGTTTTTTCCTGAATATATTCAGGAAAAAACGCATACGCCCTTTTTGGCCAAGCAAGGAACCTGGAAAGGCAAATCAGCGCTACAAAGAAGTCTCGCTTCCCATCGGTCAAAAGGGCCATGCTGAAAAAAGTGTCAAAACCAGAAATGCAGGACAGGCCATGGAGAAATGGGAGCCTTGCTACACTGATGGGCGGGATGTAAATTGCCAAGAGCCACTCTGGAGAAGTGTACGGTGTGTCCTGAAACATCTAAAAAACACAGCTTAGAGAGCATAGGGCACTTCCACGCATGGGGGTATAAAGTGGGAAAATTAAAAATCAGCAAGACACAAGCACCCCAAAGTTTAGGGATGCTCTGTTGACAAGGACCTCCACTTCATTCCACCTTAAATATCCCAGGAAAGCGAAAAATGGATAAAAAATTTGAGGTCCTTATGTACAATGGAATACCACTCAGCCATGAAATCAATGTCATAAGGCTAGTAGCAGCATGATGAGTGGATTTAGGTATGACGATTCTAAGTGAAATAAGTCACACAGAAAAGGACACTTCTCATAAGGTGTCACTTATAGAGGGAATGTAAAAACCGTTACACTTGAACTGAATTACAAAACAGAACAGAGTCACACATGCAGAAAACACACTATGGCTGCTTAACGGGAAAGGTGAGGTGGGGTGATACATAAAGCAAGAGTTTCAAATTAGCTCAGATACCGTTCCATAAACCCAATATGTAATAGACAAGACCTACTCCTTGCTCAGAGAACTGGACTCAACACGCCCGATTCACTGCACAAGAATATATCTGACTAGTAATAATCTTAAAACCTATGTATTGATATCTCTCTGTTAGTGTGTCAAGTGGGTGTAAAGCGGCATAAACACAGCCGTGAAAAGCAGCTAAACCCCATTATAAAAATAAATTACTTTTAAAAACCCATGAAACAAAGACAGTGAAAGAGAGAGAAATTCTTACACAATTCGTTCAGGGGCTGTGATGCAACCTGGATTGACCGTATCTAGACCCACAGCTGGATGAGACATAAGGGTGGACACTCTTGGGGCTGAGAGGTTTGGTGAGGTTGGGTGAGCAAACGCAGACCCTTTAAAGTCATACTGCGTGCTACCCATCGCATGGGTCCCAAATCTCCAGGTTCAAGGGCATCTTCCTACATCGAAAACATGCATGGAAAACCAAGAAGATGGTACACCGTGTGATGGGGAAAGGTTTCTAAAACGCACCTCATTTCTCATCTCCTTGTGCTCGGGTTAGCCATTCCAGCCACTTTAGTAGCAATCGCCCTACTTGGAGCATCAGCACCTTTAACCTCCTGTTCCGTACAGGTTGCAATTTGTCCTGAGGATGAACGGGAAGATGGGGAACCAATGAGAGATTAGCTCTTGGTGTTGGGACAGGCACAGGTCACTCTATTTTCCCCTCAGGAAGAAGAATTAACCACAGGCTCAGCCTGCCCCCCGGAACCAGAACAGGGCCTGAAGACATCCTGCGCTTTTGCGGCCACCTCCCAAAAAAGCGAGTTGTTAAATGGAGCTTCAGGGCACTGCAATTCACAATCCTACAGAGTTATAAATGATAACTCTCGTCCACAAATATATTGAGGGAAGGCAAAGACGAGGAATTGAAATCAAGGCAGAATTGCAGGAAACAGATTTCAGGAGGTAGATACGAATCGCCTTTAAAGCACATGAAAAGCGCCAAAACGTTGACAATGATGCCCTTGGCCAAAAAGGGCGTATGCGTTTTTTCCTGAATATATTCAGGAAAAAACGCATACGCCCTTTTTGGCCAAGCAAGGAACCTGGAAAGGCAAATCAGCGCTACAAAGAAGTCTCGCTTCCCATCGGTCAAAAGGGCCATGCTGAAAAAAGTGTCAAAACCAGAAATGCAGGACAGGCCATGGAGAAATGGGAGCCTTGCTACACTGATGGGCGTGATGTAAATTGCCATAGCCACTCTGGAGAAGTGTACGGTGTGTCCTGAAACATCTAAAAAACACAGCTTAGAGAGCATAGGGCACTTCCACGCATGGGGGTATAAAGTGGGAAAATTAAAAATCAGCAAGACACAAGCACCCCAAAGTTTAGGGATGCTCTGTTGACAAGGACCTCCACTTCATTCCACCTTAAATATCCCAGGAAAGCGAAAAATGGATAAAAAATTTGAGGTCCTTATGTACAATGGAATACCACTCAGCCATGAAATCAATGTCATAAGGCTAGTAGCAGCATGATGAGTGGATTTAGGTATGACGATTCTAAGTGAAATAAGTCACACAGAAAAGGACACTTCTCATAAGGTGTCACTTATAGAGGGAATGTAAAAACCGTTACACTTGAACTGAATTACAAAACAGAACAGAGTCACACATGCAGAAAACACACTATGGCTGCTTAACGGGAAAGGTGAGGTGGGGTGATACATAAAGCAAGAGTTTCAAATTAGCTCAGATACCGTTCCATAAACCCAATATGTAATAGACAAGACCTACTCCTTTCTCAGAGAACTGGACTCAACACGCCCGATTCACTGCACAAGAATATATCTGACTAGTAATAATCTTAAAACCTATGTATTGATATCTCTCTGTTAGTGTGTCAAGTGGGTGTAAAGCGGCATAAACACAGCCGTGAAAAGCAGCTAAACCCCATTATAAAAATAAATTACTTTTAAAAACCCATGAAACAAAGACAGTGAAAGAGAGAGAAATTCTTACACAATTCGTTCAGGGGCTGTGATGCAACCTGGATTGACCGTATCTAGACCCACAGCTGGATGAGACATAAGGGTGGACACTCTTGGGGCTGAGAGGTTTGGTGAGGTTGGGTGAGCAAACGCAGACCCTTTAAAGTCATACTGCGTGCTACCCATCGCATGGGTCCCAAATCTCCAGGTTCAAGGGCATCTTCCTACATCGAAAACATGCATGAGAAACCAAGAAGATGGTACACCGTGTGATGGGGAAAGGTTTCTAAAATGCACCTCATTTCTCATCTCCTTGTGCTCGGGTTCGCCATTCCAGCCACTTTAGTAGCAATCTCCCTACTTGGAGCATCAGCACCTTTAACCTCCTGTTCCGTACAGGTTGCAATTTGTCCTGAGGATGAACGGGAAGACGGGGAACCAATGAGAGATTAGCTCTTGGTGTTGGGACAGGCACAGGTCACTCTATTTTCCCATCAGGAAGAAGAATTAACCACAGGCTCAGCCTGCCCCCCGGAACCAGAACAGGGCCTGAAGCCATCCTGCGCTTTTGCGGCCACCTCCCAAAAAAGCGAGTTGTAAAATGGAGCTTCAGGGCACTGCAATTCACAATCCTACAGAGTTATAAATGATAACTCTCGTCCACAAATATATTGAGGGAAGGCAAAGACGAGGAATTGAAATCAAGGCAGAATTGCAGGAAACAGATTTCAGGAGGTAGATTCGAATCGCCTTTAAAGCACATGAAAAGCGCCAAAACGTTGACAATGATGCCCTTGGCCAAAAAGGGCGTATGCGTTTTTTCCTGAATATATTCAGGAAAAAACGCATACGCCCTTTTTGGCCAACCAAGCAACCTGGAAAGGCAAATCAGCGCTACAAAGAAGTCTCGCTTCCCATCGGTCAAAAGGGCCATGCTGAAAAAAGTGTCAAAACCAGAACTGCAGGACAGGCCATGGAGAAATGGGAGCCTTGCTACACTGATGGGCGGGATGTAAATTGCCAAGAGCCACTCTGGAGAAGTGTACGGTGTGTCCTGAAACATCTAAAAAACACAGCTTAGAGAGCATAGGGCACTTCCACGCATGGGGGTATAAAGTGGGAAAATTAAAAATCAGCAAGACACAAGCACCCCAAAGTTTAGGGATGCTCTGTTGACAAGGACCTCCACTTCATTCCACCTTAAATATCCCAGGAAAGCGAAAAATGGATAAAAAATTTGAGGTCCTTATGTACAATGGAATACCACTCAGCCATGAAATCAATGTCATAAGGCTAGTAGCAGCATGATGAGTGGATTTAGGTATGACGATTCTAAGTGAAATAAGTCACACAGAAAAGGACACTTCTGATAAGGTGTCACTTATAGAGGGAATGTAAAAACCGTTACACTTGAACTGAATTACAAAACAGAACAGAGTCACACATGCAGAAAACACACTATGGCTGCTTAACGGGAAAGGTGAGGTGGGGTGATACATAAAGCAAGAGTTTCAAATTAGCTCAGATACCGTTCCATAAACCCAATATGTAATAGACAAGACCTACTCCTTGCTCAGAGAACTGGACTCAACACGCCCGATTCACTGCACAAGAATATATCTGACTAGTAATAATCTTAAAACCTATGTATTGATATCTCTCTGTTAGTGTGTCAAGTGGGTGTAAAGCGGCATAAACACAGCCGTGAAAAGCAGCTAAACCCCATTATAAAAATAAATTACTTTTAAAAACCCATGAAACAAAGACAGTGAAAGAGAGAGAAATTCTTACACAATTCGTTCAGGGGCTGTGATGCAACCTGGATTGACCATATCTAGACCCACAGCTGGATGAGACATAAGGGTGGACACTCTTGGGGCTGAGAGGTTTGGTGAGGTTGGGTGAGCAAACGCAGACCCTTTAAAGTCATACTGCGTGCTACCCATCGCATGGGTCCCAAATCTCCAGGTTCAAGGGCATCTTCCTACATCGAAAACATGCATGGAAAACCAAGAAGATGGTACACCGTGTGATGGGGAAAGGTTTCTAAAACGCACCTCATTTCTCATCTCCTTGTGCTCGGGTTAGCCATTCCAGCCACTTTAGTAGCAATCTCCCTACTTGGAGCATCAGCACGTTTAACCTCCTGTTCCGTACAGGTTGCAATTTGTCCTGAGGATGAACGGGAAGATGGGGAACCAATGAGAGATTAGCTCTTGGTGTTGGGACAGGCACAGGTCACTCTATTTTCCCCTCAGGAAGAAGAATTAACCACAGGCTCAGCCTGCCCCCCGGAACCAGAACAGGGCCTGAAGACATCCTGCGCTTTTGCGGCCACCTCCCAAAAAAGCGAGTTGTAAAATGGAGCTTCAGGGCACTGCAATTCACAATCCTACAGAGTTATAAATGATAACTCTCGTCCACAAATATATTGAGGGAAGGCAAAGACGAGGAATTGAAATCAAGGCAGAATTGCAGGAAACAGATTTCAGGAGGTAGATACGAATCGCCTTTAAAGCACATGAAAAGCGCCAAAACGTTGACAATGATGCCCTTGGCCAAAAAGGGCGTATGCGTTTTTTCCTGAATATATTCAGGAAGAAACGCATATGCCCTTATGGCCAAGCAAGCAACCTGGAAAGGCAAATCAGCGCTACAAAGAAGTCTCGCTTCCCATCGGTCAAAAGGGCCATGCTGAAAAAAGTGTCAAAACCAGAAATGCAGGACAGGCCATGGAGAAATGGGAGCCTTGCTACACTGATGGGCGGGATGTAAATTGCCAAGAGCCACTCTGGAGAAGTGTACGGTGTGTCCTGAAACATCTAAAAAACACAGCTTAGAGAGCATAGGGCACTTCCACGCATGGGGGTATAAAGTGGGAAAATTAAAAATCAGCAAGACACAAGCACCCCAAAGTTTAGGGTTGCTCTGTTGACAAGGACCTCCACTTCATTCCACCATAAATATCCCAGGAAAGCGAAAAATGGATAAAAAATTTGAGGTCCTTATGTACAATGGAATACCACTCAGCCATGAAATCAATGTCATAAGGCTAGTAGCAGCATGATGAGTGGATTTAGGTATGACGATTCTAAGTGAAATAAGTCACACAGAAAAGGACACTTCTCATAAGGTGTCACTTATAGAGGGAATGTAAAAACCGTTACACTTGAACTGAATTACAAAACAGAACAGAGTCACACATGCAGAAAACACACTATGGCTGCTTAACGGGAAAGGTGAGGTGGGGTGATACATAAAGCAAGAGTTTCAAATTAGCTCAGATACCGTTCCATAAACCCAATATGTAATAGACAAGACCTTCTCCTTTCTCAGAGAACTGGACTCAACACGCCCGATTCACTGCACAAGAATATATCTGACTAGTAATAATCTTAAAACCTATGTATTGATATCTCTCTGTTAGTGTGTCAAGTGGGTGTAAAGCGGCATAAACACAGCCGTGAAAAGCAGCTAAACCCCATTATAAAAATAAATTACTTTTAAAAACCCATGAAACAAAGACAGTGAAAGAGAGAGAAATTCTTACACAATTCGTTCAGGGGCTGTGATGCAACCTGGATTGACCGTATCTAGACCCACAGCTGGATGAGACATAAGGGTGGACACTCTTGGGGCTGAGAGGTTTGGTGAGGTTGGGTGAGCAAACGCAGACCCTTTAAAGTAATACTGCGTGCTACCCATCGCATGGGTCCCAAATCTCCAGGTTCAAGGGCATCTTCCTACATCGAAAACATGCATGAGAAACCAAGAAGATGGTACACCGTGTGATGGGGAAAGGTTTCTAAAATGCACCTCATTTCTCATCTCCTTGTGCTCGGGTTCGCCATTCCAGCCACTTTAGTAGCAATCTCCCTACTTGGAGCATCAGCACCTTTAACCTCCTGTTCCGTACAGGTTGCAATTTGTCCTGAGGATGAACGGGAAGACGGGGAACCAATGAGAGATTAGCTCTTGGTGTTGGGACAGGCACAGGTCACTCTATTTTCCCATCAGGAAGAAGAATTAACCACAGGCTCAGCCTGCCCCCCGGAACCAGAACAGGGCCTGAAGCCATCCTGCGCTTTTGCGGCCACCTCCCAAAAAAGCGAGTTGTAAAATGGAGCTTCAGGGCACTGCAATTCACAATCCTACAGAGTTATAAATGATAACTCTCGTCCACAAATATATTGAGGGAAGGCAAAGACGAGGAATTGAAATCAAGGCAGAATTGCAGGAAACAGATCTCAGGAGGTAGATTCGAATCGCCTTTAAAGCACATGAAAAGCGCCAAAACGTTGACAATGATGCCCTTGGCCAAAAAGGGCGTATGCGTTTTTTCCTGAATATATTCAGGAAAAAACGCATACGCCCTTTTTGGCCAACCAAGCAACCTGGAAAGGCAAATCAGCGCTACAAAGAAGTCTCGCTTCCCATCGGTCAAAAGGGCCATGCTGAAAAAAGTGTCAAAACCAGAACTGCAGGACAGGCCATGGAGAAATGGGAGCCTTGCTACACTGATGGGCGGGATGTAAATTGCCAAGAGCCACTCTGGAGAAGTGTACGGTGTGTCCTGAAACATCTAAAAAACACAGCTTAGAGAGCATAGGGCACTTCCACGCATGGGGGTATAAAGTGGGAAAATTAAAAATCAGCAAGACACAAGCACCCCAAAGTTTAGGGATGCTCTGTTGACAAGGACCTCCACTTCATTCCACCTTAAATATCCCAGGAAAGCGAAAAATGGATAAAAAATTTGAGGTCCTTATGTACAATGGAATACCACTCAGCCATGAAATCAATGTCATAAGGCTAGTAGCAGCATGATGAGTGGATTTAGGTATGACGATTCTAAGTGAAATAAGTCACACAGAAAAGGACACTTCTGATAAGGTGTCACTTATAGAGGGAATGTAAAAACCGTTACACTTGAACTGAATTACAAAACAGAACAGAGTCACACATGCAGAAAACACACTATGGCTGCTTAACGGGAAAGGTGAGGTGGGGTGATACATAAAGCAAGAGTTTCAAATTAGCTCAGATACCGTTCCATAAACCCAATATGTAATAGACAAGACCTACTCCTTGCTCAGAGAACTGGACTCAACACGCCCGATTCACTGCACAAGAATATATCTGACTAGTAATAATCTTAAAACCTATGTATTGATATCTCTCTGTTAGTGTGTCAAGTGGGTGTAAAGCGGCATAAACACAGCCGTGAAAAGCAGCTAAACCCCATTATAAAAATAAATTACTTTTAAAAACCCATGAAACAAAGACAGTGAAAGAGAGAGAAATTCTTACACAATTCGTTCAGGGGCTGTGATGCAACCTGGATTGACCATATCTAGACCCACAGCTGGATGAGACATAAGGGTGGACACTCTTGGGGCTGAGAGGTTTGGTGAGGTTGGGTGAGCAAACGCAGACCCTTTAAAGTCATACTGCGTGCTACCCATCGCATGGGTCCCAAATCTCCAGGTTCAAGGGCATCTTCCTACATCGAAAACATGCATGGAAAACCAAGAAGATGGTACACCGTGTGATGGGGAAAGGTTTCTAAAACGCACCTCATTTCTCATCTCCTTGTGCTCGGGTTAGCCATTCCAGCCACTTTAGTAGCAATCTCCCTACTTGGAGCATCAGCACGTTTAACCTCCTGTTCCGTACAGGTTGCAATTTGTCCTGAGGATGAACGGGAAGATGGGGAACCAATGAGAGATTAGCTCTTGGTGTTGGGACAGGCACAGGTCACTCTATTTTCCCCTCAGGAAGAAGAATTAACCACAGGCTCAGCCTGCCCCCCGGAACCAGAACAGGGCCTGAAGACATCCTGCGCTTTTGCGGCCACCTCCCAAAAAAGCGAGTTGTAAAATGGAGCTTCAGGGCACTGCAATTCACAATCCTACAGAGTTATAAATGATAACTCTCGTCCACAAATATATTGAGGGAAGGCAAAGACGAGGAATTGAAATCAAGGCAGAATTGCAGGAAACAGATTTCAGGAGGTAGATACGAATCGCCTTTAAAGCACATGAAAAGCGCCAAAACGTTGACAATGATGCCCTTGGCCAAAAAGGGCGTATGCGTTTTTTCCTGAATATATTCAGGAAGAAACGCATATGCCCTTATGGCCAAGCAAGCAACCTGGAAAGGCAAATCAGCGCTACAAAGAAGTCTCGCTTCCCATCGGTCAAAAGGGCCATGCTGAAAAAAGTGTCAAAACCAGAAATGCAGGACAGGCCATGGAGAAATGGGAGCCTTGCTACACTGATGGGCGGGATGTAAATTGCCAAGAGCCACTCTGGAGAAGTGTACGGTGTGTCCTGAAACATCTAAAAAACACAGCTTAGAGAGCATAGGGCACTTCCACGCATGGGGGTATAAAGTGGGAAAATTAAAAATCAGCAAGACACAAGCACCCCAAAGTTTAGGGTTGCTCTGTTGACAAGGACCTCCACTTCATTCCACCATAAATATCCCAGGAAAGCGAAAAATGGATAAAAAATTTGAGGTCCTTATGTACAATGGAATACCACTCAGCCATGAAATCAATGTCATAAGGCTAGTAGCAGCATGATGAGTGGATTTAGGTATGACGATTCTAAGTGAAATAAGTCACACAGAAAAGGACACTTCTCATAAGGTGTCACTTATAGAGGGAATGTAAAAACCGTTACACTTGAACTGAATTACAAAACAGAACAGAGTCACACATGCAGAAAACACACTATGGCTGCTTAACGGGAAAGGTGAGGTGGGGTGATACATAAAGCAAGAGTTTCAAATTAGCTCAGATACCGTTCCATAAACCCAATATGTAATAGACAAGACCTTCTCCTTTCTCAGAGAACTGGACTCAACACGCCCGATTCACTGCACAAGAATATATCTGACTAGTAATAATCTTAAAACCTATGTATTGATATCTCTCTGTTAGTGTGTCAAGTGGGTGTAAAGCGGCATAAACACAGCCGTGAAAAGCAGCTAAACCCCATTATAAAAATAAATTACTTTTAAAAACCCATGAAACAAAGACAGTGAAAGAGAGAGAAATTCTTACACAATTCGTTCAGGGGCTGTGATGCAACCTGGATTGACCGTATCTAGACCCACAGCTGGATGAGACATAAGGGTGGACACTCTTGGGGCTGAGAGGTTTGGTGAGGTTGGGTGAGCAAACGCAGACCCTTTAAAGTAATACTGCGTGCTACCCATCGCATGGGTCCCAAATCTCCAGGTTCAAGGGCATCTTCCTACATCGAAAACATGCATGAGAAACCAAGAAGATGGTACACCGTGTGATGGGGAAAGGTTTCTAAAATGCACCTCATTTCTCATCTCCTTGTGCTCGGGTTCGCCATTCCAGCCACTTTAGTAGCAATCTCCCTACTTGGAGCATCAGCACCTTTAACCTCCTGTTCCGTACAGGTTGCAATTTGTCCTGAGGATGAACGGGAAGACGGGGAACCAATGAGAGATTAGCTCTTGGTGTTGGGACAGGCACAGGTCACTCTATTTTCCCATCAGGAAGAAGAATTAACCACAGGCTCAGCCTGCCCCCCGGAACCAGAACAGGGCCTGAAGCCATCCTGCGCTTTTGCGGCCACCTCCCAAAAAAGCGAGTTGTAAAATGGAGCTTCAGGGCACTGCAATTCACAATCCTACAGAGTTATAAATGATAACTCTCGTCCACAAATATATTGAGGGAAGGCAAAGACGAGGAATTGAAATCAAGGCAGAATTGCAGGAAACAGATCTCAGGAGGTAGATTCGAATCGCCTTTAAAGCACATGAAAAGCGCCAAAACGTTGACAATGATGCCCTTGGCCAAAAAGGGCGTATGCGTTTTTTCCTGAATATATTCAGGAAGAAACGCATACGCCCTTATGGCCAACCAAGCAACCTGGAAAGGCAAATCAGCGCTACAAAGAAGTCTCGCTTCCCATCAGTCAAAAGGGCCATGCTGAAAAAAGTGTCAAAACCAGAAATGCAGGACAGGCCATGGAGAAATGGGAGCCTTGCTACACTGATGGGCGGGATGTAAATTGCCAAGAGCCACTCTGGAGAAGTGTACGGTGTGTCCTGAAACATCTAAAAAACACAGCTTAGAGAGCATAGGGCACTTCCACGCATGGGGGTATAAAGTGGGAAAATTAAAAATCAGCAAGACACAAGCACCCCAAAGTTTAGGGTTGCTCTGTTGACAAGGACCTCCACTTCATTCCACCATAAATATCCCAGGAAAGCGAAAAATGGATAAAAAATTTGAGGTCCTTATGTACAATGGAATACCACTCAGCCATGAAATCAATGTCATAAGGCTAGTAGCAGCAGGATGAGTGGATTTAGGTATGACGATTCTAAGTGAAATAAGTCACACAGAAAAGGACACTTCTCATAAGGTGTCACTTATAGAGGGAATGTAAAAACCGTTACACATGAGCTGAATTACAAAACAGAACAGAGTCACACATGCAGAAAACACACTATTGCTGCTTAACGGGAAAGGTGAGGTGGGGTGATACATAAAGCAAGAGTTTCAAATTAGCTCAGATACCGTTCCATAAACCCAATATGTAATAGACAAGACCTACTCCTTGCTCAGAGAACTGCACTCAACACGCCCGATTCACCGCATAAGTATATATCTGACTAGTAATAATCTGAAAACCTATATATTGATATCTCTCTGTTAGTGTGTCAAGTGGGTGTAAAGCGGCATAAACACAGCCGTGAAAAGCAGCTAAACCCCATTATAAAAATAAATTACTTTTAAAAACCCATGAAACAAAGACAGTGAAAGAGAGAGAAATTCTTACACAATTCGTTCAGGGGCTGGGATGCAACCTTGATTGACCATATCTAGACGCACAGCTGGATGAGACATAAGGGTGGACACTCTTGGGGCTGAGAGGTTTGGTGAGGTTGGGTGAGCAAACGCAGACCCTTTAAAGTAATACTGCGTGCTACCCATCGCATGGGTCCCAAATCTCCAGGTTCAAGGGCATCTTCCTACATTGAAAACATGCATGAGAAACCCAGAAGATGGTACACCGTGTGATGGGGAAAGGTTTCTAAAACGCACCTCATTTCTCATCTCCTTGTTCTCGGGTTCGCAATTCCAGCCACTTTACTAGCAATCTCCCTACTTGGAGCATCAGCATCTTTAACCTCCTGTTCCGTACAGGTTGCAATTTGTCCTGAGGATGAAGGGGAAGAAGGGGAACCAATGAGAGACTAGCTCTTGGTGTTGGGACAGGCACAGGTCACTCTATTTTCCCATCAGGAAGAAGAATTAACCACAGGCTCAGCCTGCCCCCCGGAACCAGAACAGGGCCTGAAGCCATCCTGCGCTTTTGCAGCCACCTCCCAAAAAAGCGAGTTGTAAAATGGAGCATCAGGGCTTTGCAATTCACAATCCTACAGAGTTATAAATGATAACTCTCGTCCCCAAATATATTGAGGGAAGGCAAAGACGAGGAATTGAAATCAAGGCAGAATTGCAGGAAACAGATTTCAGGAGGTAGATTCGAATCTCCTTTAAAGCACATGAAAAGCAGGAAAACGTTGACAATGATGCCCTTGGCCAAAAAGGGCGTATGCGTTTTTTCCTGAATATATTCAGGAAAAAACGCATACGCCCTTTTTGGCCAACCAAGCAACCTGGAAAGGCAAATCAGCGCTACAAAGAAGTCTAGCTTCCCATCGGTCAAAAGGGCCATGCTGAAAAAAGTGTCAAAACCAGAAATGCAGGACAGGCCATGGAGAAATGGGAGCCTTGCTACACTGATGGGCGGGATGTAAATTGCCAACAGCCACTCTGGAGAAGTGTACCGTGTGTCCTGAAACATCTAAAAAACACAGCTTAGAGAGCATAGGGCACTTCCACGCATGGGGTTATAAAGTGGGAAAATTGAAAATCAGCAAGACACAAGCACCCCAAAGTTTAGGGCTGCTCTGTTGCCTAGGACCTCCACTTCATTCCACCTTAAATATCCGAGGAAAGAGAAAAATGGATAAAGAAGTTGGGGTCCTTATGTACAATGGAATATCACTCAGCCATGAAATCAATGTCATAAGGCTAGTAGCAGCATGATGAGTGGATTTAGGTACGACGATTCTAAGTGAAATAAGTCACACAGAAAAGGACACTTCTCATAAGGTGTCACTTATAGAGGGAATGTAAAAACCGTTACATTTGAACTGAATTACAAAACAGAACAGAGTCACACATGCAGAAAACACACTATGGCTGCTTAACGGGAAAGGTGAGGTGGGGTGATACATAAAACAAGAGTTTCAAATTAGCTCAGATACCGTTCCATAAACCCAATATGTAATAGACAAGACCTACTCCTTGCTCAGAGAACTGGACTCAACACGCCCGATTCACTGCACAAGAATATATCTGACTAGTAATAATCTTAAAACCTATGTATTGATATCTCTCTGTTAGTGTGTCAAGTGGGTGTAAAGCGGCATAAACACAGCCGTGAAAAGCAGCTAAACCCCATTATAAAAATAAATTACTTTTAAAAACCCATGAAACAAAGACAGTGAAAGAGAGAGAAATTCTTACACAATTCGTTCAGGGGCTGTGATGCAACCTGGATTGACCATATCTAGACCCACAGCTGGATGAGACATAAGGGTGGACACTCTTGGGGCTGAGAGGTTTGGTGAGGTTGGGTGAGCAAACGCAGACCCTTTAAAGTAATACTGCGTGCTACCCATCGCATGGGTCCCAAATCTCCAGGTTCAAGGGCATCTTCCTACATCGAAAACATGCATGAAAAACCAAGAAGATGGTACACCGTGTGATGGGGGAAGGTTTCTAAAATGCACCTCATTTCTCATCTCCTTGTGCTCGGGTTAGCCATTCCAGCCACTTTAGTAGCAATCTCCCTACTTGGAGCATCAGCACGTTTAACCTCCTGTTCCGTACAGGTTGCAATTTGTCCTGAGGATGAACGGGAAGATGGGGA
Source organism: Balaenoptera physalus (assembly GCF_965194825.1). Lineage (NCBI taxonomy): Eukaryota > Metazoa > Chordata > Mammalia > Artiodactyla > Balaenopteridae > Balaenoptera > Balaenoptera physalus. Next base: position 509,160 of record NW_028126175.1, read on the forward strand.
ACCAATGAGAGATTAGCTCTTGGTGTTGGGACAGGCACAGGTCACTCTATTTTCCCCTCAGGAAGAAGAATTAACCACAGGCTCAGCCTGCCCCCCGGAACCAGAACAGGGCCTGAAGACATCCTGCGCTTTTGCGGCCACCTCCCAAAAAAGCGAGTTGTAAAATGGAGCTTCAGGGCACTGCAATTCATAATCCTACAGAGTTATAAATGATAACTCTCGTCCACAAATATATTGAGGGAAGGCAAAGACGAGGAATTGAAATCAAGGCAGAATTGCAGGAAACAGATTTCAGGAGGTAGATTCGAATCGCCTTTAAAGCACATGAAAAGCGCCAAAACGTTGACAATGATGCCCTTGGCCAAAAAGGGCGTATGCGTTTTTTCCTGAATATATTCAGGAAAAAACGCATACGCCCTTTTTGGCTAACCAAGCAACCTGGAAAGGCAAATCAGCGCTACAAAGAAGTCTCGCTTCCCATCGGTCAAAAGGGCCATGCTGAAAAAAGTGTCAAAACCAGAAATGCAGGACAGGCCATGGAGAAATGGGAGCCTTGCTACACTGATGGGCGGGATGTAAATTGCCAAGAGCCACTCTGGAGAAGTGTACGGTGTGTCCTGAAACATCTAAAAAACACAGCTTAGAGAGCATAGGGCACTTCCACGCATGGGGGTATAAAGTGGGAAAATTAAAAATCAGCAAGACACAAGCACCCCAAAGTTTAGGGATGCTCTGTTGACAAGGACCTCCACTTCATTCCACCTTAAATATCCCAGGAAAGCGAAAAATGGATAAAAAATTTGAGGTCCTTATGTACAATGGAATACCACTCAGCCATGAAATCAATGTCATAAGGCTAGTAGCAGCATGATGAGTGGATTTAGGTATGACGATTCTAAGTGAAATAAGTCACACAGAAAAGGACACTTCTCATAAGGTGTCACTTATAGAGGGAATGTAAAAACCGTTACACTTGAACTGAATTACAAAACAGAACAGAGTCACACATGCAGAAAACACACTATGGCTGCTTAACGGGAAAGGTGAGGTGGGGTGATACATAAAGCAAGAGTTTCAAATTAGCTCAGATACCGTTCCATAAACCCAATATGTAATAGACAAGACCTACTCCTTTCTCAGAGAACTGGACTCACCACGCCCGATTCACCGCACAAGAATATATCTGACTATTAATAATCTTAAAACCTATATATTGATATCTCTCTGTTAGTGTGTCAAGTGGGTGTAAAGCGGCATAAACACAGCCGTGAAAAGCAGCTAAACCCCATTATAAAAATAAATTTCTTTTAAAAACCCATGAAACAAAGACAGTGAAAGAGAGAGAAATTCTTACACAATTCGTTCAGGGGCTGTGATGCAACCTGGATTGACCATATCTAGACCCACAGCTGGATGAGACATAAGGGTGGACACTCTTGGGGCTGAGAGGTTTGGTGAGGTTGGGTGAGCAAACGCAGACCCTTTAAAGTAATACTGCGTGCTACCCATCGCATGGGTCCCAAATCTCAGGTTCAAGGGCATCTTCCTACATCGAAAACATGCATGAGAAACCCAGAAGATGGTACACCGTGTGATGGGGAAAGGTTTCTAAAATGCACCTCATTTCTCATCTCCTTGTGCTCGGGTTCGCCATTCCAGCCACTTTAGTAGCAATCTCCCTACTTGGAGCATCAGCACCTTTAACCTCCTGTTCCGTACAGGTTGCAATTTGTCCTGAGGATGAACGGGAAGACGGGGAACCAATGAGAGATTAGCTCTTGGTGTTGGGACAGGCACATGTCACTCTATTTTCCCATCAGGAAGAAGAATTAACCACAGGCTCAGCCTGCCCCCCGGAACCAGAACAGGGCGTGAAGCCATCCTGCGCTTTTGCGGCCACCTCCCAAAAAAGCGAGTTGTAAAATGGAGCTTCAGGGCACTGCAATTCACAATCCTACAGAGTTATAAATGATAACTCTCGTCCACAAATATATTGAGGGAAGGCAAAGACGAGGAATTGAAATCAAGGCAGAATTGCAGGAAACAGATCTCAGGAGGTAGATTCGAATCGCCTTTAAAGCACATGAAAAGCGCCAAAACTTTGACAATGATGCCCTTGGCCAAAAAGGGCGTATGCGTTTTTTCCTGAATATATTCAGGAAAAAACGCATACGCCCTTTTTGGCCAACCAAGCAACCTGGAAAGGCAAATCAGCGCTACAAAGAAGTCTCGCTTCCCATCAGTCAAAAGGGCCATGCTGAAAAAAGTGTCAAAACCAGAAATGCAGGACAGGCCATGGAGAAATGGGAGCCTTGCTACACTGATGGGCGGGATGTAAATTGCCAACAGCCACTCTGGAGAAGTGTACGGTGTGTCCTGAAACATCTAAAAACCACAGCTTAGAGAGCATAGGGCACTTCCACACATGGGGGTATAAATTGGGAAAATGAAAAATCAGCAAGACACAAGCACCCCAAAGTTTAGGGCTGCTCTGTTGCCTAGGACCTCCACTTCATTCCACCTTAAATATCCCAGGAAAGAGAAAAATGGATAAAGAAGTTGGGGTCCTTATGTACAATGGAATATCACTCAGCCATGAAATCAATGTCATAAGGCTAGTAGCAGCATGATGAGTGGATTTAGGTACGACGATTCTAAATGAAATAAGTCACACAGAAAAGGACACTTCTCATAAGGTGTCACTTATAGAGGGAATGTAAAAACCGTTACACTTGAACTGAATTACAAAACAGAACAGAGTCACACATGCAGAAAACACACTATGGCTGCTTAACGGGAAAGGTGAGGTGGGGTGATACATAAAACAAGAGTTTCAAATTAGCTCAGATACCGTTCCATAAACCCAATATGTAATAGACAAGACCTACTCCTTGCTCAGAGAACTGGACTCAACACGCCCGATTCACTGCACAAGAATATATCTGACTAGTAATAATCTTAAAACCTATGTATTGATATCTCTCTGTTAGTGTGTCAAGTGGGTGTAAAGCGGCATAAACACAGCCGTGAAAAGCAGCTAAACCCCATTATAAAAATAAATTACTTTTAAAAACCCATGAAACAAAGACAGTGAAAGAGAGAGAAATTCTTACACAATTCGTTCAGGGGCTGTGATGCAACCTGGATTGACCATATCTAGACCCACAGCTGGATGAGACATAAGGGTGGACACTCTTGGGGCTGAGAGGTTTGGTGAGGTTGGGTGAGCAAACGCAGACCCTTTAAAGTAATACTGCGTGCTACCCATCGCATGGGTCCCAAATCTCCAGGTTCAAGGGCATCTTCCTACATCGAAAACATGCATGAAAAACCAAGAAGATGGTACACCGTGTGATGGGGAAAGGTTGCTAAAATGCACCTCATTTCTCATCTCCTTGTGCTCGGGTTCGCCATTCCAGCCACTTTAGTAGCAATCTCCCTACTTGGAGCATCAGCACGTTTAACCTCCTGTTCCGTACAGGTTGCAATTTGTCCTGAGGATGAACGGGAAGATGGGGAACCAATGAGAGATTAGCTCTTGGTGTTGGGACAGGCACAGGTCACTCTATTTTCCCCTCAGGAAGAAGAATTAACCACAGGCTCAGCCTGCCCCCCGGAACCAGAACAGGGCCTGAAGACATCCTGCGCTTTTGCGGCCACCTCCCAAAAAAGCGAGTTGTAAAATGGAGCTTCAGGGCACTGCAATTCACAATCCTACAGAGTTATAAATGATAACTCTCGTCCACAAATATATTGAGGGAAGGCAAAGACGAGGAATTGAAATCAAGGCAGAATTGCAGGAAACAGATTTCAGGAGGTAGATTCGAATCGCCTTTAAAGCACATGAAAAGCGCCAAAACGTTGACAATGATGCCCTTGGCCAAAAAGGGCGTATGCGTTTTTTCCTGAATATATTCAGGAAAAAACGCATACGCCCTTTTTGGCCAACCAAGCAACCTGGAAAGGCAAATCAGCGCTACAAAGAAGTCTCGCTTCCCATCGGTCAAAAGGGCCATGCTGAAAAAAGTGTCAAAACCAGAAATGCAGGACAGGCCATGGAGAAATGGGAGCCTTGCTACACTGATGGGCGGGATGTAAATTGCCAACAGCCACTCTGGAGAAGTGTACGGTGTGTCCTGAAACATCTAAAAAACACAGCTTAGAGAGCATAGGGCACTTCCACGCATGGGGGTATAAAGTGGGAAAATTAAAAATCAGCAAGACACAAGCACCCCAAAGTTTAGGGATGCTCTGTTGACAAGGACCTCCACTTCATTCCACCTTAAATATCCCAGGAAAGCGAAAAATGGATAAAAAATTTGAGGTCCTTATGTACAATGGAATACCACTCAGCCATGAAATCAATGTCATAAGGCTAGTAGCAGCATGATGAGTGGATTTAGGTATGATGATTCTAAGTGAAATAAGTCACACAGAAAAGGACACTTCTCATAAGGTGTCACTTATAGAGGGAATGTAAAAACCGTTACACTTGAACTGAATTACAAAACAGAACAGAGTCACACATGCAGAAAACACACTATGGCTGCTTAACGGGAAAGGTGAGGTGGGGTGATACATAAAACAAGAGTTTCAAATTAGCTCAGATACCGTTCCATAAACCCAATATGTAATAGACAAGACCTACTCCTTGCTCAGAGAACTGGACTCAACACGCCCGATTCACTGCACAAGAATATATCTGACTAGTAATAATCTTAAAACCTATGTATTGATATCTCTCTGTTAGTGTGTCAAGTGGGTGTAAAGCGGCATAAACACAGCCGTGAAAAGCAGCTAAACCCCATTATAAAAATAAATTTCTTTTAAAAACCCATGAAACAAAGACAGTGAAAGAGAGAGAAATTCTTACACAATTCGTTCAGGGGCTGTGATGCAACCTGGATTGACCATATCTAGACCCACAGCTGGATGAGACATAAGGGTGGACACTCTTGGGGCTGAGAGGTTTGGTGAGGTTGGGTGAGCAAACGCAGACCCTTTAAAGTAATACTGCGTGCTACCCATCGCATGGGTCCCAAATCTCCAGGTTCAAGGGCATCTTCCTACATCGAAAACATCCATGAGAAACCAAGAAGATGGTACACCGTGTGATGGGGAAAGGTTTCTAAAATGCACCTCATTTCTCATCTCCTTGTGCTCGGGTTCGCCATTCCAGCCACTTTAGTAGCAATCTCCCTACTTGGAGCATCAGCACCTTTAACCTCCTGTTCCGTACAGGTTGCAATTTGTCCTGAGGATGAACGGGAAGACGGGGAACCAATGAGAGATTATCTCTTGGTGTTGGGACAGGCACAGGTCACTCTATTTTCCCATCAGGAAGAAGAATTAACCACAGGCTCAGCCTGCCCCCCGGAACCAGAACAGGGCCTGAAGCCATCCTGCGCTTTTGCGGCCACCTCCCAAAAAAGCGAGTTGTAAAATGGAGCTTCAGGGCACTGCAATTCACAATCCTACAGAGTTATAAATGATAACTCTCGTCCACAAATATATTGAGGGAAGGCAAAGACGAGGAATTGAAATCAAGGCAGAATTGCAGGAAACAGATTTCAGGAGGTAGATTCGAATCGCCTTTAAAGCACATGAAAAGCGCCAAAACGTTGACAATGATGCCCTTGGCCAAAAAGGGCGTATGCGTTTTTTCCTGAATATATTCAGGAAAAAACGCATACGCCCTTTTTGGCCAACCAAGCAACCTGGAAAGGCAAATCAGCGCTACAAAGAAGTCTCGCTTCCCATCAGTCAAAAGGGCCATGCTGAAAAAAGTGTCAAAACCAGAAATGCAGGACAGGCCATGGAGAAATGGGAGCCTTGCTACACTGATGGGCGGGATGTAAATTGCCAAGAGCCACTCTGGAGAAGTGTACGGTGTGTCCTGAAAAATCTAAAAACCACAGCTTAGAAAGCATAGGGCAGTTCCACACATGGGGGTATAAATTGGGAAAATGAAAAATCAGCAAGACACAAGCACCCCAAAGTTTAGGGCTGCTCTGTTGCCTAGGACCTCCACTTCATTCCACCTTAAATATCCCAGGAAAGAGAAAAATGGATAAAGAAGTTGGGGTCCTTATGTACAATGGAATATCACTCAGCCATGAAATCAATGTCATAAGGCTAGTAGCAGCATGATGAGTGGATTTAGGTAAGACGATTCTAAGTGAAATAAGTCACACAGAAAAGGACACTTCTCATAAGGTGTCACTTATAGAGGGAATGTAAAAACCGTTACACTTGAACTGAATTACAAAACAGAACAGAGTCACACATGCAGAAAACACACTATGGCTGCTTAACGGGAAAGGTGAGGTGGGGTGATACATAAAACAAGAGCTTCAAATTAGCTCAGATACCGTTCCATAAACCCAATATGTAATAGACAAGACCTACTCCTTGCTCAGAGAACTGGACTCAACACGCCCGATTCACCGCACAAGAATATATCTGACTAGTAATAATCTTAAAACCTATGTATTGATATCTCTCTGTTAGTGTGTCAAGTGGGTGTAAGGCGGCATAAACACAGCCGTGAAAAGCAGCTAAACCCCATTATAAAAATAAATTACTTTTAAAAACCCATGAAACAAAGACAGGGAAAGAGAGAGAAATTCTTACACAATTTGTTCAGGGGCTGTGATGCAACCTGGACTGACCATATCTAGACCCACAGCTGGATGAGACATAAGGGTGGACACTCTTGGGGCTGAGAGGTTTGGTGAGGTTGGGTGAGCAAACGCAGACCCTTTAAAGTAATACTGCGTGCTACCCATCGCATGGGTCCCAAATCTCCAGGTTCAAGGGCAACTTCCTACATCGAAAACATGCATGAGAAACCCAGAAGATGGTACACCGTGTGATGGGGAAAGGTTTCTAAAACGCACCTCATTTCTCATCTCCTTGTGCTCGGGTTCGCCATTCCAGCCACTTTACTAGCAATCTCCCTACTTGGAGCCTCAGCACCTTTAACCTCCTGTTCCGTACAGGTTGCAATTTGTCCTGAGGATGAACGGGAAGACGGGGAACCAATGAGAGACTAGCTCTTGGTGTTGGGACAGGCACAGGTCACTCTATTTTCCCATCAGGAAGAAGAATTAACCACAGGCTCAGCCTGACCCCCGGAACCAGAACAGGGCCTGAAGCCATCCTGCGCTTTTGCGGCCAGCTCCCAAAAAAGCGACTTGTAAAATGGAGCTTCAGGGCACTGCAATTCACAAACCTGCAGAGTTATAAATGATAACTCTCGTCCACAAATATATTGAGGGAAGGCAAAGAAGAGGATTTGAAATCAAGGCAGAATTGCAGGAAACAGATTTCAGGAGGTAGATTCGAATCGCCTTTAAAGCACATGAAAAGCGGCAAAACGTTGACAATGATGCCCTTGGCCAAAAAGGGCGTATGCGTTTTTTCCTGAATATATTCAGGAAAAAACGCATACGCCCTTTTTGGCCAACCAAGCAACCTGGAAAGGCAAATCAGCGCTACAAAGAAGTCTCGCTTCCCATCGGTCAAAAGGGCCATGCTGAAAAAAGTGTCAAAACCAGAAATGCAGGACAGGCCATGGAGAAATGGGAGCCTTGCTACACTGATGGGCGGGATGTAAATTGCCAACAGCCACTCTGGAGAAGTGTACGGTGTGTCCTGAAACATCTAAAAAACACAGCTTAGAGAGCATAGGGCACTTCCACGCATGGGGGGATAAAGTGGGAAAATTGAAAATCAGCAAGACACAAGCACCCCAAAGTTTAGGGCTGCTCTGTTGACAAGGACCTCCACTTCATTCCACCTTAAATATCCCAGGAAAGCGAAAAATGGATAAAAAAGTTGTGGTCCTTATGTACAATGGAATATCACTCAGCCATGAAATCAATGTCATAAGGCTAGTAGCAGCATGATGAGTGGATTTAGGTAAGACGATTCTAAGTGAAATAAGTCACACAGAAAAGGACACTTCTCATAAGGTGTCACTTATAGAGGGAATGTAAAAACCGTTACACTTGAACTGAATTACAAAACAGAACAGAGTCACACATGCAGAAAACACACTATGGCTGCTTAACGGGAAAGGTGAGGTGGGGTGATACATAAAACAAGAGCTTCAAATTAGCTCAGATACCGTTCCATAAACCCAATATGTAATAGACAAGACCTACTCCTTGCTCAGAGAACTGGACTCAACACGCCCGATTCACCGCACAAGAATATATCTGACTAGTAATAATCTTAAAACCTATGTATTGATATCTCTCTGTTAGTGTGTCAAGTGGGTGTAAGGCGGCATAAACACAGCCGTGAAAAGCAGCTAAACCCCATTATAAAAATAAATTACTTTTAAAAACCCATGAAACAAAGACAGGGAAAGAGAGAGAAATTCTTAAACAATTTGTTCAGGGGCTGTGATGCAACCTGGACTGACCATATCTAGACCCACAGCTGGATGAGACATAAGGGTGGACACTCTTGGGGCTGAGAGGTTTGGTGAAGTTGGGTGAGCAAACGCAGACCCTTTAAAGTAGTACTGCGTGCTACCCGTCCCATGGGTCCCAAATCTCCAGGTTCAAGGGCATCTTCCTACATCGAAAACAGGCATGAGAAACCCAGAAGATGGTACACCGTGTGATGGGGAAAGGGTTTTAAAACGCACCTCATTTCTCATCTCCTTGTGCTCGGGTTCGCCATTCCCGCCACTTTACTAGCAATCTCCCTACTTGGAGCCTCAGCACCTTTAACCTCCTGTTCCGTACAGGTTGCAATTTGTCCTGAGGATGAACGGGAAGACGGGGAACCAATGAGAGACTAGCTCTTGGTGTTGGGACAGGCACAGGTCACTCTATTTTCCCATCAGGAAGAAGAATTAACCACAGGCTCAGCCTGCCCCCCGGAACCAGAACAGGGCCTGAAGCCATCCTGCGCTTTTGCGGCCAGCTCCCAAAAAAGCGACTTGTAAAATGGAGCTTCAGGGCACTGCAATTCACAAACCTGCAGAGTTATAAATGATAACTCTCGTCCACAAATATATTGAGGGAAGGCAAAGAAGAGGATTTGAAATCAAGGCAGAATTGCAGGAAACAGATTTCAGGAGGTAGATTCGAATCGCCTTTAAAGCACATGAAAAGCGGCAAAACGTTGACAATGATGCCCTTGGCCAAAAAGGGCGTATGCGTTTTTTCCTGAATATATTCAGGAAAAAACGCATACGCCCTTTTTGGCCAACCAAGCAACCTGGAAAGGCAAATCAGCGCTACAAAGAAGTCTCGCTTCCCATCGGTCAAAAGGGCCATGCTGAAAAAAGTGTCAAAACCAGAAATGCAGGACAGGCCATGGAGAAATGGGAGCCTTGCTACACTGATGGGCGGGATGTAAATTGCCAACAGCCACTCTGGAGAAGTGTACGGTGTGTCCTGAAACATCTAAAAAACACAGCTTAGAGAGCATAGGGCACTTCCACGCATGGGGGGATAAAGTGGGAAAATTGAAAATCAGCAAGACACAAGCACCCCAAAGTTTAGGGCTGCTCTGTTGACAAGGACCTCCACTTCATTCCACCTTAAATATCCCAGGAAAGCGAAAAATGGATAAAAAAGCTGTGGTCCTTATGTACAATGGAATATCACTCAGCCATGAAATCAATGTCATAAGGCTAGTAGCAGCATGATGAGTGGATTTAGGTAAGACGATTCTAAGTGAAATAAGTCACACAGAAAAGGACACTTCTCATAAGGTGTCACTTATAGAGGGAATGTAAAAACCGTTACACTTGAACTGAATTACAAAACAGAACAGAGTCACACATGCAGAAAACACACTATGGCTGCTTAACGGGAAAGGTGAGGTGGGGTGATACATAAAACAAGAGCTTCAAATTAGCTCAGATACCATTCCATAAACCCAATATGTAATAGACAAGACCTACTCCTTGCTCAGAGAACTGGACTCAACACGCCCGATTCACCGCACAAGAATATATCTGACTAGTAATAATCTTAAAACCTATGTATTGATATCTCTCTGTTAGTGTGTCAAGTGGGTGTAAGGCGGCATAAACACAGCCGTGAAAAGCAGCTAAACCCCATTATAAAAATAAATTACTTTTAAAAACCCATGAAACAAAGACAGGGAAAGAGAGAGAAATTCTTACACAATTTGTTCAGGGGCTGTGATGCAACCTGGACTGACCATATCTAGACCCACAGCTGGATGAGACATAAGGGTGGACACTCTTGGGGCTGAGAGGTTTGGTGAGGTTGGGTGAGCAAACGCAGACCCTTTAAAGTAATACTGCGTGCTACCCATCGCATGGGTCCCAAATCTCCAGGTTCAAGGGCAACTTCCTACATCGAAAACATGCATGAGAAACCCAGAAGATGGTACACCGTGTGATGGGGAAAGGTTTCTAAAACGCACCTCATTTCTCATCTCCTTGTGCTCGGGTTCGCCATTCCAGCCACTTTACTAGCAATCTCCCTACTTGGAGCCTCAGCACCTTTAACCTCCTGTTCCGTACAGGTTGCAATTTGTCCTGAGGATGAACGGGAAGACGGGGAACCAATGAGAGACTAGCTCTTGGTGTTGGGACAGGCACAGGTCACTCTATTTTCCCATCAGGAAGAAGAATTAACCACAGGCTCAGCCTGACCCCCGGAACCAGAACAGGGCCTGAAGCCATCCTGCGCTTTTGCGGCCAGCTCCCAAAAAAGCGACTTGTAAAATGGAGCTTCAGGGCACTGCAATTCACAAACCTGCAGAGTTATAAATGATAACTCTCGTCCACAAATATATTGAGGGAAGGCAAAGAAGAGGATTTGAAATCAAGGCAGAATTGCAGGAAACAGATTTCAGGAGGTAGATTCGAATCGCCTTTAAAGCACATGAAAAGCGCCAAAACGTTGACAATGATGCCCTTGGCCAAAAAGGGCGTATGCGTTTTTTCCTGAATATATTCAGGAAAAAACGCATACGCCCTTTTTGGCCAACCAAGCAACCTGGAAAGGCAAATCAGCGCTACAAAGAAGTCTCGCTTCCCATCGGTCAAAAGGGCCATGCTGAAAAAAGTGTCAAAACCAGAAATGCAGGACAGGCCATGGAGAAATGGGAGCCTTGCTACACTGATGGGCGGGATGTAAATTGCCAACAGCCACTCTGGAGAAGTGTACGGTGTGTCCTGAAACATCTAAAAAACACAGCTTAGAGAGCATAGGGCACTTCCACGCATGGGGGGATAAAGTGGGAAAATTGAAAATCAGCAAGACACAAGCACCCCAAAGTTTAGGGCTGCTCTGTTGACAAGGACCTCCACTTCATTCCACCTTAAATATCCCAGGAAAGCGAAAAATGGATAAAAAAGTTGTGGTCCTTATGTACAATGGAATATCACTCAGCCATGAAATCAATGTCATAAGGCTAGTAGCAGCATGATGAGTGGATTTAGGTAAGACGATTCTAAGTGAAATAAGTCACACAGAAAAGGACACTTCTCATAAGGTGTCACTTATAGAGGGAATGTAAAAACCGTTACACTTGAACTGAATTACAAAACAGAACAGAGTCACACATGCAGAAAACACACTATGGCTGCTTAACGGGAAAGGTGAGGTGGGGTGATACATAAAACAAGAGCTTCAAATTAGCTCAGATACCGTTCCATAAACCCAATATGTAATAGACAAGACCTACTCCTTGCTCAGAGAACTGGACTCAACACGCCCGATTCACCGCACAAGAATATATCTGACTAGTAATAATCTTAAAACCTATGTATTGATATCTCTCTGTTAGTGTGTCAAGTGGGTGTAAGGCGGCATAAACACAGCCGTGAAAAGCAGCTAAACCCCATTATAAAAATAAATTACTTTTAAAAACCCATGAAACAAAGACAGGGAAAGAGAGAGAAATTCTTACACAATTTGTTCAGGGGCTGTGATGCAACCTGGACTGACCATATCTAGACCCACAGCTGGATGAGACATAAGGGTGGACACTCTTGGGGCTGAGAGGTTTGGTGAAGTTGGGTGAGCAAACGCAGACCCTTTAAAGTAGTACTGCGTGCTACCCGTCCCATGGGTCCCAAATCTCCAGGTTCAAGGGCATCTTCCTACATCGAAAACAGGCATGAGAAACCCAGAAGATGGTACACCGTGTGATGGGGAAAGGGTTTTAAAACGCACCTCATTTCTCTTCTCCTTGTGCTCGGGTTCGCCATTCCCGCCACTTTACTAGCAATCTCCCTACTTGGAGCCTCAGCACCTTTAACCTCCTGTTCCGTACAGGTTGCAATTTGTCCTGAGGATGAACGGGAAGACGGGGAACCAATGAGAGACTAGCTCTTGGTGTTGGGACAGGCACAGGTCACTCTATTTTCCCATCAGGAAGAAGAATTAACCACAGGCTCAGCCTGCCCCCCGGAACCAGAACAGGGCCTGAAGCCATCCTGCGCTTTTGCGGCCAGCTCCCAAAAAAGCGACTTGTAAAATGGAGCTTCAGGGCACTGCAATTCACAAAACTGCAGAGTTATAAATGATAACTCTCGTCCACAAATATATTGAGGGAAGGCAAAGAAGAGGATTTGAAATCAAGGCAGAATTGCAGGAAACAGATTTCAGGAGGTAGATTCGAATCGCCTTTAAAGCACATGAAAAGCGGCAAAACGTTGACAATGATGCCCTTGGCCAAAAAGGGCGTATGCGTTTTTTCCTGAATATATTCAGGAAAAAACGCATACGCCCTTTTTGGCCAACCAAGCAACCTGGAAAGGCAAATCAGCGCTACAAAGAAGTCTCGCTTCCCATCGGTCAAAAGGGCCATGCTGAAAAAAGTGTCAAAACCAGAAATGCAGGACAGGCCATGGAGAAATGGGAGCCTTGCTACACTGATGGGCGGGATGTAAATTGCCAACAGCCACTCTGGAGAAGTGTACGGTGTGTCCTGAAACATCTAAAAAACACAGCTTAGAGAGCATAGGGCACTTCCACGCATGGGGGGATAAAGTGGGAAAATTGAAAATCAGCAAGACACAAGCACCCCAAAGTTTAGGGCTGCTCTGTTGACAAGGACCTCCACTTCATTCCACCTTAAATATCCCAGGAAAGCGAAAAATGGATAAAAAAGTTGTGGTCCTTATGTACAATGGAATATCACTCAGCCATGAAATCAATGTCATAAGGCTAGTAGCAGCATGATGAGTGGATTTAGGTAAGACGATTCTAAGTGAAATAAGTCACACAGAAAAGGACACTTCTCATAAGGTGTCACTTATAGAGGGAATGTAAAAACCGTTACACTTGAACTGAATTACAAAACAGAACAGAGTCACACATGCAGAAAACACACTATGGCTGCTTAACGGGAAAGGTGAGGTGGGGTGATACATAAAACAAGAGCTTCAAATTAGCTCAGATACCGTTCCATAAACCCAATATGTAATAGACAAGACCTACTCCTTGCTCAGAGAACTGGACTCAACACGCCCGATTCACCGCACAAGAATATATCTGACTAGTAATAATCTTAAAACCTATGTATTGATATCTCTCTGTTAGTGTGTCAAGTGGGTGTAAGGGGGCATAAACACAGCCGTGAAAAGCAGCTAAACCCCATTATAAAAATAAATTACTTTTAAAAACCCATGAAACAAAGACAGGGAAAGAGAGAGAAATTCTTACACAATTTGTTCAGGGGCTGTGATGCAACCTGGACTGACCATATCTAGACCCACAGCTGGATGAGACATAAGGGTGGACACTCTTGGGGCTGAGAGGTTTGGTGAAGTTGGGTGAGCAAACGCAGACCCTTTAAAGTAGTACTGCGTGCTACCCGTCCCATGGGTCCCAAATCTCCAGGTTCAAGGGCATCTTCCTACATCGAAAACAGGCATGAGAAACCCAGAAGATGGTACACCGTGTGATGGGGAAAGGGTTTTAAAACGCACCTCATTTCTCATCTCCTTGTGCTCGGGTTCGCCATTCCCGCCACTTTACTAGCAATCTCCCTACTTGGAGCCTCAGCACCTTTAACCTCCTGTTCCGTACAGGTTGCAATTTGTCCTGAGGATGAACGGGAAGACGGGGAACCAATGAGAGACTAGCTCTTGGTGTTGGGACAGGCACAGGTCACTCTATTTTCCCATCAGGAAGAAGAATTAACCACAGGCTCAGCCTGCCCCCCGGAACCAGAACAGGGCCTGAAGCCATCCTGCGCTTTTGCGGCCAGCTCCCAAAAAAGCGACTTGTAAAATGGAGCTTCAGGGCACTGCAATTCACAAACCTGCAGAGTTATAAATGATAACTCTCGTCCACAAATATATTGAGGGAAGGCAAAGAAGAGGATTTGAAATCAAGGCAGAATTGCAGGAAACAGATTTCAGGAGGTAGATTCGAATCGCCTTTAAAGTTCATGAAAAGCGCAAAACGTTGACAATGATGCCCTTGGCCAAAAAGGGCGTATGCGTTTTTTCCTGAATATATTCAGGAAAAAACGCATACGCCCTTTTTGGCCAACCAAGCAACCTGGAAAGGCAAATCAGCGCTACAAAGAAGTCTCGCTTCCCATCGGTCAAAAGGGCCATGCTGAAAAAAGTGTCAAAACCAGAAATGCAGGACAGGCCATGGAGAAATGGGAGCCTTGCTACACTGATGGGCGGGATGTAAATTGCCAACAGCCACTCTGGAGAAGTGTACGGTGTGTCCTGAAACATCTAAAAAACACAGCTTAGAGAGCATAGGGCACTTCCACGCATGGGGGGATAAAGTGGGAAAATTGAAAATCAGCAAGACACAAGCACCCCAAAGTTTAGGGCTGCTCTGTTGACAAGGACCTCCACTTCATTCCACCTTAAATATCCCAGGAAAGCGAAAAATGGATAAAAAAGTTGTGGTCCTTATGTACAATGGAATATCACTCAGCCATGAAATCAATGTCATAAGGCTAGTAGCAGCATGATGAGTGGATTTAGGTAAGACGATTCTAAGTGAAATAAGTCACACAGAAAAGGACACTTCTCATAAGGTGTCACTTATAGAGGGAATGTAAAAACCGTTACACTTGAACTGAATTACAAAACAGAACAGAGTCACACATGCAGAAAACACACTATGGCTGCTTAACGGGAAAGGTGAGGTGGGGTGATACATAAAACAAGAGCTTCAAATTAGCTCAGATACCGTTCCATAAACCCAATATGTAATAGACAAGACCTACTCCTTGCTCAGAGAACTGGACTCAACACGCCCGATTCACCGCACAAGAATATATCTGACTAGTAATAATCTTAAAACCTATGTATTGATATCTCTCTGTTAGTGTGTCAAGTGGGTGTAAGGCGGCATAAACACAGCCGTGAAAAGCAGCTAAACCCCATTATAAAAATAAATTACTTTTAAAAACCCATGAAACAAAGACAGGGAAAGAGAGAGAAATTCTTACACAATTTGTTCAGGGGCTGTGATGCAACCTGGACTGACCATATCTAGACCCACAGCTGGATGAGACATAAGGGTGGACACTCTTGGGGCTGAGAGGTTTGGTGAAGTTGGGTGAGCAAACGCAGACCCTTTAAAGTAGTACTGCGTGCTACCCGTCCCATGGGTCCCATATCTCCAGGTTCAAGGGCAACTTCCTACATCGAAAACAGGCATGAGAAACCCAGAAGATGGTACACCGTGTGATGGGGAAAGGGTTTTAAAACGCACCTCATTTCTCATCTCCTTGTGCTCGGGTTCGCCATTCCAGCCACTTTACTAGCAATCTCCCTACTTGGAGCCTCAGCACCTTTAACCTCCTGTTCCGTACAGGTTGCAATTTGTCCTGAGGATGAACGGGAAGACGGGGAACCAATGAGAGACTAGCTCTTGGTGTTGGGACAGGCACAGGTCACTCTATTTTCCCATCAGGAAGAAGAATTAACCACGGGCTCAGCCTGACCCCCGGAACCAGAACAGGGCCTGAAGCCATCCTGCGCTTTTGCGGCCAGCTCCCAAAAAAGCGACTTGTAAAATGGAGCTTCAGGGCACTGCAATTCACAAACCTGCAGAGTTATAAATGATAACTCTCGTCCACAAATATATTGAGGGAAGGCAAAGAAGAGGATTTGAAATCAAGGCAGAATTGCAGGAAACAGATTTCAGGAGGTAGATTCGAATCGCCTTTAAAGCACATGAAAAGCGGCAAAACGTTGACAATGATGCCCTTGGCCAAAAAGGGCGTATGCGTTTTTTCCTGAATATATTCAGGAAAAAACGCATACGCCCTTTTTGGCCAACCAAGCAACCTGGAAAGGCAAATCAGCGCTACAAAGAAGTCTCGCTTCCCATCGGTCAAAAGGGCCATGCTGAAAAAAGTGTCAAAACCAGAAATGCAGGACAGGCCATGGAGAAATGGGAGCCTTGCTACACTGATGGGCGGGATGTAAATTGCCAACAGCCACTCTGGAGAAGTGTACGGTGTGTCCTGAAACATCTAAAAAACACAGCTTAGAGAGCATAGGGCACTTCCACGCATGGGGGGATAAAGTGGGAAAATTGAAAATCAGCAAGACACAAGCACCCCAAAGTTTAGGGCTGCTCTGTTGAAAAGGACCTCCACTTCATTCCACCTTAAATATCCCAGGAAAGAGAAAAATGGATAAAAAAGTTGTGGTCCTTATGTACAATGGAATATCACTCAGACATGAAATCAATGTCATAAGGCTAGTAGCAGCATGATGAGTGGATTTAGGTAAGACGATTCTAAGTGAAATAAGTCACACAGAAAAGGACACTTCTCATAAGGTGTCACTTATAGAGGGAATGTAAAAACCGTTACACTTGAACTGAATTACAAAACAGAACAGAGTCACACATGCAGAAAACACACTATGGCTGCTTAACGGGAAAGGTGAGGTGGGGTGATACATAAAACAAGAGTTTCAAATTAGCTCAGATACCGTTCCATAAACCCAATATGTAATAGACAAGACCTACTCCTTGCTCAGAGAACTGGACTCAACACGCCCGATTCACCGCACAAGAATATATCTGAGTAGTAATAATCTTAAAACCTATGTATTGATATCTCTCTGTTAGTGTGTCAAGTGGGTGTAAAGCGGCATAAACACAGCCGTGAAAAGCAGCTAAACCCCATTATAAAAATAAATTACTTTTAAAAACCCATGAAACAAAGACAGGGAAAGAGAGAGAAATTCTTACACAATTCGTTCAGGGGCTGTGATGCAACCTGGATTGACCATATCTAGACCCACAGCTGGATGAGACATAAGGGTCGACACTCTTGGGGCTGAGAAGTTTTGTGAGGTTGGGTGAGCAAACGCAGACCCTTTAAAGTAATACTGCGTGCTACCCATCGCATGGGTCCCAAATCTCCAGGTTCAAGGGCATCTTCCTACATCGAAAACATGCATGAGAAACCCAGAAGATGGTACACCGTGTGATGGGGAAAGGTTTCTAAAACGCACCTCATTTCTCATCTCCTTGTGCTCGGGTTCGCCATTCCAGCCACTTTAGTAGCAATCTCCCTACTTGGAGCATCAGCACCTTTAACCTCCTGTTCCGTACAGGTTGCAATTTGTCCTGAGGATGAACGGGAAGACGGGGAACCAATGAGAGATTATCTCTTGGTGTTGGGACAGGCACAGGTCACTCTATTTTCCCATCAGGAAGAAGAATTAACCACAGGCTCAGCCTGCCCCCCGGAACCAGAACAGGGCCTGAAGCCATCCTGCGCTTTTGCGGCCACCTCCCAAAAAAGCGAGTTGTAAAATGGAGCTTCAGGGCACTGCAATTCACAATCCTACAGAGTTATAAATGATAACTCTCGTCCACAAATATATTGAGGGAAGGCAAAGACGAGGAATTGAAATCAAGGCAGAATTGCAGGAAACAGATTTCAGGAGGTAGATTCGAATCGCCTTTAAAGCACATGAAAAGCGCCAAAACGTTGACAATGATGCCCTTGGCCAAAAAGGGCGTATGCGTTTTTTCCTGAATATATTCAGGAAAAAACGCATACGCCCTTTTTGGCCAACCAAGCAACCTGGAAAGGCAAATCAGCGCTACAAAGAAGTCTCGCTTCCCATCAGTCAAAAGGGCCATGCTGAAAAAAGTGTCAAAACCAGAAATGCAGGACAGGCCATGGAGAAATGGGAGCCTTGCTACACTGATGGGCGGGATGTAAATTGCCAAGAGCCACTCTGGAGAAGTGTACGGTGTGTCCTGAAAAATCTAAAAACCACAGCTTAGAAAGCATAGGGCAGTTCCACACATGGGGGTATAAATTGGGAAAATGAAAAATCAGCAAGACACAAGCACCCCAAAGTTTAGGGCTGCTCTGTTGCCTAGGACCTCCACTTCATTCCACCTTAAATATCCCAGGAAAGAGAAAAATGGATAAAGAAGTTGGGGTCCTTATGTACAATGGAATATCACTCAGCCATGAAATCAATGTCATAAGGCTAGTAGCAGCATGATGAGTGGATTTAGGTAAGACGATTCTAAGTGAAATAAGTCACACAGAAAAGGACACTTCTCATAAGGTGTCACTTATAGAGGGAATGTAAAAACCGTTACACTTGAACTGAATTACAAAACAGAACAGAGTCACACATGCAGAAAACACACTATGGCTGCTTAACGGGAAAGGTGAGGTGGGGTGATACATAAAACAAGAGCTTCAAATTAGCTCAGATACCGTTCCATAAACCCAATATGTAATAGACAAGACCTACTCCTTGCTCAGAGAACTGGACTCAACACGCCCGATTCACCGCACAAGAATATATCTGACTAGTAATAATCTTAAAACCTATGTATTGATATCTCTCTGTTAGTGTGTCAAGTGGGTGTAAGGCGGCATAAACACAGCCGTGAAAAGCAGCTAAACCCCATTATAAAAATAAATTACTTTTAAAAACCCATGAAACAAAGACAGGGAAAGAGAGAGAAATTCTTACACAATTTGTTCAGGGGCTGTGATGCAACCTGGACTGACCATATCTAGACCCACAGCTGGATGAGACATAAGGGTGGACACTCTTGGGGCTGAGAGGTTTGGTGAGGTTGGGTGAGCAAACGCAGACCCTTTAAAGTAATACTGCGTGCTACCCATCGCATGGGTCCCAAATCTCCAGGTTCAAGGGCAACTTCCTACATCGAAAACATGCATGAGAAACCCAGAAGATGGTACACCGTGTGATGGGGAAAGGTTTCTAAAACGCACCTCATTTCTCATCTCCTTGTGCTCGGGTTCGCCATTCCAGCCACTTTACTAGCAATCTCCCTACTTGGAGCCTCAGCACCTTTAACCTCCTGTTCCGTACAGGTTGCAATTTGTCCTGAGGATGAACGGGAAGACGGGGAACCAATGAGAGACTAGCTCTTGGTGTTGGGACAGGCACAGGTCACTCTATTTTCCCATCAGGAAGAAGAATTAACCACAGGCTCAGCCTGACCCCCGGAACCAGAACAGGGCCTGAAGCCATCCTGCGCTTTTGCGGCCAGCTCCCAAAAAAGCGACTTGTAAAATGGAGCTTCAGGGCACTGCAATTCACAAACCTGCAGAGTTATAAATGATAACTCTCGTCCACAAATATATTGAGGGAAGGCAAAGAAGAGGATTTGAAATCAAGGCAGAATTGCAGGAAACAGATTTCAGGAGGTAGATTCGAATCGCCTTTAAAGCACATGAAAAGCGGCAAAACGTTGACAATGATGCCCTTGGCCAAAAAGGGCGTATGCGTTTTTTCCTGAATATATTCAGGAAAAAACGCATACGCCCTTTTTGGCCAACCAAGCAACCTGGAAAGGCAAATCAGCGCTACAAAGAAGTCTCGCTTCCCATCGGTCAAAAGGGCCATGCTGAAAAAAGTGTCAAAACCAGAAATGCAGGACAGGCCATGGAGAAATGGGAGCCTTGCTACACTGATGGGCGGGATGTAAATTGCCAACAGCCACTCTGGAGAAGTGTACGGTGTGTCCTGAAACATCTAAAAAACACAGCTTAGAGAGCATAGGGCACTTCCACGCATGGGGGGATAAAGTGGGAAAATTGAAAATCAGCAAGACACAAGCACCCCAAAGTTTAGGGCTGCTCTGTTGACAAGGACCTCCACTTCATTCCACCTTAAATATCCCAGGAAAGCGAAAAATGGATAAAAAAGTTGTGGTCCTTATGTACAATGGAATATCACTCAGCCATGAAATCAATGTCATAAGGCTAGTAGCAGCATGATGAGTGGATTTAGGTAAGACGATTCTAAGTGAAATAAGTCACACAGAAAAGGACACTTCTCATAAGGTGTCACTTATAGAGGGAATGTAAAAACCGTTACACTTGAACTGAATTACAAAACAGAACAGAGTCACACATGCAGAAAACACACTATGGCTGCTTAACGGGAAAGGTGAGGTGGGGTGATACATAAAACAAGAGCTTCAAATTAGCTCAGATACCGTTCCATAAACCCAATATGTAATAGACAAGACCTACTCCTTGCTCAGAGAACTGGACTCAACACGCCCGATTCACCGCACAAGAATATATCTGACTAGTAATAATCTTAAAACCTATGTATTGATATCTCTCTGTTAGTGTGTCAAGTGGGTGTAAG
Organism: Balaenoptera physalus; assembly: GCF_965194825.1. NCBI lineage: Eukaryota > Metazoa > Chordata > Mammalia > Artiodactyla > Balaenopteridae > Balaenoptera > Balaenoptera physalus. The sequence goes on from NW_028126175.1 coordinate 529,768, forward strand.
GCGGCATAAACACAGCCGTGAAAAGCAGCTAAACCCCATTATAAAAATAAATTACTTTTAAAAACCCATGAAACAAAGACAGGGAAAGAGAGAGAAATTCTTAAACAATTTGTTCAGGGGCTGTGATGCAACCTGGACTGACCATATCTAGACCCACAGCTGGATGAGACATAAGGGTGGACACTCTTGGGGCTGAGAGGTTTGGTGAAGTTGGGTGAGCAAACGCAGACCCTTTAAAGTAGTACTGCGTGCTACCCGTCCCATGGGTCCCAAATCTCCAGGTTCAAGGGCATCTTCCTACATCGAAAACAGGCATGAGAAACCCAGAAGATGGTACACCGTGTGATGGGGAAAGGGTTTTAAAACGCACCTCATTTCTCATCTCCTTGTGCTCGGGTTCGCCATTCCCGCCACTTTACTAGCAATCTCCCTACTTGGAGCCTCAGCACCTTTAACCTCCTGTTCCGTACAGGTTGCAATTTGTCCTGAGGATGAACGGGAAGACGGGGAACCAATGAGAGACTAGCTCTTGGTGTTGGGACAGGCACAGGTCACTCTATTTTCCCATCAGGAAGAAGAATTAACCACAGGCTCAGCCTGCCCCCCGGAACCAGAACAGGGCCTGAAGCCATCCTGCGCTTTTGCGGCCAGCTCCCAAAAAAGCGACTTGTAAAATGGAGCTTCAGGGCACTGCAATTCACAAACCTGCAGAGTTATAAATGATAACTCTCGTCCACAAATATATTGAGGGAAGGCAAAGAAGAGGATTTGAAATCAAGGCAGAATTGCAGGAAACAGATTTCAGGAGGTAGATTCGAATCGCCTTTAAAGCACATGAAAAGCGGCAAAACGTTGACAATGATGCCCTTGGCCAAAAAGGGCGTATGCGTTTTTTCCTGAATATATTCAGGAAAAAACGCATACGCCCTTTTTGGCCAACCAAGCAACCTGGAAAGGCAAATCAGCGCTACAAAGAAGTCTCGCTTCCCATCGGTCAAAAGGGCCATGCTGAAAAAAGTGTCAAAACCAGAAATGCAGGACAGGCCATGGAGAAATGGGAGCCTTGCTACACTGATGGGCGGGATGTAAATTGCCAACAGCCACTCTGGAGAAGTGTACGGTGTGTCCTGAAACATCTAAAAAACACAGCTTAGAGAGCATAGGGCACTTCCACGCATGGGGGGATAAAGTGGGAAAATTGAAAATCAGCAAGACACAAGCACCCCAAAGTTTAGGGCTGCTCTGTTGACAAGGACCTCCACTTCATTCCACCTTAAATATCCCAGGAAAGCGAAAAATGGATAAAAAAGCTGTGGTCCTTATGTACAATGGAATATCACTCAGCCATGAAATCAATGTCATAAGGCTAGTAGCAGCATGATGAGTGGATTTAGGTAAGACGATTCTAAGTGAAATAAGTCACACAGAAAAGGACACTTCTCATAAGGTGTCACTTATAGAGGGAATGTAAAAACCGTTACACTTGAACTGAATTACAAAACAGAACAGAGTCACACATGCAGAAAACACACTATGGCTGCTTAACGGGAAAGGTGAGGTGGGGTGATACATAAAACAAGAGCTTCAAATTAGCTCAGATACCATTCCATAAACCCAATATGTAATAGACAAGACCTACTCCTTGCTCAGAGAACTGGACTCAACACGCCCGATTCACCGCACAAGAATATATCTGACTAGTAATAATCTTAAAACCTATGTATTGATATCTCTCTGTTAGTGTGTCAAGTGGGTGTAAGGCGGCATAAACACAGCCGTGAAAAGCAGCTAAACCCCATTATAAAAATAAATTACTTTTAAAAACCCATGAAACAAAGACAGGGAAAGAGAGAGAAATTCTTACACAATTTGTTCAGGGGCTGTGATGCAACCTGGACTGACCATATCTAGACCCACAGCTGGATGAGACATAAGGGTGGACACTCTTGGGGCTGAGAGGTTTGGTGAGGTTGGGTGAGCAAACGCAGACCCTTTAAAGTAATACTGCGTGCTACCCATCGCATGGGTCCCAAATCTCCAGGTTCAAGGGCAACTTCCTACATCGAAAACATGCATGAGAAACCCAGAAGATGGTACACCGTGTGATGGGGAAAGGTTTCTAAAACGCACCTCATTTCTCATCTCCTTGTGCTCGGGTTCGCCATTCCAGCCACTTTACTAGCAATCTCCCTACTTGGAGCCTCAGCACCTTTAACCTCCTGTTCCGTACAGGTTGCAATTTGTCCTGAGGATGAACGGGAAGACGGGGAACCAATGAGAGACTAGCTCTTGGTGTTGGGACAGGCACAGGTCACTCTATTTTCCCATCAGGAAGAAGAATTAACCACAGGCTCAGCCTGACCCCCGGAACCAGAACAGGGCCTGAAGCCATCCTGCGCTTTTGCGGCCAGCTCCCAAAAAAGCGACTTGTAAAATGGAGCTTCAGGGCACTGCAATTCACAAACCTGCAGAGTTATAAATGATAACTCTCGTCCACAAATATATTGAGGGAAGGCAAAGAAGAGGATTTGAAATCAAGGCAGAATTGCAGGAAACAGATTTCAGGAGGTAGATTCGAATCGCCTTTAAAGCACATGAAAAGCGGCAAAACGTTGACAATGATGCCCTTGGCCAAAAAGGGCGTATGCGTTTTTTCCTGAATATATTCAGGAAAAAACGCATACGCCCTTTTTGGCCAACCAAGCAACCTGGAAAGGCAAATCAGCGCTACAAAGAAGTCTCGCTTCCCATCGGTCAAAAGGGCCATGCTGAAAAAAGTGTCAAAACCAGAAATGCAGGACAGGCCATGGAGAAATGGGAGCCTTGCTACACTGATGGGCGGGATGTAAATTGCCAACAGCCACTCTGGAGAAGTGTACGGTGTGTCCTGAAACATCTAAAAAACACAGCTTAGAGAGCATAGGGCACTTCCACGCATGGGGGGATAAAGTGGGAAAATTGAAAATCAGCAAGACACAAGCACCCCAAAGTTTAGGGCTGCTCTGTTGACAAGGACCTCCACTTCATTCCACCTTAAATATCCCAGGAAAGCGAAAAATGGATAAAAAAGTTGTGGTCCTTATGTACAATGGAATATCACTCAGCCATGAAATCAATGTCATAAGGCTAGTAGCAGCATGATGAGTGGATTTAGGTAAGACGATTCTAAGTGAAATAAGTCACACAGAAAAGGACACTTCTCATAAGGTGTCACTTATAGAGGGAATGTAAAAACCGTTACACTTGAACTGAATTACAAAACAGAACAGAGTCACACATGCAGAAAACACACTATGGCTGCTTAACGGGAAAGGTGAGGTGGGGTGATACATAAAACAAGAGCTTCAAATTAGCTCAGATACCGTTCCATAAACCCAATATGTAATAGACAAGACCTACTCCTTGCTCAGAGAACTGGACTCAACACGCCCGATTCACCGCACAAGAATATATCTGACTAGTAATAATCTTAAAACCTATGTATTGATATCTCTCTGTTAGTGTGTCAAGTGGGTGTAAGGCGGCATAAACACAGCCGTGAAAAGCAGCTAAACCCCATTATAAAAATAAATTACTTTTAAAAACCCATGAAACAAAGACAGGGAAAGAGAGAGAAATTCTTACACAATTTGTTCAGGGGCTGTGATGCAACCTGGACTGACCATATCTAGACCCACAGCTGGATGAGACATAAGGGTGGACACTCTTGGGGCTGAGAGGTTTGGTGAAGTTGGGTGAGCAAACGCAGACCCTTTAAAGTAGTACTGCGTGCTACCCGTCCCATGGGTCCCAAATCTCCAGGTTCAAGGGCATCTTCCTACATCGAAAACAGGCATGAGAAACCCAGAAGATGGTACACCGTGTGATGGGGAAAGGGTTTTAAAACGCACCTCATTTCTCTTCTCCTTGTGCTCGGGTTCGCCATTCCCGCCACTTTACTAGCAATCTCCCTACTTGGAGCCTCAGCACCTTTAACCTCCTGTTCCGTACAGGTTGCAATTTGTCCTGAGGATGAACGGGAAGACGGGGAACCAATGAGAGACTAGCTCTTGGTGTTGGGACAGGCACAGGTCACTCTATTTTCCCATCAGGAAGAAGAATTAACCACAGGCTCAGCCTGCCCCCCGGAACCAGAACAGGGCCTGAAGCCATCCTGCGCTTTTGCGGCCAGCTCCCAAAAAAGCGACTTGTAAAATGGAGCTTCAGGGCACTGCAATTCACAAAACTGCAGAGTTATAAATGATAACTCTCGTCCACAAATATATTGAGGGAAGGCAAAGAAGAGGATTTGAAATCAAGGCAGAATTGCAGGAAACAGATTTCAGGAGGTAGATTCGAATCGCCTTTAAAGCACATGAAAAGCGGCAAAACGTTGACAATGATGCCCTTGGCCAAAAAGGGCGTATGCGTTTTTTCCTGAATATATTCAGGAAAAAACGCATACGCCCTTTTTGGCCAACCAAGCAACCTGGAAAGGCAAATCAGCGCTACAAAGAAGTCTCGCTTCCCATCGGTCAAAAGGGCCATGCTGAAAAAAGTGTCAAAACCAGAAATGCAGGACAGGCCATGGAGAAATGGGAGCCTTGCTACACTGATGGGCGGGATGTAAATTGCCAACAGCCACTCTGGAGAAGTGTACGGTGTGTCCTGAAACATCTAAAAAACACAGCTTAGAGAGCATAGGGCACTTCCACGCATGGGGGGATAAAGTGGGAAAATTGAAAATCAGCAAGACACAAGCACCCCAAAGTTTAGGGCTGCTCTGTTGACAAGGACCTCCACTTCATTCCACCTTAAATATCCCAGGAAAGCGAAAAATGGATAAAAAAGTTGTGGTCCTTATGTACAATGGAATATCACTCAGCCATGAAATCAATGTCATAAGGCTAGTAGCAGCATGATGAGTGGATTTAGGTAAGACGATTCTAAGTGAAATAAGTCACACAGAAAAGGACACTTCTCATAAGGTGTCACTTATAGAGGGAATGTAAAAACCGTTACACTTGAACTGAATTACAAAACAGAACAGAGTCACACATGCAGAAAACACACTATGGCTGCTTAACGGGAAAGGTGAGGTGGGGTGATACATAAAACAAGAGCTTCAAATTAGCTCAGATACCGTTCCATAAACCCAATATGTAATAGACAAGACCTACTCCTTGCTCAGAGAACTGGACTCAACACGCCCGATTCACCGCACAAGAATATATCTGACTAGTAATAATCTTAAAACCTATGTATTGATATCTCTCTGTTAGTGTGTCAAGTGGGTGTAAGGGGGCATAAACACAGCCGTGAAAAGCAGCTAAACCCCATTATAAAAATAAATTACTTTTAAAAACCCATGAAACAAAGACAGGGAAAGAGAGAGAAATTCTTACACAATTTGTTCAGGGGCTGTGATGCAACCTGGACTGACCATATCTAGACCCACAGCTGGATGAGACATAAGGGTGGACACTCTTGGGGCTGAGAGGTTTGGTGAAGTTGGGTGAGCAAACGCAGACCCTTTAAAGTAGTACTGCGTGCTACCCGTCCCATGGGTCCCAAATCTCCAGGTTCAAGGGCATCTTCCTACATCGAAAACAGGCATGAGAAACCCAGAAGATGGTACACCGTGTGATGGGGAAAGGGTTTTAAAACGCACCTCATTTCTCATCTCCTTGTGCTCGGGTTCGCCATTCCCGCCACTTTACTAGCAATCTCCCTACTTGGAGCCTCAGCACCTTTAACCTCCTGTTCCGTACAGGTTGCAATTTGTCCTGAGGATGAACGGGAAGACGGGGAACCAATGAGAGACTAGCTCTTGGTGTTGGGACAGGCACAGGTCACTCTATTTTCCCATCAGGAAGAAGAATTAACCACGGGCTCAGCCTGACCCCCGGAACCAGAACAGGGCCTGAAGCCATCCTGCGCTTTTGCGGCCAGCTCCCAAAAAAGCGACTTGTAAAATGGAGCTTCAGGGCACTGCAATTCACAAACCTGCAGAGTTATAAATGATAACTCTCGTCCACAAATATATTGAGGGAAGGCAAAGAAGAGGATTTGAAATCAAGGCAGAATTGCAGGAAACAGATTTCAGGAGGTAGATTCGAATCGCCTTTAAAGCACATGAAAAGCGGCAAAACGTTGACAATGATGCCCTTGGCCAAAAAGGGCGTATGCGTTTTTTCCTGAATATATTCAGGAAAAAACGCATACGCCCTTTTTGGCCAACCAAGCAACCTGGAAAGGCAAATCAGCGCTACAAAGAAGTCTCGCTTCCCATCGGTCAAAAGGGCCATGCTGAAAAAAGTGTCAAAACCAGAAATGCAGGACAGGCCATGGAGAAATGGGAGCCTTGCTACACTGATGGGCGGGATGTAAATTGCCAACAGCCACTCTGGAGAAGTGTACGGTGTGTCCTGAAACATCTAAAAAACACAGCTTAGAGAGCATAGGGCACTTCCACGCATGGGGGGATAAAGTGGGAAAATTGAAAATCAGCAAGACACAAGCACCCCAAAGTTTAGGGCTGCTCTGTTGAAAAGGACCTCCACTTCATTCCACCTTAAATATCCCAGGAAAGAGAAAAATGGATAAAAAAGTTGTGGTCCTTATGTACAATGGAATATCACTCAGACATGAAATCAATGTCATAAGGCTAGTAGCAGCATGATGAGTGGATTTAGGTAAGACGATTCTAAGTGAAATAAGTCACACAGAAAAGGACACTTCTCATAAGGTGTCACTTATAGAGGGAATGTAAAAACCGTTACACTTGAACTGAATTACAAAACAGAACAGAGTCACACATGCAGAAAACACACTATGGCTGCTTAACGGGAAAGGTGAGGTGGGGTGATACATAAAACAAGAGTTTCAAATTAGCTCAGATACCGTTCCATAAACCCAATATGTAATAGACAAGACCTACTCCTTGCTCAGAGAACTGGACTCAACACGCCCGATTCACCGCACAAGAATATATCTGAGTAGTAATAATCTTAAAACCTATGTATTGATATCTCTCTGTTAGTGTGTCAAGTGGGTGTAAAGCGGCATAAACACAGCCGTGAAAAGCAGCTAAACCCCATTATAAAAATAAATTACTTTTAAAAACCCATGAAACAAAGACAGGGAAAGAGAGAGAAATTCTTACACAATTCGTTCAGGGGCTGTGATGCAACCTGGATTGACCATATCTAGACCCACAGCTGGATGAGACATAAGGGTCGACACTCTTGGGGCTGAGAAGTTTTGTGAGGTTGGGTGAGCAAACGCAGACCCTTTAAAGTAATACTGCGTGCTACCCATCGCATGGGTCCCAAATCTCCAGGTTCAAGGGCATCTTCCTACATCGAAAACATGCATGAGAAACCCAGAAGATGGTACACCGTGTGATGGGGAAAGGTTTCTAAAACGCACCTCATTTCTCATCTCCTTGTGCTCGGGTTCGCCATTCCAGCCACTTTACCAGCAATCTCCCTTCTTGGAGCATCAGCACCTTTAACCTCCTGTTCCGTACAGGTTGCAATTTGTCCTGAGGATGAATGGGAAGACGGGGAACCAATGAGAGACTAGCTCTTGGTGTTGGGACAGGCACAGGTCACTCTATTTTCCCATCAGGAAGAAGAATTAACCACAGGCTCACCCTGCGCACTGGAACCAGAACAGGGCCTGAAGCCATCCTGCGCTTTTGCGGCCAGCTCCCAAAAAAGCGAGTTGTAAAATGGAGCTTCAGGGCACAGCAATTCACAAACCTGCAGAGTTATAAATGATAACTCTCGTCCACAAATATATTGAGGGAAAGCAAAGAAGAGGATTTGAAATCAAGGCAGAATTGCAGGAAACAGATTTCAGGAGGTAGATTCGAATCGCCTTTAAAGCACATGAAAAGCGGCAAAACGTTGACAATGATGCCCTTGGCCAAAAAGGGCGTATGCGTTTTTCCTGAATATATTCAGGAAAAAACACATACGCCCTTTTTGGCCAACCAAGCAACCTGGAAAGGCAAATCAGCGCTACAAAGAAGTCTCGCTTCCCATTGGTCAAAAGGGCCATTCTGAAAAAAGTGTCAAAACCAGAAATGCAGGACAGGCCATGGAGAAATGGGAGCCTTGCTACACTGATGGGCGGGATGTAAATTGCCAACAGCCACTCTGGAGAAGGGTACGGTGTGTCCTGAACCATCTAAAACGCACAGCCTAGAGAGGATAGGGCACTTCCACGCATGGGGGTATAAAGTGGGAAAATTGAAAATCAGCAAGACACAAGCACCCCAGCGTTTAGGGCTGCTCTGTTGACAAGGACTTCCACTTCATTCCACATTAAATATCCCAGGAAAGAGAAAAATGGATAAAAAAGTTGTGGTCCTTATGTACGATGGAATATCACTCAGCCATGAAATCAATGTCATAAGGCTAGTAGCAGCATGATGAGTGGATTTAGGTACGACGATTCTAAATGAAATAAGTCACACAGAAAAGGACACTTCTCATAAGGTGTCACTTATAGAGGGAATGTAAAAACCGTTACACTTGAACTGAATTACAAAACAGAACAGAGTGACACATGCAGAAAACACACTATGGCTGCTTAACGGGAAAGGGGAGGTGGGGAGATACATAAAACAAGAGTTTCAAATTAGATCAGATACCGTTCCATAAACCCAATATGTAACAGACAAGACCTACTCCTTGCTCAGAGAACTGGACTCAACACGCCCGATTCACCACACAAGAATATATCTGACTAGTAATAATCTTAAAACCTATGTATTGATATCTCTCTATTAGTGTGTCAAGTGGGTGTAAAGCGGCATAAACACAGCCGTGAAAAGCAGCTAAACCCCATTATAAAAATAAATTACTTTTAAAAACCCATGAAACAAAGACTGGGAAAGAGAGAGAAATTCTTACACAATTCGTTCAGGGGCTTTGAAGCAACCTGGATTGACCATATCTAGACCTACAGCTGGATGAGACATAAGGGTGGACACTCTTGGGGCTGAGAGGTTTGGTGAGGTTTGGTGAGCAAACACAGACCCTTTAAAGTAATACTGCGTGGTACCCATCGCATGGGTCCCAAATCTCCAGGTTCAAGGGCATCTTCCTACATCGAAAACATGCATGAGAAACCCAGAAGATGGTACACCGTGTGATGGGGAAAGGTTTCTAAAACGCACCTCATTTCTCATCTCCTTGTGCTCGGGTTTGCCATTCCAGCCACTTTACTAGCAATCTCCCTACTTGGAGCATAAGCACCTTTAACCTCCTGTTCTGTACAGGTTGCAATTTGTCCTGAGGATGAACGGGAAGACGGGGAACCAATGAGAGACTAGCTCTTGGTGTTGGGACAGGCACAGGTCACTCTATTTTCCCATCAGGAAGAAGAATTAACCACAGGCTCAGCCTGCCCCCCGGAAACAGAACAGGGCCTGAAGCCATCCTGCGCTTTTGCGGCCACCTCCCAAAAAAGCGAGTTGTAAAATAGAGCTTCAGGGCACAGCAATTCACAAACCTGCAGAGTTATAAATGATAACTCTCGTCCACAAATATATTGAGTGAAGGCAAAGAAGAGGATTTGAAGTCCAGGCAGAATTTCAGGAAACAGATTTTAGGAGGTAGATTCGAATCGCCTTTAAAGCACATGAAAAGCGACAAAACGTTGACAATGATGCCCTTGGCCAAAAAGGGCGTATGCGTTTTTTCCTGAATATATTCAGGAAAAAACGCATACGCCCTTTTTGGCCAACCAAGCAACCTGGAAAGGCAAATCAGCGCTACAAAGAAGTCTCGCTTCCCATCGGTCAAAAGGGCCATGCTGAAAAAAGTTTCAAAACCAGAAATGCAGGACAGGCCATAGAGAAATGGGAGCCTTGCTACACTGATGGGCGGGATGTAAATTGCCAACAGCCACTCTGGAGAAGGGTACGGTGTGTCCTGAAACAGCTAAAAACACAGCTTAGAGAGCATAGGGCACTTCCACGCATGGGGGTATAAAGTGGGAAAATTAAAAATCAGCAAGACACAAGCACCCCAAAGTTTAGGGCTGCTCTGTTGACAAGGACCTCCACTTCATTCCACCTTAAATATCCCAGGAAAGCGAAAAATGGATAAAAAAGTTGTAGTCCTTATTTACAATGGAATATCACTCAGCCATGAAATCAATATCATAAGGCTAGTAGCAGCATGATGAGTGGATTTAGGTACGACGATTCTAAGTGAAATAAGTCACACAGAAAAGGACACTTCTCATAAGGTGTCACTTATAGAGGGAATGTAAAAACCGTTACACTTGAACTGAATTACAAAACAGAACAGAGTCACACATGCAGAAAACACACTATGGCTGCTTAACTGGAAAGGTGAGGTGGGGTGATACATAAAACAAGAGTTTCAAATTAGCTCAGATACCGTTCCATAAACCCAATATGTTATAGACAAAACCTACTCCTTGCTCAGAGAACTGGACTCAACACGCCTGATTCACCGCACAAGAATATATCTGACTAGTAATAATCTTAAAACCTATGAATTGATATCTCTCTGTTAGTGTGTCAAGTGGGTGTAAAGCGGCATAAACACAGCCGTGAATAGCAGCTAAAGCCCATTATAAAAATAAATTACTTTTAAAAACCCATGAAACAAAGACAGTGAAAGAGAGAGAAATTCTTACACAATTCGTTCAGGGGCTGGGATGCAACCTGGATTGACCATATCTAGACCCACAGCAGGATGAGACATAAGGGTGGACACTCTTGGGGCTGAGAGGTTTGGTGAAGGTGGGTGAGCAAACGCAGACCCTTTAAAGTAATACTGCGTGCTACCCATCGCATGGGTCCCAAATCTCCAGGTTCAAGGGCATCTTCCTACATCGAAAACAGGCATGAGAAACCCAGAAGATGGTACACCGTGTGATGGGGAAAGGTTTCTAAAACGCACCTCATTTCTCATCTCCTTGTGCTCGGGTTCGCCATTCCAGCCACTTTACTAGCAATCGCCCTACGTGGAGCATCAGCACCTTTAACCTCCTGTTCCGTACAGGTTGCAATTTGTCCTGAGGATGAATGGGAAGACGGGGAACCAATGAGAGACTAGCTCTTGGTGTTGGGACAGGTACAGGTCACTCTATATTCCCATCAAGAAGAAGAATTTACCACAGGCTCAGCCTGCCCCCCGGAACCAGAACAGGGCCTGAAGCCATCCTGCGCTTTTGCGGCCAGCTCCCAAAAAAGCGACTTGTAAAATGGAGCTTCAGGGCACTGCAATTCACAAACGTGCAGAGTTATAAATGATAACTCTCGTCCACAAATATATTGAGGGAAGGCAAAGAAGAGGATTTGAAATCAAGGCAGAATTGCAGGAAACAGATTTCAGGAGGTAGATTCGAATCGCCTTTAAAGCACATGAAAAGTGGCAAAACGTTGACAATGATGCCCTTGGCCAAAAAGGGCGTATGCGTTTTTTCCTGAATATATTCAGGAAAAAACGCATACGCCCTTTTTGGCCAACCAAGCAACCTGGAAAGGCAAATCAGCGCTACAAAGAAGTCTCGCTTCCCATCCATCAAAAAGGCCATGCTGAAAAAAGTATCAAAACCAGAAATGCAGGACAGGCCATGGAGAAATGGGAGCCTTGCTACACTGATGGGCGGGATGTAAATTGCCAACAGCCAGTCTGGAGAAAGTTACGGTGTGTCCTGAAACAGCTAAAAAACACAGCTTAGAGAGCATAGGGCACTTCCACGCATGGGGGTATAAAGAGGGAAAATTAAAAATCAGCAAGACACAAGCACCCCAAAGTTTAGGGCTGCTCTGTTGACAAGGACCTCCAGTTCATTCCACCTTAAATATCCCAGGAAAGCGAAAAATAGATAAAAAAGTTGTAGACCTTATATACAATGGAATATCACTCAGCCATGAAATCAATATCATAAGGCTAGTAGCAGCACGATGATTGGATTTAGGTACGATGATTCTAAGTGAAATAAGTCACACAGAAAAGGACACTTCTCATAAGGTGTCACTTATAGAGGGAATGTAAAAACCGTTACACTTGAACTGAATTACAAAACAGAACAGAGTCACACATGCAGAAAACACACTATGGCTGCTTAACGGGAAAGGTGAGGTGGGGTGATACATAAAACAAGAGTTTCAAATCAGCTCAGATACCGTTCCATAAACCCAATATTTAATAGACAAGACCTACTCCTTGCTCAGAGAACTGGACTCAACACGCCTGATTCACCGCACAAGAATATATCTGAGTAGTAATAATCTTAAAACCTATATATTGATATCTCTCTGTTAGTGTGTCAAGTGGGTGTAAAGCGGCATAAACACAGCCGTGAAAAGCAGCTAAACCCCATTATAAAAATAAATTACTTTTAAAAACCCATGAAACAAAGACAGTGAAAGAGAGAGAAATTCTTACACAATTCGTTCAGGGGCTGTGATGCAACCTGGATTGATCATATCTAGACCCACAGCTGGATGAGACATAAGGGTGGACACTCTTGGGGCTGAGAGGTTTGGTGAAGTTGGGTGAGCAAACGCAGACCCTTTAAAGTAGTACTGCGTGCTACCCGTCCCATGGGTCCCAAATCTCCAGGTTCAAGGGCATCTTCCTACATCGAAAACAGGCATGAGAAACCCAGAAGATGGTACACCGTGTGATGGGGAAAGGGTTTTAAAACGCACCTCATTTCTCATCTCCTTGTGCTCGGGTTCGCCATTCCAGCCTCTTTACTAGCAATCTCCCTACGTGGAGCATCAGCACCTTTAACCTCCTGTTCCGTACAGGTTGCAATTTGTCCTGAGGATGAATGGGAAGACGGGGAACCAATGAGAGACTAGCTCTTGATGTTGGGACAGGCACAGGTCACTCTATTTTGCCATCAGGAAGAAGAATTAACCACAGGCTCACCCTGCCCACCGGAACCAGATCAGGGCCTGAAGCCATCCTGCGCTTTTGCGGCCAGCTCCCAAAAAAGCGAGTTGTACAATGGAGCTTCAGGGCACAGCAATTCACAAACCTGCAGAGTTATAAATGATAACTCTCGTCCACAAATATATTGAGGGAAGGTAAAGAAGAGGATTTGAAATCAAGGCAGAATTGCAGGAAACAGATTTCAGGAGGTAGATTCGAATCGCCTTTAAAGCACATGAAAAGCGGCAAAACGTTGACAATGATGCCCTTGGCCAAAAAGGGCGTATGCGTTTTTTCCTGAATATATTCAGGAAAAAACGCATACGCCCTTTTTGGCCAACCAAGCAACCTGGAAAGGCAAATCAGCGCTACAAAGAAGTCTCGCTTCCCATTGGTCAAAAGGGCCATTCTGAAAAAAGTGTCAAAACCAGAAATGCAGGACAGGCCATGGAGAAATGGGAGCCTTGTTTCACTGATAGGCGGGATGTAAATTGCCAACAGCCACTCTGGAGAAGGGTACAGTGTGTCCTGAAACATCTAAAAAACACAGCTTAGAGAGCATAGGGCACTTCCACTCATGGGGGTATAAATTGGGAAAATTAAAAATCAGCAAGACACAAGCACTCCAAAGTTTAAGGCTGCTCTGTTGCCAAGGACCTCCACTTCATCCCACCTTAAATATCCCAGGAAAGAGAAAAATGGATAAAGAATTTGTGGTAATTATGTACAATGGAATATCACTCATCCATGAAATCAATGTCATAAGGCTAGTAGCAGCATGATGAGTGGATTTAGGTACGACGATTCTAAGTGAAATAAGTCACACAGAAAAGGTCATTTCTCATAAGATATCACTTATAGAGGGAATGTAAAAACCGTTACACTTGAACTGAATTACAAAACAGAACAGAGTCACACATGCAGAAAACACACTATGGCTGCTTAACGGGAAAGGTGAGGTGGGGTGATACATAAAACAAGGGTTTCAAATTAGCTCAGATACCGTTCCTTAAACCCAATATGTAATAGACAAGACCTACTCCTTGCTCAGGAAATGGACTCTACACCCCCTATTAACCGCAAAAGGATATATCTGACTAGTAAGAATCTTAAAACCTGTGTATTGATATATCACTGTAAATGTGTAAAGTGGCATAATCACAGGAGTGAAAAGCAGCTATACCGCATCATAAAAATAAATTACTTTTAAAACCCCATTGAACAAAGACAGTGAAAAAGAGAGAAATTCTTACAGAATTCGTTCAGGGGCTTTGATGCCACCTGGATTGACCATATCTAGACCCACAGCTGGATGAGTCATATGGGTGGACACTCTTGGGGCTGAGAGGTTTGGTGAGGTTGGATGAACAAACGCAGACCCTTAAAATAATACTGCGAGTTACCCCTCCAATGGGTCCCTAATCTCCAGGTTCAAGGGCATCTTCCTACATCGAAAACATGCATGAGAAACCCAGAAGATGGTACAGCGTGTGATGGCGAAAGCTTTCTAAAACGCACCTCATTTCTCATCTCCTTGTGCTAGGGTTCCCCATTCCAGTCGCTTTACTAGCAATTTCCCTACTTGGAGCATCAGGACCTTTAACCTCCTGTTCCGTACAGATGGCAATTTGTCCTGAGGGTGAACGGGAATAGGGGCAACCAATGAGAGACTAGCTCTAGGTGTTGGAAGAGGCACAGGTCACTCTATTTTCCCATCGGGAAGAAAAATTAAACATAGGCTCAGCCTTCCCCCTGGAACCAGAATAGGGCCTGAAGCAATCCTGTGCTTCTACAGTCAGCTCCCTAAAAAGCGAGTTGAAAAATGGGGGTCAGGGTCACTGCAATTCACAAACCTGCAGAGTTATAAATGATAACTCTCATCCACAAATATATTGAGGGAAGGCAGCGAAGAGGATTTGAAAGCAAGGCAGAATTGTCGGAAACAGATTTCAGAAGGTAGATTCGAATCGCCTTTAACGCACATGAAAAGAGGCAAAACGTCGACAATGATGCCCTTGGCCAAAAGGGCGTATGCGGTTTTTCCTGAATATATTCAGGAAAAAACGCACACGCCCTTTTTGGCCAACCAAGCAACCTGGATATGCAAATCAGCGGTACAAAGAAGTATCACTTCCATTTGGTCAAAAGTGCCATGCTGAAAAAACTGAACAAACCAGAAATGCAGGACAGGCCATGGAGAAATGGGAGCCTTGCTCTTCTGATGGACGGGATGTAAATTGCCAACAGCCACTCTGGAGAAGTGTACGGTGTGTCCTGAAACTTCTAAAAAACACAGCTTAGAGAGCATAGGGCACTTCCACTCATGGGTGTATAAATTGGGAAAACCAAAAATCAGCAGGACACAGGCACCCCAAAGTTTAGGGCTACTCTGTTGACAGGATCCTCCACTTCATTCCACCTTAAATATCCAAGGAAAGAGAAAAATGGATAAAGAAGTTGTGTTCCTTATGTACAATGGAATATCATTCAGCCATGAAATCAATGTCATAAGGCTAGTAGCAGCAGGAGGAGTGGATTTAGGTACGACGATTCTAAGTGAAATTAGTCACACAGAAAAAGACACTTATCATAAGATATCACTTATAGAGAGAATGTAAAATCCGTTACACTTGAACTGATTTACAAAATAGAACAGAGTCACACATGCAGAAAACACACGATGGCTGCTTAATGGGAAAGGTGAGGTGAGGTAATGCATATAACAAGGGTTTCAAATTAGCTCAGATACCATTCCATAAACCAAATATGTAATAGACAAGACCCACTCCATGCTCAGAGAACTGAACACAACACCCGCTATTCACCGCATAAGAATATATCTGACTAGTAAGAATCTTAAAATATGTATTGATATCTCTCTGTAAGTGTGTCAAGTGGCTGTAAAGCGTCATAAACAGAGCCGTGAAAAGCAGCCAAACCCCATTATAAAAATAAATTACTTTTAAAAACCCATGAAAAAAGACAGTGAAAGAGCAAGAAATACTTACACAATTCGTTCAGGGGCAGTGATGCAAACTGGATTTACCATATCTAGACCCACAGCTGGATGAGACATAAGGGTGGACACTCTTGGGGCTGAGAGGTTTGGTGAGGTTGGGTAAGCAAACGCAGACCCTTCACAGTAATACTGCGTGGTACCCATCCCAAGTGTCCCAAATCTCCAAGTCCAATGGCGTCTTCCTACCTCGAAAACATGCAAGAGAAACCCAGAAGATGGTACACCGTGTGATGGGGAAAGGTTTCTAAAACGTACCTCATTCCTCATCTCCTTGTGCTTGGGTTCGCCATTCCAGCCACTATACTAGCAATCTCACTACTTGGAGCATCAGCACCTTTAACCTCTTGTTCCGTACAGTTTGCAATTTGTCCTGAGGGTGAACGGGAAGAGGGGGAACCAATGAGAGACTAGCTCTTGGTGTTGGAACAGGCACAGGTCACTCTATTTTCCCATCGGGAAGAAGAATTAAACATAGGCTCTGCCTTCCCTCCGGAACCAGAATAGTGCCTGTAACAAACCTGCGCTTTTGCGGAGAGCTCCCAAAAAAGCGAGTTGAAAAATGGAGCTCAAGGGCACAGCAATTCACAAACCTGCAGAGTTATAAATGATATCACTCATTCACAAATATATTGAGGGAAGGCAACGAAGAGGATTTGAAAGCAAGGCAGAATTGCAGGAAACAGATTTCAGGAGGTAGATGCGAATCGCCTTTAAAGCACATGAAAAGCTGCAAAACGTGGACAATGATGCCCTTGGCCAAAAAGGGCGTATGCGTTTTTTCCTGAATATATTCAGGAAAAAACGCATACGCCCTTTTTGGCCAACCAAGCAACCTGGAAAGGCAAATCAGCGCTACAAAGAAGTCTCGCTTCCCATCGGTCAAAAGGGCCATGCTGAAAAACGTGTAAAATCCAGAAATGCAGGACAGACCGTGGAGAAATGTAAGCCTTGCTATGCTCCTGGGTGGGATGTAAATTGCCAACAGCCACTCTGGAGAAGTGTACGGTGTGTCCTGAAACATCTAAAAAACACAGCTTAGAGAGCATAGGGCACTTCCACGCATGGGGTATAAATCGGGAAAATGAAAAATCAGCAAGATACAGGCACCCCAACGTTTAGGGGTACTCTGTTGACAAGGACCTCCACTTCATTCCACCTTAAATATCCAGGAAAGAGAAAAATGGATAAAGAAGTTGTGGTCCTTATGTACAATGGAATATCATTCAGCCATGAAATCAATGTCATAATGCTAGTAGCTGCATGATGAGTGGATTTAGGTACGACGATTCTAAGTGAAATAAGTCACACAGAAAACGGCACTTATCATAAGATATCACTTATAGAGGGAATGTAAAAACCGTTACACTTGAACTGAATTACTAAACAGAACAGAGTCACATATTTAGAAAACAGACTATGGCTGCTTAACGGGAAAGCTGAGGTGGGGTGATACATAAAACAAGAGTTTCAAATTAGCTCAGATACTGTTCCATAAACCCAATATGTAATAGACAAGACCTACTCCTTGCTCAGTGAAGTGGACGCAACACCCCCTATTTAACGAAGAAGAATATATCTGACTAGTAAAAATCTTAAAACCTATGTATTGATATCTCTCTGTAAGTGAAAGAATTGGATGTAAAGTGGCATAAACACAGCAGTGAAAATCAGGTAAACCCCATTATAAAAATAAATTACTTTAAAAAACCCAAAAAACAAAGAGAGTGATAGAGGGAGAAATTTTTACATAATTCGTTCCGGGGCTGTGATGCAACCTGGTGTGACCATATCTAGACCCACAGCTGGATGAGAAATAAAGCTGGACACTCTTGGGGTGAAGGTCTCTTTCCCTAGTTACCAGATTGGGGAACGTAGAAAGGCTGCCGCCCTCTTGCCGTTACCTGTAAAAGCAGCTTTAAAACCTGTGCTAATGGTCACTTCATATGAACAAGTACTTCAGGGCTGTAAATGAAACCTGCCCTCAAAATGTCTTGACGGAGGTAATGGCCAAAAATTTTCAAAATGTGACACTTACTTTAAGAAAACACTTTGAACAACTAAGCTGTAATCACAGTTTGATAAATAAAAAGGGCATGCTTTAAAGCTCCATTTCAACAGATTATGGGACACATGCAAATTCAACCACAGAGAGGTATCAGCTCACACCTGTTAGAATAACCATCAGCAAGAAAACTACAAACAATAAATATTGAAGGTGTTTTGGAGAAATGCATACCCTCAATTTTAAGTGGGACGTAACCTGGAAAGAGCCACTAATGAACACTGAATGGTGGTGCCTTTAAAACGTACACACTGCGCTACCATATGATACAGCAAGCCCACTCCTTGGCCTATAACATAAGAAGATAGAACTGGAAAGACACAGGCAAGCAAATGTGCATTGCAGCAGTATTACAATAGCCAAGACATGGAGGCAACCAGAAAGTCCATCAACAGGTGCGTGGCCAAAGAAGAACTGGTACACGTACAGATGGACTATTAGCCAGGGAAAAAAATGAAACAATGCCATTTGCAGCACCATGTATGATTCTTGAGGTAATCAGGCAAATTGTACTAAGTCAGAAAGCAAAAGACACATATCCTATAATATCACTTATAGGTCTTAGCTAAAAATTGATACCAATGAAGATATTTCCACAGAGAAATGCAATCACAGGTTCATTAAACAAACTTATGGTTCACCAAATGGAAAGGTGTGAGGATTGGAGACATTAGGATATTGGGGTTAAGATAGATATAGAAACACATGTGAAATATGTAATCACCAAAGACCTACGTAATACCAAGGCAAGACTACTCAACATTGTATCATAACCTACATGGGAAAATGATCCAAAGAAGAATAGATATATGTATATGTTTAAAAGAACCACATCTTGCACACCTAGAAGAAACAAAACATTTTAATTACACTTGCTCTGACAAAAAATAAAAATTAAATTAAAAAAAGAACAAGAAGTAATGAGACATAAACTTAAGGGGCTTTTTGCTGGCACATTGCATTCTAATTTACAATCAGAACATGACTTCCATTAAGGCTCTGTCATCACTAATAAAGCAGCTTTATAAGCAATGTTGAAGGTAGCTTAAAAGAAGTCTCACTAATTATTGATAGTAACAAGGAAACAAAGAAAAGTAAAAATCTCACTGCAAAAAGTATACATAGGGTAAGGATAGTAGATCAAACACTTATTAAACTTCTGTAAAGAATAAAAGACAACAGTCGTATGTTTTTTTAAAAAGAGAGGGCCCAAATAAATCTGAAATGAAAGAGATGATGTTACAACAGACACCACAGAAATACAAAGGATCCTAAGATACACACAGGGTAACTCAGGGCTCAGACTGGACAGAGCCCACTCTTCAGTCCCCTGTACATGACTTACAGGAGCCTCAGGAACTGAGGAGGGGCTCCCTGAGGAGAGGCTCAAGATAGAATATGGTAGGCATTAACATGACTGCATTCATCTTAAACATGCCTGAACTACATTCACACGAGATGATTTTGTCCTGTATGTACATCGGCACCTCTAGTTGGAACTGCAGATCTTTGGCTTCAACACCTCTCCTGACAACATTAGTGTCACCTGCTGTGGACCGTCTCCTATAGGATTTCTAGAATCAGAAAACATCGAAGCTTCACAGGACCCAGAGTCTGTGCGACTCCACACAGAGAATCAGAGTCTCAACTCCACTCAGATACTCCACTCTTGGAAGGCACACACAAAGTAGTGTGCACATCAGGACCCAGGGGAAGGAGCAGTGACCCCGTAGGAGAATGACCAGAATTACCTGCTACTTTTAGAGGGTCTCCTGCAGAGGCAGGTGGTGTCTGTGGCTGTGGCTCACCATGAGGACAACGACACTGGCAGCAGAAGTTCTGGGAAATACTCCTTGGTGTGAGCCCTCCCAGAGTCCGCCGTTAGCCCCACCAAGAGCAAGGTAGGCTCCAGTGCTGGGTCGCCTCAGGCCAAACAACCAACAGGGAGGGAACCCAGCCCCATGCATCAGCAGACAAGCGGATTAAACTTTTTATTAAAGTTTTATTTAATCCGTAGACAAGCAGATTAAAGCTCTGTCCACCAAAGCAACACCCAGCTCTACCCACCACCAGTCCCTCCCATCAGGAAGCTTGCACAAGCCTCTAAGATAGACTCATCCACCAGAGAGCAGACAGCAGAAGCAAGAAGAACTACAATTCTGCAGCCTGTGGAAGGAAAACCACATTCACAGAAAGATAGACAAAATGAAAAGGCAGAGGACATTATACCAGATCAAGGAACAAGATAAAACCCCAGAAAAAAAATGAAATGAGGTGGAGATAGGGAACCTTCCAGAAAAAGAATTCAGAATAATGATAGTGAAGTTGAGCCAAGACCTTGGAAAAAGAAAGGAGGCAAAGATCGAGAAGACGCAAGAAATGCTTAACAAAGACCTAGAAGAATTAAGGAACAAACACCTAGAAGAATTAAAGAACAAACAAACAGAGGTGAACAATGGAATAACTGAAATGAAAAATACACTAGAAGGAATCAGTAGCAGAATAACTGTGGCAGAAGAACGGATAAGTGACCTGGAAGACAGAAAGGTGGAAATCACTGCCATGGAACAGATTAAAGAAAAAGAATGAAAATAAATGAAGACACCCCAAGAGTCCTCTGGGACAACATTAAATGCAACAACATTCGCATTATAGGGGTCCCAGAAGGAGAAGAGAGAGAGAAAGGACCCGAGAATATATTTGAAGAGATTATGGTCAAAAACTTCCCTAGCATGGGAAAAGAAATAGCCACCCAAGTCCAGAAGCACAGAGTGTCCCAGGCAGGATAAACCAAAGGAGAAAAATGACAAGACACATAGTAATCAAATTGACAAAAATTAATGACAAAGAGAAATGATTGAAAGCAGCAAGGGAAAAATGACAAATAACATACAAGGGAACTCCCATAAGGATAACAGCTGATTTCTCAGTAGAAAATCTACAAGCCAGAAGGAAGTGGCATGATAAATTTAAAGTGATGAAAGGGAAGAACCTACAACCAAGAGTACTCCACCCTGCAAAGAGCTCATTCAGATTTGATGGAGAAATCAAAAGCCTTACAGACAAGCAAAAGCTAAGAGAATTCAGCACCATGAAACCAGCTCTACACCAAATGCTGAAGGAACTTCTCTAAGTGGGAAACACAAGAGAAGAAAAGGACCCACCAAGACAAACCTATAACAATTAAGAAAATAGTACTAGGAACATACATATCGATAATTACCTTAAAGGTGAATGCACTAAATGTTCCAACCAAAAGACACAGGCTCGCTGAATGGATACAAAAACAAGACCCATATATATGCTGTCTACAAGAGATCCATTTCAGAGCTAGGGACACATACAGACTCAAAGTGAGGCGATGGAAAAATATATTTTATGCAAATGAAAATCGAAAGAAAGCTGGAGTAGCAATACTCATATCAGATAAAATAGACTTTAAAATAAAGAATGTTACAAGAGACAAGGAAAGACACTACATAATGGTCAAGGGATCAATCCAAGAAGAAGATATAACAATTATAAATATATATGTACCCAAAATAGGAGCACCTCAATGTATAAGGCAACTGCTAACAGCTATAAAAGAGGAAATCGACAGTAACACAATAATAGCGGGGGACTTTAACAGCTCATTTACACCAGTGGAGATCAGCCAGACAGAAAATTAATAAGGAAACACAAGCTTTAAATGACACAATAGACCAGATAGAGTTAATTGATATTTATAGGACATTCCATCCAAAAGCAGCAGATTACACGTTCTTCTCAACTGCACACGGAACATGCTCCAGGATAGATCACATCTTGGGTCACAGATAAAGCCTCAGTAAATTTAAGAAAAGTGAAATCATATCAAGCAGCTGTTCCGACCACAATGCTATGAGATTAGAAATCAATTACATGAAAAAAAAAAAAAGAAATCAATTACATGGAAAAAAACGTAAAAAACACAAACACATGGAGGCTAAACAATACGTTAATAAATAACCAAGGGATCACTTAGGAAATCAAAGAGGAAATCAAAAACTACCTAGAGACAAATGACAACAAAAACACGATGATCCAAAACCTATGGGATGCAGCAAAAGGAGTTCTAAGAGGGAAGTTTATAGCAATACAAGCCTACCTCAAGAAACAAGAAAAATCTCAAATAAATAATCTAACCTTACACCTAGAGGAACTAGAGAAAGAAGAACAAAACCCAAAGTTAGTAGAAGGAAAGAAATCATAAAGATCAGAGCGGAAATAAATGAAATAGAAACAAAGAAAACGAAAGCAAAGATCAATAAAACTAAAAGCTGGTTCTTTGAGAAGATAAGCAAAAATGATCAACCTTTAGCCAGACTCCAGAAAAAGAGGGAGAGGACGCAAATCAACAAAATTAGAAGTGAAAAAGCAGAAGTTACAACAGACACCACAGGAGTACAAAGCATCCTAAGAGACTACTACAAGCAACTCTAGGGCAATAAAATGGACAATCTGGAAGAAATGGGCAAATTCTTAGAAAGGGATAACCTTCTAAGACTGAACCAGGAAGAAATAGAAAATGTGAACAAACCTATCGCAAGCAATGAAATTGAAACTGTGATTAAAAATCTTCCAACAAACAAAAGTTCAGAACCAGATGGCATCACAGGTGAATTCTATCAAACATTTAGAGAAGAGCTAACACCCAACCTTCTCAAATTCTTCAAAACAATTGCAGGGGAAGGAACACTCCCAAACTCATTCTATGAGACCACCATCACCCTGATACCAAAATCAGACAGAGATACTACAAGGAAAGAAAATTATAGACCAATATCACTGATGAATATAGATGTAAAAATCCTCAACAAAATACTAGCAAACAGAATCGAACAACACATTAAAAGGATCATACACCATGATCAAGTGGGGTTTATCCCAGGGATGCAAGGATTCTTCAATATACACGAATCAATGTGATACACCATATTAACAAATTGTAGAATAAAACCATATGATCATCTCAATAGATGAAGGAAAAGATTTTGAGAAAATTCAACACTCATTTACGATAAAAACTCTGCAGAGTGTGGGCATAGAGGGAAACTACCTCAACATAATAAAGGCCATATATGACAAACCCACAGCAAACAGCATTCTCAATGGTGAAAAACTGAAAGCGTTTCCTCTAAGATCAGGAACAAGACGAGGATGTCCACTCTCACCACTGCTATTCAACATAGTTTTGGAAGTCCTAGCCATGGCAATCAGAGAAGAAAAAGAAATAAAAGGAATACAAAAAGGAAAAGAAGAAGTAAAATTGTCACTGTTTGCAGATGACATGATATCATAGATAGAGAATCCTAAAGATGCCACCAGAAAACCACTGGAGCTAATCAATGAATTTGGTAAAGTTGCAGGATACAAAATTAATGCACAGAAATTGCTTGCATTCCTATACACTAACAATGAAAGATCAGAAAGAGAGATTAAGGAAACAATCCCATTACCACTGCAACAAAAAGAATAAAATACCTAGGAATAAACCTACCTAAGGAAGTAAAAGACCTGTACTCAGAAAACTATAAGACACTGATGAAAGAAATCAAAGATGATATAAACAGATGGAGACATATACCATGTTCTCGGATTAGAAGAATCAATATTGTGAAAATGACTATACTACCCAAAGCAATCTACATATTCAATGCAATCCCGATCAAAATACCTTTGGCATTTTCTACAGAACAAGAAAAAAAAATCTTAAAATTTGTAGGGAGACACAAAAGACCCTGGATAGCCAAAGCAGTCTTGAGGGGGAAAAAAAAGAGCTGGAGGAATCAGACTTCCAGACTTCAGACTATATTACAAAGCTACAGTAATCAAGATATTATGGTACTGACAGAAAAACAGAAATATAGGTCAATAGAACAGGATAGAAAGCACAGAGATAAACCCACGTACCTATGGTTCACTAATCTATGACAAAGGAGGCAAGGGTATACAATGGAGAAAAGACAGTGTCTTCAGTAAGTGGTGCTGGGAAAACTGGACAGTTACATGTAAAAGAATGAAATTAGTACACTCCCTAACACCATACACAAAAGTAAACTCAAAATGCATTAGAGACCTAAATATAAGACCAGCCACTATAAAACTCTTAGAGGAAAACATAAGCAGAACAGTCTATGACATAAATCACAGCAAGATCCTTTTTGACCCACCTCCTAGAGAAATGGAAATAAAAACAAAAATTAAAAAATGGGACCGAATGAAACATAAATTCTTTTGCACAGCAAAGGAAAACATTAGCAAGATGAAAAGACAACCATCAGAATGGGAGAAAATATTTTCAAATGAAGCAAATGGCAAAGGATTAATCTCCAAAAAGCAGCTCATGTAGCTCAATATCACAAAACCAAACAACCCAATCCAAAAATGGGCAGAAGACCTAAATAGACATTTCTCCAAAGAAGATATACAGGTTGCCAACAAACACATGAAAGGATGCTGAACATCACTAATCATTAGAAAAATGCAAATCAAAACTACAGTGAGGTATCACCTCACACCAGTCAGATTGGCCATCATCAAAAAATCTACCAACAATAAATGCTGGAGAGGCATTTATTGGAGCAAAGGGAACCCTCTTGCACTGTTGGTGGGAATGTAAATTGATATAGCCACTAGGGAGAACGGTATGGGGGTTCCTTAAAAACTAAAAATAGAACTACCATACAACCCAGCAAACCCACTCCTGGACATTTACCCTGAGAAAACCATAATTCAAAAAGAGTCATGTACCACAATGTTCACTGTAGCTCTATTTACAATAGCCAGGACATGGAAGCAACCTAAGTGTCCAACAACAGATAAATGGATAAAGAAGATGTGGCACATATATACAATGGAACATTATTCAGCCATAAAAAGAAACGAAATTGAGTTATTTTTAGTGAGGTGGATGGATCTAGAGTCTGTCCTACATAGTGAAGTAAGTCAGAAAGAGAAAAACAAATACCGTATGCTAACACATATATATGGAATCTAAAAAAAAAAGTTTATGAAGAACCTAGGGGCAGGAAAGGATTAAGGACACAGACGTAGAGAAAGGACTTGAGGACATGGGGAGAGGGAAGGGTAAGCTGGGACAAAGTGAGAGAGTGGTATGGACAAATATACACTACCAAATGTAAAATTGATAGCTACTGGGAAGCAGCCACATAGCACAGGGAGATCAGCTCTGTGCTTTGTGACCACCTAAAAGGGTGGGATAAGGGAGTGAGAGGGAGGTGCAAGAGGTAGGGGATATGGTGTTATATGTATACGCAGAGCTGATTCACTTTTTTATACAGCAGAAACTAACACACAATTGTAAAGCAATTATACTCCAATAAAGATGTAAAAGTAAAAAAAAAAAAGAAAGCCCAGAGATAAACCTACACACCTATGGCCCACTAATCTATGACAAAGGAGGCAAGGGTATACAAAGGAGAAAAGACAGTCTCTTCAATAAGTGGTGCTGGGAAAAATGGACAGCTACATGTAAAAGAATGAAATTAGAACACTCCCTAACACCATACACAAAAAATAAACTCAAAATGGATTAGAGACCAAAATGTAAGACCGGACTCTATAAAACTCTTAGAGGAAAACATAGGAAGAATACTCTTTGACATAAATCACAGCAAGATCTTTTTTGATCCACCTTGTAGAGTAATGGAATAAAAAAAAAATAAACATATGGGAGCAAATGAAACCTAAAAGCTTTTGCAAAGCAAAGGAAACTACAAACAAGACGAAAAGACAACCCTCACAATGGGAGAAAATATTTGCAAATGAATCAATGGACAAAGGAGTAATCTCCAATGTATATAAACAGCTCATGCAGCTCAACAGTAAAAAAACAAACAACCCAATCCAAAAATGGGCAGATGATGTAAATAGACATTTGTCCCAAGAAGACATACAGATGACTAAGAAGCACATGAAAAGCTGCTCAACATCACTAATTATTAGAGAAATATAAACCAAAACTACAATGAGGTATCACTTCACACGAGTTAGAATGGGCATCATCAGAAAATCTACAAGCAACAAATGCTGGAGAGGGTGTGGAGAAAAGGGAACCCTCTTACACTATTTGTGGGAATGTAAATTGATACAGTCACTATGGAGAACAGTATGGAGGTTCCTTAAAAAACTAAAAATAGAATTACCATATGACCCAGCAATCCCACTACTGGCCATATACCCAGAGAAAACCATAATTCAAAAAGACATATTCACCACAATATTCATTGCAGCACTATTTATAATAGCCAGGTCATGGAAGCAACTTAAATGCCCATAGACAGACGAACAGAAAAGATGTGCTACATGTATAAAATGGAATTTTACTCAGCCATAAAAAGGAATGAAATTGGGTCATTTGTAGAGACGTGGATAGATCTAGAGACTGTCATACAGAGTGAAGTAAGTCAGAAAGAGAAAACAAATATCGTATATTAATGCATACATGGGGAACCTAGAAAAATGGTAAAGATGAACCGGTTTGCAAGGGAGAAATAGAGACACAGATGTAGAGAACAAATGTATGGACACCAAGGGGGGAAAGTGGCAGGGTGGTGGTGGTGGGATGAATTGCGAGCCTGGGATTGACATATATACACTTATATGTATAAAATAGATAACCAATAAGAGCCTGCTGTATAAAAAAATGAATAAAATAAATTCAAAAATTAAAAAATAAATAATACTTAAAGAAATAAAACAGAAAAAAAAAGTTCTGTCCTTCCCATAGACGTATTTATATGAATGAATTATTTCCATGCTTATATCCATAAATACAAAATGAGGAATAAAACTTACCTTGAACCAAAAAAGAAAAAAAAAAAAAAACAGAACCCACTGGTCATACAGAGGAAAACCCTATCAGGGCACTTGCTCCAGTGGTAAACAATTCTGAAGTTGGTCACAGGTGGGGAATCATCTCCCATGCAGCCAGCAGCCCCCACACGAGGAGCGTCCTCATTGCAAAGCTGGGGGACCGTGAGGAGGCGTCTCTGAGTAAACGTGAGCTGAGCCCCAGGCCAGCTGCTGCTGAACTTTTCCAACCCTTCCCAGGTAAAACACCTGAATGTGTGCAAAGACTTTAAAAACTAGAGGAAGGGGCTTGGAGTCACACCAGTGACAGCACGCAGGCCGACGTGGTGCCTGCAGGCCAGCCAGGATGGTCCTGGCCCCGGGTGCTCGTCTGGAAGCTTTCCATTTCCCTGCCTGAGGTACCCCTCCTGTCCCGGCCCCCACTGCTTTTTTCCTTCCTCACCTCTGCCCGGGGAGAAATTCCAGCAGCAAGTATGGGTGACACATCCTCTTCTTTAGCAGGTGGCAGCCCGGCAACTCCTGCAGAAAGTCCAGCAGAGCCCCAGTCACACCGGGCCACTCATAGAGCCGTGGGCCCTACTCCCTCCCACCAGCCCAACCCCGAGACTGCTGACGGGGCAGAGAATATGGCGTCAGGCACAGCTGCAGA
The DNA here is from genome assembly GCF_965194825.1 of Balaenoptera physalus. Taxonomy (NCBI): domain Eukaryota; kingdom Metazoa; phylum Chordata; class Mammalia; order Artiodactyla; family Balaenopteridae; genus Balaenoptera; species Balaenoptera physalus. Next base: position 557,271 of record NW_028126175.1, read on the forward strand.
GGCTTTTGCTGCCTGGAGGGGTGTTTATATTGACCTCAACCCAGGCACACCTGGGAAGGGCTGGCCGGCCGGGTCAGGCTGCCCAGGTCAGCCAATCCTCGCCCCTCAGGGGCTCAGAGTTGCAGAGAATGGGCCTTGCTGCACCGGCCAGATCCAAGGAACAGGTGTAGGGTCCCGAGAGTCAGGATAGATAAGGGGCGGCAGCCCTGGCTTGTTTTCTAATCATTTTATCTGGTCCATGAGTGGGAGACAACTTCAAGAAGACCCTCTGCTAATGAGAGGAACCCAGGAGTCAGGGAGAGGAGGGGTGGTGGGTGGAGACAGAGGCCTGGTGCCCCAGCTGCAGTGGAAGCCCCTGGAAGACCAGGCAGAGGGAGGCTGCACAGAGTGAAGCCTAGGGTCACAGACCTGTTGGAGCTGCTGTTTGTTAGTTCAAGCTCTGCTCTGAGGTGCTCTGTGTCAGCTCTGAGTGACAGGTGTGCTGGGGGTGCTCTGCAATGAGGGCTATGTGCACGGATCCTGTGTGCCCAGCCCTGCCGGGGTACCTGTCCACGGGAGCTCCATATCCAGGGAGGGGCCTGCCAACGAGAGCCCCGTGGGCTGCTGCGTACCTGCCCAGGTGAGCTCCATATCCTGGGAGGGGCCTGACCATGAGGGCCCCATGGGCTGCTGGGTACCTGCCCAGGTGAGCTCCATATCCTGGGAGCGGCCTAACCACCAGAGCCCCGTGGGCCGCTGGGTACCTGCCCAGGTAAGCTCCATATCCTGGGAGGGGCCTGACCACAAGAGCCCCGTGGGCTGCTGGGGACCTGGTAGAGGACGCCAGGACAGTCAGTGAAGCCACAGAGGATATACATCTAGTAGTTCCTAATTCCTACACCCTGCTGGTCATTCTACCATCCACCAGGACATGGTATTCTGTATTAGACTTCAATGATGCCTTCTTCTGTATTCCATTACTCCCAGAGTCACAAGAAATTTTGGCTGTGAGTGGCAGGACTCAACATACAACAAAAACAATACTGCTGGGCCGTCCTGCCCCAGGGGTTCAAAAATTCCCACACCATCTTTGGGGAAACGTTAGCTAAAGACCTAAAAGATCTACCTCTGGAGAAGGGAACCCTCCTTCAATATGCAGATGACATTCTGATCACCAGCCCGACTAAGGAGGCCTCTGAACTACCTAGCCAATAAAAGATAGAAGGTGTCCAAGGAAAAGGCTCAAATATCACAAACTAAAGTGGCCTTCCTGGGCTTCATTCGCACAGAAGGTCGGAGAAGCCCACCCCAGGAAAGGGAAGAAGCCATTTGCAGCCTCAGCCTTCCTGAAACTAGAAGACAGCTTAGGGGTTCCTGGGGAGACCGGGGTTTGCTGCATCTGGATCCCTAACTAGAGTCTAATAGCTGGGCCTCTATATGAAACACTGAAAGGAAAAGATGATGATCCTTTTGAATAGAATCCAGAAGCGGCCTTTCAAGAATGGAAAGAGCAGTCAATTCAGACCCTGGCCCTGGACCTCCCTAAGTTAGCTAAACCCTTTGACCTTTACATTCCTGGTCCAAGGCGAATCGCCCTTGGAGTATTAGTGCAAAAACTGGGACCACTTGAAATGGAACAATGCAAGAATGCCCTCCAGGCATTGGCCAGCCACCCCATCCGACCAGGATACTGGGGGTATCTAAAAACCTGGAAATCAGCAGCCCGCAAGGCCAGCTCCCTCCTAAGGGAAAAGGACACCACTTGGTGATCCTAACCACCCACCATGCCCTGAAGTTGCAGGGATTGCTCCGTGGGCACAATGACCTCGAGTGAGGAGGCCCTCCAACACCAACCTCCAGAGAGACAACCTGGGGCAATGGGCCCCCATGACGACTCGTGTGACCATCACTTGACCTGGAGCTTCTCTCAGAAAACAACAAGAGTGTGCCCCTAAAGAGCTGACTATTGCTTACAGGACTTACTGCACCCAGAGCGGAGCTAATAAACTTGGCAGGGGAACCGTAAATAACGCTGCCACCATAGAAAAGCCTACAGACACCGTGGTGACGGGGGCTAATGAGACCGGCTGTACTCCTGGCTACTTCAAAAGGCCGTTGACTGAGTGGCCGTCATGGTCCTGGATCACCACCGGCCCTGGAATGTCTGGGAGTTGAGCAAGCAGGGCTCTGACACCTGGTGCTGTTTGTACGTTAATTCAGTTGGCCTAACTGAAGAAAGCGCAGACTACTGGTCAGAGCATCTAGGCTGGCAGAAACCGTCAGCCTAAGGGGGCCGAACCAATGTGGAGCAGGGTAAAACCGCCCACCCCCTCAGCGTCTCTGCACATCTCTTTCCTGGACCCTTAAAGGTCATTAGAATCTATAAAACTTCCAATGCTGGTGCTCAGGCAGACGAGCAGTGAGGGAGGAGGCCTGCGGACAATCAACCTCACCTGGAGGCTGCTGGGGAGAAGTCCTGCCCCTCCCCCCGGGTATGAGGACACCCAACTCAGCACGAAGCATTTACAGAAGACGTGTCTGCACCCTCAGCGCCCCAAGAATGAGGAATGGGACAAAAGGCAGAGGAGGGCTTTGTCACTGGCAAAGCCCATTAAAAATTCCTGGGAGATAAAAATAGAATCTGGGCAATAAAATAAAGTCTAACCATTTTTTCCTTTGTGCTTTGTCTAATTTCACTTGCTCCTAGGTTTCCACATGCAGAGGTCCCACACCCGACACTTCAGACCCGATTTCCTAGTGCAAAATGGCTGGGCCGACACCTCAGCTCGTGGGGCCCCGTGCAGACTCTGCGACATAGAGCCTGAGCTCCAGGCAACCCAGCCCTCGAGAGCTCCGCCCCCTCCCTCCCGCTGATGCTGACAGGATCCCTACACAGCAGCCCAGCCCACAACCCGCAGGGGAGCACACACTATCACCTCTCCATTCTCTGATCAAAATATAAAGATTTCCTTTGCTTCTGAACCAAAGTCAGTCTCGATCTGTTGGCTCCAATGACACTGTGCAGGGAGACCCTTGTTGGGGCCCACTCTGCAGGATCAGTAACAGAATTTGAGAACATTGTAACTTCAATGAACAGATGTGTGAGCCAAACTGTAATTAACATAGAGCAGTGTATAAGGCTCGTGTAAAATAAGATGTTTCTAACACTTCCATTTGATATTTCCATCACTTTATTATAAGCAAGTTCAGTGGAGGGGTTTGTCTTATTTGTCAGGTCAACAGTAGAGAAATGCAGTGATTTCTTTCCAAGGATGTACATCTAATAATCTTGGTTGAAGTTTAAACCTTGTTTCGAATGATTTTCCATTGAAAATGATACCTGTCTTTCAGCTCCTAGATTTCTGAGAAGTATAAAATCTTATATTTTTTATTACCAAAGGGGAAAGGTGGGAGGAGGGATAAATTAACAGTTTCAGATTAACATATACACACTGCTATGTATAAAATATATCATCAACAAGGAACTACTGTATAGCACAGGGAACTATACTCAATATTTTGTAATGACCCCTGAGGGGAAATAATCTGAAAAACCATAGATATCTATATCGACATCATCTATCAACTACAGATAAAATGGAAACTAAAGGAGGCCGATGGTGAGCGTTTCTGAACCTGAAGACTTCAATCATCTAAAGTTCGGACTCTGCCTATGGCCCAAGTCCCTTAATGAACACACATGTACCAGTAGCTTAAAAATTCCCCAGATTGGAGTTCGGGGAGACACTGATTTGGAAAAATGCCTTGTGTTCTCCTTACATACACGGGACCTTTCCTACAGCTACAACATGCCTGTGACACTCAGAAGATGGAACACGGTTGGATCAGGAAGATTTTGGAAAAGGCACTAAAATTCCTAATTTCCTGGTTGTTGGGTTCACCCCTCCAGCCTTTTTCCTTAAAATCTCCCCACTTGAGGATGTCAGCACCTTCAAAAACCAGTTGCACAGAAATTGGAATTTGTCCAAAGGAAGAAGGGGAAGGAGGAGAAACAAGGAGAGCCAAGCCCTAGATGTTCAAAGAGGCACATGTCACTCTACTTTCCAGTCAGGAAGAAGAATTAAGCAAAGGCTTAGCCTGCAACTGGGAACCAGAGTAGGGCCAAAAGCAAACCAGCGGTTCTGCGGAAAGCTCCCAAAAAAGCGAGTTGAAAAATGGAGCTCAGGGGCCCTGCAATTCACAAACCTGCAGAGTTATAAATAATAACTCTCGTCCACAAATATATTGAGGGAAGACAACGAAGAGGATTTGAAATCAAGGCAGAATTGCAGGAAACAGATTTCAGGAGTTAGATTCGAATCGCCCCTAAAGCACAAGAAAAGCGGCCAAACGTCCACAATGATGCACTTGGCCAAAAAGACAATATGCGTTTTTTTCGGAATAAATTCAGGAAAAAACCCATAGGCCCTTTTTGGCCAACCAAGCAAGCCGGAAATGCAATTCAGCACTACAAAGAAGTCTCACTTCCCATCGGTCAAAAGGTCCTTCCTAAAAAAGTGTAAAAACAAGAAATGCAGGAGAGGCCAGGGAGGAAAGGGAGCCTTGTTACACTGATGGGTGGGATGTAAATTGCCAATGACAACTCTGGAGAAGGGTATGGTGTTTCCTAAAACATCTAAAAAACACAGCTAGAGAGAAAGGGGCACATCCACTCATGGGGGTATAAATTTGGAAAACTAAAAATCAGCAAGACACAGGCACCCCAAAGTTTAGGGCTGCTCTGTTGACAAGAACCTCCACTTCATTCCACCTTAAATGTCCCAGGAAAGAGAAAAATGGATAAATAATTTGTGGTCCTTATGTACAATACAATATCACTCGGGCGTGAAATCAATATCATAAGGCTACTAGCAGCATGATGAGTGCATTTAGGTACGACAATTCTAAGTGAAATAAGTCACACAGAAAAAGACACTTATCATAAGATATCACTAACAGAATGAATGTAAAAACCGTTACACTGAACAGAATTACAAAACAGAACAGAGTCACACATTTAGAAAACACACTATGGTTGCTTAATGGGAAAGGTGAGCTGGGGTGATGCAAAAACAAGGATTTCAAATTAGCTCAGGTAACGTTCCATAAACCCAATATGTAATAGACAAGACTTACTCCTTGCTCAGTGAACTGGACTCAACACTCCCTATTCACCGCACAAGAACATATCTGACTAGTAAGAATCTTAAAACCTATGTATTGATATCTCTCTGTAAGTGTGTCAAGTGGGTGTAAAGCGGCATAAACACAGCAGTGAAAAGCAGCTAAACCCCATTATAAAAACAAACTACTTTTAAAACCCCATGAAACAAAGACAGTGAAAGAGAGCGAAATATGTACACAATTCATTCAGAGGCTGTGATGCAACCTGGATTGATCGTATCTAGACCCACAGCTGGATGAGACATAAAGGTGGACACTCTTGGGGCTGAGAGGTTTGGTGAGGTTGGGTGAGCAAACGCAGACCCTTTAAAATAATACTGCGTGGTACCCATCACATGGGTCCCAAATCTCCAGGTTAAAGGGCATCTTCCTACATCGAAAACATGCATTTGAAACCCAGAATATGGTACACCATGTGAACGGGAAAGGATTCTAAAACGCACCTCATTTCTCACGTCCTTGTGCTCGGATTCGCCATTCCAGCCACTTTAATAGCAATCTCCCTACTTGGAGAATCAGCACCTTTAACCTCCTGTTCCGTACACGTGGCAATTTGTAATGAGGATAAATGGGAAGAGGGAGAACCAATGAGAGACTAGCTCTAAGTTTTGGGACAGGCACAGGTCACTCTATTTTCCCATCAGGAAGAAGAATTAACCACAGGATCAGCTTGCCACCGGAACCAGAATAGGGCCTGAAACCATTCTGAGCTTTTGCGGCCAGCTCCCATAAAAGCGAGTTGAAAAATGGAGCTCAGGGGCACTGCAATTCAAAAAACTGCAGAGATATAAATGATAACTGTCGTCCACAAATATATTGAGGGAAGGCAACGAAGAGGATTTGAAAGCAAGGCAGAATTGCAGGAAAAAGATTTCAAGAGGTAGATGCGAATCGCATTTAAAGCCCATGAAAAGCGGCAAAAGTTCAACAAATATGCCCTTGACCAAAAAGGGTGTATGCGTTTTTTCCTGAATATACTCAGGAAAAAAGCATATGCCCTTTTTGGCTAAGCAAGCAAACTGGAAAGGCAATTCAGTGCTACAAAGAAGTCTCGCTTCCCATCGGTCAAAAGGGCCATGCTGAAAAAAGTGTCAAAACCAGAAATGCAGGACAGGCCATGGAGAAATGGGAGCCTTGCTATGCTGATGGGCGGGATGTAAATTGCCAACAGCCACTGTGGAGAAGTGTACGGTGTGTCCTGAAACATGTAAGAAACACAGCTTAGAGAGCATAGGGCACTTCCACTCATGGGTGTATAATTTGGGAAAACTAAAAATCAGCATGACACAGGCACACCAAAGTTTAGGGCTGCTCTGTTGAAAAGAACGTCCACTTCTTTCCACCTAAATATCTCAGGAAAGAGAAAAATGGATAAAGAAGTTCTGATCTATATGTACAATGGAATATCACACAGCCATGAACTCAATGTCATAAGGGTAGTGGGAGAATCATGAGTGGAGTAAGCTATGACAATTCTAAATGAAATAAGTCACACATAAAACGACACTTATCATAAGATATCACTTATAGAGGGAATGTAAAAATCATTACACTTGAACTGAATTAAAAAAGAATACAGAGTCACACATGCAGAAAACACACTATGGCTGCATAACGGGAAATGTGAGGTGGGGTGATGCATAAAACAAGGGTTTCAAATTAGCTCAGATACCGTTCCTTAATCCCAATATGTTATAGACAAGAAATACTCTTGTTCAGGAAATGGACTCAACACCCCCTATTCACCGCACAAGAATATATCTGACTAGTAAGAAACTTAAAACCCTTGTATTGATATCTCACTGTAAGAGTGTCAAGTGGGTGTAAAGTGGCATAAACACAGCAGTGAAAAGCAGCTACACCCCATTAGAAAAATAAATTACTTTTAAAACCCCATGAAACAAAGACAGTGAAAGAGAGAGAAATTCTTAAAACATTTGTTCAAAGGCTGTGATACAACCTGGATTGACCATATGTAGACACACAGCTGTATGAGACACAAGGGTGGACACTCTTGGGGATGAGAGGTTTGGTGAGGTTAGGTGAGCAAACGCAGATCCTTTAAAATAATACTGCGTGGTACCCATCCCATGGGTCCTAAAACTCCAGGTTCAACGGCATCTTCCTACATAGAAAACATGCATGGGAAACCCAGAAGATGGTACACCGTGTTATCGGGAAAGGTTTCTAAAACACACCTCATTTCTCATGTCCTTGTGCTCGGATTCGCCATTCAAGCCGCTTTACTAGAAATCTCTCTACTTGGAGCATCAGCTCCTTTAACCTCCTGTTTCGTACAGGTTGCAATTTGTCCTGAGGATGAATAGGATGAGGGGCAACAAATGAGAGACTAGCTCTAGGTGTTCGGAGCGGCACAGGTCACTCTATTTTCCCATCAGGAAGAAGAATTAACCACAGGCTCAGCCTGCCACCCGGAACCAGTACAGCACCTGAAGCAATCGTGCGCTTTTGCGGACAGCTCCCAAAAAAGTGAGTTGAAAAATGGAGCTCTGGGGCACTGCAATTTACAAAACTGCAGACTTATAAATGACAACTCTCATCCAAAAATATACTGAGGGAAGGCATCGAAGAGGATATGAAATCAATTCAGAATTGCAGGAAACAGATTTCAGGAGGTAGATGCGAATCGCCTTTAAAGCACATGAAAAGCGGCAAAACGTTGACAATGATGCCCTTGGCCAAAAAGGGCGTATGCGTTTTTTCCTGAATATATTCAGGAGAAAACGCATACGCCCTTTTTGGCCAACCAAGCAACCTGGAAAGGCAAATCAGCGCTACAAAGAAGTCTCGCTTCCCATCGGTCAAAAGGGCCATGCTGAAAAAAGTGTCAAAACCAGAAATGCAGGACAGGCCATGGAGAAATGGGAGCCTTGCTACACTGATGGGCGGGATGTAAATTGCCAACAGCCACTCTGGAGAAGTGTACGGTGTGTCCTGAAACATGTAAAAAACACAGCTTAGAGAGCATAGGGCACTTCCTCTCATGGGTGAATAAAATGTGAAAAGTAAAAATCAGCAAGACACAGGCACCCCAAAGTTTAGGGCTGCTCTGTTGACAGAAACATCCACTTCATTCCACCTTAAATATCCCAGGAAAGAGAACAATGGATAAAGAAGTTGTGATCCTTATGTACAGTGGAGTATGAAACAGCCATGAAATCAATGTCATAACGCTAGTAGCAGCATGATGAGTGGATTTAGGTACGACGATTCTAAGTGACATAAGTCACACAGAAAAAGACACTTATCATAAGATATCACTTATAGAGGGAATGTAAAAACCGTTACACTTGAACTGAATTACAAAACAGAACAGAGTCACACATGCCGAAAACACACTATGGCTGCTTAACGGGAAAGGTGAGGTAGGGTGATGCATAAAAGAAGTGTTTCAAATTAGCTCAGATACCGTTCCATAAACCCAATATGTAATAGACAAGACCTACTCCTTGCTCAGAAAACTGGACTCAACATGCCCGATTCACCGCACAAGAATATATCTGACTAGTAATAATCTTAAAACCTATGTATTGATATCTCTCTGTTAGTGTGTCAAGTGGGTGTAAAGCGGCATAAACACAGCCGTGAAAAGCAGCTAAACCCCATTATAAAAATAAATTACTTTTAAAAACCCATGAAACAAAGACAGTGAAAGAGAGAGAAATTCTTACACAATTCGTTCAGGGGCTTTGATGCAAACTGGATTGACCATATCTAGACCCACAGCTGGATGAGACATATGGGAGGACACTCTTGTTGCTGAGAGGTTTGGTGAGGTTGGGTGAGCAAACGCAGACCATTTAAAGTAATACTGCATGATACCAATCCCATGGGTTCCAAATCTCCAGGTTCAAGGGAATCTTGCTACATAGAAAACATGCAAGAGAAACCCAGAAGATGGTACTCCGTGTGATGGGTAAAGGTTTCTAAAACACACCTCATTTCTCATCTACTTGTGCTCACGTTCACCATTCCACCCGCTCTACTAGCAATCTCCCTAGTTTGAGCATCAGCACCTTTAACCTCCTGTTCCGTACAGGTTGCAATTTGTCCTGAGGATGAACGGGAAGGCGGGGAACCAGTAAGAGACTAGCTCTAGGTTTCGGGACAGGCACAGGTCACTCTATTTTCCCATCAGGAAGAAGAATTAACCCCAGGCTCAGCCTGCCCCCCGGAAGCAGAACAGGGCCTGAAGCAATCCTGCGCTTTTGCGGCCAGCTCCCAAAAAAGTGAATTGAAAAATGGAGGTCAGGGGCACTGCAATTCACAAAGCTGCAGAGTTATAAATTGTAACTCTCATCCACAAATATATTGAGGGAAGGCAACGAAGAGGATTTGAAAGCAAGGCAGAATTGCAGGAAACACATTTCAGGAAGTAGATGTGAATCGCCTTTAAAGCCCATGAAAAGCGGCAAAGGTTCGACAAATATGCCCTTGGCCAAAAAGGGCGTATGCGTTTTTTCCTGAATATATTCAGGAAAAAACGCATACGCCCTTTTTGGCCAACCAAGCAACCTGGAAAGGCAAATCAGCGCTACAAAGAAGTCTCACTTCCCATCGGTCAAAAGGGCCATGCTGAAAAAAGTGTACAAACTAGAAATGCAGGCTAGGCCATGGAGAAATGGGAGCCTTGCTACTCTGATGGGCGGAATGTAAATTGCCAACAGCCACACTGGAGAAGTGTACAGTGTGTCCTGAAATATGTAAGAAACACAGCTTAGAGAGCATACGGCACTTGTACTCATTTGTGTATAAATTGGGAAAACTAAAATCAGCAAGACACAGGCAACCCAAAGTTTAGCGCTACTCTGTTGACAGGAAACTCCACTTCATTCCACGTTAAATATCCCAGGAAAGAGAAAAATGGATAAAGAAGTTGTGGTCCTTATGTTCAATAGAATATCACTCAGCCATGGAATCAATGTCATAAGACTAGTAGCAGCATGATGAGTGGAGTTACGTACGACGATTTTAAGTGAAATAAGTCACAGAGAAAAAGACACTTATCATAAGATATCAGTTATAGAGCGATTGTAAAAACCGTTACACTTGAACTTAATTACAAAACAGAACAGAGTCACACATGTAGAAAACACACTATTGCTGCTTAACGGGAAAGGTGAAGTGGGGTGATGCATAAAACAAGGGTTTCAAATTAGCTCAGATACCGCTCCATAAACCCAATATGTAATAGACAAGACCTACTCCTTGCTCAGGAAATGGACTCAACACCCCCTATTCACCACAAAGGAATATATCTGACTATTAAGAATCTTAAACCTATATACTGATATATCACTGTAAGTGTGTCAATTTGGTGTAAAGCGGCATAAACACAGCAGTGAAAAGCAGCTTAACCCCAATAAAAAAATAAATTACTTTTAAAAACCCATGAAACAAAGACAGTGATAGAGGGAGAAATTCTTACACAATTCATTCTGGGGATGTGATGCAACCTGGATTGACCATACCTAGACCCACAGCTGGATGTGACATAAGGTTGGACACTCTTGGGGCTGAGAGTTTTGATGAGGTTGGGGGAGCAAATGCAGTACCTTCAAAGTAATACTGCACGGTACCCACCCCATGGGTCCGAATTCTCCAGGTTCAAGGGCATCTTCCTACATCGAAAACATGCATGAGAAACCCAGAATATGGTACACTGGGTGATGGGGAAACCTTTCTAAAACGCACCTCATTTTTCATCTCCTTCTGCTCGGATTCGCCATTCCAGCCGCTTTACTGGCAATCTCCCTACTTGGAGCATCAGCACCTTTCACCTCCTGTTCCGTACAGCTTGCAATTTGTCCTGTGGATGAACGGGAAGAGGGGGAACCAATGAGAGACTAGCTCTAGGTGTTGGGACAGGCACAGGTCACTCTATTTTCCCATCAGGAAGAAGAATTAACCACAGGCTCAGACTGCCCTCCGGAACCAGAATACGGCCTGAAGCAATCCTCTGCTTTTGCGGACAGCTCCCAAAAAAGCGAGTTGAAAAATGGGGGTCAGGGGCACTGCAATTCACAAACCTGCAGAGTTATAAATGATAACTCTCATCCACAAATATATTGAGGGAAGGCAACGAAGGGGATTTGAAAGCAAGGCAGAATTGCAGGGAACAGATTTCAGGAGGCAGATTCGAATCGCATTTAAGTCACAAGAAAACAGGCCAAAGGTCGACAATGATGCACTTAGCCAAAAAGGGCGTATGCGTTTTTTCCTGAATATATTCAGGAAAAAACGCATACGCCCTTTTTGCCCAACCAAGCAACCTGGAAAGGGAAATCAGCGGTACAAAGCAGTCTCGCTTCCCATTTGTCAAAAGTGCCATTCTGAAAAAAGTGTACAAACCAGAAATGCAGGAAAGGCCATGTAGAAATGGGAGCCTTTCTATTCTGATGGACTGGATGTAAATTGCCAACAGCCACTCTGGAGAAGTGTACGGTGTGTCCTGAAACATCTAAAAAACAAAGCTTAGAGAGCATAGGGCACTTCCACTCATGGGGGTATAAATAGGGAAAACCAAAAATCAGCAAGACACAGGCACCCCAAAGTTTAGGGCTCCTCTCTTGACAGGATCCTCCACTTCATTCCACCTTAAATATCCCAGGAAAGAGAAAAATGGATAAAGAAGTTTTGTTCCTTATGTACAATGGAATATCACTCAGCCATGAAATCAATGTCATAAGGCTAGTAGCAGCAGGAGGACTGGATTTAGGTACGACGATTCTAACTGAAATTAGTCTCACAGGAAAAGACACTTATCATAAGATATAACTTATAGAGGGAATGTAAAATCCGTTACACTTGAACTGAATTACAAAACAGAACAGAGTCACACATGCAGAAAACACACGGTGGCTGCTTAATGGGAAAGATGAGGTGAGGTAATGCATAAAACAAGGGTTTCATATTAGCTCAGATACCATTCCATAAACCAAATATGTAATAGACAAGACCTACTCCTTGCTCAGAGAACTGAACTCAACACCCGCTATGCACCGCATATGAAAATATCTGACTAGTAAGAATCTTAAAACATATGTATTGATATCTCTCTGTAAGTGTGTCAAGTGGCTGTAAAGCGGCATAAACACAGCCGTGAAAAGCAGTCAAACCCCATTATAAAAAAAATTACATTTAAAAACCCATGAAAAAAGACAGTGAAGGATCTAGAAATACTTACACAATTCGTTCAGGGGCAGTGATGCAACCTGGATTGACCATATCTAGACCCACAGCTGGATGAGACATAAGGGTGGACACTCTTGGGGCTGAGAGATTTGGTGAGGTTGGGTGAGCAAGCGCAGACCCTTTAAAGTTATACTGCGTGGTACCCATCCCATGGGTCCCAAATCTCCAGGTTAAAGGACATCTTCCTACATCGAAAACATGCATGATAAACCCAGAAGATGGTACACCGTGTGATGGGGAAAGGTTTCTAAAACGCACCTCGTTTCTCATCTCCTTTTGCCCGGGTTCGCCATTCCAGCCGCTTTACTAGCAATCTCCCTACTTGGAGCATCAGCACCTTTAACCTCCTGTTCCGTACAGGTTGCAATTTGTCCTGAGGATGAACGGGAAGACGTGGAACCAATGAGAGACTAGCTGTTGGTGTTGGGACAGGCACAGGTCACTCTATTTTCCCATCAGGAAGAAGAATTAACAACAGGCTCAGCCTGCCACCCTGGAACCTGAATAGGGCCTGAGGCAATCCTGCGCTTCTGCGGCCAGCTCCCCAAAACCGAGTTGAAAAATAGAGCTTCAGGGCACTGCAATTCACAAACCTGCAGAGTTATAAATGGTATCTCTCGTCCCCAAATATATTGAGGGAAGGCAAAGAAGAGGATTTGAAAGCAAGGCAGAATTGCAGGAAAAAGATTTCAAAAGGTAGATGCGAATCACCTTTAAACCCCATGAAAAGCGGCAAAGGTTCGACAAATATGCCCTTGGCCAAAAAGGGCGTAGGCGTTTTTTCCTGAATATATTCAGGAAAAAATGCCTACGCCCTTTTTGGCCAACCAAGCAACCTGGAAAGGCAAATCAGCGCTACAAAGAAGTCTCGCTTCCCATCGGTCAAAAGGGCCATGCTGAAAAAAGTGTCAAAACCAGAAATGCAGGACAGGCCTTGGAGAAATGGGAGCCTTGCTACACTGATAGGCGGGATGTAAACTGCCAACAGCCACTCTGGAGAAGTGTATGGTGTGTCCTGAAACATCTAAAAACCACAGCTTAGAGAGCATAGGGCACTTCCACTCATGGGGGTATAAATTTGGAAAATGAAAAATCAGCAAAACACAAGCACTCCAAAATTTAGGGCTGCTCTGTTGACAAGGACCTCCACTTCATTCCACCTTAAATATCCCAGGAAAGAGAAAAATGGATAAAGAAGTTGTGGTCCTTATGTACAATGGTATATCACTCAGCCATGAAATCAATGTCATAAGGCTAGTAGCAGCATGATTATTGGATTTAGGTACGACGATTCTAAGTGAAATAAGTCACACACAAAAGGACACTTCTCATAAGGTATCACTTATAGAGGGAATGTAAAAACCGTTACACTTGAAGTGAATTACAAAACAGAACAGAATCACACATGCAGAGAACACACTATGGCTGCTTAACGGGAAAGGTGAGGTGGGGTGATACATAAAACAAGGGTTTCAAATTAGCTCAGATACCGTTCCATAAACCCAATATGTAATAGACAAGACCTACTCCTTGCTCAGAGAACTGGACTCAACACGCCCTATTCACCGCACAAGAATATATCTGACTAGTAATAATCTTAAAACCAATGTATTATTATCTCTCTGTTAGTGTGTCAAGTGGGTGCAAAGCGGCATAAATACAGCAGTGAAAAGCAGCTAAACCCCATTATAAAAATAAATTACTTTTAGGGGGCCTCGGGAAGATGGCGGAAGAGTAAGACGCGGAGATCACCTTCCTTCCCACAGGTACAGTAGAAATACATCTACACGTGGAACTGCTCCTACAGAACACCCACTGAACGCTGGCAGAAAACGTCCGACCTCCGAAAAGGCAAGAAACTCCCCCCGTACTTGGGTAGGGCAAAAGAAAATAGAAATAACAGAGACAAAAGAATAGGGACGGCACCTGCACTAGTGGGAGGGAGCCGTGAAGGAGGAAAGATTTCCACGCACTAGGAAGCCCCTTCGCGGGCAAAGACTGCGGGTGGCAGAGGGGGGAAGCTTCGGAGCCACGGAGGAGAGCGCAGCCACAGGGGTGCGGAGGGCAAAGCGAAGAGGTTCCCACGGAGGAGCGGTGCCGACCAGCACTCTCCAGCCCGAGAGGCTTGTCTGCTCCCCCGCTGGGGCGGGCGGGGCTGGGAGCTGAGGCTCGGGTTCGGTCGGATCGCAGGGAGAGGAATGAGGCTGGCAGCGTGAACACAGCCTGAAGGGATTAGCGCACAACAGCTGGCTGGGAGGGAGACCGGGAAAAAGTCTGCAGCTGCCGAAGAGGCAAGAGACTTTTTCTTGCCTCTTTGTTTCGCGGCGCGCAAGGAGAGGGGATTCAGAGCGCCGCCTAAACGAACTCCAGAGAAGGGCGCGAGCCGCGGCGATCAACGCAGACCCCACAGCAACAGGGGCGCAGAGGAAAAAAACAGAGAGACTCCCGCACAGAGGCTCGGCGCCGAGCAGCACTCACCAGCCCAAGAGGCTTGTCTGCTCGGCGGGCGGGGCTGGGAGCTGAGGCTCGGGCTTCGGTTGGATCGCAGGGAGAGGACTGGGGCTGGCGGCGTGAACACAGCCTGAAGGGGTTAGCGCACCACAGCTGGCTGGGAGGGAGACCGGGAAAAGGTCTGCAGCTGCCGAAGAGGCAAGAGACTTTTTCTTGCCTCTTTGTTTCGCTGAGCGCAAGGAGAGGGGATTCAGAGTGCCGCCTAAACGAACTCCAGAGAAAGGCGCGAGCCGCGGCGATCAGCACGGACCCCAGAGACGGGCGTGAGACGCTGGGGCTGATGCTGCCGCCTCCAAAAAGCCTGTGTGTGAGCACAGGTCACTCTCCACATCGCCCCTCCCGGGAGCCTTTGCAGCCCGCCACTGCCAGGGTCCCGTGATCCGGGGACAAGTTCCCCGGGAGAACGCACTGCCCGCCTCAGGCTGGTGCAACGTCACGCCGGCCTCGGCCACCGCAGGCTCACCCCGCCTCCTCTGTACACCTCCCTCCCCGCGACCTGAGTGAGCCAGAGCCCCCGAACAGCTGCTCCTTTAACCCCGTCCTGTCTGGGCGGGGAATAGACGCCCTCAGGTGACCTACATGCAGAGGCGGGTCCAAATCCAAAGCTGAACCCCAGGAGCTGTGCGAACAGGGAAAATAAGGGGAAATCTCTCCCAGCAGCCTTAGAAGCAGCGGATTAAGACTCCACAAACAACTTGATGTGCCTGCATCTGTTGAATACCTGAATAGACAACGAATCATCCCAAATTCAGGAGGTGGACTTTGGGAGCAGGATATATTAATTTTTCCCCTTTTCCTTTTATTTGTGAGTGTATATGTATATGCTTCTGGGTGCGATTTTGTCTGTATAGCTTTGCTTTACAATAGCTTTATTTTACTTCATTATATTATAGCCTCTTTCCTTCTTTTTTTCTTTCTATTTTTTCTCCCTTTTACTCTGAGCTGTGTGGACGAAAGGCTCTTGGTGCTCCAGCCAGGCATGAGGGCCGTGCCTCTGAGGTGGGAGAGCCAACGTCAGGACACTGGTCCACAAGAGACCTCCCAGCTCCACGTAATACCAAACGGCAAAAATCTCTCAGAGATCTCCATCTCAACATCAAGACCCAGCTTCACTCAACGACGAGCAAGCTACAGTGCTGGACACCCTATGCCAAACAACTAGCAAGACAGGAACACAGCCCCATCCATTAGCAGAGAGGCTGCCTAAAATCATAATAAGGCCACAGACACCCCAAAATACACCACCAGACGTGGACGTGCCCACCAGAAAGACAAGATCCAACCTCATCCACCAGAGCTCAGGCACTAGTTCCCTCCACCAGGAAGTCTACACAACCCACTGAACCAACCTTAGCCACTGGGGACAGATACCAAAAACAACAGGAACTACGAACCTGCAGCCTGTGAAAAGGAGACCCCAAACACAGTAAGATAAGCAAAATGAGACGACAGAAAAACACACAGCAGATGAAGGAGCAGGGTCAGAACATACCAGACTTAACAAATGAAGAGGAAATAGGTAGTCTACCTGAAAAAGAATTCAGAATAATGATAGTAAGGATGATCCAAAATATTGGAAACAGAATAGACAAAATGCAAGAAACATTTAACAAGGACGTAGAAGAACTAAAGAGGAACCAAGCAATGATGAAAACCACAGTAAATGAAATTAAAAATACTCTAGATGGGATCAATAGCAGAATAACTGAGGCAGAAGAAAGGATAAGTGACCTGGAAGATAAAATGGTGGAAATAACTACTGCAGAGCAGGATAAAGAAAAAAGAATGAAAAGAACTGAGGACAGTCTCAGAGACCTCTGGGACAACATTAAACGCGCCAACATTCGAATTATAGGGGTCCCAGAAGAAGAAGAGAAAAAGAAAGGGACTGAGAAGATATTTGAAGAGATTATAGTTGAAAACTTCCCTAATATGGGAAAGGAAATAGTTAATCAAGTCCTGGAAGCACAGAGAGTCCCATACAGGATAAACCCAAGGAGAAACACACCAAGACACATATTAATCAAACTGTCAAAAATTAAATATAAGGAAAACATATTAAAGGCAGCAAGGGAAAAAAAACAAATAACACACAAGGGAATCCCCATAAGGTTAACATCTGATCTTTCAGCAGAAACTCTGCAAGCCAGAAGGGAGTGGCAGGATATACTTAAAGTGATGAAGGAGAAAAACCTACAACCAAGATTACACTACCCAGCAAGGATCTCATTCAGATTCGATGGAGAAATTAAAACCTTTACAGACAAGCAAAAGCTGAGAGAGTTCAGCACCACCAAACCAGCTTTACAACAAATGCTAAAGGAACTTTTCTAGGCAAGAAACACAAGAGAAGGAAAACACCTACAATAACAAACCCAAAACATTTAAGAAAATGGGAATAGGAACATACATATCGATAATTACCTTGAATGTAAATGGATTAAATGCTCCCACCAAAAGACACAGGCTGGCTGAATGGATACAAAAACAAGACCCATATATATGCTGTCTACAAGAGACCCACTTCAGACCTAGAGACACATATAGACTGAAAGTGAGGGGATGGAAAAAGATATTCCATGCAAATGGAAATCAAAAGAAAGCTGGAGTAGCAATTCTCATATCAGACAAAATAGACTTTAAAATAAAGACTATTACAAGAGACAAAGAAGGACACTATATAATGATCAAGGGATCGATACAAGAGGAAGGTATAACAATTGTAAATATTTATGCACCCAACATAGGAGCACCTCAATACATAAGGCAAATACTAACAGCCATAAAAGGGGAAATCGACAGCAACACAATCATAGTAGGGGACTTTAACACCCCACTCTCACCAATGGACAGATCATCCAAAATGAAAATAAATAAGGAAACACAAGCTTTAAATGATACATTAAACAAGATGGACTTAATTGATATTTATAGGACATTCCATCCAAAAACAACAGAATACACATTTTTCTCAAGTGCTCATGGAACATTCTCCAGGATAGATCATATCTTGGGTCACAAATCAAGCCTTGGTAAATTTAAGAAAATTGAAATCGTATCAAGTATCTTTTCCGACCACAACGCTATGAGACTAGATATCAATTACAGGAAAAGATCTGTAAAAAATACAAACACATGGAGGCTACACAATACATTACTTAATAACGAAGTGATCACTGAAGAAATCAAAGGGGAAATCAAAAAATACCTAGAAACAAATGACAATGGAGATACGACGACCCAAAACCTATGGGACGCAGCAAAAGCAGTGCTAAGAGGGAAGTTTATAGCAATACAAGCCTACCTCAAGAAACAGGAAACATCTCGAATAAACAACCTAACCTTGCACCTAAAGCAATTAGAGAAAGAAGAACAAAAAAAACCCAAAGCCAGCAGAAGGAAAGAAATTATAAAGATCAGGTCAGTAATAAATGAAAAAGAAATGAAGGAAACAATAGCAAAAATCAATGAAACTAAAAGCTGGTTCTTTGAGAAGATAAACAAAATTGATAAACCATTAGCCACACTCATCAAGAGAAAAAGGGAGAAGACTCAGATCAATAGAATTAGAAATGAAAAAGGAGAAGTAACCACTGACACTGCAGAAATACAAAAGATCATGAGAGATTACTACAAGCAACTCTATGCCAATAAAATGGACAACCTGGAAGAAATGGACAGATTCTTAGAAATGCACAAACTGCCGAGACTGAACCAGGAAGAAATAGAAAATATGAACAGACCAATCACAAGCACTGAAATTGAAACTGTGATTAAAAACCTTCCAACAAACAAAAGCCCAGGACCAGATGGCTTCACAGGTGAATTCTATCAAACATTTAGAGAAGAGCTAACACCTATCCTTCTCAAACTCTTCCAAAATATTGCAGAGGGAGGAACACTCCCAAACTCATTCTACGAGGCCACCATCACCCTGATACCAAAACCAGACAAAGATTCACAAAGAAAGAAAACTACAGGCCAATATCACTGATGAACATAGATGCAAAAATCCTCAACAAAATACTAGCAAACAGAATCCAACAGCACATTAAAAGGATCATACACCATGATCAAGTGGGGTTTATCCCAGGAATGCAAGGATTCTTCAATATACGCAAATCAATCAATGTGATACATCATATTAACAAACTGAAGGAGAAAAACCATATGATCATCTCAATAGATGCAGAGAAAGCTTTCGACAAAATTCAACACCCATTTATGATAAAAGCCCTGCAGAAAGTAGGCATAGAGGGAACTTTCCTCAACATAATAAAGGCCATATATGACAAACCCACAGCCAACATTGTCCTCAATGGTGAAAAACTGAAACCATTTCCACTAAGATCAGGAACAAGACAAGGTTGCCCACTCTCACCACTATTATTCAACATAGTTTTGGAAGTGTTAGACACAGCAATCAGAGAAGACAAAGAAATAAAAGGAATCCAAATCGGAAAAGAAGAAGTAAAGCTGTCACTATTTGCAGATGACATGATACTATACATAGAGAATCCTAAAGATGCTACCAGAAAACTCCTAGAGCTAATCAATGAATTTGGTAAAGTAGCAGGATACAAAATTAATGCACAGAAATCTCTTGCATTTCTATACACTAATGACGAAAAATCTGAAAGTGAAATTAAGAAAACACTCCCATTTACCATTGGAACAAAAAGAATAAAATATCTAGGAATAAACCTACCTAAGGAGACAAAAGACCTGTATGCAGAAAATTATAAGACACTGATGAAAGAAATTAAAGATGATACAAATAGATGGAGAGATATACCATGTTCCTGGATTGGAAGAATCAACATTGTGAAAATGACTCTACTACCCAAAGCAATCTACAGATTCAATGCAATCCCTATCAAACTACCACTGGCATTTTTCACAGAACTAGAACAAAAAATTTCACAATTTGTATGGAAACACAAAAGACCCCGAATAGCCAAAGCAATCTTGAGAACGAAAAATGGAGCTGGGGGAATCAGGCTCCCTGAATTCAGACTATATTACAAAGCTTCAGTAATCAAGACAGTGTGGTACTGGCACAAAAACAGAAAAATAGATCAATGGAACAGGATAGAAAGCCCAGAGATAAACCCACACACATATGGGCACCTTATTTTTGATAAAGGAGGCAAGCATATACAGTGGAGAAAAGACAGCCTCTTCAATAAGTGGTGCTGGGAAAATTGGACAGGTACATGTAAAAGTATGAAAATAGAACACTCCCTGACACCATGCACAAAAATAAACTCAAAATGAATTAAAGACCTAAGTGTAAGGGCAGACACTATCAAACTCTTAGAGGAAAACATAGGCAGAACACTCTATGACATACATCACAGCAAGATTCTTTTTGACCCAGCTCCCAGAGAAATGGAAATAAGAACACAAATAAACAAATGGGACCTAATGAAACTTAAAAGCTTTTGCACAGCAAAGGAAACCATAAACAAGACCAAAAGACAACCATCAGAATGGGAGAAAATATTTGCAAATGAAGCAACTGACAAAGGATTAATCTCCAAGATTTACAAGCAGCTCATGCAGCTCAATAACAAAAAAACGAACAACCCAATCCAAAAATGGGCCGAAGACCTAAATAGACATTTCTCCAAAGAACATATACAAATGGCCTACAGACACATGAAAGAATGCTCAACATCATTAATCATTAGAGAAATGCAAATCAAAACTACAATGAGATATCATCTCACACCAGTCAGAATGGCCATCATCAAAAAATCTAGAAACAATAAATGCTGGAGAGGGTGTGGAGGAAAGGGAACACTCTTGCACTGTTGGTGGGAATGTAAATTGATACAGCCACTATGGAGAACAGTATGGAGGTTCCTTGAAAAACTACAAATAGAACTACCATACGACCCAGCAATCCCACTAATGGGCATATACCCTGAGAAAACCATAGGTCAAAAAGAGTCATGTACCAAAATGTTCATTGCAGCTCTATTTACAATAGCCAGAACATGGAAGCAATCTAAATGTCCATCGACAGATGAATGGATAAAGAAGATGTGGCACATATATACAATGGAATATTACTCAGCCATAAAAAGAAAAGAAATGGAGGTATTTGTATTGAGGTGGATGGAGTTAGAGTCTGTCATACAGAGTGAAGTAAGTCAGAAAGAGAAAAACAAATACAGTATGCTAACACATATATACGGAATCTAAGGGAAAAAAAAAAAGGCCATGAAGAACCTAGTGGCGAGACGGGAATAAAGACACAGACCTACTAGAGAATGGACTTGAGGATATGAGGAGGGGGTGGGGTGAGATGTGACAGGGTAAGAGAGTGTCATGGACATATATGCACTACCAAATGTAAAATAGATAAATAGTGGGAAGCAGCCGCATAGCACAGGGAAATCAGCTCGGTGCTTTCTGACCACCTAGAGGGATGGGAAGGGGAGGGTAGGAGGGAGGGAGATGCAAGAGGGAAGAGAAATGGGAACATATTGTATATGTATTACTGATTCACTTTGTTATAAAGCAGAAGATAACACACCACTGTAAGGCAATTATACTTCAATAAAGATTTAAAAAAAAAATAAAAAATAAATAAATAAATAAATAAATTACTTTTAAAAACACATGAAACAAAGACACTATGGCTGCTTAACGGGAAAGGTGAGGTGGGGTGATACATAAAACAAGAGCTTCAAATTAGCTCAGATACCGTTCCATAAACCCAATATGTAATAGACAAGACCTACTCCTTGCTCAGAGAACTGGACTCAACACGCCCGTTTCACCGCACAAGAATATATCTGACTAGTAATAATCTTAAAACCTATGTATTGATATCTCTCTGTTAGTGTGTCAAGTGGGTGTAAAGCGGCATAAACACAGCCGTGAAAAGCAGCTAAACCCCATTATAAAAATAAATTAGTTTTAAAAACCCATGAAACAAAGACAGGGAAAGAGAGAGAAATTCTTACACAATTTGTTCAGGGGCTGTGATGCAACCTGGACTGACCATATCTAGACCCACAGCTGGATGAGACATAAGGGTGGACACTCTTGGGGCTGAGAGGTTTGGTGAAGTTGGGTGAGCAAACGCAGACCCTTTAAAGTAGTACTGCGTGCTACCCGTCCCATGGGTCCCAAATCTCCAGGTTCAAGGGCATCTTCCTACATCGAAAACAGGCATGAGAAACCCAGAAGATGGTACACCGTGTGATGGGGAAAGGGTTTTAAAACGCACCTCATTTCTCATCTCCTTGTGCTCGGGTTCGCCATTCCCGCCACTTTACTAGCAATCTCCCTACTTGGAGCCTCAGCACCTTTAACCTCCTGTTCCGTACAGGTTGCAATTTGTCCTGAGGATGAACGGGAAGACGGGGAACCAATGAGAGTCTAGCTCTTGGTGTTGGGACAGGCACAGGTCACTCTATTTTCCCATCAGGAAGAAGAATTAACCACAGGCTCAGCCTGCCCCCCGGAACCAGAACAGGGCCTGAAGCCATCCTGCGCTTTTGCGGCCAGCTCCCAAAAAAGCGACTTGTAAAATGGAGCTTCAGGGCACTGCAATTCACAAACCTGCAGAGTTATAAATGATAACTCTCGTCCACAAATATATTGAGGGAAGGCAAAGAAGAGGATTTGAAATCAAGGCAGAATTGCAGGAAACAGATTTCAGGAGGTAGATTCGAATCGCCTTTAAAGTTCATGAAAAGCGCAAAACGTTGACAATGATGCCCTTGGCCAAAAAGGGCGTATGCGTTTTTTCCTGAATATATTCAGGAAAAAACGCATACGCCCTTTTTGGCCAACCAAGCAACCTGGAAAGGCAAATCAGCGCTACAAAGAAGTCTCGCTTCCCATCGGTCAAAAGGGCCATGCTGAAAAAAGTGTCAAAACCAGAAATGCAGGACAGGCCATGGAGAAATGGGAGCCTTGCTACACTGATGGGCGGGATGTAAATTGCCAACAGCCACTCTGGAGAAGTGTACGGTGTGTCCTGAAACATCTAAAAAACACAGCTTAGAGAGCATAGGGCACTTCCACGCATGGGGGGATAAAGTGGGAAAATTGAAAATCAGCAAGACACAAGCACCCCAAAGTTTAGGGCTGCTCTGTTGACAAGGACCTCCACTTCATTCCACCTTAAATATCCCAGGAAAGCGAAAAATGGATAAAAAAGTTGTGGTCCTTATGTACAATGGAATATCACTCAGCCATGAAATCAATGTCATAAGGCTAGTAGCAGCATGATGAGTGGATTTAGGTAAGACGATTCTAAGTGAAATAAGTCACACAGAAAAGGACACTTCTCATAAGGTGTCACTTATAGAGGGAATGTAAAAACCGTTACACTTGAACTGAATTACAAAACAGAACACAGTCACACATGCAGAAAACACACTATGGCTGCGTAACGGGAAAGGTGAGGTGGGGTGATACATAAAACAAGAGCTTCAAATTAGCTCAGATACCGTTCCATAAACCCAATATGTAATAGACAAGACCTACTCCTTGCTCAGAGAACTGGACTCAACACGCCCGATTCACCGCACAAGAATATATCTGACTATTAATAATCTTAAAACCTATGTATTGATATCTCTCTGTTAGTGTGTCAAGTGGGTGTAAGGCGGCATAAACACAGCCGTGAAAAGCAGCTAAACCCCATTATAAAAATAAATTACTTTTAAAAACCCATGAAACAAAGACAGGGAAAGAGAGAGAAATTCTTACACAATTTGTTCAGGGGCTGTGATGCAACCTGGACTGACCATATCTAGACACACAGCTGGATGAGACATAAGGGTGGACACTCTTGGGGCTGAGAGGTTTGGTGAAGTTGGGTGAGCAAACGCAGACCCTTTAAAGTAGTACTGCGTGCTACCCGTCCCATGGGTCCCAAATCTCCAGGTTCAAGGGCAACTTCCTACATCGAAAACAGGCATGAGAAACCCAGAAGATGGTACACCGTGTGATGGGGAAAGGGTTTTAAAACGCACCTCATTTCTCATCTCCTTGTGCTCGGGTTCGCCATTCCAGCCACTTTACTAGCAATCTCCCTACTTGGAGCCTCAGCACCTTTAACCTCCTGTTCCGTACAGGTTGCAATTTGTCCTGAGGATGAACGGGAAGACGGGGAACCAATGAGAGACTAGCTCTTGGTGTTGGGACAGGCACAGGTCACTCTATTTTCCCATCAGGAAGAAGAATTAACCACGGGCTCAGCCTGACCCCCGGAACCAGAACAGGGCCTGAAGCCATCCTGCGCTTTTGCGGCCAGCTCCCAAAAAAGCGACTTGTAAAATGGAGTTTCAGGGCACTGCAATTCACAAACCTGCAGAGTTATAAATGATAACTCTCGTCCACAAATATATTGAGGGAAGGCAAAGAAGAGGATTTGAAATCAAGGCAGAATTGCAGGAAACAGATTTCAGGAGGTAGATTGGAATCGCCTTTAAAGCACATGAAAAGCGGCAAAACGTTGACAATGATGCCCTTGGCTAAAAAGGGCGTATGCGTTTTTTCCTGAATATATTCAGGAAAAAACGCATACGCCCTTTTTGGCAAACCAAGCAACCTGGAAAGGCAAATCAGCGCTACAAAGAAGTCTCGCTTCCCATCGGTCAAAAGGGCCATGCTGAAAAAAGTGTCAAAACCAGAAATGCAGGACAGGCCATGGAGAAATGGGAGCCTTGCTACACTGATGGGCGGGATGTAAATTGCCAACAGCCACTCTGGAGAAGTGTACGGTGTGTCCTGAAACATCTAAAAAACACAGCTTAGAGAGCATAGGGCACTTCCACGCATGGGGGGATAAAGTGGGAAAATTGAAAATCAGCAAGACAAAAGCACCCCAAAGTTTAGGGCTGCTCTGTTGACAAGGACCTCCACTTCATTCCACCTTAAATATCCCAGGAAAGCGAAAAATGGATAAAAAAGTTGTGGTCCTTATGTACAATGGAATATCACTCAGACATGAAATCAATGTCATAAGGCTAGTAGCAGCATGATGAGTGGATTTAGGTAAGACGATTCTAAGTGAAATAAGTCACACAGAAAAGGACACTTCTCATAAGGTGTCACTTATAGAGGGAATGTAAAAACCGTTACACTTGAACTGAATTACAAAACAGAACAGAGTCACACATGCAGAAAACACACTATGGCTGCTTAACGGGAAAGGTGAGGTGGGGTGATACATAAAACAAGAGTTTCAAATTAGCTCAGATACCGTTCCATAAACCCAATATGTAATAGACAAGACCTACTCCTTGCTCAGAGAACTGGACTCAACACGCCCGATTCACCGCACAAGAATATATCTGAGTAGTAATAATCTTAAAACCTATGTATTGATATCTCTCTGTTAGTGTGTCAAGTGGGTGTAAAGCGGCATAAACACAGCCGTGAAAAGCAGCTAAACCCCATTATAAAAATAAATTACCTTTAAAAACCCATGAAACAAAGACAGGGAAAGAGAGAGAAATTCTTACACAATTCTTTCAGGGGCTGTGATGCAACCTGGATTGACCATATCTAGACCCACAGCTGGATGAGACATAAGGGTCGACACTCTTGGGGCTGAGAAGTTTTGTGAGGTTGGGTGAGCAAACGCAGACCCTTTAAAGTAATACTGCGTGCTACCCATCGCATGGGTCCCAAATCTCCAGGTTCAAGGGCATCTTCCTACATCGAAAACATGCATGAGAAACCCAGAAGATGGTACACCGTGTGATGGGGAATGGTTTCTAAAACGCACCTCATTTCTCATCTCCTTGTGCTCGGGTTCGCCATTCCAGCCACTTTACCAGCAATCTCCCTTCTTGGAGCATCAGCACCTTTAACCTCCTGTTCCGTACAGGTTGCAATTTGTCCTGAGGATGAATGGGAAGACGGGGAACCAATGAGAGACTAGCTCTTGGTGTTGGGACAGGCACAGGTCACTCTATTTTCCCATCAGGAAGAAGAATTAACCACAGGCTCACCCTGCGCACTGGAACCAGAACAGGGCCTGAAGCCATCCTGCGCTTTTGCGGCCAGCTCCCAAAAAAGCGAGTTGTAAAATGGAGCTTCAGGGCACAGCAATTCACAAATCTGCAGAGTTATAAATGATAACTCTCGTCCACAAATATATTGAGGGAAAGCAAAGAAGAGGATTTGAAATCAAGGCAGAATTGCAGGAAACAGATTTCAGGAGGTAGATTCGAATCGCCTTTAAAGCACATGAAAAGCGGCAAAATGTTGACAATGATGCTTTTGGCCAAAAAGTGCGTATGCGTTATTCCTGAATATATTCAGAAAAAAACGCATACGCCCTTTTGGGCCAACCAAGCAACCTGGAAAGGCAAATCAGCACTACAAAGAAGTCTCACTTCCCATCGGTCAAAAGGGCCATGCTGAAAAAAGTGTCAAAACCAGAAATGCAGGACAGGCCATGGAGAAATGGGAGCCTTGCTACACTGATGGGCGGGATGTAAATTGCCAACAGCCACTCTGGAGAAGTGTACGGTGTGTCCTGAAACATCTAAAAACCACAGCTTAGAGAGCATAGGGCACTTCCACACATGGGGGTATAAATTGGGAAAATGAAAAATCAGCAAGACACAAGCACCCCAAAGTTTAGGGCTGCTCTGTTGCCTAGGACCTCCACTTCATTCCACCTTAAATATCCCAGGAAAGAGAAAAATGGATAAAGAAGTTGGGGTCCTTATGTACAATGGAATATCACTCAGCCATGAAATCAATGTCATAAGGCTAGTAGCAGCATGATGAGTGGATTTAGGTACGACGATTCTAAGTGAAATAAGTCACACAGAAAAGGACACTTCTCATAAGGTGTCACTTATAGAGGGAATGTAAAAACCGTTACATTTGAACTGAATTACAAAACAGAACAGAGTCACACATGCAGAAAACACACTACGGCTGCTTAACGGGAAAGGTGAGGTGGGGTGATACATAAAACAAGAGTTTCAAATTAGCTCAGATACCGTTCCATAAACCCAATATGTAATAGACAAGACCTACTCCTTGCTCAGAGAACTGGACTCAACACGCCCGATTCACTGCACAAGAATATATCTGACTAGTAATAATCTTAAAACCTATGTATTGATATCTCTCTGTTAGTGTGTCAAGTGGGTGTAAAGCGGCATAAACACAGCCGTGAAAAGCAGCTAAACCCCATTATAAAAATAAATTACTTTTAAAAACCCATGAAACAAAGACAGTGAAAGAGAGAGAAATTCTTACACAATTCGTTCAGAGGCTGTGATGCAACCTGGATTGACCATATCTAGACCCACAGCTGGATGAGACATAAGGGTGGACACTCTTGGGGCTGAGAGGTTTGGTGAGGTTGGGTGAGCAAACGCAGACCCTTTAAAGTAATACTGCGTGCTACCCATCGCATGGGTCCCAAATCTCCAGGTTCAAGGGCATCTTCCTACATCGAAAACATGCATGAAAAACCAAGAAGATGGTACACCGTGTGATGGGGAAAGGTTTCTAAAATGCACCTCATTTCTCATCTCCTTGTGCTCGGGTTAGCCATTCCAGCCACTTTAGTAGCAATCTCCCTACTTGGAGCATCAGCACGTTTAACCTCCTGTTCCGTACAGGTTGCAATTTGTCCTGAGGATGAACGGGAAGATGGGGAACCAATGAGAGATTAGCTCTTTGTGTTGGGACAGGCACAGGTCACTCTATTTTCCCCTCAGGAAGAAGAATTAACCACAGGCTCAGCCTGCCCCCCGGAACCAGAACAGGGCCTGAAGACATCCTGCGCTTTTGCGGCCACCTCCCAAAAAAGCGAGTTGTAAAATGGAGCTTCAGGGCACTGCAATTCACAATCCTACAGAGTTATAAATGATAACTCTCGTCCACAAATATATTGAGGGAAGGCAAAGACGAGGAATTGAAATCAAGGCAGAATTGCAGCAAACAGATTTCAGGAGGTAGATTCGAATCGCCTTTAAAGCACATGAAAAGCGCCAAAACGTTGACAATGATGCCCTTGGCCAAAAAGGGCGTATGCGTTTTTTCCTGAATATATTCAGGTAAAAACGCATACGCCCTTTTTGGCCAACCAAGCAACCTGGAAAGGCAAATCAGCGCTACAAAGAAGTCTCGCTTCCCATCGGTCAAAAGGGCCATGCTGAAAAAAGTGTCAAAACCAGAAATGCAGGACAGGCCATGGAGAAATGGGAGCCTTGCTACACTGATGGGCGTGATGTAAATTGCCAAGAGCCACTCTGGAGAAGTGTACGGTGTGTCCTGAAACATCTAAAAAACACAGCTTAGAGAGCATAGGGCACTTCCACGCATGGGGGTATAAAGTGGGAAAATTAAAAATCAGCAAGACACAAGCACCCCAAAGTTTAGGGATGCTCTGTTGACAAGGACCTCCACTTCATTCCACCTTAAATATCCCAGGAAAGCGAAAAATGGATAAAAAATATGAGGTCCTTATGTACAATGGAATACCACTCAGCCATGAAATCAATGTCATAAGGCTAGTAGCAGCATGATGAGTGGATTTAGGTATGACGATTCTAAGTGAAATAAGTCACACAGAAAAGAACACTTCTCATAAGGTGTCACTTATAGAGGGAATGTATAAACCGTTACACTTGAACTGAATTACAAAACAGAACAGAGTCACACATGCAGAAAACACACTATGGCTGCTTAACGGGAAAGGTGAGGTGGGGTGATACATAAAGCAAGAGTTTCAAATTAGCTCAGATACCGTTCCATAAAGCCAATATGTAATAGACAAGACCTACTCCTTTCTCAGAGAACTGGACTCAACACGCCCGATTCACCGCACAAGAATATATCTGACTATTAATAATCTTAAAACCTATATATTGATATCTCTCTGTTAGTGTGTCAAGTGGGTGTAAAGCGGCATAAACACAGCCGTGAAAAGCAGCTAAACCCCATTATAAAAATAAATTTCTTTTAAAAACCCATGAAACAAAGACAGTGAAAGAGAGAGAAATACTTACACAATTCGTTCAGGGGCTGTGATGCAACCTGGATTGACCATATCTAGACCCACAGCTGGATGAGACATAAGGGTGGACACTCTTGGGGCTGAGAGGTTTGGTGAGGTTGGGTGAGCAAACGCAGACCCTTTAAAGTAATACTGTGTGCTACCCATCGCATGGGTCCCAAATCTCAGGTTCAAGGGCATCTTCCTACATCGAAAACATGCATGAGAAACCAAGAAGATGGTACACCGTGTGATGGGGAAAGGTTTCTAAAATGCACCTCATTTCTCATCTCCTTGTGCTCGGGTTCGCCATTCAAGCCACTTTAGTAGCAATCTCCCTACTTGGAGCATCAGCACCTTTAACCTCCTGTTCCGTACAGGTTGCAATTTGTCCTGAGGATGAACGGGAAGACGGGGAACCAATGAGAGATTAGCTCTTGGTGTTGGGACAGGCACAGGTCACTCTATTTTCCCATCAGGAAGAAGAATTAACCACAGGCTCAGCCTGCCCCCCGGAACCAGAACAGGGCCTGAAGCCATCCTGCGCTTTTGCGGCCACCTCCCAAAAAAGCGAGTTGTAAAATGGAGCTTCAGGGCACTGCAATTCACAATCCTACAGAGTTATAAATGATAACTCTCGTCCACAAATATATTGAGGGAAGGCAAAGACGAGGAATTGAAATCAAGGCAGAATTGCAGGAAACAGATTTCAGGAGGTAGATTCGAATCGCCTTTAAAGCACATGAAAAGCGCCAAAACGTTGACAATGATGCCCTTGGCCAAAAAGGGCGTATGCGTTTTTTCCTGAATATATTCAGGAAAAAACGCATACGCCCTTTTTGGCCAACCAAGCAACCTGGAAAGGCAAATCAGCGCTACAAAGAAGTCTTGCTTCCCATCAGTCAAAAGGGCCATGCTGAAAAAAGTGTCAAAACCAGAAATGCAGGACAGGCCATGGAGAAATGGGAGCCTTGCTACACTGATGGGCGGGATGTAAATTGCCAACAGCCACTCTGGAGAAGTGTACGGTGTGTCCTGAAACATCTAAAAAACACAGCTTAGAGAGCATAGGGCACTTCCACGCATGGGGGTATAAAGTGGGAAAATTAAAATTCAGCAAGACACAAGCACCCCAAAGTTTAGGCTTGCTCTGTTGACAAGGACCTCCACTTCATTCCACCATAAATATCCCAGGAAAGCGAAAAATGGATAAAAAATTTGAGGTCCTTATGTACAATGGAATACCACTCAGCCATGAAATCAATGTCATAAGGCTAGTAGCAGCAGGATGAGTGGATTTAGGTATGACGATTCTAAGTGAAATAAGTCACACCGAAAAGGACACTTCTCATAAGGTGTCACTTATAGAGGGAATGTAAAAACCGTTACACTTGAGCTGAATTACAAAACAGAACAGAGTCACACATGCAGAAAACACACTATTGCTGCTTAACGGGAAAGGTGAGGTGGGGTGATACATAAAGCAAGAGTTTCAAATTAGCTCAGATACCGTTCCATAAACCCAATATGTAATAGACAAGACCTACTCCTTGCTCAGAGAACTGCACTCAACACGCCCGATTCACCGCATAAGTATATATCTGACTAGTAATAATCTGAAAACCTATATATTGATATCTCTCTGTTAGTGTGTCAAGTGGGTGTAAAGCGGCATAAACACAGCCGTGAAAAGCAGCTAAACCCCATTATAAAAATAAATTACTTTTAAAAACCCATGAAACAAAGACAGTGAAAGAGAGAGAAATTCTTACACAATTCGTTCAGGGGCTGGGATGCAACCTTGATTGACCATATCTAGACCCACAGCTGGATGAGACATAAGGGTGGACACTCTTGGGGCTGAGAGGTTTGGTGAGGTTGGGTAGGCAAACGCAGACCCTTTAAAGTAATACTGCATGCTACCCATCGCATGGGTCTCAAATCTCCAGGTTCAAGGGCATCTTCCTACATTGAAAACATACATGAGAAACCCAGAAGATGGTACACCGTGTGATGGGGAAAGGTTTCTAAAACGCACCTCATTTCTCATCTCCTTGTTCTCGGGTTCGCAATTCCAGCCACTTTACTAGCAATCTCCCTACTTGGAGCATCAGCATCTTTAACCTCCTGTTCCGTACAGGTTGCAATTTGTCCTGAGGATGAAGGGGAAGAAGGGGAACCAATGAGAGACTAGCTCTTGGTGTTGGGACAGGCACAGGTCACTCTATTTTCCCATCAGGAAGAAGAATTAACCACAGTCTCAGCCTGCCCCCCGGAACCAGAACAGGGCCTGAAGCCATCCTGCGCTTTTGCAGCCACCTCCCAAAAAAGCGAGTTGTAAAATGGAGCATCAGGTCTTTGCAATTCACAATCCTACAGAGTTATAAATGATAACTCTCGTCCCCAAATATATTGAGGGAAGGCAAAGACGAGGAATTGAAATCAAGGCAGAATTGCAGGAAACAGATTTCAGGAGGTAGATTCGAATCTCCTTTAAAGCACATGAAAAGCGGGAAAACGTTGACAATGATGCCCTTGGCCAAAAAGGGCGTATTCGTTTTTTCCTGAATATATTCAGGAAAAAACGCATACGCCCTTTTTGGCCAACCAAGCAACCTGGAAAGGCAAATCAGCGCTACAAAGAAGTCTCGCTTCCCATCGGTCAAAAGGGCCATGCTGAAAAAAGTGTCAAAACCAGAAATGCAGGACAGGCCATGGAGAAATGGGAGCCTTGCTACACTGATGGGCGGGATGTAAATTGCCAACAGCCACTCTGGAGAAGTGTACCGTGTGTCCTGAAACATCTAAAAAACACAGCTTAGAGAGCATAGGGCACTTCCACGCATGGGGTTATAAAGTGGGAAAATTGAAAATCAGCAAGACACAAGCACCCCAAAGTTTAGGGCTGCTCTGTTGACAATGACCTCCACTTTATTCCACCTTAAATATCCCAGGAAAGAGAAAAATGGATAAAAAAGTTGTGGTCCTTATGTACAATGGAATATCACTCAGCCATGAAATCAATGTCATAAGGCTAGTAGCAGCATGATGAGTGGATTTAGGTATGACGATTCTAAGTGAAATAAGTCACACAGAAAAGGACACTTCTCATACGGTGTCACTTATAGAGGGAATGTAAAAACCTTTACACTTGAACTGAATTACAAAACAGAACAGAGTCACACATGCAGAAAACACACTATGGCTGCTTAACGGGAAAGGTGAGGTGGGGTGATACATAAAACAAGAGTTTCAAATTAGCTCAGATACCGTTCCATAAACCCAATATGTAATAGACAAGACCTACTCCTTGCGCAGAGAACTGGACTCAACACGCCCGATTCACCACACAAGAATATATCTGACTAGTAATAATCTTAAAACCTATGTATTGATATCTCTCTGTTAGTTTGTCAAGTGGGTGTAAAGCGGAATAAACACAGCCGTGAAAAGCAGCTAAACCCCATTATAAAAATAAATTACTTTTAAAAACCCATGAAACAAAGACAGTGAATGAGAGAGAAATTCTTACACAATTCGTTCAGGGGCTGTGATGCAACCTGGATTGACCATATCTAGACCCACAGCTGGATGAGACATAAGGGTGGACACTCTTGGGGCTGAGAGGTTTGGTGAGGTTGGGTGAGCAAACGCAGACCCTTTAAAGTAATACTGCGTGCTACCCATCGCATGGGTCCCAAATCTCCAGGTTCAAGGGCATCTTCCTACATCGAAAACATGCATGAGAAACCCAGAAGATGGTACACCATGTGATGGGGAAAGGTTTCTAAAACGCACCTCATTTCTCATCTCCTTGTTCTCGGGTTCTCAATTCCAGCCACTTTACTAGCAATCTCCCTAATTGGAGCATCAGCACCTTTAACCTCCTGTTCCGTACAGGTTGCAATTTGTCCTGAGGATGAACGGGAAGACGGGGAACCAATGAGAGACTAGCTCTTGGTGTTGGGACAGGCACAGGTCACTCTATTTTCCCATCAGGAAGAAGACTGAACCACAGGCTCAGCCTGCCCCCCGGAACCAGAATAGGGCCTGAAGCCATCCTGCGCTTTTGCGGCCAGCTCCCAAATAAGCGAGTTGTAAAATGGAGCATCAGGGCTTTGCAATTCACAATCCTACAGAGTTATAAATGATAACTCTCGTCCCCAAATATATTGAGGGAAGGCAAAGACGAGGAATTGAAATCAAGGCAGAATTGCAGGAAACAGATTTCAGGAGGTAGATTCGAATCTCCTTTAAAGCACATGAAAAGCGGGAAAACGTTGACAATGATGCCCTTGGCCAAAAAGGGCGTATTCGTTTTTTCCTGAATATATTCAGGAAAAAACGCATACGCCCTTTTTGGCCAACCAAGCAACCTGGAAAGGCAAATCAGCGCTACAAAGAAGTCTCGCTTCCCATCGGTCAAAAGGGCCATGCTGAAAAAAGTGTCAAAACCAGAAATGCAGGACAGGCCATGGAGAAATGGGAGCCTTGCTACACTGATGGGCGGGATGTAAATTGCCAACAGCCACTCTGGAGAAGTGTACCGTGTGTCCTGAAACATCTAAAAAACACAGCTTAGAGAGCATAGGGCACTTCCACGCATGGGGTTATAAAGTGGGAAAATTGAAAATCAGCAAGACACAAGCACCCCAAAGTTTAGGGCTGCTCTGTTGACAATGACCTCCACTTTATTCCACCTTAAATATCCCAGGAAAGAGAAAAATGGATAAAAAAGTTGTGGTCCTTATGTACAATGGAATATCACTCAGCCATGAAATCAATGTCATAAGGCTAGTAGCAGCATGATGAGTGGATTTAGGTATGACGATTCTAAGTGAAATAAGTCACACAGAAAAGGACACTTCTCATACGGTGTCACTTATAGAGGGAATGTAAAAACCTTTACACTTGAACTGAATTACAAAACAGAACAGAGTCACACATGCAGAAAACACACTATGGCTGCTTAACGGGAAAGGTGAGGTGGGGTGATACATAAAACAAGAGTTTCAAATTAGCTCAGATACCGTTCCATAAACCCAATATGTAATAGACAAGACCTACTCCTTGCTCAGAGAACTGGACTCAACACGCCCGATTCACCACACAAGAATATATCTGACTAGTAATAATCTTAAAACCTATGTATTGATATCTCTCTGTTAGTTTGTCAAGTGGGTGTAAAGCGGAATAAACACAGCCGTGAAAAGCAGCTAAACCCCATTATAAAAATAAATTACTTTTAAAAACCCATGAAACAAAGACAGTGAATGAGAGAGAAATTCTTACACAATTCGTTCAGGGGCTGTGATGCAACCTGGATTGACCATATCTAGACCCACAGCTGGATGAGACATAAGGGTGGACACTCTTGGGGCTGAGAGGTTTGGTGAGGTTGGGTGAGCAAACGCAGACCCTTTAAAGTAATACTGCGTGCTACCCATCGCATGGGTCCCAAATCTCCAGGTTCAAGGGCATCTTCCTACATCGAAAACATGCATGAGAAACCCAGAAGATGGTACACCATGTGATGGGGAAAGGTTTCTAAAACGCACCTCATTTCTCATCTCCTTGTTCTCGGGTTCTCAATTCCAGCCACTTTACTAGCAATCTCCCTAATTGGAGCATCAGCACCTTTAACCTCCTGTTCCGTACAGGTTGCAATTTGTCCTGAGGATGAACGGGAAGACGGGGAACCAATGAGAGACTAGCTCTTGGTGTTGGGACAGGCACAGGTCACTCTATTTTCCCATCAGGAAGAAGACTGAACCACAGGCTCAGCCTGCCCCCCGGAACCAGAATAGGGCCTGAAGCCATCCTGCGCTTTTGCGGCCAGCTCCCAAATAAGCGAGTTGTAAAATTGAGCTTCAGGGCACTGCAATTCACAAACCTGCAGAGTTATAAATGATAACTCTCGTCCACAAATATATTGAGAGAAGGCAAAGAAGAGGATTTGAAATCAAGGCAGAATTGCAGGAAACAGATTTCAGGAGGTAGATTCGAATCGCCTTTAAAGCACATGAAAAGCGGCAAAATGTTGACAATGATGCTTTTGGCCAAAAAGTGCGTATGCGTTATTCCTGAATATATTCAGAAAAAAACGCATACGCCCTTTTGGGCCAACCAAGCAACCTGTAAAGGCAAATCAGCACTACAAAGAAGTCTCACTTCCCATCGTTCAAAAGGGCCATGCTGAAAAAAGTGTCAAAACCAGAAATGCAGGACAGGCCATGGAGAAATGGGAGCCTTGCTACACTGATGGGCGGGATGTAAATTGCCAACAGCCACTCTGGAGAAGTGTACGGTGTGTCCTGAAACATCTAAAAACCACAGCTTAGAGAGCATAGGGCACTTCCACACATGGGGGTATAAATTGGGAAAATGAAAAATCAGCAAGACACAAGCACCCCAAAGTTTAGGGCTGCTCTGTTGCCTAGGACCTCCACTTCATTCCACCTTAAATATCCCAGGAAAGAGAAAAATGGATAAAGAAGTTGGGGTCCTTATGTACAATGGAATATCACTCAGCCATGAAATCAATGTCATAAGGCTAGTAGCAGCATGATGAGTGGATTTAGGAACGACGATTCTAAGTGAAATAAGTCACACAGAAAAGGACACTTCTCATAAGGTGTCACTTATAGAGGGAATGTAAAAACCGTTACATTTGAACTGAATTACAAAACAGAACAGAGTCACACATGCAGAAAACACACTATGGCTGCTTAACGGGAAAGGTGAGGTGGGGTGATACATAAAACAAGAGTTTCAAATTAGTTCAGATACCGTTCCATAAACCCAATATGTAATAGACAAGACCTACTCCTTGCTCAGAGAACTGGACTCAACACGCCCGATTCACTGCACAAGAATATATCTGACTAGTAATAATCTTAAAACCTATGTATTGATATCTCTCTGTTAGTGTGTCAAGTGGGTGTAAAGCGGCATAAACACAGCCGTGAAAAGCAGCTAAACCCCATTATAAAAATAAATTACTTTTAAAACCCCATGAAACAAAGACAGTGAAAGAGAGAGAAATTCTTACACAATTCGTTCAGGGGCTGTGATGCAACCTGGATTGACCATATCTAGACCCACAGCTGGATGAGACATAAGGGTGGACACTCTTGGGGCTGAGAGGTTTGGTGAGGTTGGGTGAGCAAACGCAGACCCTTTAAAGTAATACTGCGTGCTACCCATCGCATGGGTCCCAAATCTCCAGGTTCAAGGGCATCTTCCTACATCGAAAACATGCATGAAAAACCAAGAAGATGGTACACCGTGTGATGGGGAAAGGTTTCTAAAATGCACCTCATTTCTCATCTCCTTGTGCTCGGGTTCGCCATTCCAGCCACTTTAGTAGCAATCTCCCTACTTGGAGCATCAGCACGTTTAACCTCCTGTTCCGTACAGGTTGCAATTTGTCCTGAGGATGAACGGGAAGATGGGGAACCAATGAGAGATTAGCTCTTTGTGTTGGGACAGGCACAGGTCACTCTATTTTCCCCTCAGGAAGAAGAATTAACCACAGGCTCAGCCTGCCCCCCGGAACCAGAACAGGGCCTGAAGACATCCTGCGCTTTTGCGGCCACCTCCCAAAAAAGCGAGTTGTAAAATGGAGCTTCAGGGCACTGCAATTCACAATCCTACAGAGTTATAAATGATAACTCTCGTCCACAAATATATTGAGGGAAGGCAAAGACGAGGAATTGAAATCAAGGCAGAATTGCAGGAAACAGATTTCAGGAGGTAGATTCGAATCGCCTTTAAAGCACATGAAAAGCGCCAAAACGTTGACAATGATGCCCTTGGCCAAAAAGGGCGTATGCGTTTTTTCCTGAATATATTCAGGAAAAAACGCATACGCCCTTTTTGGCCAACCAAGCAACCTGGAAAGGCAAATCAGCGCTACAAAGAAGTCTCGCTTCCCATCGGTCAAAAGGGCCATGCTGAAAAAAGTGTCAAAACCAGAAATGCAGGACAGGCCATGGAGAAATGGGAGCCTTGCTACACTGATGGGCGGGATGTAAATTGCCAACAGCCACTCTGGAGAAGTGTACGGTGTGTCCTGAAACATCTAAAAAACACAGCTTAGAGAGCATAGGGCACTTCCACGCATGGGGGTATAAAGTGGGAAAATTAAAAATCAGCAAGACACAAGCACCCCAAAGTTTAGGCTTGCTCTGTTGACAAGGACCTCCACTTCATTCCACCATAAATATCCCAGGAAAGCGAAAAATGGATAAAAAATTTGAGGTCCTTATGTACAATGGAATACCACTCAGCCATGAAATCAATGTCATAAGGCTAGTAGCAGCAGGATGAGTGGATTTAGGTATGACGATTCTAAGTGAAATAAGTCACACAGAAAAGGACACTTCTCATAAGGTGTCACTTATAGAGGGAATGTAAAAACCGTTACACTTGAGCTGAATTACAAAACAGAACAGAGTCACACATGCAGAAAACACACTATTGCTGCTTAACGGGAAAGGTGAGGTGGGGTGATACATAAAGCAAGAGTTTCAAATTAGCTCAGATACCGTTCCATAAACCCAATATGTAATAGACAAGACCTACTCCTTGCTCAGAGAACTGCACTCAACACGCCCGATTCACCGCATAAGTATATATCTGACTAGTAATAATCTGAAAACCTATATATTGATATCTCTCTGTTAGTGTGTCAAGTGGGTGTAAAGCGGCATAAACACAGCCGTGAAAAGCAGCTAAACCCCATTATAAAAATAAATTACTTTTAAAAACCCATGAAACAAAGACAGTGAAAGAGAGAGAAATTCTTACACAATTCGTTCAGGGGCTGGGATGCAACCTTGATTGACCATATCTAGACCCACAGCTGGATGAGACATAAGGGTGGACACTCTTGGGGCTGAGAGGTTTGGTGAGGTTGGGTGAGCAAACGCAGACCCTTTAAAGTAATACTGCGTGCTACCCATCGCATGGGTCCCAAATCTCCAGTTTCAAGGGCATCTTCCTACATTGAAAACATGCATGAGAAACCCAGAAGATGGTACACCGTGTGATGGGGAAAGGTTTCTAAAACGCACCTCATTTCTCATCTCCTTGTTCTCGGGTTCGCAATTCCAGCCACTTTACTAGCAATCTCCCTACTTGGAGCATCAGCATCTTTAACCTCCTGTTCCGTACAGGTTGCAATTTGTCCTGAGGATGAAGGGGAAGAAGGGGAACCAATGAGAGACTAGCTCTTGGTGTTGGGACAGGCACAGGTCACTCTATTTTCCCATCAGGAAGAAGAATTAACCACAGGCTCAGCCTGCCCCCCGGAACCAGAACAGGGCCTGAAGCCATCCTGCGCTTTTGCAGCCACCTCCCAAAAAAGCGAGTTGTAAAATGGAGCATCAGGGCTTTGCAATTCACAATCCTACAGAGTTATAAATGATAACTCTCGTCCCCAAATATATTGAGGGAAGGCAAAGACGAAGAATTGAAATCAAGGCAGAATTGCAGGAAACAGATTTCAGGAGGTAGATTCGAATCTCCTTTAAAGCACATGAAAAGCGGGAAAACGTTGACAATGATGCCCTTGGCCAAAAAGGGTGTATGCGTTTTTTCCTGAATATATTCAGGAAAAAACGCATACGCCCTTTTTGGCCAACCAAGCAACCTGGAAAGGCAAATCAGCGCTACAAAGAAGTCTAGCTTCCCATCGGTCAAAAGGGCCATGCTGACAAAAGTGTCAAAACCAGAAATGCAGGACAGGCCATGGAGAAATGGGAGCCTTGCTACACTGATGGGCGGGATGTAAATTGCCAACAGCCACTCTGGAGAAGTGTACCGTGTGTCCTGAAACATCTAAAAAACACAGCTTAGAGAGCATAGGGCACTTCCACGCATGGGGTTATAAAGTTGGAAAATTGAAAATCAGCAAGACACAAGCACCCCAAAGTTTAGGGCTGCTCTGTTGACAATGACCTCCACTTTATTCCACCTTAAATATCCCAGGAAAGAGAAAAATGGATAAAAAAGTTGTGGTCCTTATGTACAATGGAATATCACTCAGCCATGAAATCAATGTCATAAGGCTAGTAGCAGCATGATGAGTGGATTTAGGTATGACGATTCTAAGTGAAATAAGTCACACAGAAAAGGACACTTCTCATACGGTGTCACTTATAGAGGGAATGTAAAAACCTTTACACTTGAACTGAATTACAAAACAGAACAGAGTCACACATGCAGAAAACACACTATGGCTGCTTAACGGGAAAGGTGAGGTGGGGTGATACATAAAACAAGAGTTTCAAATTAGCTCAGATACCGTTCCATAAACCCAATATGTAATAGACAAGACCTACTCCTTGCTCAGAGAACTGGACTCAACACGCCCGATTCACCACACAAGAATATATCTGACTAGTAATAATCTTAAAACCTATGTATTGATATCTCTCTGTTAGTTTGTCAAGTGGGTGTAAAGCGGAATAAACACAGCCGTGAAAAGCAGCTAAACCCCATTATAAAAATAAATTACTTTTAAAAACCCATGAAACAAAGACAGTGAATGAGAGAGAAATTCTTACACAATTCGTTCAGGGGCTGTGATGCAACCTGGATTGACCATATCTAGACCCACAGCTGGATGAGACATAAGGGTGGACACTCTTGGGGCTGAGAGGTTTGGTGAGGTTGGGTGAGCAAACGCAGACCCTTTAAAGTAATACTGCGTGCTACCCATCGCATGGGTCCCAAATCTCCAGGTTCAAGGGCATCTTCCTACATCGAAAACATGCATGAGAAACCCAGAAGATGGTACACCATGTGATGGGGAAAGGTTTCTAAAACGCACCTCATTTCTCATCTCCTTGTTCTCGGGTTCTCAATTCCAGCCACTTTACTAGCAATCTCCCTAATTGGAGCATCAGCACCTTTAACCTCCTGTTCCGTACAGGTTGCAATTTGTCCTGAGGATGAACGGGAAGACGGGGAACCAATGAGAGACTAGCTCTTGGTGTTGGGACAGGCACAGGTCACTCTATTTTCCCATTAGGAAGAAGACTTAACCACAGGCTCAGCCTGCCCCCCGGAACCAGAATAGGGCCTGAAGCCATCCTGCGCTTTTGCGGCCAGCTCCCAAATAAGCGAGTTGTAAAATTGAGCTTCAGGGCACTGCAATTCACAAACCTGCAGAGTTATAAATGATAACTCTCGTCCACAAATATATTGAGAGAAGGCAAAGAAGAGGATTTGAAATCAAGGCAGAATTGCAGGAAACAGATTTCAGGAGGTAGATTCGAATCGCCTTTAAAGCACATGAAAAGCGGCAAAATGTTGACAATGATGCTTTTGGCCAAAAAGTGCGTATGCGTTATTCCTGAATATATTCAGAAAAAAACGCATACGCCCTTTTGGGCCAACCAAGCAACCTGGAAAGGCAAATCAGCACTACAAAGAAGTCTCACTTCCCATCGGTCAAAAGGGCCATGCTGAAAAAAGTGTCAAAACCAGAAATGCAGGACAGGCCATGGAGAAATGGGAGCCTTGCTACACTGATGGGCGGGATGTAAATTGCCAACAGCCACTCTGGAGAAGTGTACGGTGTGTCCTGAAACATCTAAAAACCACAGCTTAGAGAGCATAGGGCACTTCCACACATGGGGGTATAAATTGGGAAAATGAAAAATCAGCAAGACACAAGCACCCCAAAGTTTAGGGCTGCTCTGTTGCCTAGGACCTCCACTTCATTCCACCTTAAATATCCCAGGAAAGAGAAAAATGGATAAAGAAGTTGGGGTCCTTATGTACAATGGAATATCACTCAGCCATGAAATCAATGTCATAAGGCTAGTAGCAGCATGATGAGTGGATTTAGGTACGACGATTCTAAGTGAAATAAGTCACACAGAAAAGGACACTTCTCATAAGGTGTCACTTATAGAGGGAATGTAAAAACCGTTACATTTGAACTGAATTACAAAACAGAACAGAGTCACACATGCAGAAAACACACTATGGCTGCTTAACGGGAAAGGTGAGGTGGGGTGATACATAAAACAAGAGTTTCAAATTAGCTCAGATACCGTTCCATAAACCCAATATGTAATAGACAAGACCTACTCCTTGCTCAGAGAACTGGACTCAACACGCCCGATTCACTGCACAAGAATATATCTGACTAGTAATAATCTTAAAACCTATGTATTGATATCTCTCTGTTAGTGTGTCAAGTGGGTGTAAAGCGGCATAAACACAGCCGTGAAAAGCAGCTAAACCCCATTATAAAAATAAATTACTTTTAAAAACCCATGAAACAAAGACAGTGAAAGAGAGAGAAATTCTTACACAATTCGTTCAGGGGCTGTGATGCAACCTGGATTGACCATATCTAGACCCACAGCTGGATGAGACATAAGGGTGGACACTCTTGGGGCTGAGAGGTTTGGTGAGGTTGGGTGAGCAAACGCAGACCCTTTAAAGTAATACTGCGTGCTACCCATCGCATGGGTCCCAAATCTCCAGGTTCAAGGGCATCTTCCTACATCGAAAACATGCATGAGAAACCCAGAAGATGGTACACCGTGTGATGGGGAAGGGTTTCTAAAATGCACCTCATTTCTCATCTCCTTGTGCTCGGGTTAGCCATTCCAGCCACTTTAGTAGCAATCTCCCTACTTGGAGCATCAGCACCTTTAACCTCCTGTTCCGTACAGGTTGCAATTTGTCCTGAGGATGAACGGGAAGACGGGGAACCAATGAGAGATTAGCTCTTGGTGTTGGGACAGGCACAGGTCACTCTATTTTCCCATCAGGAAGAAGAATTAACAACAGGCTCAGCCTGCCCCCCGGAACCAGAACAGGGCCTGAAGCCATCCTGCGCTTTTGCGGCCACCTCCCAAAAAAGCGAGTTGTAAAATGGAGCTTCAGGGCACTGCAATTCACAATCCTACAGAGTTATAAATGATAACTCTCGTCCACAAATATATTGAGGGAAGGCAAAGACGAGGAATTGAAATCAAGGCAGAATTGCAGGAAACAGATTTCAGGAGGTAGATTCGAATCGCCTTTAAAGCACATGAAAAGCGCCAAAACGTTGACAATGATGCCCTTGGCCAAAAAGGGCGTATGCGTTTTTTCCTGAATATATTCAGGAAAAAACGCATACGCCCTTTTTGGCCAACCAAGCAACCTGGAAAGGCAAATCAGCGCTACAAAGAAGTCTCGCTTCCCATCAGTCAAAAGGGCCATGCTGAAAAAAGTGTCAAAACCAGAAATGCAGGACAGGCCATGGAGAAATGGGAGCCTTGCTACACTGATGGGCGGGATGTAAATTGCCAACAGCCACTCTGGAGAAGTGTACGGTGTGTCCTGAAACATCTAAAAAACACAGCTTAGAGAGCATAGGGCACTTCCACGCATGGGGGTATAAAGTGGGAAAATTAAAATTCAGCAAGACACAAGCACCCCAAAGTTTAGGCTTGCTCTGTTGACAAGGACCTCCACTTCATTCCACCATAAATATCCCAGGAAAGCGAAAAATGGATAAAAAATTTGAGGTCCTTATGTACAATGGAATACCACTCAGCCATGAAATCAATGTCATAAGGCTAGTAGCAGCAGGATGAGTGGATTTAGGTATGACGATTCTAAGTGAAATAAGTCACACAGAAAAGGACACTTCTCATAAGGTGTCACTTATAGAGGGAATGTAAAAACCGTTACACTTGAGCTGAATTACAAAACAGAACAGAGTCACACATGCAGAAAACACACTATTGCTGCATAACGGGAAAGGTGAGGTGGGGTGATACATAAAACAAGAGTTTCAAATTAGCTCAGATACCGTTCCATAAACCCAATATGTAATAGACAAGACCTACTCCTTGCTCAGAGAACTGGACTCAACACGCCCGATTCACCACACAAGAATATATCTGACTAGTAATAATCTTAAAACCTATGTATTGATATCTCTCTGTTAGTTTGTCAAGTGGGTGTAAAGCGGAATAAACACAGCCGTGAAAAGCAGCTAAACCCCATTATAAAAATAAATTACTTTTAAAAACCCATGAAACAAAGACAGTGAATGAGAGAGAAATTCTTACACAATTCGTTCAGGGGCTGTGATGCAACCTGGATTGACCATATCTAGACCCACAGCTGGATGAGACATAAGGGTGGACACTCTTGGGGCTGAGAGGTTTGGTGAGGTTGGGTGAGCAAACGCAGACCCTTTAAAGTAATACTGCGTGCTACCCATCGCATGGGTCCCAAATCTCCAGGTTCAAGGGCATCTTCCTACATCGAAAACATGCATGAGAAACCCAGAAGATGGTACACCATGTGATGGGGAAAGGTTTCTAAAACGCACCTCATTTCTCATCTCCTTGTTCTCGGGTTCTCAATTCCAGCCACTTTACTAGCAATCTC
Organism: Balaenoptera physalus; assembly: GCF_965194825.1. Lineage (NCBI taxonomy): Eukaryota > Metazoa > Chordata > Mammalia > Artiodactyla > Balaenopteridae > Balaenoptera > Balaenoptera physalus. Next base: position 600,577 of record NW_028126175.1, read on the forward strand.
CCTAATTGGAGCATTAGCACCTTTAACCTCCTGTTCCGTACAGGTTGCAATTTGTCCTGAGGATGAACGGGAAGACCGGGAACCAATGAGAGACTAGCTCTTGGTGTTGGGACAGGCACAGGTCACTCTATTTTCCCATCAGGAAGAAGACTTAACCACAGGCTCAGCCTGCCCCCCGGAACCAGAATAGGGCCTGAAGCCATCCTGCGCTTTTGCGGCCAGCTCCCAAATAAGCGAGTTGTAAAATTGAGCTTCAGGGCACTGCAATTCACAAACCTGCAGAGTTATAAATGATAACTCTCGTCCACAAATATATTGAGAGAAGGCAAAGAAGAGGATTTGAAATCAAGGCAGAATTGCAGGAAACAGATTTCAGGAGGTAGATTCGAATCGCCTTTAAAGCACATGAAAAGCGGCAAAATGTTGACAATGATGCTTTTGGCCAAAAAGTGCGTATGCGTTATTCCTGAATATATTCAGAAAAAAACGCATACGCCCTTTTGGGCCAACCAAGCAACCTGGAAAGGCAAATCAGCACTACAAAGAAGTCTCACTTCCCATCGGTCAAAAGGGCCATGCTGAAAAAAGTGTCAAAACCAGAAATGCAGGACAGGCCATGGAGAAATGGGAGCCTTGCTACACTGATGGGCGGGATGTAAATTGCCAACAGCCACTCTGGAGAAGTGTACGGTGTGTCCTGAAACATCTAAAAACCACAGCTTAGAGAGCATAGGGCACTTCCACACATGGGGGTATAAATTGGGAAAATGAAAAATCAGCAAGACACAAGCACCCCAAAGTTTAGGGCTGCTCTGTTGCCTAGGACCTCCACTTCATTCCACCTTAAATATCCCAGGAAAGAGAAAAATGGATAAAGAAGTTGGGGTCCTTATGTACAATGGAATATCACTCAGCCATGAAATCAATGTCATAAGGCTAGTAGCAGCATGATGAGTGGATTTAGGTACGACGATTCTAAGTGAAATAAGTCACACAGAAAAGGACACTTCTCATAAGGTGTCACTTATAGAGGGAATGTAAAAACCGTTACATTTGAACTGAATTACAAAACAGAACAGAGTCACACATGCAGAAAACACACTATGGCTGCTTAACGGGAAAGGTGAGGTGGGGTGATACATAAAACAAGAGTTTCAAATTAGCCCAGATACCGTTCCATAAACCCACTATGTAATAGACAAGACCTACTCCTTGCTCAGAGAACTGGACTCAACACGCACGATTCACTGCACAAGAATATATCTGACTAGTAATAATCTTAAAACCTATGTATTGATATCTCTCTGTTAGTGTGTCAAGTGGGTGTAAAGCGGCATAAACACAGCCGTGAAAAGCAGCTAAACCCCATTATAAAAATAAATTACTTTTAAAAACCCATGAAACAAAGACAGTGAAAGAGAGAGAAATTCTTACACAATTCGTTCAGGGGCTGTGATGCAACCTGGATTGACCATATCTAGACCCACAGCTGGATGAGACATAAGGGTGGACACTCTTGGGGCTGAGAGGTTTGGTGAGGTTGGGTGAGCAAACGCAGACCCTTTAAAGTAATACTGCGTGCTACCCATCGCATGGGTCCCAAATCTCAGGTTCAAGGGCATCTTCCTACATCGAAAACATGCATGAGAAACCAAGAAGATGGTACACCGTGTGATGGGGAAAGGTTTCTAAAATGCACCTCATTATTCATCTCCTTGTGCTCGGGTTCGCCATTCCAGCCACTTTAGTAGCAATCTCCCTACTTGGAGCATCAGCACCTTTAACCTCCTGTTCCGTACAGGTTGCAATTCGTCCTGAGGATGAACGGGAAGACGGGGAACCAATGAGAGATTAGCTCTTGGTGTTGGGACAGGCACAGGTCACTCTATTTTCCCATCAGGAAGAAGAATTAACCACAGGCTCAGCCTGCCCCCCGGAACCAGAACAGGGCCTGAAGCCATCCTGCGCTTTTGCGGCCACCTCCCAAAAAAGCGAGTTGTAAAATGGAGCTTCAGGGCACTGCAATTCACAATCCTACAGAGTTATAAATGATAACTCTCGTCCACAAATATATTGAGGGAAGGCAAAGACGCGGAATTGAAATCAAGGCAGAATTGCAGGAAACAGATTTCAGGAGGTAGATTCGAATCGCCTTTAAAGCACATGAAAAGCGCCAAAACTTTGACAATGATGCCCTTGGCCAAAAAGGGCGTATGCGTTTTTTCCTTAATATATTCAGGAAAAAACGCATACGCCCTTTTTGGACAACCAAGCAACCTGGAAAGGCAAATCAGCGCTACAAAGAAGTCTCGCTTCCCATCGGTCAAAAGGGCCATGCTGAAAAAAGTGTCAAAACCAGAAATGCAGGACAGGCCATGGAGAAATGGGAGCCTTGCTACACTGATGGGCGGGATGTAAATTGCCAAGAGCCACTCTGGAGAAGTGTACGGTGTGTCCTGAAACATCTAAAAAACACAGCTTAGAGAGCATAGGGCACTTCCACGCATGGGGGTATAAAGTGGGAAAATTGAAAATCAGCAAGACACAAGCACCCCAAAGTTTAGGGATGCTCTGTTGACAAGGACCTCCACTTCATTCCACCTTAAATATCCCAGGAAAGCGAAAAATGGATAAAAAAATTGAGGTCCTTATGTACAATGGAATACCACTCAGCCATGAAATCAATGTCATAAGGCTAGTAGCAGCATGATGAGTGGATTTAGGTATGACGATTCTAAGTGAAATAAGTCACACAGAAAAGGACACTTCTCATAAGGTGTCACTTATAGAGGGAATGTAAAAACCGTTACACTTGAACTGAATTACAAAACAGAACAGAGTCACACATGCAGAAAACACACTATGGCTGCTTAACGGGAAAGGTGAGGTGGGGTGATACATAAAGCAAGAGTTTCAAATTAGCTCAGATACCGTTCCATAAACCCAATATGTAATAGACAAGACCTACTCCTTTCTCAGAGAACTGGACTCAACACGCCCGATTCACCGCACAAGAATATATCTGACTATTAATAATCTTAAAACCTATGTATTGATATCTCTCTGTTAGTTTGTCAAGTGGGTGTAAAGCGGAATAAACACAGCCGTGAAAAGCAGCTAAACCCCATTATAAAAATAAATTACTTTTAAAAACCCATGAAACAAAGACAGTGAATGAGAGAGAAATTCTTACACAATTCGTTCAGGGGCTGTGATGCAACCTGGATTGACCATATCTAGACCCACAGCTGGATGAGACATAAGGGTGGACACTCTTGGGGCTGAGAGGTTTGGTGAGGTTGGGTGAGCAAACGCAGACCCTTTAAAGTAATACTGCGTGCTACCCATCGCATGGGTCCCAAATCTCCAGGTTCAAGGGCATCTTCCTACATCGAAAACATGCATGAAAAACCAAGAAGATGGTACACCGTGTGATGGGGAAAGGTTTCTAAAATGCACCTCATTTCTCATCTCCTTGTGCTCGGGTTCGCCATTCCAGCCACTTTACTAGCAATCTCCCTAATTGGAGCATTAGCACCTTTAACCTCCTGTTCCGTACAGGTTGCAATTTGTCCTGAGGATGAACGGGAAGACGGGGAACCAATGAGAGACTAGCTCTTGGTGTTGGGACAGGCACAGGTCACTCTATTTTCCCATCAGGAAGAAGACTTAACCACAGGCTCAGCCTGCCCCCCGGAACCAGAATAGGGCCTGAAGCCATCCTGCGCTTTTGCGGCCAGCTCCCAAATAAGCGAGTTGTAAAATTGAGCTTCAGGGCACTGCAATTCACAAACCTGCAGAGTTATAAATGATAACTCTCGTCCACAAATATATTGAGAGAAGGCAAAGAAGAGGATTTGAAATCAAGGCAGAATTGCAGGAAACAGATTTCAGGAGGTAGATTCGAATCGCCTTTAAAGCACATGAAAAGCGGCAAAATGTTGACAATGATGCTTTTGGCCAAAAAGTGCGTATGCGTTATTCCTGAATATATTCAGAAAAAAACGCATACGCCCTTTTGGGCCAACCAAGCAACCTGGAAAGGCAAATCAGCACTACAAAGAAGTCTCACTTCCCATCGGTCAAAAGGGCCATGCTGAAAAAAGTGTCAAAACCAGAAATGCAGGACAGGCCATGGAGAAATGGGAGCCTTGCTACACTGATGGGCGGGATGTAAATTGCCAACAGCCACTCTGGAGAAGTGTACGGTGTGTCCTGAAACATCTAAAAACCACAGCTTAGAGAGCATAGGGCACTTCCACACATGGGGGTATAAATTGGGAAAATGAAAAATCAGCAAGACACAAGCACCCCAAAGTTTAGGGCTGCTCTGTTGCCTAGGACCTCCACTTCATTCCACCTTAAATATCCCAGGAAAGAGAAAAATGGATAAAGAAGTTGGGGTCCTTATGTACAATGGAATATCACTCAGCCATGAAATCAATGTCATAAGGCTAGTAGCAGCATGATGAGTGGATTTAGGTACGACGATTCTAAGTGAAATAAGTCACACAGAAAAGGACACTTCTCATAAGGTGTCACTTATAGAGGGAATGTAAAAACCGTTACATTTGAACTGAATTACAAAACAGAACAGAGTCACACATGCAGAAAACACACTATGGCTGCTTAACGGGAAAGGTGAGGTGGGGTGATACATAAAACAAGAGTTTCAAATTAGCCCAGATACCGTTCCATAAACCCACTATGTAATAGACAAGACCTACTCCTTGCTCAGAGAACTGGACTCAACACGCACGATTCACTGCACAAGAATATATCTGACTAGTAATAATCTTAAAACCTATGTATTGATATCTCTCTGTTAGTGTGTCAAGTGGGTGTAAAGCGGCATAAACACAGCCGTGAAAAGCAGCTAAACCCCATTATAAAAATAAATTACTTTTAAAAACCCATGAAACAAAGACAGTGAAAGAGAGAGAAATTCTTACACAATTCGTTCAGGGGCTGTGATGCAACCTGGATTGACCATATCTAGACCCACAGCTGGATGAGACATAAGGGTGGACACTCTTGGGGCTGAGAGGTTTGGTGAGGTTGGGTGAGCAAACGCAGACCCTTTAAAGTAATACTGCGTGCTACCCATCGCATGGGTCCCAAATCTCAGGTTCAAGGGCATCTTCCTACATCGAAAACATGCATGAGAAACCAAGAAGATGGTACACCGTGTGATGGGGAAAGGTTTCTAAAATGCACCTCATTATTCATCTCCTTGTGCTCGGGTTCGCCATTCCAGCCACTTTAGTAGCAATCTCCCTACTTGGAGCATCAGCACCTTTAACCTCCTGTTCCGTACAGGTTGCAATTCGTCCTGAGGATGAACGGGAAGACGGGGAACCAATGAGAGATTAGCTCTTGGTGTTGGGACAGGCACAGGTCACTCTATTTTCCCATCAGGAAGAAGAATTAACCACAGGCTCAGCCTGCCCCCCGGAACCAGAACAGGGCCTGAAGCCATCCTGCGCTTTTGCGGCCACCTCCCAAAAAAGCGAGTTGTAAAATGGAGCTTCAGGGCACTGCAATTCACAATCCTACAGAGTTATAAATGATAACTCTCGTCCACAAATATATTGAGGGAAGGCAAAGACGCGGAATTGAAATCAAGGCAGAATTGCAGGAAACAGATTTCAGGAGGTAGATTCGAATCGCCTTTAAAGCACATGAAAAGCGCCAAAACTTTGACAATGATGCCCTTGGCCAAAAAGGGCGTATGCGTTTTTTCCTTAATATATTCAGGAAAAAACGCATACGCCCTTTTTGGACAACCAAGCAACCTGGAAAGGCAAATCAGCGCTACAAAGAAGTCTCGCTTCCCATCGGTCAAAAGGGCCATGCTGAAAAAAGTGTCAAAACCAGAAATGCAGGACAGGCCATGGAGAAATGGGAGCCTTGCTACACTGATGGGCGGGATGTAAATTGCCAAGAGCCACTCTGGAGAAGTGTACGGTGTGTCCTGAAACATCTAAAAAACACAGCTTAGAGAGCATAGGGCACTTCCACGCATGGGGGTATAAAGTGGGAAAATTGAAAATCAGCAAGACACAAGCACCCCAAAGTTTAGGGATGCTCTGTTGACAAGGACCTCCACTTCATTCCACCTTAAATATCCCAGGAAAGCGAAAAATGGATAAAAAAATTGAGGTCCTTATGTACAATGGAATACCACTCAGCCATGAAATCAATGTCATAAGGCTAGTAGCAGCATGATGAGTGGATTTAGGTATGACGATTCTAAGTGAAATAAGTCACACAGAAAAGGACACTTCTCATAAGGTGTCACTTATAGAGGGAATGTAAAAACCGTTACACTTGAACTGAATTACAAAACAGAACAGAGTCACACATGCAGAAAACACACTATGGCTGCTTAACGGGAAAGGTGAGGTGGGGTGATACATAAAGCAAGAGTTTCAAATTAGCTCAGATACCGTTCCATAAACCCAATATGTAATAGACAAGACCTACTCCTTTCTCAGAGAACTGGACTCAACACGCCCGATTCACCGCACAAGAATATATCTGACTATTAATAATCTTAAAACCTATGTATTGATATCTCTCTGTTAGTTTGTCAAGTGGGTGTAAAGCGGAATAAACACAGCCGTGAAAAGCAGCTAAACCCCATTATAAAAATAAATTACTTTTAAAAACCCATGAAACAAAGACAGTGAATGAGAGAGAAATTCTTACACAATTCGTTCAGGGGCTGTGATGCAACCTGGATTGACCATATCTAGACCCACAGCTGGATGAGACATAAGGGTGGACACTCTTGGGGCTGAGAGGTTTGGTGAGGTTGGGTGAGCAAACGCAGACCCTTTAAAGTAATACTGCGTGCTACCCATCGCATGGGTCCCAAATCTCCAGGTTCAAGGGCATCTTCCTACATCGAAAACATGCATGAAAAACCAAGAAGATGGTACACCGTGTGATGGGGAAAGGTTTCTAAAATGCACCTCATTTCTCATCTCCTTGTGCTCGGGTTCGCCATTCCAGCCACTTTAGTAGCAATCTCCCTACTTGGAGCATCAGCACGTTTAACCTCCTGTTCCGTACAGGTTGCAATTTGTCCTGAGGATGAACGGGAAGATGGGGAACCAATGAGAGATTAGCTCTTTGTGTTGGGACAGGCACAGGTCACTCTATTTTCCCCTCAGGAAGAAGAATTAACCACAGGCTCAGCCTGCCCCCCGGAACCAGAACAGGGCCTGAAGACATCCTGCGCTTTTGCGGCCACCTCCCAAAAAAGCGAGTTGTAAAATGGAGCTTCAGGGCACTGCAATTCACAATCCTACAGAGTTATAAATGATAACTCTCGTCCACAAATATATTGAGGGAAGGCAAAGACGAGGAATTGAAATCAAGGCAGAATTGCAGGAAACAGATTTCAGGAGGTAGATTCGAATCGCCTTTAAAGCACATGAAAAGCGCCAAAACGTTGACAATGATGCCCTTGGCCAAAAAGGGCGTATGCGTTTTTTCCTGAATATATTCAGGAAAAAACGCATACGCCCTTTTTGGCCAACCAAGCAACCTGGAAAGGCAAATCAGCGCTACAAAGAAGTCTCGCTTCCCATCGGTCAAAAGGGCCATGCTGAAAAAAGTGTCAAAACCAGAAATGCAGGACAGGCCATGGAGAAATGGGAGCCTTGCTACACTGATGGGCGGGATGTAAATTGCCAACAGCCACTCTGGAGAAGTGTACGGTGTGTCCTGAAACATCTAAAAAACACAGCTTAGAGAGCATAGGGCACTTCCACGCATGGGGGTATAAAGTGGGAAAATTAAAAATCAGCAAGACACAAGCACCCCAAAGTTTAGGCTTGCTCTGTTGACAAGGACCTCCACTTCATTCCACCATAAATATCCCAGGAAAGCGAAAAATGGATAAAAAATTTGAGGTCCTTATGTACAATGGAATACCACTCAGCCATGAAATCAATGTCATAAGGCTAGTAGCAGCAGGATGAGTGGATTTAGGTATGACGATTCTAAGTGAAATAAGTCACACAGAAAAGGACACTTCTCATAAGGTGTCACTTATAGAGGGAATGTAAAAACCGTTACACTTGAGCTGAATTACAAAACAGAACAGAGTCACACATGCAGAAAACACACTATTGCTGCTTAACGGGAAAGGTGAGGTGGGGTGATACATAAAGCAAGAGTTTCAAATTAGCTCAGATACCGTTCCATAAACCCAATATGTAATAGACAAGACCTACTCCTTGCTCAGAGAACTGCACTCAACACGCCCGATTCACCGCATAAGTATATATCTGACTAGTAATAATCTGAAAACCTATATATTGATATCTCTCTGTTAGTGTGTCAAGTGGGTGTAAAGCGGCATAAACACAGCCGTGAAAAGCAGCTAAACCCCATTATAAAAATAAATTACTTTTAAAAACCCATGAAACAAAGACAGTGAAAGAGAGAGAAATTCTTACACAATTCGTTCAGGGGCTGGGATGCAACCTTGATTGACCATATCTAGACCCACAGCTGGATGAGACATAAGGGTGGACACTCTTGGGGCTGAGAGGTTTGGTGAGGTTGGGTGAGCAAACGCAGACCCTTTAAAGTAATACTGCGTGCTACCCATCGCATGGGTCCCAAATCTCCAGTTTCAAGGGCATCTTCCTACATTGAAAACATGCATGAGAAACCCAGAAGATGGTACACCGTGTGATGGGGAAAGGTTTCTAAAACGCACCTCATTTCTCATCTCCTTGTTCTCGGGTTCGCAATTCCAGCCACTTTACTAGCAATCTCCCTACTTGGAGCATCAGCATCTTTAACCTCCTGTTCCGTACAGGTTGCAATTTGTCCTGAGGATGAAGGGGAAGAAGGGGAACCAATGAGAGACTAGCTCTTGGTGTTGGGACAGGCACAGGTCACTCTATTTTCCCATCAGGAAGAAGAATTAACCACAGGCTCAGCCTGCCCCCCGGAACCAGAACAGGGCCTGAAGCCATCCTGCGCTTTTGCAGCCACCTCCCAAAAAAGCGAGTTGTAAAATGGAGCATCAGGGCTTTGCAATTCACAATCCTACAGAGTTATAAATGATAACTCTCGTCCCCAAATATATTGAGGGAAGGCAAAGACGAAGAATTGAAATCAAGGCAGAATTGCAGGAAACAGATTTCAGGAGGTAGATTCGAATCTCCTTTAAAGCACATGAAAAGCGGGAAAACGTTGACAATGATGCCCTTGGCCAAAAAGGGCGTATGCGTTTTTTCCTGAATATATTCAGGAAAAAACGCATACGCCCTTTTTGGCCAACCAAGCAACCTGGAAAGGCAAATCAGCGCTACAAAGAAGTCTAGCTTCCCATCGGTCAAAAGGGCCATGCTGACAAAAGTGTCAAAACCAGAAATGCAGGACAGGCCATGGAGAAATGGGAGCCTTGCTACACTGATGGGCGGGATGTAAATTGCCAACAGCCACTCTGGAGAAGTGTACCGTGTGTCCTGAAACATCTAAAAAACACAGCTTAGAGAGCATAGGGCACTTCCACGCATGGGGTTATAAAGTTGGAAAATTGAAAATCAGCAAGACACAAGCACCCCAAAGTTTAGGGCTGCTCTGTTGACAATGACCTCCACTTTATTCCACCTTAAATATCCCAGGAAAGAGAAAAATGGATAAAAAAGTTGTGGTCCTTATGTACAATGGAATATCACTCAGCCATGAAATCAATGTCATAAGGCTAGTAGCAGCATGATGAGTGGATTTAGGTATGACGATTCTAAGTGAAATAAGTCACACAGAAAAGGACACTTCTCATACGGTGTCACTTATAGAGGGAATGTAAAAACCTTTACACTTGAACTGAATTACAAAACAGAACAGAGTCACACATGCAGAAAACACACTATGGCTGCTTAACGGGAAAGGTGAGGTGGGGTGATACATAAAACAAGAGTTTCAAATTAGCTCAGATACCGTTCCATAAACCCAATATGTAATAGACAAGACCTACTCCTTGCTCAGAGAACTGGACTCAACACGCCCGATTCACCACACAAGAATATATCTGACTAGTAATAATCTTAAAACCTATGTATTGATATCTCTCTGTTAGTTTGTCAAGTGGGTGTAAAGCGGAATAAACACAGCCGTGAAAAGCAGCTAAACCCCATTATAAAAATAAATTACTTTTAAAAACCCATGAAACAAAGACAGTGAATGAGAGAGAAATTCTTACACAATTCGTTCAGGGGCTGTGATGCAACCTGGATTGACCATATCTAGACCCACAGCTGGATGAGACATAAGGGTGGACACTCTTGGGGCTGAGAGGTTTGGTGAGGTTGGGTGAGCAAACGCAGACCCTTTAAAGTAATACTGCGTGCTACCCATCGCATGGGTCCCAAATCTCCAGGTTCAAGGGCATCTTCCTACATCGAAAACATGCATGAGAAACCCAGAAGATGGTACACCATGTGATGGGGAAAGGTTTCTAGAACGCACCTCATTTATCATCTCCTTGTTCTCGGGTTCTCAATTCCAGCCACTTTACTAGCAATCTCCCTAATTGGAGCATCAGCACCTTTAACCTCCTGTTCCGTACAGGTTGCAATTTGTCCTGAGGATGAAGGGGAAGAAGGGGAACCAATGAGAGACTAGCTCTTGGTGTTGGGACAGGCACAGGTCACTCTATTTTCCCATTAGGAAGAAGAATTAACCACAGGCTCAGCCTGCCCCCCGGAACCAGAACAGGGCCTGAAGCCATCCTGCACTTTTGCGGCCAGCTCCCAAATAAGCGAGTTGTAAAATTGAGCTTCAGGGCACTGCAATTCACAAACCTGCAGAGTTATAAATGATAACTCTCGTCCACAAATATATTGAGAGAAGGCAAAGAAGAGGATTTGAAATCAAGGCAGAATTGCAGGAAACAGATTTCAGGAGGTAGATTCGAATCGCCTTTAAAGCACATGAAAAGCGGCAAAATGTTGACAATGATGCTTTTGGCCAAAAAGTGCGTATGCGTTATTCCTGAATATATTCAGAAAAAAACGCATACGCCCTTTTGGGCCAACCAAGCAACCTGGAAAGGCAAATCAGCACTACAAAGAAGTCTCACTTCCCATCGGTCAAAAGGGCCATGCTGAAAAAAGTGTCAAAACCAGAAATGCAGGACAGGCCATGGAGAAATGGGAGCCTTGCTACACTGATGGGCGGGATGTAAATTGCCAACAGCCACTCTGGAGAAGTGTACGGTGTGTCCTGAAACATCTAAAAACCACAGCTTAGAGAGCATAGGGCACTTCCACACATGGGGGTATAAATTGGGAAAATGAAAAATCAGCAAGACACAAGCACCCCAAAGTTTAGGGCTGCTCTGTTGCCTAGGACCTCCACTTCATTCCACCTTAAATATCCCAGGAAAGAGAAAAATGGATAAAGAAGTTGGGGTCCTTATGTACAATGGAATATCACTCAGCCATGAAATCAATGTCATAAGGCTAGTAGCAGCATGATGAGTGGATTTAGGTACGACGATTCTAAGTGAAATAAGTCACACAGAAAAGGACACTTCTCATAAGGTGTCACTTATAGAGGGAATGTAAAAACCGTTACATTTGAACTGAATTACAAAACAGAACAGAGTCACACATGCAGAAAACACACTATGGCTGCTTAACGGGAAAGGTGAGGTGGGGTGATACATAAAACAAGAGTTTCAAATTAGCTCAGATACCGTTCCATAAACCCAATATGTAATAGACAAGACCTACTCCTTGCTCAGAGAACTGGACTCAACACGCCCGATTCACTGCACAAGAATATATCTGACTAGTAATAATCTTAAAACCTATGTATTGATATCTCTCTGTTAGTGTGTCAAGTGGGTGTAAAGCGGCATAAACACAGCCGTGAAAAGCAGCTAAACCCCATTATAAAAATAAATTACTTTTAAAAACCCATGAAACAAAGACAGTGAAAGAGAGAGAAATTCTTACACAATTCGTTCAGGGGCTGTGATGCAACCTGGATTGACCATATCTAGACCCACAGCTGGATGAGACATAAGGGTGGACACTCTTGGGGCTGAGAGGTTTGGTGAGGTTGGGTGAGCAAACGCAGACCCTTTAAAGTAATACTGCGTGCTACCCATCGCATGGGTCCCAAATCTCCAGGTTCAAGGGCATCTTCCTACATCGAAAACATGCATGAGAAACCCAGAAGATGGTACACCGTGTGATGGGGAAGGGTTTCTAAAATGCACCTCATTTCTCATCTCCTTGTGCTCGGGTTAGCCATTCCAGCCACTTTAGTAGCAATCTCCCTACTTGGAGCATCAGCACCTTTAACCTCCTGTTCCGTACAGGTTGCAATTTGTCCTGAGGATGAACGGGAAGACGGGGAACCAATGAGAGATTAGCTCTTGGTGTTGGGACAGGCACAGGTCACTCTATTTTCCCATCAGGAAGAAGAATTAACAACAGGCTCAGCCTGCCCCCCGGAACCAGAACAGGGCCTGAAGCCATCCTGCGCTTTTGCGGCCACCTCCCAAAAAAGCGAGTTGTAAAATGGAGCTTCAGGGCACTGCAATTCACAATCCTACAGAGTTATAAATGATAACTCTCGTCCACAAATATATTGAGGGAAGGCAAAGACGAGGAATTGAAATCAAGGCAGAATTGCAGGAAACAGATTTCAGGAGGTAGATTCGAATCGCCTTTAAAGCACATGAAAAGCGCCAAAACGTTGACAATGATGCCCTTGGCCAAAAAGGGCGTATGCGTTTTTTCCTGAATATATTCAGGAAAAAACGCATACGCCCTTTTTGGCCAACCAAGCAACCTGGAAAGGCAAATCAGCGCTACAAAGAAGTCTCGCTTCCCATCAGTCAAAAGGGCCATGCTGAAAAAAGTGTCAAAACCAGAAATGCAGGACAGGCCATGGAGAAATGGGAGCCTTGCTACACTGATGGGCGGGATGTAAATTGCCAACAGCCACTCTGGAGAAGTGTACGGTGTGTCCTGAAACATCTAAAAAACACAGCTTAGAGAGCATAGGGCACTTCCACGCATGGGGGTATAAAGTGGGAAAATTAAAATTCAGCAAGACACAAGCACCCCAAAGTTTAGGCTTGCTCTGTTGACAAGGACCTCCACTTCATTCCACCATAAATATCCCAGGAAAGCGAAAAATGGATAAAAAATTTGAGGTCCTTATGTACAATGGAATACCACTCAGCCATGAAATCAATGTCATAAGGCTAGTAGCAGCAGGATGAGTGGATTTAGGTATGACGATTCTAAGTGAAATAAGTCACACAGAAAAGGACACTTCTCATAAGGTGTCACTTATAGAGGGAATGTAAAAACCGTTACACTTGAGCTGAATTACAAAACAGAACAGAGTCACACATGCAGAAAACACACTATTGCTGCATAACGGGAAAGGTGAGGTGGGGTGATACATAAAACAAGAGTTTCAAATTAGCTCAGATACCGTTCCATAAACCCAATATGTAATAGACAAGACCTACTCCTTGCTCAGAGAACTGGACTCAACACGCCCGATTCACCACACAAGAATATATCTGACTAGTAATAATCTTAAAACCTATGTATTGATATCTCTCTGTTAGTTTGTCAAGTGGGTGTAAAGCGGAATAAACACAGCCGTGAAAAGCAGCTAAACCCCATTATAAAAATAAATTACTTTTAAAAACCCATGAAACAAAGACAGTGAATGAGAGAGAAATTCTTACACAATTCGTTCAGGGGCTGTGATGCAACCTGGATTGACCATATCTAGACCCACAGCTGGATGAGACATAAGGGTGGACACTCTTGGGGCTGAGAGGTTTGGTGAGGTTGGGTGAGCAAACGCAGACCCTTTAAAGTAATACTGCGTGCTACCCATCGCATGGGTCCCAAATCTCCAGGTTCAAGGGCATCTTCCTACATCGAAAACATGCATGAGAAACCCAGAAGATGGTACACCATGTGATGGGGAAAGGTTTCTAAAACGCACCTCATTTCTCATCTCCTTGTTCTCGGGTTCTCAATTCCAGCCACTTTACTAGCAATCTCCCTAATTGGAGCATCAGCACCTTTAACCTCCTGTTCCGTACAGGTTGCAATTTGTCCTGAGGATGAACGGGAAGACGGGGAACCAATGAGAGACTAGCTCTTGGTGTTGGGACAGGCACAGGTCACTCTATTTTCCCATCAGGAAGAAGACTTAACCACAGGCTCAGCCTGCCCCCCGGAACCAGAATAGGGCCTGAAGCCATCCTGCGCTTTTGCGGCCAGCTCCCAAATAAGCGAGTTGTAAAATTGAGCTTCAGGGCACTGCAATTCACAAACCTGCAGAGTTATAAATGATAACTCTCGTCCACAAATATATTGAGAGAAGGCAAAGAAGAGGATTTGAAATCAAGGCAGAATTGCAGGAAACAGATTTCAGGAGGTAGATTCGAATCGCCTTTAAAGCACATGAAAAGCGGCAAAATGTTGACAATGATGCTTTTGGCCAAAAAGTGCGTATGCGTTATTCCTGAATATATTCAGAAAAAAACGCATACGCCCTTTTGGGCCAACCAAGCAACCTGGAAAGGCAAATCAGCACTACAAAGAAGTCTCACTTCCCATC